>NW_027361779.1:38642500-39317500 GCF_039654945.1 Dendrobates tinctorius | reverse complement strand
AATGGAAGCTACACCCACACCGCAGCATTACCCCTTCCAGTATGTAGGCGCATTCGCTATACAAACACGGAGCTAAAATTACACAGACTCGAAAATAGGTTTTTCTACATTTTCTCAAGCTTCAGTCCCTGCTCAATAAATATTTGAAGTAAAATAGCAATTATACTGGTTTCTTCAGGACAGAAGGGAAGAGTCAGAAAATCTAAAGCTATGAAGAGGCATGGACGTGCATAATCCTCTTCCGAAAAAACTATTTAGGTACCATAAAAAGTTCTGCCGTTTATGCTGGTCATGATGTCCCGCAGTCAATGAGCTAGTAACAAACTGCTCCTCAAGTCCGAAAATGTCGTTCTGGAGCTATGGCAGTAAACAGTGACATGAATCTGTATCAGCACTCCTCTATAAAATGGTAACATACACTAATCCAGTGTACTAACTCCAGTAAATCACCGTGCAGACAGACAGGCCATTGTCTAACAGCCTATTACCATACCAGCCCCAGGGAGAACACAAATTTATGAAAATCTAGAAGAATGAACATGAAGATTATATAACCGGGTGCCACCGGCAATGCACACAGTCTCATCGAGTCCCCTGCTAGATGCAGAAATCAGATGTATACTACAGGGTGGGCCATGTATACTGATACACCTAAATAAAATGGGAATGGTTGGTGAGATCAACTTCCTGTTTGTGGCACATTAGTATATAGGAGGGGGGAGACTTTTCAAGATGGGTGGAGACCATGGTGACCATTTTGAAGTCGGCCATTTTGAATCCAACTTTATTTTTTCCAATGGGAAGAGGTTCGTGTGACATCAAACTTATTGAGAATTTCACAAGAAAACAATGGTGTGCTTGGTTTTAACCTAACTTTATTATTTCATGAGTTATTATTTACAAGTTCATGACCACTTCTAAAATGTGTTCAAAGTGCTGCCCATTGTTGGACTGTCAATGCAACCCTCTTCTCCCACTCTTGACACACTGATAGCAAGTGCTGGCATGGGAGGAAAGTTTCAGTATTTTTATTTTAACTGGGGTAAACATTCAGATCGAGAAGCAGTTGTCCTTGAAGTGGAAAACTCCTTTAACCTCTTAATGATCGGAGTTTTTTCGGTTTTCCATTTTCATTTTTTGCTCCTCTTCTTTCCAAAGCCATAATTTGTTTTATTTTTCTGTCAATATGGCCATGTGAGGGCTTATTTTTTGTGGCATGAGTTGTACTTTTGAACGACACCATTGGTTTTACCATGTCATGTACTAGAAAACTGGGAAAAAAATTCCAAATGCGGTGAAATTACAAACAAAACAACAATCCCACACTTGTTTTTTGTTTGGATTTTTGCCAGGTTCACTAAATGCTAAAACTGACCTGTCATTATGATTCTCCAGGTCATTACGAGTTCATAGACACCAAACATGTCTAGGTTCATTTTTATCTAAGTGGTGAGAAAAAAATCCAAAGTTTGTTTGAAAAAAAAAAATTGCAAAATCTTTCGAGACCTGTAAGCGTCTTCATTTTTTCGTTATCTGGGGTTGGGTGAGGGCTTATTTTTTGCACGCCGAGCTGACATTTTTAATTACACCACTTTTGTGCACATACGATCTTTTGATCGCCCGTTATTGCATTTTAATGCAATGTCACGGCAACCAAAAAAACCCGTAATTCTAGAGTTTCAATTTTTTTTCTGGCTACTCCATTTAACGATCGGGTCAATTCTTTTTTTTTTATTGATAGATTGGGTGATTCTGAAAGCGGCAATACCAAATATGTGTAGGTTTGATTTTTTTTCTCGTTTTATTTTGAATGGGGCGAAAGGGAGGTGATTTGAACTTCTATGTTTGTTAGTTTTTCATATTTTCAAAAAAACTTTTTTGTTTTACTTTTGGCATGCTTCAACAGTCTCCATGGGAGGCTAGAAGCTGCCACTACTACATCGCCTCTGCTACATAGAGGTGATGCATAGATCACCTCTATGTAGCAGAATGACAGCATTGCTATGAGCGCCGCCCACAGGGTGGCGCACATAGCAATCCATCATCAACAACCATAGATGTCTCAAGGAGACATCTATGGTTGTTCTGACAACGCACTGAAGACCCCGATAAGGTGACGGGGATCGCGATGCCCATATTTCTGGCCGCGCACTTGTTAAATGCCGCTGTCAGTGTTTGACAGCGGCATTTAACTAGTTAATAGGCGCGGGAGGATCGCAATACCTCTCGTGCCTATTGCGGGCACATGTCAGCTGTTCAAAACAGCCGACATGTCCCGGGCTTTGATGCGGGCTCACCACCGGAGCCCTCATTAAAGCAGGGGATACTGCCAGATGACGTACTATCCCGTCAGCTGGCAGAAAGGGGTTAATATATTGTTGAAAAACCTTTTGAGCCAATCACTGCAAACAAATTATTTCTGAAACTCTCAATGAGACTTCTGCACCTGTCCGTAGCTACTATTTTAGCCCACTCCTTGTGAGCAAAATGCTCAGGTGTGACGGATGCCTTCAAACTGCATCTTTCAGCTCCTTCCACAGATGTTCACTAGGATTTAGGTCAGGACTCTTAGAAGGCCACATCAGAATAGTCCAATGCTTTACTCTTAGCTGTCCTAGGATGTTTTTAGCTGTGTGTTTTTGATCATTATCCTGCTGAAGGATTTTGGCTCCAGAATGTCTTGATACTGTTGAGATCTCTTTGTACATCCTTAGATTAAAGACACCATCTTCCAGATGCAGCAAAACATAACTGACCCTGCTCCATGTTTCACAGTAGGTACAGTGTTTTCTTTGCATGCTTCATTTTTGTGTCTGTGGACATAGAGGTGATGTGACTTGCCAAAAAAACTGCATTTTTTTCTGATCCGTCAAAATGACATTCTCCTAGAAGCTTTGTAGCGTGTCAAGATACACTTTGACAAATTCCAGTCTCACTTATGTTTTTTTATTTGCATTCAACAGTGGTTTCCTCCTTGGTCATCTTTCTTGAAGTTCATTTTGGCCACGGATGGTGCAACCTGACACTGATGTACCTTGACCTAGGTCTTCACCTCTAATCTGTGACGTCCGCCTGCGGGTCTGGGCTGCAGCCAGGCAACACCCCGAGAAACACTGATACCCTTTACCCCTATACAGGGATCCGGATTTATAGCAGAGCCCAGGAGGCGCTGTCTGAGTAGGAGCAGTGACCAGAGCAGGACGGTCGTCAGAAAGGTGTTCCAATACAGGACACAAACGTGGAGATATGCGGGTCTAAACCAGTCGGGCAGCAATGGTACAAAAACGGTAGACAGAAGCAGAGTCAGATTCAGGCCGAGAGTCATAAACCAGGAGAGTAGCAGAGGTACAGAATCGTTAGGCAGAAGCAGAGTCAGATTCAGGCCGAAAGTCATAAACCAGGAGAGTAGCAGAGGTACAGAATCGTTAGGCAGAAGCAGAGTCAGATTCAGGCCGAAAGTCATAAACCAGGAGAGTAGCAGAGGTACAGAATCGTTAGGCAGAAGGAGAGTCAGAAGTCCAGGCCAAAGCCAGTCAGTCAGAAAGTAATTCACACAGCAACACACAGGGGAACCAAGAATATATCCGGCGGCTTGCAAGACCAGTCCCAAGGTATTTCAGGGATCAGGTCACCCCTCATAGGTTCCTGGACTGATGATGTCATCAGTACCGCCCCCAGGACCAGGCCAGATGGAGATGCAGTAACCTCTTGATGACTGACAGAGGGGTGGAGCCTGCGTCCACCAGATGCCTGCGCAGGTGCCCTTACTCTGTCAGCACCATAACTCCCGGGCGAGCCATGGCGCCTCCTAGTGACCGCGACAGGAGCAGCAGACCCAGAATTTAACGGCGACGTGACAGACCGGCGCCTCCTAGAGGCTAAAGTCGGGACAGTAAGCTCTGAGCCTGACGTGACAGAACCACGGCCCCTTCCAGTGGCCGAGGCAGGAACAGCCGTCCCTGAGTCTGACGATAAAGTGGCGGTCCGGCGCCTCCTAGTGGCCGCGACCGGAACAGCAGGCCCTAAGTCTGGCGGAAACGTGACAATCTCATTGGAAGTTGCTCTGGGCTCTTTGATTACCATTTGTATTAACTGCCTATTCAATTTGTCATACAGTTCCCTCTTGCGGCCACGTCCAGGGAGGATGGCTACAGTCCAATAGACTTTAAATGTCTGAATAACATGCACAACTATAGTAACAGAAACCTCAAACTGTTTGGAGATGGTCTTACACCCTTTAACATGTTTGTTTATAACAGTTTTTCTAATATGCTGAGATAGCCCTCTCCTTAGCTTTCTTTGTTCCATGTTCAGTGTGGTACACAACATGATAAAAGATAACAAACAGCAGAGTGACTACTTTTCACCCTTCAAATAGTCAGACTGATTACAAGTTTGTAGACACATATGATGCTAATTACAGGACATACTTTAGTTTAACATATCCTTATGGTCAAATTTCTTTTCATTATTTTCTAGGGGTACAATCACTTTTTTGTCCAGGCCATTTTCATTAGTTTGTTTGTTTATTTTTCTGTTTAACCACAATTCAAAAGCAATGTTTGAGTTTAATTAGTTAATATTCAGTAAATTTATATTAAAAATTCTTTGTCAGTTTAAAGTAATTTCAGTGACCATTGTGTGTTTTCTTTTACATTAAGAGAAAGACACCAACAATTTTGATCATGCCTGTATTTCACCCTTTTATATTAACGATATCGGTGGGGAATCCACTGCAAAAAGGAGATTTTTGTGTACTCACCGTAAAATCTCTTTCTCTTAGCCTTTAATTGGGGGACACAGAACCTTGGGTGTTATGCTGCTGTCCACTAGGAGGCGACACTATGCATAATCTGAAAAAGATTAACTTTGGCTCCTCCTCTGCAGTATACACCCCTGGACGGCGTCAGCCTTCTCCAGTTTTGTGCCAAAGCATAAGGAGGAACGTAACCAAATAACATATCCATGCCTGTAAGAAGGCTACTATGTACGAGCTCAAAGAACAATATGAGAACTCAACAGGAAACAACGGCCCGTAAGGGCAACAGGGTGGGAGCTGTGTCCCCCAATTAAAGGCTAAGAGAAAGAGATTTTACGGTGAGTACACAAAAATCTCCTTTACTCTGTTGCCTAATTGGGGGACACAGAACCTTGGGACGTCCCAAAGCAGTCCCTGGGTGGGAAGCAGTGGACGAATATTGTGCTTACAGTCCCCTAGACTTGGGGTACTGCCGCCTGCAGAACCAGTCTACCCAGGCTCGCATCCGCTGAGGACTGGGTATGAACACTGTAGTGTTTCGTAAACGTGTGTAGGCTAGTCCAAGTGGCCGCCTTGCACACTTGTTGTGCCGAAGCCTGATGCCGAATGGCCCAGGAGGCCCCTACTGCCCGTGTAGAGTGTGCCGTGATACCGGCCGGAAGAGGTGAACTGTTAAGTCGGTAGGCCTCATGTATGGTGGACTTGATCCACCTGGCAAGGGTAGCCTTGGAAGCCGGCAACCCCTTGCGACTACCTTCCGGAAGAATGAAGAGGGAATCAGATTTCCGGAAAGGTGCAGTCCTGGACACGTAAATCCGCAATGCTCTGACGAGGTCAAGCGTATGCAGAGCCTTCTCCACTCTATGAACCGGAACCGGGCAAATGGAAGGCAGTGAAATCTCTTCATTAAGGTGAAAGTTGGACACAACCTTCGGAAGGAAGGATGGTACCGTGCGGAGAACCACCTTGTCCTGGTGAAAGGCTAGGAAAGGCCGTCTGCAGGAAATTGCTGACAATTCCGACACTCTGCGTAACGAGGTGATCGCCACTAGAAAAACCACTTTCTGAGACAGAATGGAGAGTGGAACTCCTCTAAGAGGTTCGAAGGGTGGAGCTTGCAATGCTGTCAGGACCAGATTGAGGTCCCACGTATCCAGCGGACGTTTGTAGGGAGGAACCAATCGGGAAACTCCCTGGATGAAAGTCCTTACTTGCGGTTTAATAGCAATGCGCTTTTGAAAAAGGACTGAAAGCGCCGACACCTGACTCTTAAGCGAACTTAAGGATAGCTTGGCATCAAGTCCCGATTGAAGAAAACCTAGTACCTTCGGGAGGGAAGAAGGGAGTGGGACTTGTCCATGAGATTCGCACCAAGAAAAGAAAGCTCTCCAGGTACGATAATAGAGCTTGGCGGAGGCAGGCTTCCTTGCCCTGATCATAGTTGCAATGACTGCCGGTGAAAAACCTGCCTGGGTTAGAATCCAGGTTTTAAGGGCCATGCCGTCAAATTGAGAGCCCCTGAATTCTGGTGGAAGAACGGACCTTGAGACAGAAGGTCGTGACGGTCGGGTAGACGCCAGGGGGCGTCTGCCGTAAGTTGGACAATGTCGGCGTACCAAGTACGTCTGGGCCAGTCTGGCGTGATGAGGATGGTCGGAACTCCCTCTTGCTTGATCTTCCTCACGACCCTGGCGATTAGGGGGAGGGGTGGAAAAATGTACAGGAGTCGGAACTGGGACCAGTCCTGGACCAGGGCATCCGCTCCGAGCGACCGCGGGTCGTGTGTCCTGGCCATGTTCTGAGGTTTTCCTCCCTTGGGTTTCGCTTGGCCTGCTTTCGACTGCCAAGTCCTGTCCGGTCGCTGCTGCGTCCGTGGGTTGTCTCTGCGTGGAGAACGGTTGCGGTTTTGCACTGGGCGCGAAACGGACCAGCCCTGCTGGTGGATCAGGTTCAGGTGGATCTGTCCATTGTTTGGTGTCTTTCTGTGGGAAGGGGTACTTCGCTTCCAAATATTTGCGATTAGCGAATTTTTTGTCAGGCTGCGCAAACTGTTTGGTAAGTATTTTCTCAAACTCATCGTGATTAGGGAAGACCTTAGGTGGTTTTTGAACACTTTCGAAGCAAATCCTATGTTCTGGGACTTCCGGGGGCGACTCTGGAATTTTTAGCACCCGATGAATGGCAGAAATTATGTCCTCAACTAGCGCTGTATTGCTAGGGGGAGAAGGTACCACGGACCTGACCGTTTCATTATCTGAGTCGGAGTCACAGATGCCCTCCGAATCCTGTGCCTCGCTAAGGTGATCCCTGGAGGGCGACCTGGGGTGGGGGTCTTGTGTGGTGGGGGATCCCTGTGGTAAATTGCACTGTCTGTGGCAGGGGACTGCCCAGGAGACCTGGAATGACGCTGTCTCTCCCTAGAGAGGGACGACCTTGTGCTATAGTGCGACTCAGGTGATTGAGACCTGTGGGTCCGCTTACGTCTGTGAGAGTCGGAAGCAGCATGTTCCTGAGACAAGCTGTCCGTTTGCTGTGTACCGTCCATAGCCGGGGCCCGACTCTGCAGAGCTTGCAGTAATGTAGCAGTTAGGTTGTCTATGGACTGTGACATAGACTGAGACATCTGAGTTGCCCATTCCGGCATGGCCTGTGACACTGAAGCGTCAGTAGGGACTCCCTGGGGTTCTGACCCAGAGTTCTGGATGCAGTCCCGGCAGTGCGGATACGTGCTGCCACTAGGGAGCGTGGCTTTGCAGGCTGTACAGAATGCATAGAAACATTCCTGCCTGGTTCTCTTCCTTGAGCCCGGCATAGTGCACAGAGGCTGGCTATAAGGGATCGTACAGGGGTGGCTACGCAGAGGGAACCCACAGAAAGCCTTATAGGAAGTATAGATTCACAGCTGAGTAATGAGAACCCAGCTGTGAGCTTACCCCACCGGTGTGCCCCTAGGTCCAGCGCCGACAGATCCCAGTTCTGTGCCCCCCGGAGACCTGTGATGCTCCTCTCCTGGATCTCATCCAGAAAAAATGGCCACCGGGGCTCTGAGGAGAGGGAGGAGGGGGCGGAGAGCTGAAAAGGGCGCGCTGGGCTGTGTAAAAATGCGCCCTTTCTGCCTCAATCCGCCCCTTCTATGACACTCCAGCGTGTCATTTTGGTCATCCGGGGGGCGGGACGGGGGGCGGGGAAAAGGCGGCGGCTTCAGCTAGGCCGAAGCTGCGGCCTAAATTAGAAGCCTGATGCCCAGGAGGGCTCCAGAGCGGCGCGGTAGTCCGGGGGGGGGGGGGGGGCGGATTTGTACCAGACCCCCCCAGAATGGTCGACTGGATAGCGGTGGGGGTAGCAGGGGTAGCGGTTTTTGTATGGGGGGCCCCTGAAGCGCTATGGAGCCGCTGCTGTTGCAGAGACAGGGACGCAGAAAAGCCCTGTCTCTGCTGTGCCATCCAGTCCGCACCCTCCCCCGGCCCCGACAGGATCCCTCAGCCAGCCTGGGGTCCCTGGAAGCTGCGAAATGCTGCCTGATCTCCGACCCTACCTGAGGCGTCTCAACCTAATACCCCCTGCGGGGGATTAGGGAGGGTGCGTCTGTCACCGTCAGGGGGTCTTCATCCTCGCCTCAACCTCAACCCAGACCCCTTAAAGGGGTTGGGGAAGGAGGGGGGTCTCGACCTCGAACCAGGACCCGAGGGACTGGGGAGGGAGCGACATGGGGAAAAACCGCCTCGACCTCAACCGGGTACCCCTAATAGGGGACCGAGGAGGGAGCCATGCCGGGAGTCTCGCTGGAGACCCACTTTTCTTCATCTGTATTTCCGGTGAAAAAAAGGAAAAAAAAAAAAAAACGGAAGAAAAAAGGTGTGCTCCTTGTGACACTAAGCAAAAACTGGAGAAGGCTGACGCCGTCCAGGGGTGTATACTGCAGAGGAGGAGCCAAAGTTAATCTTTTTCAGATTATGCATAGTGTCGCCTCCTAGTGGACAGCAGCATAACACCCAAGGTTCTGTGTCCCCCAATTAGGCGACAGAGTAATTTGCATATGAAAACTTGGAATTTTGCTATGCAATTGCTTCGGCTTTGCAGTAAATTCAGTAGTGTAAATAATCTGCCAGATGTGGACTCTTCTACAATATATATATCTCATCTGGCACATGCACAGATGACGCTTTCCCAATCATCAATATACCCTATACTCTCACCTTGCAGATTTTTGAGGCTCGGCTTCTGCTGCATGAGTTGATTTTTTTCCAGTATCTCCCAGTGTACTTAAAACAACAGATTTTTGCTCTTGTCGAAGGACGTCACGGAATGACTTTGGTTCTCCATCGTGATGTAAAGAGGTTGCCCTGCAGGAGGCAAGTGTAAAAAGGAATTAGTCATTGCAGTCATGGATGATAACTACATCTCTATCAATGCAGTTGCAAAGTTACTTTGAGAAATTTTGAACTTTGTTATGTATTTTCTTATTCAGACTAAGACAATAAAAGAAATTTGCTGGTCAACATTTGGTCATACATTTTAGAAAGTTTCCTTAAATTAATTGTGCATCAATTATTGCTTGATTAACTATATCCTCCAATGTCACTGGATACGGATTTCCCTGTTTTGAATGCTGTAATAGTATCTGCCATTTATATCTCTTGCAGAACATACCAAGGTTTAACTGCTTTAACTGTAAAGAACCCTTTCCTATGTCTAAATCAACCTTCTAACAAATCACAGAGTGATTGTCATGGGTCTGGGCAAAAAGCCAGGGCGGGGGCTGGGGAAAAAAGCCAGGGCGGGAGCTGGGGAAAAAAGCCAGGGCGGGGGCTGGGGGAAAAAAGCCAGGGCGAGGGCTGGGGGAAAAAAGCCAGGGCGAGGGCTGGGGGAAAAAAGCCAGGGCGAGGGCTGGGGGAAAAAAGCCAGGGCGGGGGCTGGGGGAAAAAAGCCAGGGCGGGGGCTGGGGGAAAAAAGCCAGGGCGGGGGAAAAAAGCCAGGGCGGGGGAAAAAAGCCAGGGCGGGGGAAAAAAGCCAGGGTGGGGGCTGGGGGAAAAAAGCCAGGGTGGGGGCTGGGGGAAAAAAGCCAGGGCGGAGGCTGGGGAAAAAAGCCAGGGCGGGGGCTGGGGGAAAAAAGCCAGGGCGGGGGCTGGGGGAAAAAAGCCAGGGCGGGGGCTGGGGGAAAAAAGCCAGGGCGGGGGCTGGGGGAAAAAAGCCAGGGCGGGGGCTGGGGGAAAAAAGCCAGGGCGGGGGCTGGGGGAAAAAAGTCAGGGCGGGGGCTGGGGGAAAAAAGCCAGGGCGAGGGCTGGGGGAAAAAAGCCAGGGCGAGGGCTGGGGGAAAAAAGCCAGGGCGAGGGCTGGGGGAAAAAAGCCAGGGCGGGGGCTGGGGGAAAAAAGCCAGGGCGGGGGCTGGGGGAAAAAAGCCAGGGCGGGGGCTGGGGGAAAAAAGCCAGGGCGGGGGAAAAAAGCCAGGGCGGGGGAAAAAAGCCAGGGCGGGGGAAAAAAGCCAGGGCGGGGGAAAAAAGCCAGGGTGGGGGCTGGGGGAAAAAAGCCAGGGCGGAGGCTGGGGAAAAAAGCCAGGGCGGGGGCTGGGGGAAAAAATCCAGGGCGGGGGCTGGGGGAAAAAATCCAGGGCGGGGGCTGGGGGAAAAAAGCCAGGGCGGGGGCTGGGGGAAAAAAGCCAGGGCGGGGGCTGGGGGAAAAAAGCCAGGGCGGGGGCTGGGGGAAAAAAGCCAGGGCAGGGGCTGGGGGAAAAAAGCCAGGGCAGGGGCTGGGGGAAAAAAGCCAGGGCAGGGGCTTCTTACACTAGAAATGTTACTCCAGTTGCTGTCTGGCATAAGATTTATGGATTGGCACAACCCAATAAGATATGCCAAATTCACTAAATTGTGCGTGCCTATTAATGAATTTATGCATCTTATTCCGGTGCGCCCCTCATTAAGGCAGGCGTACAAACCAGCAGTGTTACTGAATCAGGGCCTGCGTTTTCAAATGCGACAGGTTCCCTTTAAGTACATATTAAACTGGATCACCGGGACTAGAGTAATACTTTAGGCCCTATAAATACACTTTAATCTTCTGAGTTATATCCTGTAACCCACTCGGAAACAGAAAATTGACAGATTCACCTAAGATGACTTATCTCTGGCTAACGAGCTGTAGAAGAATTTATTTCATAGCTTAAAAGATGGAAGAAAAACAGAGGCTTCTTCTGGAATGGGAAGTCTGAGGTATTCTTAGTCCTTACTCTTCTGAAGTTCCCACCCGTCTGGCACACAACAGCGCCAGAAATAATGCTGGATTTCCAGAGCAAGTATTTCATTTCAATGGATTTCACAAGTTGCACACCACTTAAGTTATGAATGGAAACCAATCGTCCCTGCCAGAATAATTCATTGATTGTTAATGCACATACGAAAAAAACAAGATATGCGCAGCGAGAGAATATAGTGCAGATAATCTGCACAGAAAGCCAACGCTATTTATAAAGACCGTCAGGCTAAATAATTGCCTGACACAATATAGTACATTCTGCTGCAGTTTACAAGGGGATTGTACTTCTAATTTTGGAGAGTGCCGACGGACTCAGGCCAAGATTTTATCTGAAACAGGTGGATAGAATATTTAGATGTTGAGAAATTACCATGGTCACTAACTAATTAAATGCCCCTTTATTTTTCACTGTTCTGCTTAAAAACTGTTCCAAAATTACAATAAACACTGAAAACTAAAAACACATCTGAAATGGTAAATGGTTTATGTCAATGGCAATTCAAGAAGGCAACAAGGAGCGTTCCCGTACATCAGGACAAGCTCGGCATAAATGATACCGTGCGCCAGAAGTAATGATCCCTAATGATATAATGAAACCCTAATACTTCTTTCTGCACACCTCCCCGATATTCACCCTTTCCATTACAGCAAATTTGAATTAACCCTATGAGAAGCATATTTAAAGGGATACAAATTATGCATACCCCTGGATTAAAAAAAAAAATACAAAAACAAAAAGCCTTAAGACGATTGTCCCCTTTCAGAAAATCTTCATCTCCGGCTAGTTTGTTATAAAATAAACTGATTATTACTTACTCATGGATCAAGTGCTGAGTCTCTGGCGCTGCTCCCAGTATCTGTTATTGGCTGCGGCCCTGACATCACGTCAATAGCCTATCAGTGAGCTCACCATCTCTACCCAGTTTAGAAAGAACACTGTCAAAGATGTCAAGCTTACTGACTGGAGTCCTGTCGACAGCGCCGCCTCCAGAGCTGCAGCCAATAGCGGACACTGAGA
This sequence comes from Dendrobates tinctorius, assembly GCF_039654945.1. Lineage (NCBI taxonomy): Eukaryota > Metazoa > Chordata > Amphibia > Anura > Dendrobatidae > Dendrobates > Dendrobates tinctorius. The sequence continues at coordinate 39,305,474 of NW_027361779.1, read as the reverse complement.
GCAGCGGCAAAGACTAAGTGCTGCACCGGGGATCAGGAGTAAACAGCGGATTAGGTTAATTTTTTTTTACAAGAAACTGCAGCCAGGGATGAAGATATTCTGTAAGAGGAAAACCCCTTTAAGTGATATTACGACTAAATGTGTGATGGAGAGTACATTCTAGCACACAAAGACCTCAATGGCCAAAAGTATGCACAAAATAGTCTTTAAGCTATATAAACAGGATTATAGCATTCTTAAAGGGAACCTTGCCAGGTGACACATGGTGCCCAAATCGTGGATGGCATGTATCAGCCAATGGCGATGCGATTCCAGACATGTAGGTTTGTCTTTGAAACAAAGAAATACCTACTTTTAATAGTTGCTGGGGACTGAGCCACTTGGGTGACTAGGTGTACAGGTGGGTCACTGGTGGGGTCTCCCTGCCCGCTGCCAGTGACTGAAAAGCCTCTGTCTATGTGCGTGTATAAGCAGAGGCTTGTCAGGATTATATATTCTCTTTTACAGGATACTTTTGCATTGAAAATTGTAGTTTGCAGAAAGACTGTTCTTACATACTTTTGGCCTGTCAAAATGAAGTGTTATCTGGGAACTCTCGTGAGCATGTAAACCTATGCCTACACTTCCATAAGTGTTACGTTTATGAAAGTATATGTCCATGTTCACACTGTGCAATAAGCAACGCTCCTTTTGATTCTAAGACCAAAGCATGGGAGAGGAAATGGAAAACAAGTGCCCTGGGAATAAGGGCCTATAACCCCACCAGCTCTATTTACCAGGTCTTCGGTGGGCTCTTGATACTTGCAGCTGGGGTACTTGTATTTGTAACTCTTTCTGTGCTGCCACTAGTCTCTTTACAGGACATGGCCATCATTTTCCTCTGCTTTTGAGATAGCTTTATCCCATGAGCTGCAGGCTTCTGTGCTCTGTAAAAGAATATCAAAGCATTATTAAATAGTTTATAAAGTCAGCTTTAAAGTGCCATAATCCTCATATTGGGGCCTACACTGGAAGCATCATTCACTGACAGATGGTAGGAATTTCCATGGGATGACAGTCTATAGACTATTCATATTGGTCTCACATTCTCCAGATAGGTGTGGGCAGCAGAGAAGACCTGCACCTTTCAAGATTTTAGGGCCTTAAAACATTTAAAATGGAGAAATCCACTGAACGCTCCATCACACATATCACATATAAATCTATAATTTTTGTTAAAACCCAAAATACATTTCCCAGTCACAATCAAAGACAAATGAAGTAATATAATGTGAAACGGAAGCTTTTTTTTAACAAGAGTATCTGTAAGGCTATGTATAACAGGTTAAAGGAGCTTAACTCAAAAATTCTGATATGCTTCTCTGACGATTCAGAAGTTTTACGACTGGTGAGGCGACCATGTGCACCCCTACAAGTGCAAAAAAAAAAATTGCTGTTCTCTATCAATACTGAAGAGGGCTCAATAAAATCTCTAGAAGTCAGTCTGCAGCCACTGAATAGAAAGCCTCAGCCGAGCCCTTGTAGCCACCAATGAGGGGGCCCAAACACAAGCCCTTGTGTTGTATGGGAAGAGGTCTGATACATCCTTGTCCGGTACACTATTGGTACTAACCCAGTTACTAGTTTTGGTGTAGCTCCACATTTTTGTATATTTTCCTCTATTTCCATGATTGTTCTTAGGTCCATAGCGGGAGGACTAACAGGACTGGAGAACAAGGGAAAGAAGCAGAAAACAACATCAGTTTCCAGAAAAAGAAAATCGCCTTAAAAAAACTATTGGCATTGTAGAGAATCTCTGACTTGCTCGGCATTTCCTCTGTATTTAGGGGAATGCTACAATTATTTCATGATTCACAAAGTAAAAAACAATATATGTTTTCCAAAGTCAACACCCTGCCCACATTGAAATACATCTTTACCTGAATGCCACAGCAACCCAGTTTGGAGATGAAGCGGGAGAAGCCCTTGAGTTTGGAATAGCTTTTGGAGAAGAAGCCATGCTCTGTGGCATCTTAGTACCAGTAGATCCAGGCACTGCTGGTGAGGAGTTGATGGAACTTGCACTGCAAACTTTACTACTTTCCTATTAAATATAAAGAACAGACTGTACAATTCCTCCGCAACCACAAACGTCTAAAACAATACAGAAATGAATCGAGAACTTGTCTGTGCAGCACATGCCACCATTTGCAGAAGAACCTGTCTTTTCCTGAACGTGTAAGGAATGTGATCAAACCTACGCTTATGTACTAGTAGCCCCTATCCTTTCAGGATGATCATAGTCTTAAAATCCAGAAGACTCAGCAGGAATATGTGTGAGCTCATTGCTGGTGAGTTATAGATTACAATAGTAACTCATTGACCAAAAGACCACAACCTGCTGGCGTTTCATTAACCCCTTAATGACCGGAGCTTTTTTTTTGGTTTTGCGTTTTCGTTTTTCACGCCCCTTCTTCCCAGAGCCATAACTTTTCTACTTTTCAGTCAATAAGGCCGTGTGAAGGCTTATTTTTTGCGGGACGAGTTGTAGTTTTGAATGACATCGTTGGTTTTCACCTGTCGTGTACTCAAAAATGGGAAAAAAAATTCCAAGTACGGTGAAATTGCAAAAAAAAGTGCAATCTCACAGGTTTTTTGCTTGTTCTTTTTTTGCTAGGTTCACTAAATGCTAAAACTGACCTGCCATAATAATTCCCCAGGTCATTACGAGTTCATAGACACCAAACATGTCTAGGTTCTTTTTTTCATCTAAGTGGTGAAAAAAAATTCCAAAGTTGGTTAAAAAAAAAAAAAATTGGGCCACTTTCCGATAACCGTAGCGTCTCCATTTTTCATGATCTGGGGTTGGGTGAGGGCTTATTTAATGCACGCCGAGCTGACGTTTTTAAGAGTACCATTTATGTGCAGATACGATCTTTTGATTGCCCGGTATTGCATTTTAATGAAATGTCGTGGCGGCCAAAAAAACGTAATTCTGGCTTTTTGATTTTTTTCCCACTACGCCGTTTAGCGATCGGGTTAATCATTTTTTTTATATATATATTTTCTTCACCTTTTTTTTTTTTCAATTTGAGCATGTTTCAATAGCCTCTATGGGAGGCTAGAAGCTGCCACAACTTGATCAGCTCTGCTACATTTAGACGATGAGCAGATCGCCTATATGTAGCAGAATTACAGCATTGCTACGAGCATCCAATGGCAGTAAGGGGTTAAAGGAACCTCCAAGCCTCAATTAATTGGATTTTGGTTACTTGCTGAGGTCTAAGGTGCTACTTTTCTTCTTGTGAAGAGTGACATATCAAGCTTGGTATGTCAAAGTGAGGAGACTACAAAGCCATGCATGCTCCTCTGGGAAATTAAATATGCAAATTGTCTCTTCAGACAATGAAGACATAATTTTGCATGTTACTTGCTGTAAAACCTCCTAATTTCATGTACATCTGGAGGAGGCAATAAATAAATAACCCCGAGTATAGCTGCTGCAACTAGGAGCTGGACACTGAGCAAAAAAGTTATCTCCTCCTACCAGCTCTACCTCTCCTTCAGACATTTTGTTAAATCTGTTTTGTACCCAAGCAGTAGGAATAGCAATGGGACAAGTACAAGGTTAAAAACCAAAAATACAAAAGTCATATGTGAACCCAAGGAAGACGATCCTCCAATGGGAAAAATTGCTGCAAGACACTGTTGCCCCAATTTACAAGACAGAATAAGGTATTTGCAGCGATTATCAATAAAAAAAAACACCTATGTGGTTAGTGTACTGTTGCGTGCAGACCCCTAGGACAGAGAGAGACATTAGTGGGTGCAAAGCTACGCATTCTGTAGGACACTATGTGGGAGAAAGGACCAAGTAGTGGCCTAACATATCTGGAGAGCACAAGCTCTGAGCTGAACTACTATCTTCCAAAGGGGGCACTTCTTGCCTTTTGACTGGTAAGCCTTCTCCAATAGCTGACCAAAATTGGTGGCTATGGTATGTTTTACTGTGATGGGATGACTTGCCAGGATGTGGGTTCAGTCATAGTTGGAAGCACTGTGTTTTCCCAGGTGAACAGGAATCCTATACTACAGAGAATCCTCTCCAGCTATGAAGACTGGCACATCTATAGGGTAACTTGTACCGTGAAATGAGGGAAGGATCAGTGTTGGGGACTGGCTAAGAACCAAGGGTACAACATACTGACAGGGGGAGAAACTGGATTTACTTAGGGTGGACAAAGATTAAATCTCAGAGGAACAGATTTGCACACAGAAGTGGATAAATGCAACAAAGAAGATGACCCAAATGGAAGAAGGGCCTTGAGATGATGCCGTAAAGCAGATCTCTGCAAAGTGCGGCATGTGGGCCACATCCGGCTCTTTGGCTGATCCAGCCTGGTCCGTGGACAAAGACAGCCAAAGGGCTGAACCAGTGGACCACAGGCTGCATCGTGCCCTCCCCCGCCGAGTGTCCATCTGCCACTCACTTTCCCTGGTTTCCACATCCTCTGGATGCAGACAGCGGTGAATACATTGGATGATGGCATCGCTGACTTCTTCCAATAATCAGTGTGTAAGTTAGCAGTCATGAGACGTAATATTACTGCGTCAGTTGTGCACTGCGGAGAGTCAGTGCATGGGAGAGACAGAGCGCTGGGGGAATGGGAGTGAGGCGAGTATGCGTTGTTAGCTTTTTTTTTCATGTGTATGGGATACTTGTATGTATATAGGAGGCTGTGTGGGGCTCATTGTATATGGCGGTTCATGCTGTATTTAAGAGGCTATGCGAGACTCATTCTGTATATAGGGAGCTATGTGGGGCTCATGCTATATATGAAAGGCTATGTGGGGCTCATACTGTACATAGGGGGCTATGTGAGGCATATGCTCTATATAAGAGGCTAAGTGGTGGCTCATGCTGTAAATAGGGGGCTACGTGTGGTACAAGCTGTATATCAGAGGCTACATGGGAAACATGCTGTATATCAGAGGCTACGTAGGGCACATACTGTACATCAGAGGCTACGTAGGGCACATACTGTACATCAGAGGCTACATTGGGCACATGCTGTACACGGCAGGCTATGTGGGGCTCATACTGTACATGGGAGGCTATGTAGGAGCTCATACTGTGTACAGGAGGCTATGTGGAGGCTCATACTGTGTACAGGAGGCTATGTGGAGGCTCATACTGTGTACAGGAGGCTATGTGGAGGCTCATACTGTGTACAGGAGGCTATGTGGAGGCTCATACTGTGTACAGGAGGCTATGTAGAGGCTCATACTGTGTACAGGAGGCTATGTAGAGGCTCATACTGTGTAAAGGAGGCTATGTAGAGGCTCATACTGTGTACAGGAGGCTATGTGGAGGCTCATACTGTGTACAGGAGGCTATGTGGAGGCTCATACTGTGTACAGGAGGCTATGTGGAGGCTCATACTGTGAACAGGAGGCTATGTGGGGGCTCATACTGTGTACAGGAGGCTATGTGGGGGCTCATACTGTGAACAGGAGGCTATGTGGAGGCTCTTACTGTGTACAGGAGGCTATGTGGAGGCTCATACTGTGTACAGGAGGCTATGTGGAGGCTCATACTGTGAACAGGAGGCTATGTGGGGGCTCATACTGTGTACAGGAGGCTATGTGGGGGCTCATACTGTGTACAGGAGGCTATGTGGAGGCTCATACTGTGTACAGGAGGCTATGTGGGGGCTCTGGTTCTTCCAGTTCGGCCAGTGGACCGAGACAGCCAAAGGGTTGAAACAGTGGCCTAAGAGCTGCACCATGCCCAACTCCAAGAGAGAGGGGGAAGGAGATAAAAGGGTCCTGAGAAAGTATGACACCCTAATTGCCTAATCCCGACTACTCATTCATATTTATCCTATTCACATCATCCCTCTGTAACCTTCAAGAGTAAGCTGCAAAAATGAGCAGGCAGGAACACCTGGTGATCCTATTACTATTCAACCTGTGGCTCAAAGTAGTATCCAGCCTACCCATATACTGTATTTTATGACCTGAGGCTACTGAACTTCACACTGGGTCCCTAACAGTTAGTTAAAACAAATATTTTACTCCAGATTAATACGCTATCAGAAGACAAATTATATGTAGCAAAAAGCAAAATGGAAGGGAAACAGCAAGAAAGAGATGACAGCTTGGATCAGGAATACTAACAAACCTCATTTCTTTGGAGCCTAAAGGTTGCAGTAAAGTCGGGTGACTGTAAATCTCTTGGGCTGCTTGCCCCTGCGAAGCTTCCTTCTGAGTCCGAAGTTAACAACTCCTGAAGGGACTCCACTGAATTGTTTTTCTCAGATTTAAAAAATCCTATAAATAAAGGGTGTGACATTTAGACAAACAAGTAAAGCTCTGAGTGCAGACAACAAGACAGTGAAATAAGGGGAAAAATTTAGGCAAAAATATCTGAAAAAATGAAGAACGTGTTATTTCTCCTAGTGCCTATTCTCCGTTAGACGGCACTAAAAGTTAGGAAGAATGTTCACATTACGTAATGTGCTTATATTCTGCCTTGTAAATGCCAAATTGGTAATATTTCAGTACGAATTAGCAAAATGATGGCAAAGAGACCCAAGCTAAATACATCCCATACCTGATGATTGTGGGCTCTGAATAACGTCCGAAAGGTTGTATCCTCCAGAGCTATCGGAACGCTTTCTAGGCTTCCTTTTCGCTTTCGTTTTGGCTTTTTTGAAGAGTGCTTCCCTGGAAAAAAAAAAAAGAAAATCTAAGAATTATGCCCTATAGGTAACATCTCAAAAGCATCCAAATCTATAGGCTCTTTAGTGGTAAAGTTGACCTATCACTTGCTATGAATATTAACTTTTTTTTACCTGGTCTAAGTGACACTTTCTTTTTTTTTTTGCTCATACACCTCTCTATTCCTCAGATAAGGCCCTCTTCCATATTGCACCTCCAATGTAGCTCCAGTCTTCTTAGGGGTGAGATCACTATGAATAGGCCCACAGAGGAGAGTTGAGGATCAAACCCATTTGTTTCACAAGACTACATTTACATTCCGGGTGCAAAAGGCAAGAGGCCATGCTAAAAAACATGGATTTTTGTGAGTACTCACCGTAAAATCCTTTTCTCCGAGACGCTCATTGGGGGACACAGAGACTGTGGGTGTGTGCTTCTGCCGTCTGGAGGCCGACACTAAGTGTACAAAAAAAGAGTTAGCTCCTCCTCCGCCGCATACACCCTCGCCCCTAGGCCGGGCGTAACTCAGTTTAGTGCATAAGCAGTAGGAGAACGCGCCTTAAACTCAGGCAAGAAACTATATGTCTGAAAAAGGGGCCACCCTAAACCTTGTACAAGGATTTGTATAACTCAAAATAAGTAAATGCCAACTGGCTGATAGGGTGGGTGCTGTGTCCCCCAATGAGCGTCTCGGAGAAAAGGATTTTACGGTGAGTACTCACAAAAATCCATGTTTCTCCTTCGTCTCATTGGGGGACACAGAGACTGTGGGACGTTCTAAAGCAGTCCTCTGGGCGGGATCTTAGCTCACCCAATCCATGCTAATTTGCGCCCCTGATTAGAGGTGTGCAACTGCTGCCTGGAGAATCTTTCTTCCCAGGCTTGCATCCGAGGATGCCTGGGTATGTACGTTATAATGTTTGACAAACGTATGCAAACTGGACCAGGTAGCTGCTTTGCACACCTGCTCCGCTGAAGCCTGGTGTCGCAGTGCCCATGAGGCACCCACTGCCCGTGCCGAGTGAGCCTTGATCCCTGCCGGAACCGGCGTGCCCCTGATTTGATAAGATTCTTGGACCGTCAGGCGAACCCATCTGGCCAAAGTCGCTCTGGACGCAGCGAGCCCCTTCCGCCGCCCCTCTGGAACCACGAATAGAGAGTCTGTCTGGCGGAATGGCGCTGTCCTTGTCACATACCTCCTAAGAGCTCTTACCAGATCCAGGGTGTGCAAAGCCTTTTCTACCCTGTGCACCGGTGCCGGGCAAAATGAGGGTAAGACAATGTCTTCATTGATATGAAATGCAGACACAACCTTCGGCAAGAAGGGAGGAGCTGGCCTTAAAACTACCTTATCTTTATAAAAGGTCAGGAACGGCGGTTTACAAGATAAGGCCGCCAATTCCGAAATCCGCCTAATAGACGTTATAGCTACTAGAAAAACGACCTTTCTGGACAGGTAAGGTAAGGAGACCTCTTGCAATGGTTCGAAAGGAGCCTCCTGAAGGGCCCTGAGCACCAAGTTCAGGTCCCATGATTCCGTCGGCGCTTTATAGGGGGGTACTAAATGTGCGACCCCCTGCATAAACGTCCTAACCTGCCAGACGGAAGCGACTTTTCGTTGGAAAAGCACCGACAGGGCCGAGATTTGCGTTCTGAGCGAACTCGGAGCCAACCCTGCGTCCAGCCCTGCCTGTAGAAAAGCCAGTACGTTGGGGATCGAAAAAACCAGAGGAGCCACTTCACGATCCCTACACCAACGGAAAAAAACTTCCCAAGTTCGATGATATACTCTCGCCGAGGAAGGCTTTCGGGCACTCACCATCGTGGCCGCCACATCGCGCCTGAATCCTGCCTGTGTTAACAGCCAAGATTCAATGGCCACGCTGTCAAACACAGGGCCCCTAAGTTCGGATGGCAGATCGGCCCCTGGGACAGTAAGTCCGGCCGATCTGGAAGACGCCAGGGTACGTCCACCACTAGTTGAACCAGATCTGCATACCAGGCCCGCCGGGGCCAGTCTGGGGCCAGCAGAATTGCTGGAACCTTCTCTCTCCTTATTTTCCTGATAACTCTTGGAAGCAGCGGCAGCGGGGGGAACAAGTACGGGAGACGAAACTGGCTCCACGGGAGCACCAGAGCGTCTGCTGCGATTGCCTGCGGATCGAGGGATCGAGCGACAAACCTTTGTACTTTGGCATTCTCTCTGGATGCCATAAGGTCCACGTCTGGTGTCCCCCACCGTTGGCAGATCTGCTGAAAGATCTCGGGGTGCAGGGACCATTCCCCTGCCGCGACCCCCTGTCGGCTGAGAAAATCTGCCGCCCAGTTTTCGACTCCTGGAATGTGTACCGCTGAAATTACCACGCGGTTCTTCTCTGCCCAACGCAGTACCAGCCCGACCTCGCGCATGGCTGCCTGGCTGCGCGTGCCCCCTTGATGGTTGACATATGCTACTGCTGTAGCATTGTCCGACTGAATGCGCACCGGCCGGTGTCTCAGGAAACACTGGAAATGTTGCAGGGCCAATCGTATTGCCCGTATCTCCAGAATGTTGATCGGGAGAACTATCTCCTGAATGGACCACCGCCCCTGGGCTGTGTGACTCTGGAAAACTGCTCCCCAACCTTGCAGGCTTGCATCGGTCGTCACCACCAACCATTGTTCCGGGGGAAAGGGTTTCCCCTGGACCAGAGACGAGTCGCGAGTCCACCACCGGAGTGAACGTCGGACCAGCGGAGACAACTTGCACCGATGACTGAGAGACAGCAGCCTCCGGTCCCATGCTGACAAGAGCGCATGCTGAAGCGGACGGAGATGGAACTGGGCAAACGGGATTGCCTCCATCGCCGCCACCATTCTGCCCAACACACTCATGCCGTACCGGATGGATCTGGTGCCCGGCTGTAGAAGGTTCCGTACCCCTTGCTTGATTTTTCGCGCCTTGTCCTGAGGGAGGATCACCAGCCCCCGGGAGGTGTCGAAAATCATGCCTAGGAACACGATTCTTTGGGCTGGAACCAAGGACGACTTGCTCCGATTGATCAACCAGCCTAGACGGGCCAGGGTATCCAGAGTGATACTGACATTGTCCTGGCACTCCTGAAACGACGGCCCCTTTACCAAAAGGTCGTCCAGGTAAGGTAACACCGTTATGCCCCGTGCATGCAGGATGGCCATAACCACCGCCATTATCTTTGTAAAGACTCTGGGGGCAGTGGCTAAACCAAAGGGCAGAGCCACAAATTGGAAATGTCGTCCTCCGATCGCAAATCGCAGGAACCTCTGGTGTGGGGGAAATATCGGAATATGTAGATATGCATCCTGCACATCGATCGAGGCCAGGAATTCCCCTGGATCCATGGCTGCAATGACCGAGCGGAGGGACTCCATCCGGAATCGCCTGACCCTGATGAATCTGTTCAGGATCTTTAGATCCAGTACTGGCCTCACAGTCCCGTCTTTTTTGGGGACCGAAAACAGATTGGAGTAAACCCCTGCGACTCTTCGCCCTGCGGCACTGGGGCGATGACCCCTTTGCGCTGTAGCCTCATTATAGCCTGTAACAAACTTTCCGCCTGCGAATCTGTCTTGGAAAGTCGGGAACGGAAGAATCGCTGTGGCGGCCGTCCGACAAACTCTATCTTGTACCCGGACGATATTAGTTCTGCCACCCAAGTGTCGCGTGTCACTGCGACCCAAACGTGGCTGAACCCTAGTAGGCGTCCGCCCACTCTGTCGTCCGTAGGTACGGAGCGCCTCCAGTCATTTAGCTGGAGGTTTTTGGGATCTGGCCCCCCTCGCTCTGGGCAAACGGCCTCGGCCTCTACCCAGCGGATTGGCCCTGTAAGAGGTTTGCTTTTCCCTACTCTGGCCATCGTTTGCGGAGGAGTATGCCCTGGCCGAAGTCCCCCCCCAGGGGCTACGAAAGGGCCGAAAACGCCTCTGCGTTTGCCTGAATGCCGGGCAACTTCTCTGCTGCGGGAGGAAACTACTTCTCTCCCCTGTGGCTTCTGAGATAAGCCTATCAAGCTTCTCACCGAACAGCCGATTGCCCTGAAAAGGCAATGAGGTTAAGGATTTTTTAGAGATAGAATCCGCTTTCCACAGCCTCAGCCATAATGCACGCCTAATGGCGATCGCATTTGCTGCCGCCACAGCCGAACACTCGGCCGCGTCCAGTGAGGCGCTGACAAGATAATCACTCGCTCCTGATATCTGATTTGCCACCTCCAAGACCTCCGCGGGCAGATCCCTGTCTTGGAGGGCCTTATACAGAGCGTCCCCCCACGAAACCATGGCTTTAGCCACCCAAGTTGCCGCAAAGGAGGGGGCCAGAGCCGACCCTGCTGCCTCATATACCGAGCGGGCAAGCCCGTCCATGAGGCGATCAGTTGGGTCCTTTATAGAAGAAACACTGGGTAACGACAATAGCGATCTTGATGCTAAACGTGATACCGGTGGGTCCACTACTGGCGACTCTACCCAACCCTTATGGAGCTCAGGAGGAAACGGATACTTTGCTTGCAGCGCTTTTTGCATTGCAAAACGCTTATCCGGGTGTTCTCTATGTTTCTGGACTAGCTCCTCAAACTCCGGATGCGTGGCAAACCTTCTATGTGGTCGCCTGGATTTCTTGAAAGAGACCTTGTGACCTGAGGCTGTGGGCACATCGTCCTCGATCTCTAATGTCTGGTTGACTGCCTCAATGAGACTGTCCACCGAGTCCTGGAACCCCAGGCTTTCTAGATTCCAGGCCTCCTCCTCCTCGCCCTCATCCTGATCGCTCCCTGAGCTCAGCGACGGGGAACGAGATGCCCTAATACCCGCCGCCGAAGCCCCGGAGGGCCCGGCCGACGGGGAACGAGCCCTTTTGATATGAGCTTGCCTGGTACTGGAGCGGCCTCTAACGGTTGGAGGGTCCTGAGACGAGGACGAGCTATCTCCCGCTGGCAGACCACCATCCTTGTTCCTGCCCGGGCCTTGAAGGGATTCAATTGCCCTTGTAAGGGACAGCATAGAATGCGATAAGGACACCGCCCATTCCGGGGGGTCCTGACCCCTGGGTTCTGAAACAGTGGGGGGCTCCTGGGCGCGCTCCGACTCGCAGGCTTCACAAAATTTACCCGCCTGTGCCTTTGGCAGCCTGACCCCACAGGACACGCAAACCGCGTAAAGGAAAGAGTGAGCTTTCCCTTTGGCAGACATACTTGCACAAGCTGAAGGCAGGGTAGAAGGAGGAGGAGGGTAACCCCTTCCCTGACAACCAGTGCGGTTCTCCAAACGGAGTTACACTCACCCACCGGCAGCGTCCCACTCCTGTTTGAAGTACCCCGGGAAACTCCGGATGCGTGGACGCGAGGTGGTAGGGCGGAAGTCTCCGCTCCGGGACTTGTGCGCCCGCCGTTCTCCACCCCCTGACCTCCAGGCCTCCTGCTCCTATACAGAGCGTCTCCCCATGCGACGTCAGTGGGCGGGACTTCCGGCTACCACCGGAAGTCGGCGCGCGGGGCCTCGCGCGATACTCACGGGCCTCCTCCTGCAGCGGGGGCCGCGGCCGCCGGCGGGCTTCCGGCTGCACTCCGGTACACGCGGTGTGCGGCGTCCGGGTGCAACGCCACTCTGGGCAAACGGCCTCGACCTCTACCGTTACTCACCGGGGCAAACTTGCGGTGCGCTCCAGGAGAGAGGCGATGGGCGAGCGAGAGAGACGGATCTCCCTAATATTAAAGGTGAGCAGGGCCATCCGCCGTGGGCTCCATCCCCGGCAGGGGGGGGGGGGGGGGGGGACTTCTGGTACCGGTTTCTTCCCCCTGTACTCGGCCACGTCCAGTAACTAGACCCCTCGGCTCACCTGCGCCTCCAATTCAGCCCCTGGACTCACTACCAAGGGGTGGAAGGGGCCTCCATAAATTGTTGTTGTAGGAGAGGAACAACGTGGAGGCTGACCCCTGGGTTCTGCTCACACGTGCTCGCCTGATGAAGTTATGGGGAAACCGAATCCTCTTATCAGGATGCGTTGCCCCTCTTTAAAAAATAAAAAATAAAAATGGTTGTCTGGCAAAAAGTCCCAGATGTGTCCCTCGGTGCGGGAGAGGACACGTGGAGGGTTACTCACACGTGGTCGCCCGTTGATGATTTGGGGAGATCGGACCCTCTCTATAGGATCCGTCGCCCCTGTCTTATCTTCATAGAAAAAGGAGGGGAAAAAAAAAAAAAAAAAAAAAAAATCTAGTCTGGACCTCCAGACTGCGTGTGCCTCCATCAGACACTAAGCAAAAACTGAGTTACGCCCGGCCTAGGGGCGAGGGTGTATGCGGCGGAGGAGCTAACTCTTTTTTTGTACACTTAGTGTCGGCCTCCAGACGGCAGAAGCACACACCCACAGTCTCTGTGTCCCCCAATGAGACGAAGGAGAAATTACATATTCATGGTAAGTGACAAGCCTCTCACCTAAATCAGATCTCACACTTTGCACTGATGAGAGGCAACACCCTGAAACACTGTCTGCAAATTGAGATCCTGGTTTTTATCCTAAGTCATGTGGCAAGGCTCGATAAAGGGTCGATACTGACTTTTAGAATTGCTAGTTCCAATAGGTGGAGCTAGAGTTCATGTGCTCTTCCTCTACGAAGAGGCAATTCGCATGGAAAATGACAGTCATTTAAAAAGGTGTACTTCCCATGTCAGAATGGCAATATAATTCTTTTTATACAAAGTTTAAAGTCCAGCAATAAGAATAACCCATTAGCACTATAGTACGTATCTGCGATTAGGTAACTTATTTGGCGTTCTCTTTTTCCAGTAACAGAATGAGAGAACTCACGAGTTCAAATGTATTCATGAGCCAGACTCAGTCATTGCCCACCAATCCCGAATGACAGATCCTCAATGTTCCTCCTCCTCACATATTTATGCACAAAACAGTACAGAAAAAATGCAACAGATGAGAAGTGACGTGAAGCAGAATTATGATTATGGGAGAGGGAGAAACATAAATATTGGAGCAGTTCATAGATAAGGAGTCCGGATGTTTTATTGTCCTCTGATTGGGGTCTCCTAATGTGTTGTGATGCCGCCACGAGGAGACCGCAATCAGAGGACAATAAAACATCCGGACTCCTTATCTATGAACTGGTCCAATATTTATGTTTCTCATTCTCCCACAATGACAATTCTGCTTCACGTCACTTCTCATCTATTGCATTTTTTCTGTGCTGTGTTGTGTATAAATATGTGACTCTTCAGATGTTGTATTAGTCAATGTCTGATGAAGAGACCTGAGTAGTCTTGAAAGCTTGCAATGTATTACCATCTTTTCAGTTAGCCATTAAAAGGTATCAACCTCTGAGGACTCTCAATTCTGAATATTCTTCTATCTACTGGCTAACACGGTACAAAGATATACATCTTTCCTGCATTGTCTTTAGGGTAACTATTTAAGTTATGTACTGTCTGTGATCAGGTCTTTCGTGCATACTATTTACATTTTGGTAAATAGGTTTCCTGGCACTCATTACAAGCTGCGGACGGGTGGGTGAACCTGAGTTCAGCCCTTGAATACAGTTGTACTTGTGTTTTCTTTGCTTGACAAAAAAAAAAAAAAAAAAAAAAAAAGAGTGTGCCACTAAAGATGTCACTGCAAAAAACTGAACACCAGGCCAATTTATGTTCCAACATTATATTTCAGGAAAGAGAGGATTCCAGGGAGACCGTGTGAGGAAGATAAAAACCCATGTTTATTGATTCATTTTACAATTGTATAAACGATCATCACGTTAACATTATAATCAGGAACAATTAAAATAAATTTACTTTATTGTCATTGCTTAATGTATAGGGTTCGTTCCATCTTAGACATTATAAATAAGTGGAGGACAAAATGTAAAATCTGTGTAACAGGGCAGTCGCTGGCCCTGCATGTGCATGGTATTCTCCATTCACTGCTATAAGTTAAGAGAAATAGCTAGATTGAATATGGGTGTGCTACGTTCTCCATATACTCTGGGGCTCTAGGAGGGGGACAAAGCAGAGCAGACATTTATAGCACAAATTATAGTTATTAAGGTTGGGAACAGCCCTTACCATAATAAAATGCACACTATTCTGCGCCATAAAGTGGAGAAAGATATCATTGTAACTTTTCAATACTACATTACACCCATACACTAAGGCTGGTTTCACATTTGCGTTTTTTAGCGCTGGAAAAAAACGCATATGTGCGCATGCGTTTTTTCCCCTATATTTAACATGGGTGCGCATACCTGCGCGCTTGTAAGCGCATGTATGCGATTTTCATGCGCTGCGTTTTTTTGGGGTGTGCGTTTGTATTTTCCAGACGCAGCATGTTGCATTTTTTGGCCCTGCAAAAAAGCGCATGCGCACATATGCGCACGTTTTGCGCTAAAAATGGCCATTATAGCCTATGGATGCGCATATGTGCGCACTGGCATGCTCATGTATGCGTTTTTTTGCATATGCGTTTTTTTTTTAAACCATGGAATTTAGGGGTTTGGGTTAGAGTTAGGGTTAGTTAAGGGGGTTTAGGGTCAGGGTTAGGGTTGGGGTTTGGGTCAGGGTTAGGGTTAAGTATGGTTTTGTTAAGGGTTAGGGTCAGGGTTAGGGTCAGGATTAGGGTTAAGTATGGTTTTGTTAAGGGTTAGGGTCAGGGTTAGGGTTAGGGTCAGGGTTAGGGTTAAGTATGGTTTTGTTAAGGATTAGGGTCAGGGTTAGGGTCAGGATTAGGGTTAAGTATGGTTTTGTTAAGGGTTAGGGTCAGGGTTAGGGTTGGGGTTTGGGTCAGGGTTAAGTATGGTTTTGTTAAGGGTCAGGGTTAGGGTTGGGGTTTGGGTCAGGGTTAGGGTTAAGTATGGTTTTGTTAAGGGTTAGGGTCAGGGTTAGGGTCAGGATTAGGGTTAAGTATGGTTTTGTTAAGGGTTAGGGTCAGGGTTAGGGTTAGGGTCAGGGTTAGGGTTAAGTATGGTTTTGTTAAGGATTAGGGTCAGGGTTAGGGTCAGGATTAGGGTTAAGTATGGTTTTGTTAAGGGTTAGGGTCAGGGTTAGGGTTGGGGTTTGGGTCAGGGTTAGGGTTAAGTATGGTTTTGTTAAGGGTCAGGGTTAGGGTTGGGGTTTGGGTCAGGGTTAGGGTTAAGTATGGTTTTGTTAAGGGTTAGGGTCAGGGTTAGGGTCAGGATTAGGGTTAAGTATGGTTTTGTTAAGGGTTAGGGTCAGGGTTAGGGTCAGGGTTAGGGTTAAGTATGGGTTTTGTTAAGGATTAGGGTCAGGGTTAGGGTCAGGATTAGGGTTAAGTATGGTTTTGTTAAGGGTTAGGGTCAGGGTTAGGGTTAAGTATGGTTTTGTTAAGGATTAGGGTCAGGGTTAGGGTCAGGATTAGGGTTAAGTATGGTTTTGTTAAGGGTTAGGGTCAGGGTTAGGGTTAGGGTCAGGTTTAGGGTCAGGATTAGGGTTAAGTATGGTTTGGTTAAGGGTTAGGGTCAGGGTTAGGGTTAAGTATGGTTTTGTTAAGGGTTAGGGTCAGGGTTAGGGTTAGGGTCAGGGTTAGTTAGGGTTTAGGGTTTGGGTTAGGGTTAAGTATGATTTGGTTAAGGGTTAGGGTCAGGGTTAGGGTTAGTAAAGTCATGGTTTGGGTAGTGTGAGGGGCCACCTAAAAATGTTGGAAAAAAACGCAAACGCGGTAAAAACGCACTAAAAACGCATACAAACGCATAAAAACGCTGCGTTTTTTTCATGCATGCTCATAAAAATGCTTGAAAAAAACGCAGCAGTTGTATGCTTACGTATGCGTTTTTTCAATGCGTTTTTTTGCGGGAAAAACGCGCTGCAAAAAAAAGCAAGTGTGAAACTAGCCTAACTGCAGTTGGTAATCATTCTAATCAATATCACAAGAAATTGGACGTGAAAACAGAAATCTGGCAATTCCCTTTCTATATCTTAGACTTACGGAGTAAATTGTTCAGAAAAACTGTCATCTTTAGTTGACATGACAGTGTCACCATCTTCATACTCTAAAGTGCTGATGTCTGGTCCATCCAAGTATGGGGTGATCAGTCTCTTGTCCATGGCAGGAATCTGTCATTTAATCATAAAGCATAGTAGTCATGTAACATCTTGGCAAGCATTAATAGTTAAAAAGAGTATTCCTGTGTGTCGCACTTACAGTAGGTCCTTAGGATAAGCCATAAATGCTTTGGGGATGCCAAACTAGTGTTTGCGGAGATTGCATTGGCCATAAAAGATTCTCATGAGAATACCCCCCTACTAACACAGGCTTTTGGGGAAAAAAAGACACAAAGCTAGCAGAAGGCAAAACTGCAGAGGCGGTGAAACGCGCGTCGAGGTGTGTCATTGCAGGTGGCTATCCCCCATTCATCATGACTGCAGGTAATGTTTACTTTGCATTTATAGCAGCTTCTGATGATGATGATTAGGGATTGATTTATCTTTATAATATACATTCATGGTGCCTAGCATTTTCCAATAGTTATTGTCATTTATATATGTCCATAGTGACATGGTATGTATAAATTGTTTGCACTTTCTTATCCCATATCGTATGGATTAGGTAGTAGTAACAGGGCAAGATACTTATGTGGTTTTTTATATTTATTTTGCTACTATTGTCTACAAGTAACCACACATTTGTGTATACTGCTACCTTTCGGGGCTACACCTTCTGCTAGCTTTATTGTGTCTTTTTGTCCCAATTTTTGGTATCCTTTTTGATATTTTGTAACATTATATGTAGTTTTAATCTGAGATAATAAAATGTATTTTACTTTATATAAAATTTGATCCTACTCCTTCATTTGTCTCTTGGTTTCTATGTTAGCTCTGTGAAGGGATCATGTTGATATTCTTTGAGGAATCTTTTGTGCTCACACAGGCTTTTATAGTCATCAGAAGTGGCACAGGTAATCTAAATCCATAACTACCTGGTTGAACAATATGCTTGAAGGCATCTAAGATATATTCACTCTGTCATTTTTGTACATTATATACTATATTTTCCTATATACAGTAATATTTACCATTTTTCTATAATAACTTGCTAGTTCCTTCAGCACTTCTTCACTCAAAACATCCAAAGACCTACATACAAAAAAAGTAAAGAAAAAAATGCATAAAATTAGATATAGAATGAAACACATATCTTTACTCATAAAGGCAACCACTAAAGATCACATGATTGCTGCAGATCCGGTATCTCAGACCCCAGATGATGGATGTTACCCCTTGGGAAAGTTGCATTTGGCTACACATTTCCTAGAGCCAGGGTTGGCTGGCAATGTTTAGCCCGGGGATCAGCACAAAGCATTGGCCCATGAGCATCTTGGTGAATACTAAAGGCCCACATATACAATAGACTACCAGCAGCTAAACACATTGATTTTGCCAAGATTGTCAGGCTAGTGTGTGCCTCCCAATTTTCATCCAATAGATTATGTGGTGGGATTGCAGACACACGATTACTTTGCTTTATGGGAGATAAGCCGCTGACACAGGAGTCTGGCTCAGTTCTCTCAGAGAACATCACAAGTCTTGGCCAAGTTGAGCATTGCTGTGAGTTGTGGGACTCATAAATGTTTGTGTATGGTGGACTTAAGGGCCCCGTCACACATAGCAACTCACCAGCGATCCCGACAACGATATCAAACGTGTCAGGATTGCTGGGGAGTCGCTACATGATCGCTGGTGAGCTGTCAAACAGACAGCTTCACCAGCGATCAGCACCAGCGATGCCGAGCGCGCAGCGTCGCTGTGTACATTAGTTACCAGCGCGCTGATGCAGGGAGCTGGTAACTAAGGTACACATCGGGTTTCTAAGGGACGTGCATCTCTTAGAAACCCGATGTGTACCTTAGTTACCATCTCCCTGCATCAGCGCGCTGGTAGTTAAGGTACACATCGGGTTTCTAAGTGACGCACGTCCCTTAGATACCCGATGTGTATGTTAGTTACCAGCTGATCGCTGGTCTCCCGCCCGTCACACGCAGCGATGCGTGCTGGCCAGCGGGAGACCAGCGATCAAAGAAATGTCCAGGGCTTTCCAAGAACAATCAGCGATAACGGCAGGGGGGCCGGTCGCTGATCGCTGTCACACACAGCGATCTCGCTGGTGAGATCGCTGTTGTGTCACAAAACTTGTGACTCAGCAGCGAGATCGCTGTGTGTGACGGGGCCCTAAGGCTTGAGCCTCATATAGTGCTCAGTGCATGTAGAGCATGCTACTAAAAACCCATTTCATAAAACGGACAGCCTCTTTTTGCTGTATGACAAGAAATGTATAACAAATGCATTATTATTATTGCTAATAACTGAGAAGGTCCTGCAAAACCATGCTGCCATTATTAGCAAACTATCTGCACTTAATTTTTAATTATATTGTCCGTCTTCCCAACCCCTATAATAATCACTCACTTCTTTGCAGTAAAAATCTCCCGTGACGACTCAGCATTTTTTCTTAAATATGCCAGACGTAAATTGAATAGGCTCAGAATCAAACTGTTGACTCTTCTTGTGGGACAAACATTGGCCCCTGATGTTGTCTCCTACAGTTTGTCTTCTGTTATCTTTGTTAAACAGTGAACATGGCCACTGAACAATGATGTTTGCTTATATGCTAACTATGCATTGTGGAAGGGTCCCGTTTCACATAGCGACGCACCAGCGATCCCGACAACGATACGACCTGGTAAGGATCGCTGGTGCATCACTACATGGTCGCTAGTAAGCTGTCATACAGGCAGATCTACTCAACGACGCACCAGAGATCCCGACAACGATACGACCTGGTAAGGATCGCTGGTGCATCACTACATGGTCGCTAGTAAGCTGTCATACAGGCAGATCTACTCAACGACGCACCAGAGATCCCGACAACGATACGACCTGGTAAGGATCGCTGGTGCATCACTACATGGTCGCTAGTAAGCTGTCATACAGGCAGATCTACTCAACGACGCACCAGAGATCCCGACAACGATACGACCTGGTAAGGATCGCTGGTGCATCACTACATGGTCGCTAGTAAGCTGTCATACAGGCAGATCTACTCAACGACGCACCAGAGATCCCGACAACGATACGACCTGGTAAGGATCGCTGGTGCATCACTACATGGTCGCTAGTAAGCTGTCATACAGGCAGATCTACTCAACGACGCACCAGAGATCCCGACAACGATACGACCTGGTAAGGATCGCTGGTGCATCACTACATGGTCGCTAGTAAGCTGTCATACAGGCAGATCTACTCAACGACGCACCAGAGATCCCGACAACGATACGACCTGGTAAGGATCGCTGGTGCATCACTACATGGTCGCTAGTAAGCTGTCATACAGGCAGATCTACTCAACGACGCACCAGAGATCACGACAACGATACGACCTGGTAAGGATCGCTGGTGCATCACTACATGGTCGCTAGTAAGCTGTCATACAGGCAGATCTACTCAACGACGCACCAGAGATCCTGACAACGATACGACCTGGTAAGGATCGCTGGTGCATCACTACATGGTCGCTAGTAAGCTGTCATACAGGCAGATCTACTCAACGACGCACCAGAGATCCCGACAACGATACGACCTGGTAAGGATCGCTGATGCATCACTACATGGTCGCTAGTAAGCTGTCATACAGGCAGATCTACTCAACGACGCACCAGAGATCCTGACAACGATACGACCTGGTAAGGATCGCTGGTGCATCACTACATGGTCGCTAGTAAGCTGTCATACAGGCAGATCTACTCAACGACGCACCAGAGATCCCAACAACGATACGACCTGGTAAGGATCGCTGGGGTGTCGCTACATGGTCGCTAGTAAGCTGCCAAACAGGCAGATCTCTTCAACGACGCAGCAATCCGACGGCGAGCCGTTTAACGACCTCGGTGGTCGTTAGGACCTTGTCACACAGCAGCTTTTCTGACGACTCATGCCTGCGTCCCGGAGTTGTGCTTTGCCAACGAGGTCGATCGTTGGCGTTAAACACAGCGATGCGTGCTGGCCAGCAGCGATGAAATAATGGCCCAGGACATTCGAGCACGATCAGCGATATCCAGCGGTGGGGCCGGTCGCCGCTATGTGTCACATGTAGCGAGATCGCTGTTGCATCACAAAATCGGTGACGCTTCAGCGATCTCGCTAGCAATCTATGTGAGACGGGGCCTTAAGAGCCAGCTTGCTAACTTTGAAAGCAGAGAGGGAAAAACTATGCAAACAGTTTAAATAATCAAGTAATTCTACTTGATTTCATCACCACTCTTCCCCTTATCTGTGATGCTAGACTAAAGGACAGACACTTGTTAAATCTAAAAATAGGTTACATGCCACTATATAAAGAGTTTCTTCTGGTCAGGGACTCTTCAGGATATCAGCTTAGGGTACCACGAACCCGGCTGGAAAAACACAGGACTGCTTCATTGACCATCACTGAAACCCCAGAAAGAATCCAAGATGGAACAAGCGGTTCACCTGGCCTCATACCTCACTGCTCTCGGTTATTTCCTAAGCTTGTCATTACTGCCTCGATGTGGGGCCCTCCAAAAGTGGGGAGCCACTGGTATGGGTATGCAACGCTGGAGCAGCTCTAATCCTGACGAGTCAACGGAAGGGTGAGACTGTAATTTGCACCATTGGGTATTTGCTGGGACTCTTCTGTATGCTATTGTGTGTTGGTGGTTCAATAAATGATTGCCACACTGTTTTGCTCTCACCCTGTGTTGTCTGAGTAGTGTTCGGCCCAAGGGGAGAGAGAGAGAGCGGGTGTTCAGTGGTATGAGCTCTGGTCCATGCAGTCTTGCTAAAGACAGCTGGGCCAGCGGACAAGAGCACCCACTGACTCCCGTGTCTCCACACCCCCCAAGAAAAATAATAATTCCCCATCACGATTATAATTTTGTACTCCCTTGCAGTGATCACCCCACGTAGTAAAATTAATCCCTCCCAAAATTTTAACATGACCCCCTCCATCACCATCCACACAAGGTTATAAATCACAGACCCCTTGTAGTATAAGTAACACCCAAGCATAGAATGTAAGTCCTCAAGGACAGGGTCCTCTCCCGTCTGTACCAGTCCATCATTGTAAATTTGTTTACTGTTAACGATATATATAACTTTGTATGTAACCCCTTCTCATGTACAGCACCATGGAATTAATAGCGCTATAGAAATATATAATAATAATAATAGCAACAACATGATGGTAACAGACCCTGTGCAATAATCATTCCCCTCTCCCCCACAGATTATAATCACACCCCTCCTATAGGATAATAATGACTTACCTCCCACCCCATAATATAATCACATCCCCCACAGTGCACCCTTATTGTATAAATATATGTATATTTCACCAAAACTGAATGCCATACACAATATCCCAAAATGCACAAAGTGCTACTGCTTCAATCTTTACATTAAGTGCATAAGTGGTTGAGAATTGCTCCCAGTGTGACACCAGATTACACGCCAGTGGCACACTGACAGAAGCGCAGAAAAACCCGAGTACTACTGTATGCTCATACATACAGTTAATCTGTCCGAGTCACAATCAACCATGCACAATGGCATCTTCAGGCAGAGCACAAACTGTAGCAGGTGGAATGAAGATGGGCATCTACATTAGACAAACATTACATGCTGTTGTGTGAGGGTGTCTTAAGGCCCCGTCACACTAAGCGATCTCGCTAGCGAGATCGCTGATTTTGTGACACATCAGCGATCTTGCCAGCGAGATCGCTGTGTGTGACGGGGTTCAGCGACCGGCCCCCCTGCTGGTTATCGCTGATCGTGCTCAAGCGGCCTGGGCCGTTTTTTGATCGCTGGTCTCCCGCTGGCCAGCACACATCGCTGCATGTGAGAGCGAGAGACCAGCGATCAGCGACGCTGGTTGCTAATGTAAACGTCGGGCATCCAAGAGCCGCGGCTCCTGGATACCTGCTGTTTACCTTGGAAACCGGCGTACACGCTGGTTTCCAAGGTAAATGTCGGGTATCCAGGAGTCATGCAGCTCCTAGATACCCGATGTTTACCTTGGAAACCAGCGTGTACGCCGGTCCGGTTTCCAAGGTAAACAGGGGGTATCCAGGAGCCGCGCGGCTCCTGGATACCCGACGTTTACATTAGAAACCAGCCTAACGATGTCCCAGCGATCCCATCATGTCGGATCGTTGGTGGGATCGCTGGGACATCGTCTAGTGTGACGGGGCCTTTACAGATTGTGAGGTAGGTGCAGATGATTTACACCCAGTAGCCCTACACAGTTACTAGCATACATTACTGTTCAGGTATATTTATTTAAATCTAGAGAGCAGTCTAGAGTTGCAGACCCCATGGAAAATATCCACATGCTCTAATAGGGCACATAAATATAGTATGGTCCTCAAGAAACGGCCCCTTTATTCCTAATGGCCAACTCAACTCCAGCATGTTGACCTCATTTTTTTCCCTTCCTTAGAAACAGCCAAATGACAATCTATGTGAAGCTTGATGGTATAACAGACCAAGAACCAATCCAAGGACTAGATCTGAGCACAGAGAGAAGTACGTTAGTGAGGATCTGTGTCAGACACGACATAAAAGAATGGAACAAAACAACGCACTCTTCATACCTGGCCTCCAATAAAGCGGCCATGTTTAGTCCGATGAACTGGAAGCAGGAAACTTTGAGCTGGTCGGCATTATATAACGCGGCAAGTTCCAACAATTCAGCAGCATTTTTCAAAGTCACTGAAATAGAGACGAGAACAAATTAAGACTTTTTAATTAAATCTACAAATAAGGATTTTGGTTTCCATGTGTTCATCGTCTTCAAATACATATGGCAATCTCCCAGCTGGCCTGCCTATGATAAAATCTGGGAATCTAATATAGAAAGCTCAATGTGGGTGTGTATGTATGTGTGTGTGTATGTATGTGTGTGTGTATGTATGTGTGTATGTCCGGGATTGGCATCCGCACCGTCGCAGCTACAGCCATAAAATTTAGCACAGTCACACGTCTGGACCCCGAGAGCGTCATAGGCTATGTTGTGAGGCGAAATTTTAACCCCGCACCTTCCAATTCACAAAACAATTTTGCCCCTATCTACATAATGGCGGAAAAATGTGTGTGTACCAAGCCCCGCCCCTCATTATGATGTCATAATGGTTGCCATGGCGACACTAATGTCATAATAGGTTGCAAGCCCCACCCCTCATTATGATGTCATAATGGTTGCCATGGCGACACTAATGTCATAATAGGTTGCAATGGCGAAGATGCTGTTACAATGGTTGCCATGGTGATGATGATGTCATAATGGGTATATGGGCACGGGACTATGGGATGGAGGATGTGTGATGGGTATATGGGCACTGGACTATGGGATGGAGGATATGTATGACGGTATATGGGCATGGGACTATGGGATGGTGGATATGTATGATGGGTATATGGGCATGGGACTATGGGATGGTGGATATGTATGATGGGTACAGGACTATGAGATGAAGGATGTGTGATGGGTATATGGGCACTCGACTATGGGATGGTGGATATGTATGATGGGTATATGGGCACGGGCCTATGGGATGGAGAATAATTATAATTTGTTATAACTAACCACAGTTAGTTACTATGCCCGGGCAGCGCCGGGCTCTTCAGCTAGTCTAATATATAAAGCTGAATTTGTGTGTATGTCCGGGATTGGCATCTGCACCGTCGCAGCTACAGCCATAAAATTTTGCACAGTCACATGTCTGGACCCCGAGAGCTACATAGGCTATGTTGTGAGGCAAAATTTTAACCCCGCGCGTTCCAATTCACCAAACAATTTTGCCTATTATTCTTATCATTTCTATGGTGTTATCGTCCTTCTGTAAAGCTGGAAATAACACAATTTATTACCATGCCAACACAGACCACCCTCTGACACAGACTGCAGGGGGAGCCCAGTATCACACAGGATAGGATTAGATACACGACTCAGCAGTCAGTATCACACAGGATAGGATTAGATACACGACTCAGCAGTCAGTATCACACAGGATAGGATTAGATACACGGCTCAGCAGTCAGTATCACACAGGATAGGATTAGATACACTGCACAGCAGTCAGTATCACACAGGATAGGATTAGATACACAGCTCAGCAGTCAGTATCACACAGGATAGGATTAGATACACGGCTCAGCAGTCAGTATCACACAGGATAGGATTAGATACACTGCGCAGCAGTCAGTATCACACAGGATAGGATTAGATACACAGCTCAGCAGTCAGTATCACACAGGATAGGATTAGATACACAGCTCAGCAGTCAGTATCACACAGGATAGGATTAGATACACAGCTCAGCAGTCAGTATCACATAGGATAGGATTAGATACACAGCTCAGCAGTCAGTATCACACAGGATAGGATTAGATACACAGCTCAGCAGTCAGTATCACACAGGATAGGATTAGATACACAGCTCAGCAGTCAGTATCACACAGGATAGGATTAGATACACAGCTCAGAAGTCAGTATCACACAGGATAGGATTAGATACACTGCTCAGCAGTCAGTATCAGACAGGATAGGATTAGATACAGAGCTCAGCAGTCAGTATCACACAGGATAGGATTAGATACACAGCTCAGCAGTCAGTATCACACAGGATAGGATTAGATACACGGCTCAGCAGTCAGTATCACACAGGATAGGATTAGATACACGGCTCAGCAGTCAGTATCACACAGGATAGGATTAGATACACGGCTCAGCAGTCAGTATCACACAGGATAGGATTAGATACACGGCTCAGCAGACGGTATCACAGGATAGGATTAGATACACGGCTCAGCAGTTGGTATCACACAGGATAGGATTAGATACACAGCTCAGCAGTCAGTATCACAGAGGATAGGATTAGATACACGTCTGAGCAGTCAGTAACACACAATAGGATTAGATACACGGCTCAGCAGAAAGTATCACACAGGAGAGAATTAGGTACACAGCTCAGCAGACATTATCACACAGAATAGGGTTAGATACACAGATACACATGTTGTTTATCAAAAGGCTCTTGAATGAGTTGAAGTTTAAAATACTATCAATACTTGGGTAATCGTTTAGTTAGTTTGTGTTGCAAATCTGTAGTGTTGAATATATGATGTGAAATGTTTTTATGTGCAATATAATAATTATAATTTGTTATGACTAACCACAGTTGGTTACTATGCCCAGGCAACGCCGGGCTCTTCAGCAAGTTAATAATAAAGTGTATAGGAACCAAAAGATCTGAATATATGTCAGATTTTTACATATCCCCCAAGATATAGGCTGCCACAAAAGGGGTTTGACAACAGTTTATTTTCCACTTCACTTTGGAAAAATACATCCACACTTGGATGAGCCACGCAAAAATTATTGGCAAGTGTTCGGCCACCAGTGGTCTTATTATTATGTTTAGTCCCATGTACATGAGAGGCAAATACACTTGTGAGGATTAGTTTAAATCTAGCCATACACTTTAGTTGGGGGAGGGTGAAACAAATCACTGAACAGATCTTCAAAGGGTCACATTACAGACTGAAAAAAAAAAAAAAAAAAAAGAGACCTCAACAATCGAGCGAGCCGACCACCTTGCACATATACGCTCAGAGTGCATGTGTTCTCAGGCAGTGGCTCCTCTCTTTTACCCATCTCTTTTTTCCCCATTCTTTGTTTTCGTTCCCCCCCCTGCATCCAAGAGCCATATTTTTTTTCTTATTTTTACAGCCATAAAGCCGTATGACGGCTTGTATTTTGTGGGATGAGTTGTACTTTTAAATGACACCATTCATTTTGCCACATGGTGGACTAGAAGAAGGGAAACATTTAATTTTGCAATGGCTTTTTTTTTTTTTGTTCAATACATGGTACAACTGACCAGGTGGTGTAATTCCCCAAGTCATTAAAAGTATGCAGACGCAAAATATATATAAAAAAAAAAAATGCAACGTGCTCATTTTTCGGGATATGGCACTGAGTGAGGGTTTACTTTGTGCACCCTGAGCAGACGGTTTTATTGATATTATTTTGGGGATAGATACGATGTTCTGATCGCCTGTTATTGCAATGTTGCAGTGACAAAAAAAAAAACAATTCCGGCGTTTGATTTTTTTTTCTCAATACGACGTTTACTGATCAGATTAATTTATTTTATATCTTGATAAACTGGACATTTCTGAACATGGCGGTACAAAATATGAGTATCTTTGATTTTTTACTTTATTTTTAATGGAGCAAAAAGGGGGTGATTTAGGCTATGTGCCCACGTTAGCGTTTATGACGCTCAGGAAACGGGTCTCCTTCCCAGAAAACGCGCGTTTTTTGCCACGATTTTTGCGGAAAAACCGCGTGTTTTTGATGCATTTTCTTCCGCACGTCTTCTGGGCTATAGAAAATAGCCAAAAACGTGGACCTAAGCGGAAATTAATGAACATGCTGCGTTTTTTACCGCTAAGCGTTTCCTTAGCGGTAAAAAAACATCCATTGGTACAAAAAGGCCAAAATGCATTAAAATGAATGGGATGCTTCTTTTAAGCGTTTTTTGATGCCCCGAAAAACGCATCAAAAACGCTTAAAAAAAAACGCAACGTGGGCACACGGCCTTAATCTTATTTAAAACATTTTTTGTTTTAAATTTTTACTGAACTTAATAGTCCCCTTAAGAGACTTGAATCTGTGATACTCTGATCGCCTATGTTATACATAGCAGTGCATCAGCACTGCTATGTATAGCAAAAAACACAATCTACTATGAATGACGGTGTTCATGGGAGTATCATGATGACAGCCACGTGGGTCATCAGTAGATCCTCGGCTGTCATGACAACCCATCGTCGTCCCACGATCAGGTGATGAACGCGCCAATGGGCGGGATCAATGACGCGCTTGCTGTCTGAGTATGTTATATCCTGCCATCACTGATTGACAGCGGCATTTAACTGGTTAACAGCCCCGGGTGGATCTGATCCACCCACGGCTGTTAGGGGTACTTCATGGCTGATTATATTAGCCATCAAGCGCGGGGGAAGAGGAGGGCTCAGCTTGTGAGCCTGCATCAGAGGCAGGGACACTACTGGTGATGTAAATATAAGTCATTGGTCATGAAGGGGTTAAAAGAACCAAAATCAGACACTCTCAAATTCGTCATGTCCAACCAGTCATCTGGAGCAGGGACAACACCATTCACATTAGACCAGTAATTGTCAAAACTATGAGACTGGTCTTACCAGTGAAACACAAGCTAGCTGTTGGTGAGGTGCAGCTCGGGATTTAGTTATAGCAAAAATGATCATTTAAGTACACAGAATGATATACACAATGTACATGTGTATGTCTGTGTGTTTGTATAGAGCCACAAAAAATCTCTCTTTCTCTACAAACAAATATTAAATTCCGCATTAAAATTGTGGGAGGAAAAATTCACAAAAGAAATACTATGACAAACACATCAGGCACAGGAATAGTATAAATAGTCAGTGTTATTCCCTCTATTAATTGAAAATGGCTATATGCAAAATATATAGCACTGAAGTATAATAATGAAAGGTGCTATGTGCAGTGGCATGTAAAATTGTTGGCACCCCTGGTCAAAATTACTGTTATTGTGAACAGTTAAAGATTAAATAATCTCTAAAACCTAAAGTTAAAGATGGCACATTTCCTTTGTATTTCAGGAAAAAAATACTTTTTATGATTTAAAAATTACAAAAATGGGCAGGTGCAAAAGTTTGGGCACCCTTAGAGATTGGTGTGCTTAGATAACTTTGACCAAGCTTTTAGGCCTTAATGGTATGCCTTGTTTACTATCAGCATCAGGAAATACCAGGTGATGCAAATTTCCCAGCTTTATAAAATTTCAGCCTCCTCTAACCTTGTGCCAAAAACCAGCAGCCATGGGTTCTTCTAAACAGCTGCCTAGCACTCTGCAAATGAAAATGGTGGAGGCCCACAAAGCAGGAGAAGGCAATAAGAAGATAGTAAAACATTTTAAAGTTGCCCTTTCCTCAGTTTGAAATGTAATTAGGAAATGACAGTTTACAGGAACAGTGGAGGTCAAGATAAGGTCTGAAAAACAAAGCAAAATTTCAGAGAGAGCTGCTCGTAGGATTGCTAGAGAGGCAAATCAGAACCCCTGCTTGACTGCAAAAGACCTTCACAAAGAATTAGCAGACTCTGGAGTTGTGGTACATTGTTATACTGTTCAGAGACACCTGCACAAATATGGCCTTCATGGAAGAGTGATCAGAAGAAAGCCTATCCTGCACCCTCACCATAAAATTCAGCATCAGAAGTATGCAAAAGAACATCTAAACAAGCCTGATGCACTTTGGAAACAAGTCCTGTGTACCGATGAGGTTAAAATAGAACTCTTTGGATACAATGATCAAAGCTATGTGTAGAGAAAAAAAGAGCACAGAATTTCAAGAAAAGAACATCTTGCCAACCAGGGTGGATCAATCATGCTTTGTGGGTTGTGTTTCAGCCGATGACACAAAGAACATTTCACGGCTAAAGGGAAGAATAGATTAAAGAAAATTTCAACAAATTCTTCATGCAAATATAACACCATCTGTTGAAAAGAAGACAGCTTCTACAAATGGATAATCATCCAAAACACACATTAAAATCCACAATACACTACCTCAAAAGGCGCAGACTGAAGGTTTTACCATGACCCTCACTGTCACCTGACCTGATTCATCATTGAAAATTTGTGGTTAGACCTCAAAATAGAGGTGCATGCAAGACGACCCAGGCATCTCACCGAACTGGAAGAATTTTCCAAGGAAGAATGGATGAAAATCCCTCAAACAAGAATTGAAAGACTCTTGGCTGGCTAAAAAAAGCATTTACAGGCTATGATACTTGCAAAAGGGGGCGCTACTAGGTACTAACCATGCAGGGTGCCCAAACGTTTGCATTGGTCAATTTTACTTTTTGTAATTGTTAAAATATAAAAATGTAAAAAGATGAAAATCTATATATGTTTTTTTGCCTAAAATACAAATGTATAATCTTTAACTTTAGCCCTTTTAGAGATGTCATCTTCAACTTGCATAACTGTTCACCATAACAGTAATTTTTACCAGGGGTGTGCATACTTTTACATACCACCGTGTGTGTGTGTGTGTGTGTGTGTGTGTGTGTGTGTGTGTGTGTGTGTATATATATATATATATATATATATATATATATATATATATATATATATATATATATATATATATATATATATATATATATATATATATATATATATACATACATACACACATATACACAGTGGGGCAAAAAAGTATTTAGTCAGTCAGCAATAGTGCAAGTTCCACCACTTAAAAAGATGAGAGGCGTCTGTAATTTACATCATAGGTAGACCTCAACTATGGGAGACAAACTGAGAAAAAAAAATCCAGAAAATCACATTGTCTGTTTTTTTTTCATTTTATTTGCATATTATGGTGGAAAATAAGTATTTGGTCAGAAACAAAATTTCATCTCAATACTTTGTGATATATCCTTTGTTGGCAATGACAGAGGTCAAACGTTTTCTGTAAGTCTTCACAAGGTTGCCACACACTGTTGTTGGTATGTTGGCCCATTCCTCCATGCAGATCTCCTCTAGAACAGTGATGTTTTTGGCTTTTCGCTTGGCAACACGGACTTTCAACTCCCTCCAAAGGTTTTCTATAGGGTTGAGATCTGGAGACTGGCTAGGCCACTCCAGGACCTTGAAATGCTTCTTACGAAGCCACTTCTTCGTTGCCCTGGCGGTGTGCTTTGGATCATTGTCATGTTGAAAGACCCAGCCATGTTTCATCTTCAATGCCCTTGCTGATGGAAGGAGGTTTGCACTCAAAATCTCACGATACATGGCCCCATTCATTCTTTCATGTACCCGGATCAGTCGTCCTGGCCCCTTTGCAGAGAAACAGCCCCAAAGCATGATGTTTCCACCACCATGCTTTACAGTAGGTATGGTTTTTGATGGATGCAACTCAGTATTCTTTTTCCTCCAAACACGACAAGTTGTGTTTCTACCAAACAGTTCCAGTTTGGTTTCATCAGACCATAGGACATTCTCCCAAAACTCCTCTGGATCATCCAAATGCTCTCTAGCAAACTTCAGACGGGCCCGGACATGTACAGGCTTAAGCAGTGGGACACGTCTGGCACTGCAGGATCTGAGTCCATGGTGGCGTAGTGTGTTACTTATGGTAGGCCTTGTTACATTGGTCCCAGCTCTCTGCAGTTCATTCACTAGGTCCCCCCGCGTGGTTCTGGGATTTTTGCTCACCGTTCTTGTGATCATTTTGACCCCACGGGGTGGGATTTTGCGTGGAGCACCAGATCGAGGGAGATTATCAGTGGTCTTGTATGTCTTCTATTTTCTAATTATTGCTCCCACAGTTGATTTCTTCACTCCAAGCTGGTTGGCTATTGCAGATTCAGTCTTCCCAGCCTGGTGCAGGGCTACAATTTTGTTTCTGGTGTCCTTTGACAGCTCTTTGGTCTTCACCATAGTGGAGTTTGGAGTCAGACTGTTTGAGGGTGTGCACAGGTGTCTTTTTATACTGATAACAAGTTTAAACAGGTGCCATTACTACAGGTAATGAGTGGAGGAAAGAGGAGACTCTTAAAGAAGAAGTTACAGGTCTGTGAGAGCCAGAAATCTTGATTGCTTGTTTCTGACCAAATACTTATTTTCCACCATAATATGCAAATAAAATGAAAAAAAAAAACAGACAATGTGATTTTCTGGATTTTTTTTTCTCAGTTTGTCTCCCATAGTTGAGGTCTACCTATGATGTAAATTACAGACGCCTCTCATCTTTTTAAGTGGTGGAACTTGCACTATTGCTGACTGACTAAATACTTTTTTGCCCCACTGTGTGTGTGTATATATACATACCATGAGAAAAAGAGAGACTGACACAATAATCAAGACTCCGACATACATTTGCCGTGGCTCTCAAGGAGTTGTTTTAAATGCAGATTTTAATATTTGTATACACTACCATTCAAAAGTTTGGGGTCACCCAGACAATTTTATGTTTTCCATGAAAACTAATACTTTTATGAATCAAATGATTTGCCAAATGAATTTAAAATCTAGTCCAGAGGTTCTCCCTTTGCAACAAATCCAGCATTGCAGACCTTTGGCATTCTAGCAGTTCATTTTCTGAGGTAATCTGGAGAAATTTCACCTCATGCTTCCAGAATCCCCTCCCACAAGTTGGTTTGGCTTGATGGGCATTTTTTGCGTACCATACAGTCAAGCTGCTCCCACAAAAGCTCAATGGGGTTGAGATCTGGTGACTGCGCTGGCCACTCCATTACAGATAGAATACCAGCTGCCTGCTTCTTCCCTAAATAGTTCTTGCATAATTTGGAGGTGTGCTTTGTGTCATTGTCCTGTTGTAGGATGAAATTGGCTCCAATCAAGCGCTGTCCACAGGGTATGGCATGGCATTGCAAAATGGAGTGATAGCCTTCCTTATACAAAATCCCTTTTACCGTGTACAAATCTCCCACTTTACCAGCACCAAACCAACCCCAGAGCATCACATTACCTCCACCATGCTTGAAAGATGGCGTCAGGCACTCCTCCAGCATCTTTTCAGTTGTTCTGCATCTCACAAATGTTCTTCTGTGTGATCCAAACACCTCGAACTTGGATTCGTCTGTCCATAACACTTTTTTACAATCTTCCTCTGTCCAATGTCTGTGTTCTTTTGCCCATATTAATCTTTTCCTTTTAGTAGCCAGTCTCAGATATGGCTTTTTCTTTGCCACTCTGCCCTGAAGGCCAGCATCCCGGAGTCGCCTCTTCACTGTAGACGTTGACACTGGCGTTTTTCGTGTACTATTTAATGAAGCTGCCTGTTGAGGACCTGTGAGGCATCGATTTCTTAAACTACAGACTCTATTGTACTTGTCTTGTTGCTCAGTTGTGCAGCGGTTCCTCCCACTTCTCTTTATACTCTGGTTAGAGCCTGTTTGTGCTCTCCTCTGAAGGGAGTAGTACACACCGTTGTAGGAAATATTCAGTTTCTTGGCAATTTCTCACATGGAATAGCCTTCATTTCTAACAACAAGAATAGACTGTCGATTTTCACATGGAAGTTCTTTTTTTCTGACCATTTTGAGAGTTTAATGGAACCAACAAATGTAATGTTCCAGATTCTCAACTAGCTAAAAGGAAGGTCCGGTTTATAGCTTCTCTAATCAGCCAAACTGTTTTCAGCTGTGCTAACATACTTGCACAATGGTTTTTAAACCATCCATTAGCCTTCTTAGGCTGGTTTCACATTAGCGTTTTTGTGCGCAGCGCATCCATCATGCGTACCTATGTTTAACATGTCGTACGCGTAGTCTTGCGTTTGCATGCGTTCGTCTGCGTTTTCATGCGCATGCGTATTTTCCAGGTGTGCGTCTAGATGCGCCGGACGCAACATGTTGTATTTTGGGGTCCGCCCGAAGGCGTCAAAAAACGCATGCGTACGTTTGCGCACTGAATGCATCAAAACAACGCATTATAGTCTCTGGGAACGCAGACATGTGCATGGACATGTGTTTTCCTGCGTTTGCGTATGCATGCGTTTTAAGAGTAAACATGACTAGACACTGGTTTAAACCACCCTCTAACACAAAGAAGCATTGTTTGAAATGTGAGTATAAAACCTAATGTCTGACTGTACTTTTTTCTCCATTTGTAACGCATGCGCATAAAAAACACAAACGCATGCATACGTTTCTACTTGCGCACGATGCGAAACTAGCCTTACACAGTTAGCAAACACAAAGTGCCATAAGAACACTGCAGTGATGGTTGTTGGAAATGGGCCTCTATACACCTATAAAGATATTGCATTACAAACCAGACGTTTGCAGCTAGAATAGCCATTTACCACATTAACAATGTATAGAGTGTATTTCAGAAAGATTTAATGTTAGCTTCATTGGAAAAACTGCTTTTCTTTCAAAAATATGGAAATTTCTAAGTGACCCTAAACTTTTGAACGGTAGTATACATCAATAAAATTATATTTATAGATATCTTTTCTTGTGGCTATTCACTCTTTTTATAGGTTTATTAACAGAAGTGATCATTTGCTGCACAGTCCTATGGACGCCGCAATATTTTGTCCACCAATTGAGAATTACTCGATGTTAGTATAGACTGGTGGTAAGGTGTCAGAAATAGCTTGACAAGTCCCACACTAGAATCCGGGCGGACACCCTTACATTAAACACCATAGTCTGAGTTCACAAGTAAACCAGAAGAAGTCAACAGCCTATTACAATATAATATAGTGTGTCTCTGTAATCACATAACATGTTTTTCTCCCCAACAGTAAATGTCATGAAGAAGACAAATAGCAGTTAATTTACTTATGGATTATCTATGTGGATCTTGGAGTATTCCTATTTGCCGAGCATTGCAGAATAAACAAACAGCAGAAAACTCATCCACGATCACGTTTCCTAGCAGCTGAGCAGTACATAGCATTGATATGTGGGAGGCATTCTTATTGAGGTCACTACAACTGAGGCTGGGTTTGGGAAAATCCAACTTGTGATATGGTTCAATTAAGGACGGAGAAGAATTGTGTATCATTAACGAAACCCTAGTTATATGCAGCAAAAACATGGCTTGTATCAGCTAATTTTTTTTTGTATGTAATGCTTTCAAAAATACAAGTGTGAATAGTATCAACTATTTGGTATGACCACCCTTTGCCCTCAAAACTGCATCAATTCTTCTAGCTATGCACACAGTTTTTGAAGGAACTTGGCAGGGAGTTTGTTCCAAACATCTTGGAAAAACTAACCACAGATCTTTTGTGGATGTAGGCTTGTGCAAATCCATCTGTCTCTCATACAGCGTTCAAGCACCTATTCAGTGGCTCTGTCATGGCTTACGTCCAACTCCCTTCCCCACCTGCAAAATGGGTTTTGAGTGTATGCAACGATGGGGCCATAGACTGCAACAGTGCCGACAGAGTGAACACATGCTCTGATGGGCATCATTTTCGGGCGTGTACGCCTACTTGAGGTGGACACTCAGACGTAGTAGATAATCATTTACCGCTCTCATAATGCCTCTTCATTACTATGACCATGTGGTAACCAGACCAATGTCTGGCTTAAATTGCATCAAAGTCTAAAGAGTGACTCATCGATGAAGACGACAGACCTCCATTACAGCCTTTGGTCTCCATCTGGAGATCATGTAGGCATTGACATGAAAATGCCATCACGAGGAGGTGTTACACCGGTCTTACTCCTGGGATTATGGTATAGGGTAGCCAGACCCTTTTATTCTTCATTCCAGGTACACTAACAGCTTAGCGTTAAGTTGATTTGGTCATGAAACCATTTCTCCATAGTGTCCTAGCAGCCGTTTTTCAGCATGATAATGCAAGGCCACACGTTGCTCATGCTACTTTGAGCAGCATACGAAGCTTAGTGTTCCGTTTCACTTAGCGACGCACCAGCGATCCCGACAACGATACAACCAGGTAAGGATCGCTGGTGCATCGCAAAATAGTCGCTAGTAAGTTGCCAAACAGGCAGATCTCTTCAGCGATGCAGCAACGATCAGGCGAGCCCTGTAACGACCTCACCGGTCGTTGGTACTTTGTCACACAGCAGCTTTTCAGACGATTCCCGCCTGTGTCCCTGAGTTTAGCGTCGCCGAGGTCGCTCGTCGGCGTCAAACACAACGATGCACGCTGGCCAGCGGGACGCCAACGACAAAAAAAATGGCCCAGGACATTCGAGCACGATCAGCGATATCCAGCGGGGGGGCCGGTTGCTGCTGCGTGTCACGTGTAGCGAGATCGCTGTTGCGTCACAAAATCAGTGACGCTTCAACGATCTCGCTGTGTGAGAAAGGGGCTTTAAACATGTTTCCACTCCCAGCAGCATCTCCAGACTTTTCTTCCATCAAGAACATCACTGATCAGTAATTACAAAAGGGGGCTGCCAGCAGCTGATATGGTTTGCATGGCCAAGTGCATTTTTTTTGGCACAATATTCTGACACCCATAACTTTATTTTTCTGTAGAAGTACCTATATCAAGGCTTTTTTTGTGGAGGATTTACTGGTACCACTTTTTGGTACATACTACTTTTTGATCATTGTTTTTTGGTGTTTTTTTTGTAGTAGTAGGTATACACAAAAAAAATTGAATCTGGAAGTTCTTTCAAATACTAATTTTACAGAGTTCACGATGACGTATAATTAGCAAGTTAATGTTATTCTGCAGGTCGATACAATTACATTGATAGCCAATTTAGAACTTTAACGTTTTACTACTGTTTCACAAGAAAAATCACGTAAAGAAAAAAAAAAACATCATAGAGACCTAACACTTTAATTTTTCTGTTTCCAGAACTGTATTATGTCTTGTTTTATGCTTATCGAGCAGTAATTTTTATTGGTACCATTTTGAAATACAAATGACTTTCATTATTTATTTATTCTGGCTAAGAATAACAAAAATAGCAAAAATGGCAGTTTTTAATTTTTTCTCCCACATTCGCCAAATGGGATACAGTTTCCTGATACAGTTTTATAGTTTGGGTTGTTACTAACATTTTTGCTTGTTTGGTTTTAAAGAGAAAACATTTTTTATTAATATAATTGTGATTTTATTATTTTTAACTTTTTTTGTAACATTTAAAACATTTTTCTTTTTCCGGTAATTACCAGACCTACAATGGGGCTTGAAAATTCAATCCTTTGATCGAATTAATAACACTGTGCAACAAATTTCAGGGAAGTTCTTGCACCTGTGACAGCTAGGGGGCACTGTGTGGGCGATGACCGATATGTATCACAGTTTGGGTGGCCCTGTGATGGAAGCTGGAACGTGTATTGATCAGCAGAGGTACTGCTGGTTTATGTTTTATACTAGGGAAGATTCCAGGTGACTTGGTGAGGTGGGTGGGACCAGTCACCTACAAACACACCCAGGGGCATGTGTCTGAACGCCCAAAGTAAAGCCTGTGTGTGTGTGGCTCTGTGGAATAGGACCTTTAGTGCGGTCATGACCATGTGATCCATACCTCACCTCACCTGTGGGTGTGGTTATGGACCATATAATGTGATCAGGGTGGGTCACATGCAGAGAGTGGGTGTACCTGAATGGTGCAGACTGCAAGGTCCTCCCTGGAGCACGTGGCAAGACTTTGGACCCAGTGAGACCTGTGTGTGTTGGACGGTCCCCAGGAAGGGACGGACATCCTGAATAAGGAGCTGCTATGAGGTAACACCAGACAGGGTGAAATAACCGTGTTTAGGCTATAGAGCCTGCGTGCTGGACATGGCACAGCCTGTGTGACCACAGGGCTAAGAGAGCGGAGCTCGATTATGAACATTCTTCTGTCTGATATAAGGCTGGTTTCACATTTGCGTTTTTTAGCGCTGGAAAAAAACGCATACGTGCGCATGCGATTTTTCCCCTATATTTAACATGGGTGCGCATACCTGCGCGCTTGTAAGCGCATGTATGCGATTTTCATGCGCTGCGTTTTTTTGGGGTGTGCGTTGGTATTTTCCAGACGCAGCATGTTGCATTTTTTGGCCCTGGAAAAAATCGCATGCGCACGTTTTGCGCTAAAAATGGCCATTATAGCCTATGGATGCGCATACGTGCGCACTGGCATGCGCAGGTATGCGTTTTTTTAGCGCTGCGTTTTTTGGGTGGTGTCCACTTTTTATCCTAGTTAGAATCTTCTAAAGTCAAAAAAAAAAAGTCTATATAAAGGAGGTGCCTGCCAAAACTCTGCCACTACTACACTGACAGATTGAAGAGCAGACAGTCAACCAAGAACCCATTATATCAGCGAAGAATGTGAGTATATTACATTATATGCCTGTCCTTTTAAATTATGTATGTACTAATGATTTTTATTATTTTTACATGCAGTATGTCTTCAGAATCCGAGTATTCCCCATCGCGGCAGGAATTGGCGCAAGCAGACCGTGAGGTGATTATTTTCGTGCATCTGGTAAGTATATCTGCTGCTTCTCCAAATCTCTTACGTTTTTTTCAACTTTCTTAAGACATCGTCATCATCATCTGCGGACGGGACTAGTGAGGGCGAAGAGCAGGAGCAGCGAAGCCAAGTCCCGGTGGTGATACGGAATGTAAGTATCAAATGATTTGTAATGTTCTTTATTTTTTATCTTCTATTTTTACTCTTTTTTTTGTTTCTTTTTTTGTAACTTTTTATTCAATTTAAATTTGATTATTCTAATGAATGTGTTTTGTCTAGGTTCCACAACGGGATGAAGACGTCTACCTGGATAATGAGCAGCTCATCAGCCTGGTCCAGGAGCGTTCGCCGTTGTGGGACAGCCGTGACCGGCTGTACAAGGACAATGTGGTGACCCGGCGGCTATGGAATGAGGTGGCCGCAGCGTTGATGGATGGCTGGGACAGCGCCACAGCATCCTCCAAAAAGGCGTTTAGTGAGTATTTCCCTGCTCTGTATTGTGCCGCAGTGACTGTTGTCCTTGACGGCACTGTTGGGTTTCGTGCTAGGCGTATTCTAGCAGGAAACCCAACAGTGTCATCGGGGTCTACAGTGACTGCTTTGAGTATTGTATTGCTACATTGTGCCGCAGTGACTGTTGTCCTTGACGGCACTGTTGGGTTTCGTGCTAGGCGTATTCTAGCAGGAAACCCAACAGTGTCATCGGGGTCTACAGTGACTGCTTTGAGTATTGTATTGCTACATTGTGCCGCAGTGACTGTTGTCCTTGACGGCACTGTTGGGTTTCGTGCTAGGTGTATTCTAGCAGGAAACCCAACAGTGTCATCGGGGTCTACAGTGACTGCTTTGAGTATTGTATTGCTACATTGTGCCGCAGTGACTGTTGTCCTTGACGGCACTGTTTTTTTTTTTTATCAACAGTGGACAAAGTCCGAACACGTTGGCGTTCGATCAAGGACCGCTTCAACAGTGATGTTCGTGCTGAGGGCCAGGTTCGCAGTGGATCTGCGTCAAGGACCAGAACTAGATACCGTCACTATCACGCGTTGCAGTTCCTAAGACCGGTCCTTGCCACAAGATCGTAAGTATTATACATTTTGGGTTTTTATTTTTATTAATCTGTGTTTTTCTAATCCACAGCTGATGCTTCTTGTAAAGGCATGGTAGTAATGATTTTCCTTTCTTCCACAGCACCTGGAGCAGCACCCTGCAACCTGGCCCTGGAGCGGTCCTTCCTCGGACGTCCTCTGACCCGTCCCAGCCATCCGACAGCCAGGAAGCACCTTGCAGGTCAACCACACACACAGCTGGTGACCAGGAAGCTGGGCCATCAGGTGTTCCCCTGTCCCAGGTCTCTGCCACTGGTTATGCGGGCACTACCCGCCAGCGGCAGAGGGCCTTGGACAGGAATGTCTTGCCCGAGTTTATGCATTTGAGCGAGACATTTAATTCCAGCCTCAAGTCACTGTCCGACAGAGTTGAAAGCGGTTTTGCACTCATGGAACGTGGTTTTAACCACTTTGAACACCGCTTCAATTCTGTAGAACAGCGCCTTGACCGTCTGGAGGCCGACCTCAACAGACCAGCACACCATTTTTTTAGTAAGATTGAAAAGGGCATGGCGGAACACCTTAGTCCTGATCAACAGCTGAATGTGCTGCAGGCCTGCAACAATGCTTTCTTGCAGGCTATGCAGCATAATCGGTACGGTCAGCAGTCAGTGGTGTCCTTTCCACCTGTGCCACCATTGACTCGCTTCACCTCACTACCTACTTGTGCTGCATACCACTGCACGGACACCTCTATTCAAAGCCAGGACACCCACCGTTACACCACCACAAGTCTGAGTGCAGCTGGTCACTTCACCGACACCACCATGGCAAGCGCTGCTCCTGTCTGGAGCACCACCGCCAATCCCATGCATGTGTGGAGCTCAGCCACCACTAGGCAAACATGGAACAGCCCTGCCGCTACAACAACATGTAGTAGCCCTGCCACCACCACTCTGCAAACCTGGACCATCACTGCCGCCACCAGTCCTCCTGCAAGGACGAGCACTGACAACGAAGAGCAGCAGCAGCCACCTC
Organism: Dendrobates tinctorius; assembly: GCF_039654945.1. Taxonomy (NCBI): domain Eukaryota; kingdom Metazoa; phylum Chordata; class Amphibia; order Anura; family Dendrobatidae; genus Dendrobates; species Dendrobates tinctorius. The sequence continues at coordinate 39,265,631 of NW_027361779.1, read as the reverse complement.
AGCAGCAGCAGCCACCTCAGCAGCAGCCACCTCAGCAGCAGCCGCCACCTCAGCAGCAGCCGCCACCTCAGCAGCAGCAGCAACCACCTCAGCAGCAGCCACCTCAGCAGCAGCCGCCACCTCAGCAGCAGCAGCCACCTCAGCAGCAGCCGCCACCTCAGCAGCAGCCGCCACCTCAGCAGCAGCCGCCACCTCAGCAGCAGCAGCCGCCACCTCAGCAGCAGCAGCCATACCAGCAGACGGGGGACCTACATTCCATATTTGCCCCTAGTTCAAGGCGAAATCAATCAAGGCGGGCATTGGGCCAAAGTCGGTCCAGGCACACAAGCCTACGGCGACATGCCATTACAACTAATGTACCTGAACAGATTTCCTCTCCTACAAGTGTTCCTAGTTTAATTCCCTTAACTGGACTACCTTCCCCCACAAGTTTTGTTGCCCCTTCCCCTCAAACACCGTCTTCAACTGCAAGTGTTGCATATTCCCTGCACACCCCCAAATTGAAACCATCTGCCCCCAAACGCCGTAAAAAATAATTTTTAGGTTTATTTTTGTGATAAAAAATAAATTTACATTTGTGGTTCACCATTACTAAGTTTCATTAATGTTGTTTGCGCCGCTCACACACACTGATGGGTAAATACATGTTAAAAACCAACCCAAGGCCTAGTATAGTCATATGTGAAATAACATGGACTAGTATAGTCATTCCAAGGCCTAGTGTAATAACTCTAGTTTTACCAACTAGAATCTGGTTTCATGAAAAACAAACTGTTGAAACTTGTCTTAAAAATAATTATCTTTCTAGTTTCACCAGTTTGTTTTTTGTGAAACAAGATTGTTAAAAATCGAGTTATTACAGTAGGCCTTGGTATGACTATACTAGGCCGTGGCATTTCACATATTACTATACTACTAGCCCCAAGGCCTACTATACTCATATTTGAAATACCACGGCCTAGTATAGTCATTCCAAGGCCTAGTGTAATAACTCTAGTTTTACCAACTAGAATCTGGTTTCATGAAAAACAAACTGTTGAAACTTGTCTTAAAAATAATTATCTTTCTAGTTTCACCAGTTTGTTTTTTGTGAAACAAGATTGTTAAAAATCGAGTTATTACAGTAGGCCTTGGTATGACTATACTAGGCCGTGGCATTTCACATATTACTATACTACTAGCCCCAAGGCCTACTATACTCATATTTGAAATACCACGGCCTAGTATAGTCATTCCAAGGCCTAGTGTAATAACTCTAGTTTTACCAACTAGAATCTGGTTTCATGAAAAACAAACTGTTGAAACTTGTCAAGTTTCACCCGTTTGTTTTTTGTGAAACAAGATCCTAGTTGGTAAAAATCGAGTAGGCCTTGTTATGACTATACTAGGCCGTGGTATTTCACATATGACTATACTAGTAGGCCCAAGGCCTACTATACTCATATTTGAAATACCACGGACTAGTATAGTCATTCCAAGGCCTAGTGTAATAACTTGTAAGTTGGAATGGAGCAGATTACATTCATCCACTCAATGCTGACTTGTATTCCCCATGGACTTTCATTGGGGTTGGGTTTTGAGGGTTGTGTTTTGAGAAAATCACATACTTTGTTTTCAACTAGTTGCACAACTTTCTCTTGAAAAAAAATGGTTTCCTGATTCATGGCCTGCAGCTTTGCTCGTTCCAATATATTTCACGCAGACTAGCAATGCTGCATTTTAACTCATATGTGTATTTACCTGCCCAGGTGTGTGAACATCAAAAAATTCAGTTATACATGGGAAGTTTTTTATTAAATTGGAGTTTAAAAAATATAGTGCACTCAGTAATGGTATCAAATAAGGTTTTTTATTACCATAAACAAACAAAAACATTACACCATTTCATCTTGCCAGTGCACCCGTCCTACATCAGAAATAAAGTAGGCCGCAAATTGGTCCCTCATTTGGCCAACTTCAACGGATGACCTGAGAGTGTGCTGAGTGAATTCAGGCAATGGGTTAGGAGCATCATCGTCCAGTTCAAAGGTCGGGTGCTCTTTAGCCATCACAAAGTTATGTAGAACCACACAGGCCTTCACCACCTCATCGACTGTTTCAAGTTTAAGATTAATGGCCGTGCCCAGAATTCGCCATCTGGAAACAAGAATCCCAAAAGCACACTCGACAGTTCTTCTGGCCCTGGTCAGCCTGTAATTAAATATTTTTTTGGTGTGGTCCAAGTCCCGGCTGGAGTAGGGTTTCAGTAAGTTTCCGCACATTTGAAAAGCCTCATCGCCAACCATTACAAAGGGCAGTGGCGGAGCTTCGGTGTGAGGAAGAGGCCGTGGCATAGGGAAATTAAATTGGTTGCCATACAACCTCCGGCCCATGTCTGAGTTTTTAAAAGCCTGTGAGTCATTACCACGGCCAAATGCTCCAATGTCCACTGCTACAAACATACATCCGGCATCCGCAATCGCAATGAGTACTATTGAAAAGTACTTTTTGTAATTATAGTACTCAGATCCCGTTCTTTGGGGTTTGATGATCCGTATGTGTTTACCATCAACAGCTCCCAAACAGTTGGGAAAATTGCATACTGTCCAGAATTTGTCAGCAATTTCCATCCACTTTTCAGCGGTGGGCAGGGGCATAAATTCTGGGCAAAGAACATTCCAGAGAGCCCGGCAGGTGTCAGCAACAATTCCAGACAAGGTAGAGATTCCAATACGGTACTGGAAGTGTAGTGAAGATAGGGTTTCTCCAGTCGCCAGGAATCTGTGAACAGACAAAGAAGTAAAATTAATATTTATGTATATTATTTTAAAAAACTATAAAATAAAATATTAGTACATTCACGAAAACTAATTACCCAAGGTTTTGAATACTAAATTTAAAAAAAACCCATCAGACCGCACCCCTTGGTTTTTAAAACATACCGTAATGTCACCAGTAGCCGTTCCTCAGGAGGAATCGCACGACGGAGCTGTGTGTCCTGTCTCCGGATGGATTGTTGGACACGAGCAAGCAAATCCAAGAAACTTTCGTGGGACATCCGGATATAATCTGTAAATTTCTCCGGGTTTGCCTGTAGCTCGCTGTAGAGGGTGTGGTATGCCCCACGGCTCTCCCGGAGTTCAACAATCGGATGTATCCACATACGCCGCCGTCTTCGCTGCCTCTCTCTCTCTCTTCCTTTGTTCATGGCAAGCAACTGCATACGCCTGAGCCATCGCGATGTCCAAATCCAAGTTGAAGTGAAAACTCTTCCAGCGCAGATCCATGGTCACGAGAAGAATCAAGCAAATGTGAAGAATACTGTAGACAGGGTCTATATATATTAACATACCACACCCACAATGAAGTCCCATTGGTCTTGTGTGTTGTTGAATGGTTGTTTTTTCTTTTTTGTGGGGTTTTTCCAAAATCTGTAAAAAAACGCAAACGCACAAAAAACGCATACAAACGCGCAAAAACGCTGCGTTTTTTTCCTGCATGCGCATTAAAATGCTGGAAAAAAACGCAGCGTTTGTATGCATTTGTATGCGTTTTTTTAATGCGTTTTTTTGCGGGAAAAACGCGCTGCAAAAAAATGCAAGTGTGAAACTAGCCTCAGACTGTTACTTTTCTTCATGCTTCCATGGTTTATGCTGTATAAAAATAAACCGTATGGACTATTTATGTGAAAAACCCTTGCCTGACCAAATTAATCCGCTGCCAAGTGAGTGTCCCTCAACACGAACAATAAGCAGTACCTTACATTTATTATAGATATTGATATGCTGAACACGAATATGTGTTCCAAAAGTCTGTATCACGTAAGGTTTTTAAAGAAACAACAGTTTATAGTCTACATTATGACGTCCGAGACACTACATACTACATGTGCATCAATGTCAGTAGCAAAAGCAATTGTTCAAAAGTGTTTTGCAGACGACTTTCATTTATAATCCATGTCAGATGCTTCTCGAAAAAGATTCCAGCAATAGTCAGCCAACATTGACATACTCCACTTTCATTGGTACCTTTTCTCCATCAGCGCAATGTCTTGGTGAAATCTTTCACAGTGTTCACCACTAACGGCACCAAGATTGGCTGGAAAAAAGTCCAAGTGAGAATGTAGAAATTGCATTTTTAGTGACATATTGCATTTCACCAAATAATATGCTGTGAGCATGTTGTTCAAAGTTCGGTGCCCTGCTGTTGCCAAGGAAGTTGAAGGTCACATCTTTAAAGGCTTTCCATGTCACGTGTTCAGCACCTTGCAAAAGACCATCAAAGCTACTGTCATTCATTATATCTCTGATCAGTAGGCCAATAAAAATACCTTGTTTAATCTTTGCATCATTTATTCTTGGAAATTTCTGTCACAAGTAAGAAAAGGCTTCCGATTCTTTGTTCATTGCTTTGACAAAATTCTTCATAAGCCCAAATTTAATATGCAAAGGAGGGAGAAATATTGCTGGATCAACGAGAGGATTATGTTTAACATTCTTCTGTCCAGCAACCAGGTTTTCACGGAGAGGCCACTTCTTTCTGTAATAGTGCATTTCTCGTGCATGACTGTCCCACTCACAAAGCAATATTTGGTATATCCAAGCTGCAGTCCAAGAAGAAGTGCAACAACTTTTAGATCACCACATATGTTCCAGTTATAATTTCTATTAATGTGGGTCAACAGTAACTCCATATTCTCATATGTTTCTTTCATGTGTACGGCATGTCCAAAAGGTATAGAAGGATAGATATTTCCGTTGTGTAGTAAAACAGCCTTCAGACTTAAAACTAACAAGTCAATGAACAGTTGCCATTCATTCGGGTCATGTTCGCAGCATTCAAGAGCACCAAACAACCCCAAGACGTCATTGCAAAAGGTTAAACTGTCAACATGGTTGAAAATTTGATTAAGGTCTTCTTGACGACTGCGAAAAACAAACTCTTTTTCCTGGTAATAAGAGATTCCATTCTTGTAGCCTTGATCCCAATAACTCTGCCTGCCTCTTTGAAAATTTCAAATCTCTGACCAAGTCACTCAGATCAGCTTGACTGAACAGATGTGGATTAGATGTAGAAGACTCAAAGTCTGGGTGTGCAACAGTTTCATTTTCCACTGACATTGTTTGTTCACCTTCATCATCCTCCATTGTCCATACTTTGGGCGGCTTTGGAAAACGAAGACTTTCATCGTGTGGCACTGGTCTTATGGCTGAAGGATGACCAGGATACTCTATTGATTTCTTGTTCTTTGCTGAATATCCTGTTACATTTGTAAGGCAGAAGTAGCAATCTGTTACATGATCTCTCTGCTCTCTCCATATCATTGGGACAGCGAACGGAATTGAAGGTCGTGATCCATTCAGCTATGCTCTAAGTATGTCAGTATGGTCTTTTGATTCCTCCCCTGCCCAGGAGATGTGGTATGCTCCGTACACGGTCAGCCGAATGATTGACTGCGCCTGCGTGGAATTCGCATAATAAGTGCTTGCATATTTGTAGATCAGCGATTTATGTTCTTTCAGTGGAAAATTCAGAATATACCGTTTCAGAAAAGTTCATATATGAGTTTTTAGAATTATAACAGAATATTATAATGTTTTGCATCATTTCTCAAAAACCGTACGTGATAGGAAAAATCTGAAGTCATTTCTGAAATCAGCATGAAAAAATCTATCAGGAACACTCAAAATTGTCTGAGGGACAAAACCTTTGTAACACAGTGTAATACATTGTAGTACATACAAATCAAGGCCGAAAGTTTTGGCACAGAAAAAAAAGAAAACATAAAAAGGCAAATTGGACAGAATTTCACACAAAAAGAGGCAATGCAAAATTGTTAGCACCTATCCAAAATAGGGGGGAAAACAACTTTGTTTGAAGCATGTGCTGCTCCTTCAATCTCATCTGTGGCAAGTAACAGGTGTGGGCAATATGAAAATCACACCTGAAACCAGATAAAAAGGGGAGAAATTGACTTAGTTTTTGCATTGTGTGTGTGTGCAACACTAAGCATGGAGAACAGAAAGAGAAGAAGAGAACTGTCTGAGGACCTGAGAACCAAAATTGGTGAAAAATATCTATAATCTCAAGTCCATCTCCAGAGATTTTGATGTTCTTTTGTCCACGGAATGAAGAAACACTATAACTAATCTCCTTGGACATGGGCAGCAGAGAAAAAAAATGATGAAAGGTTGGAACACAGGATAGTGAGGATGGTTGATAAGCAGCCCCAATCAAGTTCCAAAGAAGTTCAAGCTGTCCCGCAGGCTCAGGGTGCATCAGTGTCAGCGCGAACAATCCATCGACAGCTGAATTAAATGAAACTCTATGGCAGGAGGACCGAACTGCTGACAAAGACACACAAAAAAGCTAGACTGCAGTTTGCCAAAATGTACGTGAGTAAGCCAAAATCCTTCTGGGAAAGCGTCTTGTGGAGAGATGAGACTGAGATATAGGTTTTTGGCATATCATTCTACTGATTACCTAAAATGAAATAAGGCCTTCAAAGAAAATAACACAGTACCAACAGTCAAATATTGTGGCGGTTCAAAGTTGTTTTGGGGTTGTTTTGCTGCCTCTAGAACATGGTGCTTTGACTGTGTGCAAGGCATCATGAAATCTGAATATTACGAAAGGATTTTGGGTCACAATGTAGTGTCAAGTGACAGAAAAATGGGTTTGCCTCCTAGGTCATGGGTCTTCCAGCAGGACAACGACTGAAACATACTTCAAGAAGCAAAAAAGAAACGGATGGATACAAAGTGCTGGAGAGTTCTGGAGTGGCCAGCAATGAGTCCAGATCTAAATCCCATTGAAGAGAGATCTTAAAATTGCTGTTGGGAGAAGGCACCCTACAAATATGAGGAACCTCGAGCATTTTACAACAGAAGAATGGTCCAGAATTCCAGTTGAGAGGTGTAAGAAACTTGTTGATGGTTATAGGAAGTGACTGATTTAATCCCAAGGGAGTGCAGTTGAATATTAAGCTGAGGGTGCCAACAATTTTGTCCTGACCAATTTTTGAGGTTGTGTGTGAAATTACAGTATGTCCAATTTGTCTTTTTTTTTCCTCTGCTTTTTGTGTTGTTGCAATACACACAAAGGAAATAAACAAACGTATAACGAAACATTTAAATTGCAATAATTTTCTGGGAGAAATACTTCAGTTTCTGGAACAATTTCAAGTGGGGCAGCACTTTCGGCCATGACTAAATGTACTACAGTGCATTATCTCCATTGTCAGGCACCACTCCTGGCGATATGGTAGACAAAAAGGCCATTGTGAAGCCTCTCATAGCAACCACTGTCACCCCGCGATTGAGCTGCAAGGGTGTGCAGGTTGGCTGACAATGGGAGTGATTTCCCTGTCAGATTTCTCACTAGTGACAGTAGCATATGAGAGATGCCCAGTCTCAGCAGTTGCAACAGGTGTCTGGCTGTGTGCAACAGTTGGCTCCTGATGAGGATAGCACTATTGCCCATTCCATTCATCAGATGTAACTGTAGACCTAATTGGAGGAAATCAGCATTTGTGAGAAGGGGTTAAGGGAGAAGTCGGAGGGACTACTTAGGAGTAGACAGCAGCAGAAGAAAAAAAAAAAATCACAACCTGTTCCTGTCACCACTTTCCATGGACAAGCCTCCATTAACACCAGGTGGAAGGAACATCACTCTTCTCATGAGAGGGGTATTTTCTATTAAAGGAGTAAAAAAAGTGAGCAGTGGCAACTGATCTACCCTTGAAGCTAATTTGGCCACTTGATAACATGGGTGTACATTGTGTTTAGATAACAGAGATTTTCAAGTATGCGATATGTGCAAGTGGACATTGGCACAAGCAGGCCTGTGGAGTCGGTAAGCCAAACCTGACTCCTCAATTACCCTGACTTCTGACTTCCTCATTTGTGCTTCACTACTGAGCATGTACATAAAGTACAGCACAGATTCATCTCAACTAAAAGCCGAGATCATTAGATCACGAACAGAACAGACATTTATAGGATATATCATAACAACGGCTCTGACCCCACAGCACTAGTCACTACTGAGCATGTACACAAAGTGCAGCACAGATTCATCTTACCCCCGACCCCACAGCACTGGTCACTACTGAGCCTGTACACAAAGTGCAGCACAGATTCATCTCAACTACGACTCCACAGCACTTGTCACTACTGAGCATGTACATAAAGTGCAGCACAGATTCATCTCTCCTCCGACCCCACAGCACTGCCTCACTACTGAGCATGTACATAAAGTGTAGCACAGATTCATCTCCACTACGACTCCACAGCACTGCCTCACTACTGAGCATGTACATAAAGTGCAGCACAGATTCATCTCACCTCCGACCCCCACAGCACTGGTCACTACTGAGCATGTACATAAAGTGCACCACAGATTCATCTCACCTCCGACTCCACAGCACTAGTCACTACTGAGCATGTACATAAAGTGCAGCACAGATTCATCTCACCCCCGACCCCACAGCACTGGTCACTACTGAGCATGTACATAAAGTGCAGCACAGATTCATCTCCATTACGACTCCACAGCACTGGTCACTACTGAGCATGGACATAAAGTGCAGCACAGATTAATCTCCATTACGACTCCACAGCACTGGTCACTACTGAGAATGGACATAAAGTGCAGCACAGATCTCACCTCCGAACTCACAGCACTGGTGACTACTGAGCATGTACATAAAGTGCAACACAGATTCATCTCTCCTCCGACCCCACAGCACTGCCTCTCTACTGAGCATGTACATAAAGTGCAGCACAGATTCATCTCAACTACGACCCCACAGCACTGGTCACTACTGAGCATGGACATAAAGTGCAGCACAGATTCATCTCACCCCCGACCCCTCAGCACTGGTCACTACTGAGCATGGACATAAAGTGCGGCACAGATTCATCTCACCTCCGACTCCACAGCACTGGTCACTACTGAGCATGTACATAAAGTGCGGCACAGATTCATCTCACCTCCGACTCCACAGCACTGGTCACTACTGAGCATGTACATAAAGTGCGGCACAAATTCATCTCACCTCCAACTCCACAGCACTGGTCACTACTGAGCATGTACATAAAGTGCTGCACAGATTCATCTCACCCCCGACCCCTCAGCACTGGTCACTACTGAGCATGGACATAAAGTGCGGCACAGATTCATCTCACCTCCGACTCCACAGCACTGGTCACTACTGAGCATGTACATAAAGTGCGGCACAGATTCATCTCACCTCCGACTCCACAGCACTGGTCACTACTGAGCATGTACATAAAGTGCTGCACAGATTCATCTCCACTACGGCTCCCCAGCACTGGTCACTACTGAGCATGGACATAAAGTGCAGCATAGATTCATATCAACTAAAAGCTGAGATCCTTAGATCCGGAACAGAAAAGACACCTATAGGTCATTTCATAACTTTCCCAAATTCTTATGAAAACATTTACAGCACATCCTGCACTGAACATACTGTACCCTATGTATTCTATATTTTAGGAGTCGGAGTCAGTTCACTATATACCGACTCCGATTCCACCAAAATGGATATAGACTCCATGACTCAGACTCCACAGCTCCTGGCACGAGTGGCATGTATGAACTATGCAAATCTCGAATTTTTAACTTTACAAGGTTTTGTGCATCTCAGGCTCTGTTTGGATCAGAGTTTTAGTTACAAGCATTCAATTTTATGCAATTCTTCCAAAAGCTTACACTTTGATGCAAACGGCGCCCAAGACTGGCTGCCTGGTGGCATTTTCCAAAATGGTCTCATTTTTGTTTGTTAAAAGTGGATAAAATAGATAGGTAGGAAAAGGGCTAAAGCCTTGTGCAGAAAATGAAATAAACATCCTATTAGAAGTTGTTCGATGTTTTAGAGCACCCGAGGTTATGAAAAATTGGCCATTTTTAACCAGAAGACAAATCTGATGTTTTTTCTTCAGTTTGTTATCTGTTTTTCACATTCATACTATACATCCACAATCTGAAAAAAATAAATAATTAAACAGAAATACATGGCCTAACAAAGTTTCCTATGCATTGAAAAATATGGGTTCACAGACTATTCATGTGCGTTCTGTTTAGGATACAGACAGCACATGGACTGAAAGTTGTTCAAACCTGGAAAAGCAGTTGTGAGTAGCAACATTATCAATACCATTTACATTCCAGCTATCACATTAGGGATGAGTTAGTTAGTTAAAAAGGCAGTTGACAGAATAGTGGCCGAGGCCGGGTACAGCACATCTGCATCCTATAGAGGGTGGATGTGCCGTAACCGGTTGTAACCAGTAGGCAGAGGTGCTCTGTGCAGCTCTGTAAGCGATCACTTCCGGCTGCCACCAGCATCAAGAATGGCTGGTCAGCGGCGATGCCGGGTGTCGAACCCCCGTCGATCAGATATTAATGACCTATCCCAAGGATAAGCCATCAATGTTAAAATTAGCAGACAACCTCTTTAAGTTGATAGTTTTGTATGGCCCGTGAATGAGGCTATAAATATCCAAAAGGCCCTTGAGAAAAAAGTTCCCCACCCCTGAGCACACATGCTATCCGCACAGCCGAAACCTCGCTCATCTGTTGTGACCCGTGGCCACCAGGTGAATATTTTGGCTGTGCCATATTGTCTTACCCTAAGGGGTAATTTATGCTAGATAGAAATAAGATTTCAGGTTAAGGAAACGTCTTCTGACTTATGTTGTAATGGATCACAGATGTCAGGGAGCCTTTATGTCATCATGTATATACACAACTTTCCATTTCAGTAACTGTTCTTTGATAAAAAAAAAACAACACACAATTGCGCACATAACACATTCTCAGAAATCCTCTCTCGCCTACTCACGTCTTTCGGTAAGGGTGACTTCACATATCTCCTTTAATCGGACAATGAGTAATTGATCTGCCATCACCAGGACATTACAAATAAATTCCACATTTGCCGACTCTGAGGGGGGAAAAAAATGTTTTAACATGAGAATTTTACATTTGAACGCATGATCACTTTAGAAATGAGATCATGATGGGCTTATTGATTGATCTTCATGGTGCATGTCAGCCAGTATTCATGAGAAGAAAGTCACAATCTCAGCCAAAACTACTTACATTGTAGTCATTGATAGCCAGGAGATCTGGGGGCATGAGGACAAGCCATTATCAAGTACCAAATATCCTGGCAGTTACCATCACAAACATTGAAATCACACAATGGTTTTTTTCCAACCACTAGAAAAAGTTACTATTGCACAAAAATATTTGACGACATATTAGAAAATCTGAATCATAATCCTTTTCACACCACAAGGGAAAAAAACAGTATTCACAGTTTATGGGTTGCCAACAATAGTACAAGGGAGATCCAATGGTAAGCAGATGTCTCCACGCTCTTCACATAGCCTCAGATAGATGTCTCGGTGACAAAGTGCCCACGTTCCGGATGTAGAAGCAATTTGGACACAGCATATTTTCGCTGCGTTCAAAGCGCTGCCTTCTATTGGACGCAGGTAAATCTGCGTGTGTTCGCTGAACCATGGGGATTTACAGTGTTCAGTTTCTGCAAATGATCCGCAGGCGTCTGCAGACGCATAGTGGACATGGGGTTTTATGGGATCCCATCCTCTATACTGTAACATCTGTCTGCTGCGGGTTGGAGAGTGTATAAATACGCAGAGTCAAACCTGAAGCAATTGATGAATGTGAGAATGTACCCTAAGGCTGAGTTCACACGTGGCGTTTTTTTCGCGTTTCCGCGGCGGCTTTAACCACGCGATTTTGCCACGAAAACGCGAAAAATAAGCATCCCATGCATTCCTATGGGATTCCGCAATGCTGTGCTAATGCTGCGGTTTTTACCGCGGCGGAATCGCTTTGCGGTAAAAAACGCAGCATGCTCATTAATTTAGTGGAATCGCAGCGATCCCGCACCCATAGGAATGCATTGTTCCGCTTACTTTCTGCATGTGGCTGTGCACACCGTGCGAAAAGTAAGCAGAACAATTGCGGATGGTACCCACGGCCCGGAGGAGAGGAGACTGTCCTCCGGGCTTTGGGTACCATATCCCTGTAAAAAATAGAATTTAAAATAAAAAATATTGTTATTCTCACCTTTCGACGTCCCACGCAGCCTTCCCGCCTCTCTCCACGCTCCCGGGGCCAGTAAGCCTTTGCGAGCGATGACGTCCGTTCTCGTGGGATCGCGAAGTCTTGCGGTCATCGCGAATGACCGCTAGACGTCGCGATCCCGCGAGAACGGACGTTATCGCGGTAATTGTCGCAAGGGATTACTGGGACCGGAGCGTGGAGAGAGGCAGGAAGGCTGCGCGGGACGTCGGAAGGTGAGAATAACAATATATTTTTTTGTTATTATTATTTAAATTCTATCTTTTACTATTGATGCCGCATAGGCGGCCTCAATAGTAAAAAGTTGGTCACACTAGTCAAACACTATGTTTGACGAAGGTGACCAACCTGTCAATCAGTTCTACAAGCGATGCTCCAGATCGCTTGGAAAACGCTAGCAATTCTGCAAGCTAATTACGCTTGTAAAATGCTAGTTTTTCCGCAGGAAAATCGCGGGAATTTAAAATGCGATTTTCCTGCGGAATGGAATTCCGGAACTCTCGCGGTAATCTCCGAGAGAGTTCCGCTACGTGTGAACCCAGCCTAAGGGTCCAACTAGACTGAAGGTAGAAGTATAGAGACTTTTTTTGGATAAAAAAAACCGCAATAACTTTATTTATAGACTTGAATAAAAGAGGACATTTCCAGTATTATAAAAAGAATGTGAGAGCTTTCCTATGCGTTTCGAAGTGAAGCTCAGCCAGCAACCCTCGGCTAAGTTGAAAATCCACTCCTGCTACATAACAATGTGAATGAAGTTATAGATATCCATCCGTTTAAAAAAAATAAAAAATACCAACTTTATTTGTAGACTTGAATAAGAGAGGATATTTCCCAGTACTATAAAAAAGAATGTGGGAACTTTGCTACGCGTTTGGAACTGAGGCTCAGTATTTACTCTTGGGCAAGGACTGAATTTCAGTTGGAAACGCATAGGAAAAGCAGTCACATACTTTTATAGTACTGGGAATGTCCTCTTTTATTCAAGTCTACAAATAAAGTTATTGCATTTTTTTCTTTCAAAACACGGAAGGATATCTCTAACTTCAATCTCATTGTTAGTTACCATGGAGCGTATTTTCAACAGAGCCGATGATTGCTGGCTACGTCGACCAGGGTGGGCTGGGGTTCATACCTTTTCTTTTAGGAGTCTTTACACAGACCTCTGCACAAAACAAGCATCATTCACCAATATAACAAACTGATTGGCATTCAATTAAAGGACCTTTTACACGAGTCAAAGGATACTGCATAGAGAGGAACAAATTCCTCAAACATTTTGCATATTTTCAGGAGCACCCTGTTTACATGGTGAGATGTGCTGCTGACGGATTATTTCTTCTTTCGGCAACAGACAAGCTGCATTTGCTTATTGATCAGCTGCCCTGTCTACATTGCACCGTGGTCAGTAACGAACAATTTGGTCAGTCATCGTTTCATGTAAAAGGGCATTTGCTTTTCCCTTCCCAAAGTTTGTCCTTCATCGAGGACAAGAAACCCTCCTCTGATCTAAACCTACCTTTCACAGCGGGAGCCTCGTCTGTGTAGATATAATCAAGAATGGCTTGTAAGACTTCTGAGTGAACAGGTATTTCTAAAGCAGAACAGCATCTCGCCTGCAGGATACAAAGACCTTCAGTCATCCAGATGTCCAGTTCTACGCCCCAAGCCATGCCCTATGGAGCAATTACTTCGGGCGACACTAATAAAAAGCTGTAAGCCTTGGCACCCACCATATTCATTAAATCCATTTGAAATGGCTCTTGCTAAGCCCGAACATGCAACTGTATACTGATTGCTAAAACTTCAAACCAACCGTCGTTTTAATTATTATTTTATAAATCAATAGTACACATGAAAATAAGCAACTTTGTAATATATCTTACTAGAGAAATCTGCTTCTTTCTCTATCTGGACTGATCATTATTCAACAAAATTCTCACTTCAAGGGTAAAAATCTGCCTTCACTGAAAACAGATTTTCCTATTTCTCACAAAGTTGTATGGAGAATTGTAACTAATGCTTGAACTTGACACTGTGGTCACATTATATGGGCATGGTTGTTCTAGTGACAGGTTCACTTAAAAGGGAATATGTCATCAGGTTTTTGCCACCTAACCCTAATCTGAGAGCAGCATAATGTAGAAGCAGAGATCCTGATTCCAGCGATGTGTCACTTAGGCTAGTTTCACACTAGCGTTTATTTCCTGCAGCGCACGGCGCCGCTAAGCCCCGCCCCAGGCCGGCTCCCTGCCCGCCCCATCCGGTCATCGCCGCCTACTAGCGCACATGGGCGCTTGCGATCTGCGCACCCTATCTTTAGCATAGAAAAAGAAAAGAGAAATTCCAGCGCCAGAAATGAAAAATTAAAAATCCATTTTATTGTGCCAATGCTTATTAAAATTCCATATCGGGAGCTGCTTTGGAGCAGTCCACATATGTGTTTCTGATTTTTGCAGGTGGGAGAATCCAATAAAAGGAAGTTTGTTACATTTAATGTCAGAACATGATTAAGACCTGAGGCGTCGAAACGCGTTGTTCTGCAGTCATCCGACTAGTATGCTGTACCTGCTGGAATTTTAATATGCATTGGCACAATAAAATGGACTTGACCAGGCAGTCAATCAACAGTGAAAAAGAAACAGGAGAAATTCCAGCGCCAGAAATGAAAAATTAAAAATCCATTTTATTGTGCCAATGCATATTAAAATTCCAGCGCACGGCAAAATCCTGCTAGCGCACGGCCAGCGCAGGATCTGCGCACCCTATGCTAAAGATAGGGTGCGCAGATCGCAAGCGCCCATGTGCGTTAGTAGGCGGCGATGACCGGATGGCGCGGGCAGAGAGCCGGCAGGGGGCGGGGCTTAGCGGCGCCGTGCACTGCAGGAAATAAATGCTAGTGTGAAACTAGCCTTATTAGGATGTTTGCTGCAGTTTTGATAACATCCAGCTGATGAAACAGTGAGCTTATCATGAGAGAACTAGTAAATCTACTGCCAAGTAGTCAAGCCTGACTTCTATCTAACCCCGCCCCCAACAGTGATTAGCAGCTTTCAGTGCCCATTGTACATGGGCAAAGCTGCCAATCAGAGGTGTGGGCAGGGTTATGTAGAGCTCAACTTTCAGGAAACTGGTAGATCTGCAGCAGATTAAGCAGTAATTTTAATAAAAACTGACAGTAGGTGACATCACAGGAATCAGGGTCACTGCTCTTTCTTTACCCTGCTCTCAAGTGGGGTAGTAAAAACTTGTTTACAGATTCCCTTTAAAAAGAGTTCTGTCAGTACAAAATGACTGTTCTAACCAAGAATAGGTGTTCAGCGCACACCATTGCCATGAGCAAATAGTTTAATGCCTTTCCACCTACTTAATTTCCATACATCCCAACGCTTTTTTGGCTCACTTAAGGCCAGACCTGTCAATCAAAGAAGAGGAGAGTGAGCAACCTAAGTTTGGTTTGAACAGTCATTTTTTGACAGACTTCCTTTAAGTCGGATGTACTACTGGCATCTTCCAAATTTGTCTTACCTCAATCCAAGAGCTGCTAAGCATGATGTGAAAATATTCTATAAAAAAAGTATACAAAAAAGTGTCAGTAGACAAAAAGATCAAAAATGACTAAAAACTGTATTCACAAGACACCGCATATATATCTAAAATACAACAAATATCAAAGAGAGTGGAAACTCCGATGGAGAAAGGGCAACAGAGGGAGAGCGGGCAAGAGAAAGAGAGATAGAGAGCGGGCAAGAGAGGGATAGAGAGAGCTCGGGCAAGAGAACGGTAGAGTAAAATAGGGATAGAGAGATAAAGACTGGGAGGCCTTACAGAAGAGAACTCTGGAGGATAACCTCAAGGATTTCCTGACTGTATTCAAAAGGGTGGCAGACAGAGAGAAACTGCCGCAAGAGCAATTGGCAGAGGTCCTAGCTCCAAACCTTACTGGGAAACCACAGAAGTGTACTACGACCTTGCCCTGAAGAACGCTAAGGCATACAACAAGCGGAAGGCGTAGATCAAGGCACATTTGGGAGTCACCCTGCCAGTCCGAGCACAATGGGTGCACCTCTGGTGCTATCAAAGGGACAAACCTCTCTGGTCCCAGGTGTTCAACCTGTAACACCTAGTGTAAAAATGACTACAGTCCAAGACTTGCTCTCCGGCCCAGATAGTGGAAAAAGTTATAGTGGAGCGATTTATCCACTCACTACAGAAAGCCATGCAACGCTGGGTTGCCCAAGGAGATCCCCTGAATGCAGATGACAGTGTGAGCCTTGATCATGGAAAGCTCCCTGAGCAAATAAGGGAGCATGAGGTCACATTTCTGGGATACCCAAAAGAAGGAGTTCAAGTCCACATCTAAGTGGCGCACAAAGACCCAGGAGGGGTAAGAGCCGGGTTCAAACATTACATCTTGTACCTCCACCTGTTGGAGGTGTCGAATCTCGGGTCACATATCAGCCATTTGTCCCTTGACCCAATAGACTGCAGCATAGGCCGCCGCTACTCCTACTTTGCCTACCCTGCCTGCAGTGCCGTTCCTCATCCTGGAGAGGGGTCTCAGGAATGCCAGATGACTATGAAAGATGTGTAAGTGATGGGACTTCTGAACTCAGGGAGTTTGATGACCCTGGTAAGGGCCACACTTTGGCATGTGCTAGTCCCTGGGAATTGGATGGGGGCAAGTTTATCCATGGAGACACCAAGAACTATCCCATGGTCCAGGCTGACGTATACACAGACTGCAGTTCCATGTCCCACCATGTGGGATTGGTGAAGGACTTTTTGCATGCTATTGTTATCAGTTGAGATTTTCCTTTGTTCTGGGACTTATGGGGTAAAGCTGTAGCACTCAGCAGTCCAGTAGCTCGCCAGGAGTCAGCTATCGCAACAGTCACATGATGCAAATGGTGAATTTCTATTCACTCCACCGGCTAGAAAGGAGGATGAGGCATTTCCTAAAGCCAATATCCTTGACCTGGAGGAGTTCCAGGACAACTACTGGACAGCCTAGCTCAGGGACTTAATAGTAAAAGGTACTCTGGAAAATGTGTGTTAAAAAAGGGGTTTCCAAGGAGACGGGATTCGATAATCAGTTTTTGCAAGGGGCCTGCCATATTGACCAGTTGGGTCATAGGACCAGAGTAAAGGGACAGCTAAAAGAGAACCTCTTCAAAGCCCAAGAGGAAAAGTCCACAGAATACAAATCAGTCAGCTTGAGAAAGAGAGACAATTTAAGTCTGGGGATCGGGTACTTGTGTTAAGTATCCACATGGGGTGTGCAAGTTCCTTACCCAGGGTCAGGGGCTCTAGAAAGTGGTGGAAAAAGTGGGAGAGGTCAACTATAAAGTACACCAACAAAGGAAAAGGCAGGCGTTTTCCACATATTATGTCAACCCCCTCGAAACTCCTTGCTCATTCACCCGGTCTGAAGCCAACCTTCTGGATGTCAGAGTAACAGGAAATTTGTCACCTTCCCAAAGAAAGCCGGAATTGGTACCTAAAAATAGAGGCAGGTTCTTGAAGTTACTTGGTCACACTCGTCTCAAAACATGAGTCTTAAGCTCAGGTCAATTTAAAGTCCTGTAGAATTCTGGGCCCATTGGGAGGTAGACTCAGAGAAGACAATACAGAACTGACTACAGCCTCTCTCAAAGTCAGTTTTGGTAAAATAGACCTCTTTAGACACAGTGGGTTGGCAGATGGTGCCCAGCCCTCGGCTTTGGGCACAAGGGGAGGGTATGTAGTAAAACCAGGAAGGCTAGAGTTAATTCTTAGCTCTGCAGGCTTTGATTAGTAGAACTGATTAGCTCTGCATGTAAACAGGCTAGGTGTTCACATAAGGAAACCAGTTCAAGGAAGCTGACCAGAGTGGATGTGGCTGAGTTGAGGAGAGAGACAGGCCAGAATACCACTCTGAGAAGAGTTTACACAGGCCGTGTGCAGAGAACTGCAGTGGTTGCTATGGACAATACTTGTTTTGGTTGACAGAGCTCGAGCTAGCTCAGCCGTGAAGCAGTATCTAGGGTCTGTTTTGTTTAGTTAGTGCCTGGACAAGCCTACGTATTTATGTTTGAGCTTGTTTTGGTGCTGTGCAATCTGTGGAAAACAATCAAATTTCTATGTGTTTGGACCAAAACTGCATTGCCTGTGTGAATGCTACCTAAGGTTTAATGCCTACCAGAGATAGAACCTCTACAATGAATACTGTACATACATACATCCAGTACAGACCAAAAGTTTGGACACACCTTCTCATTCAAAGAGTTTTCTTTATTTTCATGACTATGAAAAAGGAGATTTTTGTGTACTCACCGTAAAATCTCTTTCTCTTAGCCTTTAATTGGGGGACACAGAACCGTGGGTGTTATGCTGCTGTCCACTAGGAGGCGACACTATGCATAATCTGAAAAAGATTAACTTTGGCTCCTCCTCTGCAGTATACACCCCTGGACGGCGTCAGCCTTCTCCAGTTTTGTGCAAAAGCATTAGGAGGAATATACCAGAAACATAACCATGCCTGTAAGAAGGCTACCATAAATGAGCTCAAACAATATGAGAACCCAGCTCAAACAATATGAGAACCCAAACGTAACAACAGCCCGCAAGGGCAACAGGGTGGGAGCTGTGTCCCCCAATTAAAGGCTAAGAGAAAGAGATTTTACGGTGAGTACACAAAAATCTCCTTTACTCTGTCGCCTTATTGGGGGACACAGAACCGTGGGACGTCCCAAAGCAGTCCCTGGGTGGGAAGCAGTGGACGAATATTGTACTGACAGTTCCCTAAATTTGGGGTACTGCCGCCTGCAGGACCCGTCTACCCAGGCTCGCATACCCTGAGGACTGGGTATGCACTCTGTAGTGTTTTGTAAATGTGTGCAGGCTAGTCCAAGTGGCTGTCTTACACACTTGATGTGCCGAGGCTTGATGCTGAATGGCCCAAGAGGCCCCTACCGCCCGCGTAGAGTGAGCCGTGATACCGGCCGGAAGAGCAGAATTGTTAAGGCCAGGGCTGTGGAGTCGGTAAGCCAAACCTGTGACTCCGACTCAGACTCCTCAATTTCCCTTACACCGACTCCGACTCCGACTCCAACTCCGACTCCGACTCCCACACATATTGCTTATATTTAAGTGAAAAATTTATTGTAGTACAATGTGAACCTCAGACATTTAATCATTTTTATGATCCAATAATCAAGATATTTAGATAGAACAGAATATATATTGGTGTACTACCCGGTTTTCATTCTTTTTGGTACAGATACGATATGGATAGACAGATATGGATAAATGGATAGATAGAGCAGATTTCTAATCTGCTTTTGCTATTGAAAACATTATCTATGAGCTCAAAAACCTTTCAGGTGATGCAGTTTTTTAAAAAGATGATCAGCTTTTGCAGCTGAAAAACGTATCCTCAAAAAACACAGGAAAAACGCTGTGTGTGAATGTAGCCTTAGATCAGGAATATAACAGCCATTTATAGGACATTTCATAACTTTCCCAAACTCCTATGAAAAAATATTCAGCACATCCTGCATTGAATTACTGTACCCAATTTATTATATATTTTAGGAGTCGGAGTCGGTCCATTTTACACCGACTCCAACTCCGACTCCGACTCCACCAAAATGAGCACCGACTCCGACTCCACGACTCCGACTCCACAGCCCTGGTTAAGGCGGTAAGCTTCTTGAATGGTGGACTTGATCCACCTAGCAAGGGTGGCGTTGAAAGCCAGTAGGCCCTTGCGAACGCCTTCTGGAAGAAGGAAAAGTGAATTAGACTTCCGGAAGGGAGCAGTCCTAGACACGTAAATACGCAATGCCCTGACAAAGTCTAGCGTATGCAGAGCCTTCTCCACTCTATGAACGGGAACCGGGCAAAGAGATGGTAATGAGATTTTCTCATTGAGGTGGAAGGTGGACACAACCTTCGGAAGGAAGGATGGCACTGTACGGAGAACCACCTTGTCCTGATGAAAAACCAGGAAGGGTTGTCTGCAGGAAAGAGCTGAAAGTTCGGACACCCTGCGTAGCGAGGTGATTGCCACCAGGAAAAACCACTTCCTGTGATAGAAAGCGGAGTGAGACCTCCTTTAGGGGTTCAAAAGGAGGTGACTGTAGTGCTGTCAAGACCAGGTTGAGGTCCCACGTCTCCGACGGATGTTTGTAGGGGGGAACCAATCGAGAAACCCCTTGGAGAAAAGTCTTCAATTGCGGATTGTTAGCAAAATGCCTCTGAAAGAGCACTGAAAGCGCTGACACCTGGCTCTTAAGCGAGCCCAGGGATAGCCCGGCGTCCAGGCCTGACTGAAGGAAACCGAGGACCTTTGGAAGAGAATAGGGGAGTGGGATGTGCCCACGAAATTCGCACCATGTGAAGAAAGCCTTCCAGGTACGATAGTAAGTTTTGGCTGAAGTTGGCTTTCGAGCCCTGATCATGGTTTTAACAACGTCCGATGAAAAAACCTGCTTGGGTCAAAAACCAGGTCTCAATGGCCATGCCGTCAGATTGAGAGCCCCTGATTTCTGGTGGAAGAACAGGCCTTGTGACAGAAGTTCGGGACGTGTGGGGAGACGCCAGGGAGCGTCTGCTGTGAGTTGCACTACGTCGGCGTACCATGTACGCCTGGGCCAGTCTGGAGTGAATAGGATGGTGGGGAACACCCTCTTGTTTGATCTTCCTCAGGACTCTGGAAATCAGGGGAAGGGGTGGAAAAATGTACAGAAGCTGGAACTGGGTCCAGTCCTGAACCAGGGCATCTGCTCCGAGCGACTGCGGATCGCGCGTCCTGGCCATGAAATTGGGAACTTTGGCATTGAGATGGGATGCCATCAGAACCACGTCCGGGGTCCCCCAACGATGGCAGATCTGATGGAAAACTTCGGGATGGAGAGACCACTCCCCCGAGTCCATTCCTTGACGGCTGAGATAGTCGGCTTCCCAGTTGTCCACACCCAGAATGTGGACCGCAGAGAGTACCGACCTCGCATCCTCCGCCCAGTGTAGGATACGTGTTACTTCGTTCATCGCCTGGATGCTGCGGGTGCCGCCTTGATGGTTCACGTATGCCACCGCCGTGGCATTGTCCGACTGCACTCTGAGAGTCTGCTAGCAAGTGATGGAAGGCTTTCAATGCCAGGAAGATGGCCCGAATTTCCAAGATGTTGATGGGCATGGTCACTTCCATTGGTGACCACTTGCCTTGCGCTCTGTGATGTAGGTGTACCGCGCTCCAACCTGAAAGGCTTGCGCCGGTGGTCAAAACCTTTCAGTGACCGGAGAGAAAAGGATTTTCCCATTGCAAGCGAGGTTGGCTGGAGCCACCAGTGCAGGAACCTCCTGGTTTTCGCTGATAACCGGAACTCTCTCTTGAGGGAGAACAGATTCCTGTCCCAGGACTTGAGGATGGGGTCTGAGGTGAATCTGGGCAAATGGTACCGCCTCCATTGCCGCTGCCATCCTGCCCAGTCCGCTCATGGCATACCGGAGAGATCGGGGGAAACCGCGGAGGAGAGTGTGAACTCCCAAACGGAGGGCCAGTGCCTTGTCCCTGGGGAGGATCACCAGACCCCTGGAGATGTCAAATAGCATCCCCAGGAAGGTCAGAGACTGACTTGGGGTAGTCGAGGACTTCTGTAAATTGACTAACCATCCCAGGCGACTCAGAGTGTCGATCGTGATTGAGACTTTGACCTCGCAGTCCTTGAAGGTGGGGGCCTTGATGAGGAGGTCGTCCAGGTATGGAACGACTACTATGCCTCTGGAGTGCAGAACGTCCATGGTAGCTGCCATGTCCTTTGTAAATGTTCTGGGAGCCGTGGCGAGACCAAACGGGAGGGCCACAAACTGGTAATGGTCTTGGTTGATTGCGAGTTTGAGAAATCTCTGATGGGCGAAGCAATCGGTATATGCAGGTATGCGTCCTGTATGTCTATGGAGGCGAGATATTCTCCTTCCTCCATGGACGCGACGATTGACCGGAGGGATTCCATGCGAAGGTGACGAACTCGAACATACTTATTCAGTTGCTTGAGGTCTAGTATGGGTCGGACGCTGCCTCCCTTTTTGGGCACCACGAACAGGTTGGAGTAGAACCCTCGTAAGCGCTCGTCTGCTGGAACCGGTATTATGACTCCTGCTTGCAGGAGGGATGAAACCGCTTGATGGAAGGCTCGAGCTTTGAGTGGAGGTTTTGGAGGAACAGAGAAAAAACCTGTGCGGTGGGCTGGTAGTAAACTCGATTTTGTATCCTGAAGACACTATTTCCTTGACCCACCTGTCTTCTGTAATAGGCAGCCAGACCTGCTGAAAGAGTAGCAGTCGTCCGCCTACAAGTGGGGTGTTTTCCGGAGGGGATGAGTAATGACGAATGAAAAGTCTGAGCTTTCCCTCCCTTGGATTTTGCCTGGCTTTCCTTTGACTGCCAGTTTCTGTCCGGCCTCTGTGCCGCCCGTGTGTTGTCCCTGAGAGGGGAACTGTTATGACTAGCCTGAAGAATTCCGAAAGGAACGGAAACGAGATTGATTACGTCTTTTAAATGTGCGTTTTGGTTTCAGCTGAGGGAGGGAAGTACTTTTACCCCCGGTAGCATTGGATATCATTGTATCCAGCTTTCCACTGAAAGGACGGACCCTGAAGTACGGGAGATTTGTTAGGGACTTTTTTAAGGCCGCATCCGCCTTCCATTGTCTTAGCCAGAGAATATGCCGGATTGTGATGGCATTTGATGCTATTTCCGCTACCCCTCTTGCAGAATCCAACGCTGCATGGACCATGTAATCTGTCACTACTGCAATTTGCACCGCCTGGTCCGCCAGCTGAGGATTTGAAGCTTGGAGGCCCTGTTGTAATAGATCAGCCCAGGCCATAATGGCCTTGGCTGCCCAAACTGAAGCAAATGCAGGAGCTAAAGAGGCACCTGCCGCCTCGAAGATTGAACGAGCCATGCGTTCTACCTGTCTGTCTGCTGCGTCCTTGAGGGTTGAGCTGTCAGGCAGCGAGAGAAGCGTTTGTGCTGTCAGCCTAGAGACTGGAGGATCCACTTTAGGCGGATCTGTCCAATCCTTAGTGTCCTTCTGTGGGAAGGGGTACTTTGCTTTCAAGTATTTGCGATTGGCGTTTTCTCAGGCTGCGAAAAATGCTTAGAAAGTATTTTTTTTTTTTTTTTTGAAATTCCGGGTGATCAAGAAAGACCTCAGATGGTTTCTGAACACTTTCAAAGGAAATCTTGTGTTCTGGTACTTCAGGGGTTGGATCAGAAAAGTCTAGCACCCGAAGGATGGAAGAGATTATATCCTCAACTAGCGCAGCATTGTTAGGGGGACAAGGGAGCAGAGCGTTCCTTGTTTCGTTATCTGAGTTGGAGTCACATATGCCCTCTGAGTCTTGTGTGGTCTGGGATCGTTGTGGAGATCCACATTGTCTCTCTGTATCAGGGGACGGTCTCGGTGACCTGTAGCCACTGTCTCTCCCTGGAGGGGGACGACCTAGTGCTATGTGAGGACGCAGATGAACGCGACCTGTGGGTCCGCTTACGTCTCGAACTGTCGTAAGCGGCCTGTTCCTGATACCGGACATCCCTTTGCTGGGTAACGTTCATAGTCGAGACATGACCCTGCAGAGCCTGCAGTAGTGAGGAGGTCAGGTTATCTATAGACTTTGTTATAGACTGCGACATCTGAGTCGCCCATTCTGGCGCAGTAGCGGCCGCAGAAGCGTTGCTGTTCTTTGGGTACAGTCCCAGCAGTGCGGGTACGTGCTGCCGCTGGGGAGAGTGGCCTTGCAGGCTGTGCAGACTGCGCAAAAGCAGTCTTGCCTGGTCCTTTTTTGAGCCCGACATAGTAACTATTCGCAGAGGCCCTACAGGTGTATCTACGCAGAGGAAAGGAGGGGTAGGGGAGCATTATAGGTTACAGGAACTCACAGCTGAGTACAAAGGACCCAGCTGTGATCTTACCCCACCGGTGCTCCCCCTAGGTCCAGCGCTGGTTAATCCTCTTGTGCCCCCCAGAGACTGCTGTGCTGCCTTCAGTTTCTTCAGGTGCAGCAAGATGGCCACCGGATTCTGAGGTGGAGGGGGAAGGGGGCGGAGAGCTGAAAAGGGCGCGCGGAGCTATGTAAAAGCGCGCCCTTCCTGTCTCGATCCGCCCCTTCTATGACACTGTAGTGTCATTTTTCGTCATCCGGGGGCGGGCCGGGGGGCGGGAATAAGGCGGCGACTTCGGCTAGGCCGAAGCCGCGGCCTAAATTTGATAGCTCATGCCCAGAAGGGCTCCAGGACGGCGCGGTTGTCCGGGGGAGGGTCGGATTCCAACCAGACCCCCCCGGATTGAACGGTAGGCTAGCGGTGGGGACATGAGCGCCACCTGGGCCCTGTGGGGGGTCCCTTTGAGGCGCTATGCAGCTGGTGCTGCCGCTGAGACAGGGGTGCCGGGAGCCCTGTCTCTGACAAGTGCCATGCCTGCCTGCACCTCCCCCGGTCCAAACAGGAGCCCGCAGCTGGGCTGGGGTCCCTGGACATGTAAGTGGCCGAATGGTGCCTGGTACAGGCCCTACCTGCGGTGTCTCGACCTAATGCCCCCAGAGGGTGATTAGGGAGGGAGCTGCTGTCACCGTCAGGGGGCTTCGTCCTACCCTCGACCTCAACCCAGAGCCCAAGGAAACTGGGGAAGGAGGGGGGGGTTCTCGACTTCGAACCAGTACCCGAGGGACTGGGGAAGGAGCAACATGGGGAAGAACCATCTCGACCTCAACCGGGTACCCCTTAATAGGGGACCGAGGAGGGAGCCATGCCGGGGGTCTCACTGGAGACCCGCTTTTCTTCATCTGTAATCCGTTGAAAAAAATTAAGGAAAAAAACGGAAGAGAGAAAAAAATCTTAGGTGTGCCTACTTGCGACACTAAGCAAAAACTGGAGAAGGCTGACACCGTCCAGGAGTGTATACTGCAGAGGAGGAGCCAAAGTTAATCTTTTTCAGATTATGCATAGTGTCGCCTCCTAGTGGACAGCAGCATAACACCCATGGTTCTGTGTCCCCCAATAAGGCGACAGAGTAATTGTAGATTCACTCTGAAGGCATCAAAACATGTGGAATTATATAATTAACAAAAAAGTGTGAAACAACTGAAAATTAGTCTTATATTCTAGGTTCATCAAAGTAGCCACCTTTTGCTTTGATTACTGCTTTGCACACTCTTGGCATTCTCTTCATGAGCTTCAAGAGGTAGTCACCGGAAATGGTCTTCCTACAGTCTTGAAGGAGTTCCCAGAGATGCTTAGCACTTGTTGGCCCTTTTGCCTTCACTCTGCGGTCCAGCTCACCCCAAACCATCTCGATTGGGTTCAGGTCTGGTGACTGTGGAGGCCAGGTCATCTGGCGTAGCACCCCATCACTCTCCTTCTTGGTCAAGTAGCCCTTACACAGCCTGGAGGTGCGTTTGGGGTCATTGTCCTGTTGAAAAATAAATGATGGTCCAACTAAATGCAAACCGGATGGAATAGCATGCTGCTGCAAGATGCTGTGGTAGCCATGCTGGTTCAGTATGCCTTTAATTTTGAATAAATCCCCAACAGTGTCACCAGCAAAGCACCCTCACACCATCACACCTCCTCCTCCATGCTTCACGGTGGGAACCAGGCATGTAGAGTTCATCTGTTCACCTTTTCTGCGTCGCACAATGACACGGTGGTTGGGACCAAAGATCTCAAATTTGGACTCATCAGACCAAAGCACAGATTTCCACTGGTCTAACTTCCATTCCTTATGTTCTTTAGCCCAAACAAGTCTCTTCTGCTTGTTGCCTGTCCTTAGCAGTGGTTTCCTAGCAGCTATTTTACCATGAAGGCCTGCTGCACAAAGTCTCTTCTCAACAGTTGTTGTAGATGTGTCTGCTGCTAGAACTCTGTGTGGCATCGACCTGGTCTCTAATCTCAGCTGCTGTTAACCTGCGATTTCTGAGGCTGGTGACTAGGATGAACTTATCCTCCGCAGCAGAGCCAGTTTTTTGTAGCGCTTGATGGTTTTTGCCACTGCACTTGGGGACACGTTCAAAGTTTTCCCAATTTTTCAGACTGACTGACCTTCATTTCTTAAAGTAATGATGGCCACTCGTTTTTCTTTACTTAGCTGCTTTTTTCTTGCCATAATACAAATTCTAACAGTCTATTCAGGACTATCAGCTGTCTATCCACCAGACTTCTGCACAACACAACTGATGGTCCCAACCCCATTTAGAAGGCAAGAAATCTCACTTATTAAACCTGACAGGGTACACCTGTGAAGTGAAAACCATTTCCGGTGACTACCTCTTGAAGCTCATCAAGAAAATGCTAAGAGTGTGCAAAGCAGTAATCAAAGCAAAAGGTGGCTACTTTAAAGAACCTAGAATATAAGACATATTTTCAGTTGTTTCACACTTTTTTTTGTTAATTATATAATTCCACATGTGTTAATTCATAGTTTTGATGCCTTCAGCGTGAATCTACAATTTTCATAGTCATGAAAATAAAGAAAACTCTTTGAATGAGAAGGTGTGTCCAAACGTTTGGTCTGTACTGTACATACATGAGTACCAAAAAAATAAACGTCTGAAAGCAAGAAACACATACCAAGTCTTGCACACAAGACACATTTATGGCAAGGGAATTCTTTCCCATCTTCAGACTTTATGGTTACATCACAAAGTGAAGAGCTGAAAAGAAAATGAAAAGACGTTACATAAACAAATCTATCCAACTCTGCATCTTTTATAATAGTTCCTGTCTTTCTCAAGACGTAATCTTCAGCAGTTCTCTTGCTGATTGCAGCAGTTTTCATCCAAAACTGAACTGTATTTTGTTGCATTCATTTTACACTTCAGAAACCTTCAAGCAAAAGCTATAGGTTATGTGGACTCTATTTTTCCATTTCTACTGACAGCGGATTTTGATTTATACCAACAGTTTAAAAGACCAAAACATTTCTTATTATGGTCAAAGTGCTCAATAATCAATTAGTTTAGAACACAATAATAAATTAGGAATAGTCACTAAAATTTTGCAGATCACCCACTGTACTAAAATCCTGAGCAATATTCTTTTCGGGTTTCTTACTTATTGACTTTACTGGAATATCTAGTGAGTGTTGAATCCATTCGCTGGTAGAAACTTTGAAATAAGAAAACCTAACACTGCAATTCTGTATACTGTTAAATGGACAGTGTCAAGTTTTTTATCGGGGAAAATTGCACTTTTGTGGCATAAATTATGATGAATCTATTGAGTGCGCTTGGTACCCTTGGTGCCCTGTACTGCACAAGCTCCAACAAACTTTTTAAAAAGATGGCAAGAACTGGTTAAAAACACCAAATATCACACATTTTTGAGCAAATTTTGAGTTTTACAAAAATGTTGTAAGCAGTGTTATGTCCGACTTCTGGAGAGAACAGCTTGATGACTTGGGGCTACAGAGTTTGTTCTGTAGTGAAAATAAACCATGATGGCTACCTCGTCATGTCAGGTTTTTGCCATGACTAATGCATACAACATTCCCATGAGTTTCCCCTTTAGTATTTCATGGTACATACCATTTCTTCATACTGAACTTTGGCAAGTTTCCACTATTCTTGGCAATTACATTAATTGTGCCATTTTCATATCTCACGCCATCTAGTCTTCAACATAAAAAAAAAAAAATACAATTAAAAAGGCAAGACCGAAATCCAAACCAACCATTATCTCTACTGTTCAATAAAGCACTTCGTTTATGAATACCCAACCAGAGAAATCACAAGATGTGGTTGCTAGTAGGAGACGTCTGAAACACATTGAGCCCGACTCATCAAAGTTTTTTTGGCAATATTTTGGTATAAAAAAGCTTTGAAAAGTCATATAATTTTGGCGGAATTGGTGGCGGAACTAAAGTAATGCAACTTTTGTTGTTCTCGCCATTTTCGCTCAGCTCTGACAAAGTGGGCAAAGCTGTGGTGGGACGGGGGCTTGGCAATCGCCACTTGTCAAATTCACAATGAACGTTTGCATTCACTGTGCCACAAATTTTACTCCAGCAGAGACTGGAGCAGGATTTGTAGCAAGGTGTACACAGAGGTGGACAGTACTAGTCCGATGCTCCTGATTCATGAATGGCATACGAATCAGGAGTATATGATTCCAAACCTACTCATCAAGACCGGCGTGACCAACACTGGTCTTCACGTATCGGACCCTTAAAGGGGTATTCTCATCTCCAAGATCCTATTCCAATATGTAGAAGCTTTAATAATATTTGCAAATTGCTTCAATTAGAAATGTAGCATAGTTTTTGCGGTGTTGCTAACCCCATATAGGGCATTGCAGTAGCTTAGGTATCCATGGTTACAACCACTAACAGCTAACTAAGTGCCACCATATGAGTGGTTGTAGCCGTAGATACCAAGGCTTCTGCAATGTCCTACATGGAGTAAGTGACAAAGTGAATCAGAATAACTATATCACATTTCTAATTGGAAGTATTTAGTTATATTACTACTACTACATACTGGGCTAGGATCTTGGAGATGGGGACACCCGTTTAAAGCATACTGGTCATTCTGATTGTATATACTCTGTACATAGCCTGAACAGCACAGCACCATACACTACAGTGGTTGCTGCCAGGTTCTACAGATTAGCTCCTATTCTAGTGAATGGTAACTAATCTGCAGTACCCACAGTGGCCACTACAGCTGTGCTGCTTCCGCTGGGGCAGACAATAGCTGACCGGTAGCAACCCGCCACTAATCAAATATGGATTACCTATCCTATGGATAGATTATTAGTCCTGGACAATCCTTTTACAAACAGCAGCCACAAATACACAATTATCTCATTGGTTAGCCCATATATTTGCCTAAACTCAACAGCCTTTAGCCTAAGTTTGGGCACTAGCTCTATAAAAGGCAGGACCGGGTATAAACATGGTTTTTCAGAAATGTCTCATGATGACATATCAGTGAAGGTACGGGTTAGAGGCGCCTACTAATTACTACAGACATCACTGTGCACTTTTCAGAGCACCATGATCGCTGAGCTCATTCAGGCCTTGGAGTCCAGAAATGTAAAGTCATTCACCCAACACTACTGACTACTGCACCCAAGTGAAACAAATCAACCATGGGAATGGATAGCTCCTGGGAGTCCGGAATTTGTGACTATTATGTGCATGCTAAAATTCAGTGATGTGTGCCGTCATCACTTGAAAGCAGTGGCATTGGTGTATTGCTGGCCATCTGTATGAGGCCTTAGGATTATGTTCTGTCTGTTATACAGTCACCAATACAGTTTCCTAACGTCTCTCTATGACTTGCAAGAGGAGAGAAATAGTTAACATTATGCTGGATTTAATAATGAAAGAAGAGAAGTTAACAAACCTTGCACTCAGAGAACTCATGCCAAATTTCTTGGCCAGATTTTGCAGCATTTTAACAGGGCTACTTTCTTCGCTCACACATTTGCTTTTCTTGGAAGGCTTCAGCTTGCCTTTCTTCTTCTCATTGTCTGCACAGATCTGGTTGTTCCTATACACTTCATAAGCAGACTTGCCTTTAACATCTTCATGAAAAGTTATCTTCTGAAAATCTGAAATAATGGTATCTTGATTTTCTTCTAGTTTTTCTTTTTGAATACACCTTGGCTTGTGACCATGAACTAACATATCGCATGTGTCAGTGTAGAGAAATTGTAAGATATAAGAGAAGAGAGCAGGAGAAACCTTTTCCATGACAAACACGTCACATCCAGCCGAATCCTCCCCACTTTGGTATATAGCTGTAAAGTCAGCCTGGTTATTGTCTGCTGAAAGAAACAGCTTCTGGAAGAAGTCGCATTTCAGAGCCAGAATGTACCTATGTGCGGGGAAAGCTTGGGAACCTACTAAGAAGGTCACGTCGTGGATGGAGTCCATCTCATCTACTTCTTTCAATAGCTTCTCAAAAGCTTCGACAAAAATGGATGACGACACAACTGGGATTTCAAATAGGCTATCGGGCAGAAAAAGGATTAAAGTGTTAAAATAATAACATCACATGAAAACATATTGGGTTCTTACTGGCATTTCAACAATGTGTGGTTAGGAAGCTGTAGACAAACTATTACCCTCACCGATCTAAGAGCATGGGACCTTCTGATGTATCACGTGGTACATACTTATTCCTGTTGTGATTAAACCTCTGCATGGAGATGTGCAGTGCCTTAACCAACATGATGGGATAATCACGGGACAACCTGTCCAGACCACTACGAAAGCAAACAATGCTCACGTAGGAAGGCCGGATTCAGAAGGCCAAATATGTCTATGAGGCTGGAAGATCAGTTTGGGAGACCTGTGTTCAAGTACGGGGTATTGGGACCATGAAATATGCCCGATTGAGCCTGGCCCAACAGAAATGAACCTGTCCTAAATGGTTAAGAATACTTCTATTACACATGCAAAGTGCCAAAGAGATTTACAAATCCTATTCACATTTATGCAGCAAAACACTATACAGTATTTTTCTACGAGAAGTCCACCAAATGAAGACAGCCCCATAAGAAAAATAAAAGATGAAAGTATGTGCAAACTGTAAAGCGCTGCGGAATATGTTAGCGCTATATAAAAAAAAATAAAGAAGAAGAATTAGAAAAGATTAAAAAAAACAATACATATCACCTGCTTTTAGGGTCTGACTGCAAAACTGCAAAGTTACATCCATTAGGATCTGATGCGACACTAACTGCCCTGTGGATGAAGGTTAGCTTCTGCAGGCCGATCCTTTCGTACACATTATGGGTATCAGAGGGAACGGAATCAGATATTGAGTGGTCTGGGGAGAGAGAAAAAAAAATGTGACAGAAGCATTGTAACGAGAAACAAAAAAATATACACAAACAAGCTTATTCGCTGGTTCTTTCTCCAAGGTTAGGTGGTGTTTGTGTGGAGCGTTGGTCCATGGTGAAGTTTTATCAATAGAGTGCCGGGCAGGACTTTTTCTAACTTATCCTAATGGGATAATTTCAGCAATAACTACAGAAAAACAGCCACAATTTAAGCAATGTGAATACTGCAATTTGAAACATGGCAGCAAACCAGTGATATATGGATTTCACAAGATTCAATGTTGGAAAGGCTAAAACTTCCATCATTATACTAGCAAATTACAACTTCGCAACAGG
Source organism: Dendrobates tinctorius (assembly GCF_039654945.1). Lineage (NCBI taxonomy): Eukaryota > Metazoa > Chordata > Amphibia > Anura > Dendrobatidae > Dendrobates > Dendrobates tinctorius. The sequence continues at coordinate 39,234,340 of NW_027361779.1, read as the reverse complement.
GCTGTGGAGTTGGAGTCGGAGCCCATTTTTTCTGGAGTCGGAGTCATGGAAATTGAGGAGTTGGAGGTTTGGCTTACCAACTCCACAGCCCTGGCAGGGTTGTGGAGTAGGAGTCGGAGCCCATTTTTGTGGAGTCGGAGTCATGGAAATTGAGGAGTAGGAGGTTTGGCTTACCAACTCCACAGCCCTGCCAGGGCTGTGGAGTAGGAGTCAGAGCCCATTTTTGTGGAGTCGGAGTCATGGAAATTGAGGAGTAGGAGGTTTGGCTTACCAACTCCACAGCCCTGGCAGGGCTGTGGAGTAGGAGTCAGAGCCCATTTTGATGAAGTCGGGAGTCATGGAAATTGACGAGTCAAAGTCAGAGGTGACTCCACAGCCCTGCATTGCAATTCTCAAGTTTAATTGGCAGGCATTTACAATAAAAGAAGAAAAATACCCTTTTTATCTGGGGAGACTTTTTTCTCAGGCATCCACTTTCCACTAAATCCTTCACCATCACGGGTGATGAACAGCATTTCATTCTTGTTTAGGGCAAAATCAGACACAAATACTTGACGTCCGTACACCCAGCGGCACTGTTTCATGGAGGCGGAGATGGACTTCCAGCAAAAAACCTTAAACCAAGACAATGTTGCACTTAAGTTTGCACAGAACCACACGTACTTCTATATCACTAAGACAATGCAAATCTAATATTATAAACTTACCCTTCCAGCTCGATCCAAGGCAAGAAACCGAATGGGCTGGCCACCATTTTCTTTCAGATTTTGTGGATCTGTCTTGTAATCTAGAACTCCTCCAGATACGAGAACCTTCTTAAGGTTCAATTGCCTAAGTTCCAAAAAATATATATTATATATAATATATGGAATACAAAATGAACAATTAACCGCAACATGGAGACTAATGGAAATTTTTTGATAATGGAAAGAATAATATGTTCCTCTTACTTTGATGCAAGCTTTTTACACTTGTATTCGGTTAGGAGGTAAATGTCACCACGTTCAGTGACACAAACTGTAGCTCCATCACTCGCAGATACGAGAGATATATTAATATCTTTATGATGCAGAGCAGACACTTGGCGAGGACAACTGACGTGCTTTTCTCCATTAGGGTCTAGCAAATACCCTAAAACAAAACACAAAATGACTACCAGGAGCTCATAATGGCGGACATGGAGAGGCTTCAAACAGGTACGTACCTAATTGACCACCATTAAGTCCCATTGTATAAACAGCATCTTTAGTCCACAGTACTGTATGAAACCGTCCAGCAGCCACCCCCATCACAGACTTGCCTTTCAGAGTTTTGGCCTGAACCTGTTTGGGGGAAAAAAAAGGGGTTTTATAAATCACGGTGTTACTTATTCATTAAAATAGTATGTTGAGATGTAAGAATGTTTTCTAAGTAAAAAAAAAGTCACACCAGTCCATGATGTAATTCAATAGGGGCATATGCAGGATTTTTTTAATAGGGAGTGGGATAAAGCCAAGTGCAAAGCCTAGGTTTTTTCCGGCACTCTTATAGTCAGTGAATAATTATGTGCACCTCTCTACCCAAGACAAAGCTGCAGAGCCAATTTCAAGGTTTCAGAATGCTGCTCTTGGGATAGGTGGGAGAATCCCAGTGATCAATAAGTCAATCCATATCCTGTGAACAGGGAATAACTCGAAAAAAAATGCAAAAATAGATGAGAAGCACACCCCGATGTAATAACTTTCAGTATCAAGGAAAGCATGATTAGAATAAAGAGGTTGTCCACTACTTTATCATTGATGACCTGTCTTTAGAATAGGTCATCAAAGTCTGATCAGTGGAGGGGCGATAGCCACCACCACCGCCGATCACCTGGTCTCGGTTACGGAGCTGCTCTGTCTATGGATAGTATTAGCGGCCGGGTACTGCACATCCGCCGCCTATTGATTTGAATAGGAGGCAGATGTGCAGTACCTGGCCGCGGCCACTATCAGAAGACAGAGCAGCCTCGTAACTGAGCACTTCCAACTGCTGCCGACACTGAGAACAGCTGATACGCGGGAGTTTCACCAATCAGACATAGGAAACCTATCCTAAGGAGAGTCCATCAGTGTTAAAGTAGTGAACAACCTCTTATTAACCTTATGGAGTTGTGTATATTATAGGCACAAGTCTATGATGTGCTTGGCTGGGACTTAGAATACCTCCCAGTGGGTGAAAGCTGCTGCTCCATTCGACTGGAAACCTCTGGTCTGAAAGTGAATGAAAGTCGATGGCCAGGGTATACGGTAACAAGTGGGTTCTGCTCCTTTTTGAATGTAAATGCAAATTCCAAAAAATAAAATGCATTGAAAAAAGAATATAAAACACCGCGTTTCGGTGCAGGAGAAACGTTACTTCTTGGATTCCGGTCAGACGCCTCTCACACAGCCAAACCAGATCTCACACTTTGCACTGATGAGGAGCAGTACCCCCAAAATACAGTGTCTGCAAATTGAGATTCTGGCTTGGCTTTTATCCTAAGACATGTGACATGGCTCGTTAAAGGGTCAACATTGACTTCTAGGATTGCTACCTCCAATAGGTGGCACTAGAGTTCTAGTCCTCTTCCTCTCTGAAGAGACAATTTGTATATTCCCCAGAGGAGCATTGCGGCTTTAAGTCTCCTCATCCGCAAGGAGAAACGAAACACCTTGTTTCTCTAATTTTTTTTTTTAATAATTCTTTTCCTTGGAACCTTCTCTTACATTCATTTACTGAGTAGCGCCCAACACCAGGTTGTTTTATCCCAGCCATCCACCACAGGGGATAACTTAACATTCTGTGAATAACCCATTAAAATATTAGATACAACACTGTGTGACAGTTTACACAGACCTGTCTTGGAACGTTATAATTTGACAGAGGAGGGAGGATGCCCAGTTGATGAAATGTGTTTAAGCCAAAAGTGTAAACATATCCATCTTCTGTTAGTACCACGGTATGGTCCTTGGCAGCAGCCACTTGACTACATGAATGGGTAGTCAAACCTTCCACCAATCTTGGAACCTATTAAAAGTGAAAAATAAATCCTCAAAACTAGGCACACTTACATTGTAATCTAGCCGTACTTGCTACAGTGGCCATGCATGGATAGTTACTGTGAAGCTGAGTCACTCTCACAGACAAGCCATGAGTCACGGTAGTCAAGGAATCAGAGGGCAAGAGCCAGGAGGGTACTTATAAAAAAGAGGGAAGAGACAAAGTCATAGTCAGGTCACACTCCAGAGTCAGAATTCCAAGGTCAGAATTCGCCAATGCAAAAAGGGTAATACAAACAGGTACTTAACAGTCAAATCCAGGGTCCGGCAACAGAAGATCAGAATTCAGAGCATACACCACACTGAGCTGAAAGCTGAGACAGACTGGCAGCTATTTGGGAATGACAGCCTAATTAAGCAGCTGGGTAATCACTTGAAACAGGGAAGGAAGCTCAGCACCTCCCAGTCTCAGACAGGACGGCTTAGCTGCCAATCAAAAAATCGACAGCTCAGCACTCCCCTGCAGCAGATTGGACAACTGAACTGTCAGTCACTGCGTCCAAGACTCACTGAGAGGTGGAATTGTGATAGTTATATTCTACAGGCCCAGCCACCAGTAGGGTGCAATATAGAGGACACTGGGACCACATGAGGCATGCACAAGACTTGGAAGCCATCCTGCTTGTATAAACCCAGATGCCATCTGCCAAGTTCAGTAAAACAAAAGGACCCTGAAATGAAATTACATTAGAGTCATGCCTACCACATATTTGTGAGCAATAGCATTAAAATGCATATTCTGATTGAGGCTTCTGTTACACTAGCCATCACTGATACAGGCATTTGTCTCTGAATATATAAAAAGGCACAAGGATCTCCCATGGTAGAGCTTTGACTAGGAAACAGCTCTGAAAGGTTACGAGGTGGCTAGATATACCGGAGGTGGAGAGCTCTCCTGCACCACTCTAGTAATCAGCAGCCTGAAAGTCCCAGGCTTGGAGCTAGTGTCAATCATCTTGGTTATAGCAGCAACAACGACCAATGAACATATAACCAACAGGAATGGCTTTGCTGTAGACAGGATATGGGACTCAAGGGAAAGTGAGAACTTTCCATCTTTCAGAGTTCATGCAAGCAGGACAGCTCCTCCTCAGAGGTCTTAGTGTGCTCTACGGGAATGGACGGGTGGGAACATTAGATTTAGGTTACATATACACTTACAAATGAAAAAATGGAGTATAAACATACCAGACATGTAAGTTCATCTCCGTGACCAAGCCGACCTCCTTGACCATGGCCACAGGTGTAGACCTGGCCTTTCTGAGACAGGAAGACTGAGTGAAATTTACATAGTACCATCTAGATAGAAAGAAAAAAAAGTCATGTCTATTATCAGCTGCACACTGTCCCACTCATTCATAAGCACTGATTTTACCTGTTTTATATATATGCCACAGCGGGGAAACATATCAACCAGTTCAGGGTGATGCTTGCTTTGCTGGTTGCTGTGCCCCAAGGTAAAATTTATATTATTCCCCCAGGTGTAAAGTTCAGTGGGATCTGAAAAGAAAATAAATACATGTTTTATGGATGCCACACACACAAACACGTTTATTGTTTGCAGCAAAGCATTTTATAGATTAATAACTTAATAGACTAGTATATATATTGAGAGAATATACTATGCAGAACTTTAAAGCAATAAAAAAAAGACAAAACCTACACATATTTCATATTCCATTTTTGTAATAGTTTAGGAACTTATTCATTCAACTCACCGTAGAACTCTTTACTTAAAGATTAAAATATAACCTACCATAATTCATATCAAAATCATTTTAATACATTTTTAATAAGCACAGAGTTCTTCAGTGAGTGAATCTATTCATTCACAAACATCTGTAAAGGGAACCTGTCAGCCACCCCCAATACCATCTAGATTCCAGATCCCAACAATGCCCCATATAGATCAAACATCCTAGATTACTCATTCTCTGAATTCTGATTTCATGGGAAAAATCTATAACGAGCAAACACTTAATTACCCATTACTGAGAAAGGAGATGACAATTAGTGCTCATAAAGTTCTATGAAGAACTGTACCTGTCGTTTTAGAAGAACTTGCAATGGAATTTCTGTGTCTGCGTCTATCTCCTCCATCCTCCTCCACCTCTCCCTTCTCTATAGAACTTTACGAGCCCCAATTGTCATCTCCTATCTCAGTAAGGAGAAAAAATCTGCAGTCAGTGAAATCAGATTATCTATGAATTGAGAGGGAAAGATCAGTACAGGATGAGAAAGAAGCAGATATCTCTGCTAAAACATATTCCTAAAGTTCCTTATATTCATATGCACTATTAATTTATGAAATAAAAACTACGCCAAAGGTTACCATTTAATAAATTGATCCACAATCACTAAGCTGTCAAATTTTGAAGAAAGAACTATGCGCTTACCACTTGCTTGGTAAACAACATAGGCAGGACGGTCTTTCATTATGAGGTCAAGTGCAGTGAATCCATCTTTATCTTGGATGTGGAAATTACTTCCATGCTTAAAGATAAAACCAGAAGATGAAAAGGCAATTATCATTGGTTAAAGCTCCAAAAGCTGAAAACATTACACAGAGGGGGGTCTAAATGTATCACACAGCTTTCTTCCCTCAGTCAGATAGCACTATTCCATACATGCCAATATCTCATCTGTCAATCATGCCATAACTCCATACATGAAAGCCTGCAGATGTGGTAAAGACATTTAGATGTTCAGCATTGGCCAAAGAGTACATGATATTAGACAGCTGATAAAGTGGCCACAGGAAACTTCCATCACACGGGTACTTAGTGGAATCTAACTACACAGCCATCACTTATTAGGGCCGATCTCCCCTGAAACTAGGGCAGATCTCTCATGTAGAAGTTTGGGAACCTCTGGTCAAAGTTCCTGGTAGTGTGAACAGTTAAGCAAGTTAAAGATTGCATGATCTCTACAAGGCCTAAAGCTAAAGATGACACATTTCCTTTACAAAAGGGAAATGGGCCAATGCACAATTTTGGCCATCCTTGGAGATTTGTGTTCTCAGATAACTCTGACCAAGGTTTCAGACCTTAATTAGCCTGTTTGGGTTATGGCTTGTTCACTATCATTAGGAAAGGCCAGGTGATGCAAATTTCCCAGCTTTATAAAAACCCAGCCTCCTCTAACCTTGTGTCAAAAAACAGCAGCCATGGGTTCTTCCAAGCAGCTGCTTGGCACTCTGAAAATGGTGGAGGCTCACAAAGCAGGAGAAGGTTATAAGATAGCAAAGCATTTTCAGGTTACCCTTTCCTCAGTTTGAAATGTAAATAAGAAATGGCAGTTTACAGGAACAGTGGAGGTCAAGATAAGGTCTGGAAGACCAAACAAAATTGCAGAGAAAGCTGCTTGTAGGATTTCTAGAGGGGCAAATCAGAAATCCTCACCACCTTGACAGCAAAAGACCTTCAGAAAGATTTAGCAGACTCTGGAGTTGTGGTACTTTGTTCTACTTTTCAGAGACACCTACACAAATATGGCCTTCATGGAATGGAAGAGTCATCAGAAGAAAGTCTCTGTTGCACCCACACCATAAAATTCAGCGTCAGGAATATGCAAAAGAACATCTAAACAAGCATGATACATTTTGGAAACAAGTCCAGTGAACCGATGAGGTTGAAATAGAACTTTTTGGCCACAATGATCAAAATTATAAAAGGAGAAAAAAAGGGCACAGAATTTCAAGAAAACAACATGTCGCCTACCATTAAGAATTGGGGTGGATCAATCATGCTTTGGGGTCGAGTTACAGCCAATGGCAAAGGGAACATTTCACGGGTATAGGGAAGAATGGATTCAAGGAAAAAAATTACAACAAATTCTTGATGCAAATATAACACCATGTTGAAAAGAGGACAAACAGATGATCCTAGACACACGTCAAAATCTACTATAGACTACCTGAAAAGGCGCAAGCTGAAGGTTTTGCAATGCCCCCTGATCTGAACATAATTGAAAATCTGAAGCTAGCCCTCAATAGCAGTGCATGTAAGATAACCCAGGAATCTGAGGGTATGTGCACATGATCAGTAATATTTGCAGTTTTGACGCTGCGTACTTATGCAGCGTCAAACCCACAGCGGCCAGATGTTACTGCATAGACAGACAAGCGATGCGTCTCTCCAGATTGCAGTATGTCAATTTCTCTTGAGAATTAGGCTAGTTTCACACTAGCGTATGGAGGAGCTACGGAGGGATGCGGGCATCCTCCGTGAAGCTCCGCCCCCGGCCGCACCTTCTCCAGTCAGCTCCACCTCTGTCGGCATGCGGCCTGCGTACCCTGTCTTTAGCATTAGGTACGCAGGCAGTGCCGATGAATGCAGATGCCTCCACATGCGTCTTTTTGACTGTGCGGCGAGCGCACCAAAATGTAACATGCTGCGTTTAGCACAGGTCGCCGCACCGTCAAAAAGACGCATGCGGAGGCATCTGCATTCATCGACACTGCCTGCCTAATGATAGGGTACGCAGGCCGCATGCCGACAGAGGCGGAGCTGACCGGAGGAGCGGAGCTTCACGGAGGAGCGGAGCTTCACGGAGGAAGCCCGCAGCCCTCCACACCTTGGCCATATGCTAGTGTGAAACTAGCCTTAGGCGTCCAAAGTGCTGCAAGTTCCAGATTGTGGGCACCCGGCCTCACAGAACTGGTAGAATTTTTCAAGGAAGAACGGATGAAAATCCCTTAAACAAGAATTGAAAGACTCTTGTCTGGCTACAAAAAGCATTTACAAGCTGTGGCTGGTTTACTTTAAAAAAGGAGGGTGCTACCAAACTTTTGCATGGGCCCATTTTCCTTTTTGTAATTTAATATATATTTTTCCCTGGAATACAAAGGAAATGTCCCATCTTTAACTTTAGGTCCTTTAGAGATCATTTCATCTTCAACTTGCTTACCTGTCACAATAACAGTGATTCTGACCAGGGGTGCCCAAACTTTTACATGGCACTGTAAATAACATATATGACCCACCAGCCAGTTCATGCACTACAGTTTGATCTCGGTCTGATTTATACGGTTGTCCCAATTCAACATAATAACCTTTTTATTTATATAGCGCCAACATATTCCGCAGTGCTTTACAGATTTTGCATACATTATCATCACTGTCTCCAATGGGGCTCACAATCAGTATGTCTTTGGGATGTGGGAGGAAACCGGAGAACCCGGAGGAAACCCACGCAAACATGGGGAGAACAAGCTCCTTGCAGATGTTGTCCTTGGTGGGATTTGCACCCAGGACCCCAGCACTGCAAAGTGACAGTGCTAACCACTGAGCCACCGTGCTGACCATGTTACTTGTATGCATCAGTAGGACACATCAGTCCAGCTGTATGTACACAGCCCTGCTTATAAGCATTCATGTCTCACACAACTCACAATACAGTACAAGTGATACTTTATAATACATTAATATAGCATGGCTTAATGTTATATTTTTCACACCATTATTATACGAGAACAAACAGCCCCACCATCAAGTGCAGGTTAAACTGCCATGACAGTGCACAGCCCCACAATCATAATATACAGTGCATTGCAAAAGTATTCGGCCCCCTTGAACTTTTCAACCTTTTTCCACATATCATGCTTCAAACAAAGATACCAAATGTAATTTTTTGGTGAAGAATCAACAAGTGGAACACAATTGGGAACAGATTCTCGATTGGATTCAGGTCTGGACTTTGACTTGGCCATTCTAACTCCTGGATACGTTTATTTGTGAACCATTCCATTGTAGATTTTGCTTTATGTTTGGGATCATTGTCTTGTTGGAAGACAAATCTTCGTCCCAGTCTCAGGTCTTTTGCAGACTCCAACAGGTTTTCTTCAAGAATGGTCCTGTATTTGGCTCCATTATTATTATTATTATTATTATTATTTATTGTTATAGCGCCATTTATTCCATGGCGCTTTACATGTAAGGAGGGGTATACATAATAAAAACAAGTACAATAATCTTAAACAATACAAGTCATAACTGGTACAGGAGGAGAGAGGACCCTGCCCGTGAGGGCTCACAATCTACAGGGGATGGATGAGGATACAGTAGGCGAGGGTAGAGCTGGTCGTGCAGCGGTTTGGTCGATCGGTGGTTACTGCAGGTTATAGGCTTGTCGGAAGAGGTGGGTCTTCAGGCTCTTTTTGAAGGTTTCGATGGTAGGTGAGAGTCTGATATGTTGTGGTAGAGAGTTCCAGAGTAGGGGTGATGCGCGAGAGAAATCTTGTATGCGATTGTGGGAAGAGGAGATAAGAGGGGAGTAGAGAAGGAGATCTTGTGAGGATCGGAGGTTGCGTGCGGGAAAGTACCGGGAGACGAGGTCACAGATGTATGGAGGAGACAGGTTGTCGATGGCTTTGTATGTCATGGTTAGGGTTTTGTAATGGAGTCTCTGGACAATGGGGAGCCAGTGAAGGGATTGACAGAGTGGAGAAGCTGGGGAATAGTGGGGTGACAGGTGGATTAGTCGGGCAGCAGAGTTTAGAATAGATTGGAGGGGTGCGAGAGTGTTTGAGGGGAGGCCACAGAGCAGGCGGTTGCAGCAGTCAAGGCGGGAGATGATGAGGGCATGGACCAGGGTTTTTGCAGATTCTTGGGTGAGGAATGAACGGATTAGTGAAATATTTTTGAGTTGAAGTCGGCAGGAAGTGGAAAGGGCTTGGATATGTGGTTAGAAGGAGAGATCAGCGTCAAGGATTACTCAGAGGCAGCGAGCTTGTGGGACTGGGGAGAGTGGGCAGTCATTTATTGTAATTGATAGGTTCGTAGGGGGGGTCACGAGATGGGGGAAAGATGATGAATTCTGTTTTGTCCATGTTGAGTTTCAGAAATCTAGCAGAGAAGAAGGATGAAATAGTGGACAGACATTGAGGGATTCTGGTTAGTAGGGAGGTGATATCTGGTCCAGAGATGTAGATCTGTGTGTCATCAGCGTAGAGATGATACTGATAGCCATGAGATTCTATGAGCTGTCCCAGGCCAAAGGTGTAAATGGAGAACAGCAGGGGCCCAAGGACTGAGGCTTGTGGGACTCCGACAGATAGGGGGCGAGGTGAGGAGGTGGTGTGTGAGTGGGAGATGCTGAATGTCCGGTCTGTTAGGTATGATGAGATCCAGGATAGGGCTCCATCCATCTTCCCATCAATTTTAACCATCTTCCCTGTCCCTGCTGAAGAAAAGCAGGCCCAAACCATGATGCTGTCACCACCATGTTTGACAGTGGGGATGGTGTGTTCAGGGTGATGAGCTGTGTTGCTTTTAAGCCAAACATAACGTTTGGCATTGTTGCCAAAAAGTTCGATTTTGGTTTCATCTGACCAGAGCACCTTCTTCCACATGTTTGGTGTGTCTCCCAGGTGGCTTGTTGCAAACTTTAAATGACACTTTTTATGGAATTGCTTTCATCTTGCCACTTTTCCATAAAGGCCAGATTTGTGCAGTGTACGACTAATTGTTGTCTTATGGACAGACTGCCTCACCTCAGCTGTAGATCTCTGCAGTTCATCCAGAGTGATCATGGGCCTCTTGGCTGCATCTCTGATCAGTCTTCTCCTTGTTTGAGATGAAAGTTTAAAGGGACGGCCGGGTCTTGGTAGATTTGCAGTGGTATGATACTCCTTCCATTTCAATATGATCGCTTGCACAGTGCTCCTTGGGATGTTTAAAGTTTCGGAAATAATTTTGCGTCCAAATCCGGCTTTAAACTTCTCCACAACAGTATCACGGACCTGCCTGTTGTGTTCCTTGGTCTTCATGATGCTCTCTGTGCATCAAACAGAACCCTGAGACTATCACAAAGGAGGTGCATTTTATACGGAGACTTGATTACACACAGGACTAGAGCTATATGGGGGAGCTTTCCATAAAATATGCACCAATCCTTTAGCCCCCTAGGCTAAGTTCCCACAATGAGTTTTTAGTGAGTTTTTTTTTTTATACAATCAGGGCAACTGTTAGCACCCACCTTTCGTGTCTACCTCTTTCCTCATAGACTGTAAGCTTGCGAGCAGGGCCCTCATTCCTCTTGGTATTTGTTATAATCTATGTGATTATTGTTATGCTGTAATGTCTATTGTCTGTACAAATCCCCTCTGAAATGTAAAGTGCTGCGGAATATGTCGGCACTATAGAAATAAAATTATTATTATTATTTATACTGCATATTTTTGAAAAATAGCAAGCAACCTATTTTACTTAAAAGGAATCTGTCCCCCCCAGGATGTATTATGACCTATTAATATGGGCATACAGGTAATAGAAGAGTTACACTAGTCCTACCTGTATGCCCCATATTAATGGTCTAGTTGTGGAGAAAAGTTATATTCTCTCTTTATGTTAATGATTTCTTCCAGGCTCCGAGGCGTGCGATGCCTGATAGACATCCCTGCCCCCTGTCCTCATTACAATACTACCCCCTCCCATCAGCATCAATTACGGCCCCAGAATGCTGCGCCCTGCACTCCCTCAGAAATACATACCTCATCCTCTCTTCTGTGTGCACTGCACTCAGGGATCTTCTGCACAGGCGTCGGAGAACCACTGTGACCTCCGGTGTAGCACCGATAAGATGCTCTCCCCACTTCCTCACTGCACAGTCATGGCTAGGAACCATGTATACATAGCGATGACTATGCAGGGAGGAAGTGGGGAGAGCATATTATCAGAATGCATGCAGGAGGTCACAGGAGCGGAAGTCACCGGCACCTGTGCAGAAGATCCCTGAGTGCACCACATGAAGAAGGGAGGATGAGAAATGTATTGTGGAGGGAGTGCAGGGCGCAGGATTCCATAACTGACATGCATGGAAGGGGTTAGTATTGTAGTGAGGACAGGGGGCAGGAATTTCTTCAATGGCACCGCATGCCCCGAAGCCTGGAAGAAATCATTAACATAAAGAAAGAATGTAACATTTCTCAGCATTAAAATATGAGGCATACAGGTAGGACTAGTGTAGCACTTCTATTACCTGTATTAATAGATCATATACATCCTGGCGGGTGACAGATTCCCTTCACGCAAGGAAAAATATGCATCAAATATGCAACGTGCACACATAGCCTTAATGGGTGTGGAAATGGTGCAGAAAATCTGAGACATGAAAAACTCACCAAAAGCGCATTGTGGGAACATAGCTTTAGAGGGCTGAAATTCACATGTGTGAATGAAGTTCACAAAAGGTAAAGTGATGGAAAATGTTTTTTCATGAGGAACAACATTTAAAAGAATACTTAAAGTAGAATATTATCACATATCAACCCCCATGAACTGGACTCTGCCTATTCCCCGTCATTATCTATGGGACTGCCCAAAAAAGCAGAGTACAGCACCCGGCTATTTCAGGTAGTAACAGTCAATGACTGGAATGGAAGTAAAGTATGCGCACCTCTGATCTATTCAAAACAGGGACTACGTAGTGCCCTGTTCTCATTATCGCTAGCGGTCACTTACCCCTTCTCCAAGGACAGCGGATAACATCGTAAGGCTGAGTGCAGACATACTTTTTGGCCCTGCGGATTTTTCCGTGCAGAATGGAAGAAAACCGCAGGTCAAATGACCTGCATTTTTCCTGCGGATTTCTTCCATTTTTCACGCGGTTTTTGTGCAGTTTTCCATTGCGGTTTTCCCCCTGCGGATTTGGTGACAGGGGAGATAGAAAACCGCACAAAAGAAGTAACATGCTGCGGCGTCTGCACAGCGGTTTTTTTTTTCATTGCTTTTAATGGTACTGTACATCACAATGCGGATATGCAACGTTTCTGCGCGGTAAAATTCGCTGCGGAACCGCTGCAAATCTGCATCGTGTGCACACAGCCTAACTCTGCGAATAACCCTTTCACGTTAAGTAACTTTGCATTGCACAGCTCTGCTGCTCCTGTCACCTGTATACAGCTTATCTGCACCCTGAAGACACTCGTATACACCTCTCTGCTGCTCCTGTCACCTGTATACAGCTTATCTGCACCCTGAAGACACTCGTATACACCTCTCTGCTGCTCCTGTCACCTGTATACAGCTTATCTGCACCCTGAAGACACTCGTATACACCTCTCTGCTGCTCCTGTCACCTGTATACAGTTTATCTGCACCCTGCAAACACTCGTATATACAGCTCTGCTGCTCCTGTCACTACAGCTTACTTGCACCCTGCAGACACAGCTATGCTGCTTCTGTCACCTGTATACAGCTTATCTGTACCCTGGAGACACTCGTATACACAGCTCTGCTGCTCCTGTCACCTCTATACAGCTTATCTGCACACTGCAGTCATATACACAGATCTGCTGCTCCTGTCACCTGTATACAGGTTATCTGCACCCTGCAGTCATATACACAGATCTGCTGCTCCTGTCACCTGTATACAGCTTATCTGTACCCTGGAGACATTCGTATACACAGCTCTGCTGCTCCTGTCACCTCTATACAGCTTATCTGCACACTGCAGATACGCGTATACACAGCTCTGCTGCTCCTGTCACCTGTATACAGCTTATCTGCACCCTGCAGACACTCGTATACACAGCTCTGCTGCTCCTGTCACCTGTATACAGCTTACTTGCACCCTGCAGACACAGCTATGCTGCTCCTGTCACCTGTATACAGGTTATCAGCACCCTGCAGACATTTGCATACACAGCTCTGCTGCTCCTGTCACCTGTATATTGGTTATCTGCACTCTGCAGACACTCGTATACACAGCGCTGCTGCTCCTGTCACCTGTATACAGCTTATCTGCACCCTACAGACACTAGTATTCACAGCTCTGCTGCTCCTGTCACCTGTATACTGGTTATCTGCACCCTAGAGACACCCGTATACCCAGCTCTGCTGCTCCTGTCACCTGTATACAGCTTATCTGCACCCTACAGACACTAGTATTCACAGCTCTGCTGCTCCTGTCACCTGTATACTGGTTATCTGCACCCTACAGACACTAGTATTCACAGCTCTGCTGCTCCTGTCACCTGTATACTGGTTATCTGCACCCTAGAGACACCCGTATACCCAGCTCTGCTGCTCCTGTCACCTGTATACAGCTTATCTGCACCCTACAGACACTAGTATTCACAGCTCTGCTGCTCCTGTCACCTGTATACAGATTAGCTGCACCCTACAGAGACTCGTATACACAGCTCAGCCGAACACTTGGAGCACCCACAAAGCACTGCTCTCTGGCAAAGGAATCCAGAATTCTCAAATTAACAAAAACCTCACATTGTGGGATGCTCCCAGTATGTTGTAGAAATGCTCAAAGTGGAACTCACATAAAATTTCTGCAATTTTTCTATTCTGAAGATATTCACACAATTTTGCCATATGTGCATGTACCACAATGGTTTTCTTCCCTCTGGCCACACGTAGATTCTCTGCTGTGGAGTTATGTATGACGACAGCAGATTTCACTAAATGGAGTAGCAATAGTGGTATTGAAATGTACATTCGAGGATGATGCCATGAAATGTCTGCCATATCCGCTATATATGCACAATGAATGCCATAGCAAGAATGTTTGGACTGCTTCACTCAATGTTCTCTCAGCGTTTTTCATGTCTTATAGAGAAGCCTATAGGTATAATTATCAGAGAAGAAAGAAGCCATACCCTAAAGCCTGCTGCATTTTGGGGGGGGGGGAAAAAAAAAAAAACAGGCTGCAAAAAGTCAGATAAAAAATCAAAACACCCCAGCATAGGCCAAAAATAAAGCTGTGTGCGAATCCAGCATAAGGCCTCGTTCAGAAGTCCGCGTACGGACCACAATGCACGCACTCACTGCAAGCCTATGGGTCTGAACTTCATAGCTTCCTATTATCAACGCCTATTTATGAAATCTGGGTCATTGACTGCTTAATGCAGAATACAGAGAATAGGAGTGGCTATGCCGTTTTAATACTGCCTTTAAAGCCCTAGTGATGGCTGCAGTACATTTAGGCTATGTTCACACTTTGCATTTTTGCTGTGTTTCCGTCACCATGCCAAGTTTAGCTGTTTACAAAAAGCAGGTTTTGCTTAGTTTTTGGTGTTTTTTTTTTTTTACTGTGTTTTTGTCAGGATACATTTGGCTTCTATGTATGTTGATAAAGTTTTGTGCTTTGAAAAAAAAAAAAACTAATTCAAGTTCATTAGGTTTTGGCACCAAAAACGCAGCAAAACCTGATACTTTCGTTTTCGCAGAATTTTTTTAATGCAAATTTTCAGCTGCAATTCACAGTACTAGCAAAGTCTAGGTGATTTCAGAAATCTCATCCACACACATTGTTCACACAATGGATGAAAAACGCGGCAAAAAACGGTAAAGAAGTGACAAGCTGCATTCTTGCTAAAAACAAGCTCTTTGACAAAAGTCAGGAAAAAAAGTGTGTGTGTGTGCATGAGATTTGTGACATCTCATAGGTTTTGCTGGTACTGTGAAAGGCAGCTGGAAATTTGCCTAAAAAAGCCGCAAAAACAAGTGTGAACCTAGCCTTACAGAGCCGTGTGATGACACTGTATGTAGCAGGGTGAGGTGAGCCTACTCTATACAGACGGTCTGAACCCCCAACACTAACTGATGCAATCAGAGCTAGCTCCATTCACATCAGGTGTCATCTCCTGCTGCCAAGAACGACGTTGGCATTTAGCGGGCTTCAACATGGCAGACGTCACTTCTGACAAGTAATTTAAAGGGAGTCTATCGTGAAATTTATTGCCACAATTCCAATTACTGTGCATGACAGTGATGCATAAGTGCCACGAATATGCCAGATGTCCAAGATTTCACTGCCAAAGGCAGAGGACCTGTAGCGGGGTCGTAGCCAATTCCTCCGATACATGGTTGAGCCCGACTACCATTTCCACCCTGACCGGCTTACCTTTAATAGTGTCAGTGAACAATCGATATGGCCGTAGAAGATACTTCTATGTAATGCTGTCCATCCAGATTCTTTGTCTTTGACAGACAGATCTACCCCTTTGGCAACGAGCCAATCCAGGACGGCCTTCTTACCACAGGATGCGGAAATATGACCCACATTGCGCCCCAAATCATCCTTCAGGGTAGTAGCGTTGCAGCAATAAGACGAGAGGAAGGCCTTGATTTGCTGCTCACTTCCTCTGGTGACCACAGAGATGACATCCAGCGCATGCTGAAGTGAGCGGCAGCGCGTGGTACATTCTGGCCAAACCACATCCATACTTAGTGCACGTCAATGCTAAGAACTCCTTCACAATGTACCGGGAAAAAAAAAAAAAATCCAAAAAGTGAGTCTCAGGCGGACAACAAAAGGTTCCCCTTTGGCACTATAATGTTAATTATAAATATCCATATAAACTGTCCCCGAGCCCACGTGTATACAAAAATAAATCTCTGAAATATAGTCCTTTATTAAGTTCCTGCCATTAGTCCTGCAACAAGGGAGAGAAGGCAGATGGGGCAGAGGGAGGGGGTCCACCCCCCCACTCCGAGAACGTCACTTTCCTTTAAATTTCCATGATTGCAGGGTCCCCCTGTGTGGGAGAAAAAAAGGCATGAATAATTAGTAAGAGCAAAAAATGGATGCAGGTAGGTTCATTACAAGACTACAAGAAGCTACATCACTAGCAGAGGACACCGGTAGCTCATGTACAGGCTATATAAAGACTCATAGGCCATTTATACTGCGCGAGGCGCTGCTCTATACTACCGCAAAACGGGTATATGTTAGCTGGTTAGCAGTCAATCACTAGCCTGTTTACACAGGCAGACCAAGCTTCATATGTGTACCAAATGATCGACTAAAGATTCTTCAGTCTGTATTATCTGCCATTTTTCTCAGGAGCACAGGGTCTGTTTACACAGGACAATATGCTGCTAAGGATGATGAGCTTTTGTGCATCACTAAAGATCATTTCACCCAACGATCGAGCGGTTTTGCTCATTCATCGAGTGATTGCCAACCTATTTCAATTGCCAGGTTATCATAACATAAGAGTTCCTATGGGTGCTTGTTCAGGTAATTGTGCAGTGTAAATACACCATCAGCACTGTATACTGAGCAACAACGACAGGGCTGGATCCAGTGCTTGGAGATCAAGAGAGAACTTTGTAATCTAAGATCTGGCGCCCAATGGTCATTGTTACCTAATCTACAATTCATGCCAGAAGCCATAATACAGCCAATGTGTATGGAACCAAAATGTCATACATACATTTTAAAAAAGATTTGGGAATGTTTAGCTCGCAAAAAAGAAGACTGAGAGGAGACTTAATAGCTGTCTACAAATATCTCAAGGGCTGTCACATTGTAGAAGGATCATCTTTATTCTCATTTGCACAAGGAAAGACTAGAAGCAATGGGATGAAACTGAATGGGAGGAGACACAGATTAGATACAGTTAGGTCCATATATAATTGGACAGAGACAACATTTTTCTAATTTTGGTTCTAGACATTACCACAATGAATTTTAAACAAAACAATTCAGATGCAGTTGAAGTTCAGACTTTCAGCTTTCATTTGAGGGTATCCACATTAAAATTGGATGAAGGGTTTAGGAGTTTCAGCTCCTTAACATGTGCCACACTGTTTTTAAAGGGTCCAAAAGTAATTGGACAATTGACTCCAAGGCTATTTCATGGACAGGTGTGGGCAATCCCTTCGTTATGTCATTCTCCATTAAGCAGATAAAAGGCCTGGAGTTGATTTGAGGTGTGGTGTTTGCATTTGGAAGGTTTTGCTGTGAAGGAAACATGCGGTCAAAGGAGCTCTCCATGCAAGTGAAACAAGCCATCCTTAAGCTGCAAAAACAGAAAAAACCCATCCGAGAAATTGCTACAACATTAGGAGTGGCAAAATCTACAGTTTGGTACATCCTGAGAAAGAAAGGAAGCACTGGTGAACTCATCAATGCAAAAAGACCCGGGCGCCCACTGAAGACAGCAGTGGTGGATGATCGCAGAATAATCTCCATGGTGAAGAGAAATCGCTTCACAACAGCCAACCAAGTGAACAACACTCTCCAGGAGGTAGGCGTATCAATATCCAAATCTACCATAAAGAGAAGACTGCATGAAAGTAAATACAGAGGGTTCACTGCACGGTGCAAGCCACTCATAAGCATCAAGAATAAAAAGGCTAGACTGGACTTTGCTAAAAAACATCTAAAAAAGCCAGCACAGTTCTGGAAGAACATTCTTTGGACAGATGAAACCAAGATCAACCTCTACCAGAATGATGGAAAGAGAAAAGTATGGCGAAGGCGTGGTACAGCTCATGATCCAAAGCATACCACATCTGTAAAACACGGCGGAGGCAGTGTGATGGCTTGGGCATGCATGGCTGCCAGTGGCACTGGGTCACTAGTGTTTATTGATGATGTGACACAGGACAGAAGCAGCCGAATGAATTCTGAGGTATTCAGAGCCATACTGTGTTCTCAGATCCAGCCAAATGCAGCCAAACTGATTGGTCGTTGTTTCTTACTACAGCTGGACAATGACCCAAAACATAAAGCCAAAGCAACCCAGGAGTTTATTAAAGCAAAGAAGTGGAATATTCTTGAATGGCCAAGTCAGTCACCTGATCTCAACCCAATTGAGCATGCATTTCACTTGCTAAAGACTAAACTTCAGACAGAAAGGCCCACAAACAAACAGCAACTGAAAACCACCGCAGTGAAGGCCTGGCAGAGCATCAAAAAGGAGGAAACAGCGTCTGGTGATGTCCATGAGTTCAAGACTTCAGGCAGTCATTGCCAACAAAGTGTTTTCAACCAAGTACTAGAAATGAACATTTTAGTTACAATTATTTAATCTGTCCAATTACTTTTGATCCCTTTAAAAACAGGGTGGTTCATATTAAGGAGCTGAAACTCCTAAACCCTTCATCCAATTTTAATGTGGATACCCTCAAATGAAAGCTGAAAGTCTGAACTTCAACTGCATCTGAATTGTTTTGTTTAACCCCTTTCCTACATTAGACATACTATTCCGTCCATGTGACCTGGGACCTAAGTCCCAAGGACGGAATAGTACGTCTAGCGCAGCTGATCGCAGCCGGGTGTCAGATGATTATCAGAGCTGACACCCGGCACTATGTGTCAGGGGCGGTCACAGACCGCCCCCGACACGTTAACCCCTGGCACACTGCGATCAAACACGATCGCAGTGTACCGGGGGTTTAGGGAAGCATCGGGAGGGGGCTCCCTCCGTGCTTCCCTGAGACCCCACAGCAGCGTGGGGGTCTCCTTCCCTGCAGGTCCCCGAATCCAAAATGGCAGTGGGGACCTTCGGGGGCCTGCAGGGAGGCGGCATCCTCGTGCCTGCAAAGCGCCGGCATGAGGAAGCCTGCAGCACTGCCTGTGACTGATCGCCATTGTAATAAAGTAAAAAAAAAGTGTAAAAATAATTTATAAAAAAAAAAAAAAAAAAAAAAATCGCTAAATGAAAAAAAAAAAAAATTCCCTAATAAATCCATTTTTTGAAAAAAAAAAAAAACACAATAAAAGTACACATATTTGGTATCGCCGCATCCGTAATGACCCGCCCTATAAAACTGTCCCACTAGTTAACCCCTTTATTGAACCCCATAAAAAATTAAAAAAAACGAAGCAAAAAATAAAGCTTTATCATCATACCGCCGAACAAAAAGTGCAATAACGCGCGATCAAAAAGACGGATATAAATATCCATGGTACCGCTGAAAACGTCATCTTGTCCAGCAAAAAAACGAGCCGTCACACAGCATCATCAGCGAAAAAAGTTATAGCTCGCAGAATAAAGCGTTACAAAAATAATTATTTTTTATTTAAAATTGTTTTCATTGCATAAAAGCGCCAAAACATAAAAAAAGACATAAATGAGGTATCGCTGTAACCGTACTGACCCAAAGAATAAAACCACTTTATCAATTTTACTGCACACGGAACGGTGTAAATGCACCCCCCAAAAGAAATTCATGAAACGCTGGTTCATGTTCATTCTGCGTCCCAAAAATCGGAATACAAAGCGATAAAAAAAGTCACATGCCCGAAAATGGTACCAATAAAAACGTCAACTCGTACCGCATAAAATAAGATCCCATATGACTCGGTGGGTCAAAATACGGAAAAATTATAGCTCTCAATATGGTGATGCAAAAACTATTTTTACAATAAAAAGCGTCTTTTAGCGTGCGACAGTTGCCAAAAATAAAAAGCCGCCATAAATAGTAAATCAAACCCCCTGTTATCACCCCCTTAGTTAGGGAAAAATAATAAAATTAAAAGAAAATGTATTTATTTCCATTTTCCCATTAGGGATAGGGGTGTGTTGGGGTTAGGGTTGGAGTTAGAATTGGGGGGTTTCCACTGTTTGGGCACATCAGGGGCTTTCCAAACGCGACATGGCGTCCGATCTCAATTCCAGCCAAAAACGTCAAATGGCGCTGCTTCCCTTCCGAGCTCTGCCATGCGCCCAAATAGTGGTTTACCCCCATATATGGGGTATCAGCGTACTCAGGACAAATTGCACAATAACTTTTGGGGTCCTGTTACTCTTGGGATAATAACAATTGGGGGTAAAAAGATCATTTCTGTGGAAAAAATATGATTTTTTAATTGTACGGCTGTACATTATAAAGTTCTGTGAAGCCCTTGGGGGTTCAAAGTGCTCACCACATATCTAGATAAATTCCTTGGGGGGTCTAGTTTCCAAAATTGGGTCACTTGTGGGGAGTTTCCACTGTTTCGGCACATCAGGAACTCTCCAAACGTGACATGGCATCCGATCTGAATTCCAGCCAATTTTGCAGTGAAAAAGTCAAACGGCGCTCCTTCCCTTCCGTGCTCTGCCATGCGCCCAAACAGTGGTTCCCCCCTCACATATCAGGTATCTGCGTACTCAGGACAAATTGCACAATAACTTTCCCAGTCCAATTTCTCCTGTTACCCTTGGTACAATAAAAAAAATTGAACCTGAAGTAATTTTTTTGTGAAAAAAAGTTAAATGTTCATTTTTTTTTAAACATTCAAAAAATTCCTGTGAAGCACCTGAAGGGTGAATAAACATCTTGAATCTGGTTTTGGGCACCTTGAGGGGTGCAGTTTTTAGAATGGTGTCACTTTTGGGTATTTTCTATCATATAGACCCCTCAAAGTGACTTCAAGTGTGATGTGGTCCGTAAAAATAAAATGGTGTTGTAAAAAATGAGAAATCACTGGTCAACTTTTAACCCTTATAAAACTTCCTAAAAAAAAAAAAATTTTGGTTCCCAAATTGTGCTGATGTAAAGTAAACATGTGGGAAATGTTACTTATTAAGTTTTTCGTGTGCCGTATCTCTGTGATTTAAGAGCATAAAAATTCAAAGTTGGAAAATGGCGAAATTTTCAAAATTTTCCGTTTTTTCACAAATAAACTAAGTTATTTGAATGAAATTTTACAACTAACATGAAGTACAATATGTCACGAGAAAACAATGTCAGAATCACCGGGATCCATGGAAGTGTTCCAGAGTTATTACCTCGTAAAGGGACAGTGGTCAGAATTGTAAAAATTGGCCCGGGAGTTAACGCGCAAACCACCCTTGGGAGTAAAGGGGTTCAAATTCATTGTGGTAATGTCTAGAACCAAAATTAGAAAAATGTTGTCTCTGTCCAAATATATATGGACCTAACTGTATTATAAAAAACTTTTTGACAAGGTGATCAATGAGAGGAACAGTCTGCCATGAGAGGTGGCGAGTTCTCCTTCCATGGAAGTCTTCAAACAGAGGCTGGACAGACATCTGTCTGGGATGATTTAGTGAATCCTGCTTTGAGCAGGGGGTTCAACCAGATGACCCAGGAGGCCCCTTCCAACTCTACCATTCCATGATTCTATGATAGTCAGGGGAAATGTTGACAGCATATGTCTGATTTCGGACCTCCTATCGCATTTTTCTCCCTTATATAGGCCGCCAGCGCTTCTGTATATGGGCCGAGATGATGTTCAGCCAACCGAGCAGCCGAAAGAATCGATCGGATAACAACAGTCTAATGTTTGTGGTCAGCTTTAGGCTATCTTCACACGTGTGATTTTTACCATCCGTGATAAACGGACCGTTCTTTTCTCATGTCTCATCTGTATTTCCTGTGTGTGTTTTTTTCACTGAAGGAATGTAAAAAAAAAAAAAAAAAACACACACAACAGAAACCCTGGAACATCATGTATTTATCCAAACTGATCATTTTACAAGAGGTCTGTGAGACAAGGATACAAGCCAGAAGCTTCCAATTTACATCTCTGTTTCCCCATAGATTTGAAAAGCCAATTCTGATCCACAAACACGCATCAGAACAAGACCTGCTTAGAGTAGCCCACATACCTACGAGTAAAGATTAGTGATGATCGAGCACCAAAATGCTCGAGTGTTCGGTATTGGAACCGAGCAGGTCGGACGCTCGAACGTGCTCCACTGAAGTACCAAGTACAATGGAAGTGAACGTGAAACTCGAGCATTTTTCCGGAGGACGCGGTCTCTCTTGACTTCTACAGCTCACAGAGTCCGGCTGACAGGAGTCCCAGCAGGTGAATACCCCACTTCAGTGAGGAACACGGCTCAGATGGTTCAAATGAGGTTCTTACAGGGACTCGCGCACCACGCGACACTTGGCACTGCTCTATACTCGATCGAGCACCCCGATACTGGTTCGTGTATCGAGCAGTGCCAAGCAAGCTCACCCATCACTAATAACGATTCCATGAAACTCTATGGGTCCGTGAGCTGTCCAAGACAAGAAGCAGACAGCACACTTTCATGTCACATGACTGTATGAATGAAGCCTTAATAGAAGCCATGTAAAAGAAGGCAAAAATAAAAAGACATATACAACGTAAAATATACTTTCCAAAAAATCTCTGCTAGTCTATTCACAAAGGAAGTATTACATGGATAAACCAAACATGGACCATATGGTCGGACGTAGTCATTATCTATAAATATTGGTATACACTTCACATTCTAATGTAAGAATCTGACAGCGACCAATCAGCGACAAGCGCAGTCCGGCCACGAATTGGCGCGGAATTCGAACGACACAGGCCACCCTTACCATCAAGAGATCTGCGGCGCTAGCCGCGGGTCATCTCCTGCCGCACGGCGACGCAGCCGGGAGATGACCGGTGCTAGCCTGAATACCCGATGCTTTAGAATCGGGCCACCATCTAGTAGGCATTAATAGACCACCTAGCAGAAATGATTAAAGGGGGTAATCTGGGGACATAAAAAGTGATTTGGATGTTTCCAAAACAGAAAATTGAACTTTGTTTATGAAAGCTGCACTGCGGTTCTGATTTCAGTGCTCGTAATGTGGTCCAGGAACCCGACTACCACACTACCTTTGAGACAATGGATATGTGATGAAGGGGGCTGGCTACTGGCTAACTCCTTCTCCATCAGTGCCCAATTCATAATAAAAAAGTATATTCGCAAATTCAATCGTTGTCCATTTGCAACACGACCAAATAACTTATGTCCCAGGACAATCCTACTGGAGAATATTAGGTGTCTACAGGAAGTTCAACATCCCCAAAAAATGTGCTAATACATGGCCAGGATTAGTAATAGTCCGCCAATTTACAGTAGGGTTTGCTGTGTCCTACAGATCACATTAGAGTTTTGGATCGGGTGTTTTTTTTTGCATATTGCAGATATAAATCCTCATGTCACACAGAACTGAAGACCACGCTGACTTGTTTCAGGAGAATAAGGGCACAATATGGTGTAAAGAGTGCAGAATAGATATAGAAATATCACCAAATATGGTTGGGCACAACAGGTCAGTAAGGGTGCTGACGTCACTGGGAATCCACCCAAATACAGAAAATAATCAACGGCACTCCAAGCAATGCAACAAGAATCGTGTGCCTAGGCATGCTATGGTTAGTTTCTTCTAGATACAGAAAGATGACATCAGCTCTGTTAGGAGCCGCGCTCCATCAAATCAGTCCTGATAGTGATCACAACGCACATATCATGTGAACCCAATTCTAAGGCCTGTTTCAAACTTCAGTTTTTTCTCATCAGTTAAAATCCGCCAAAATGGCGGAAAGCGGATCCGTTGTTAACTGAAGTGAACGGATGTCAGCGGTCCGGTTTTTTGGCGGTTCCGTTGGCTGAAGAATTTTAAAGGAACCGCAGTCCGGGGACGAGAGCGAGAGCGAGAAAGAGCGAGAAAGAGCGAGAGCGAGAAAGAGCGAGAGCGAGAAAGAGCGAGAGCGAGAAAGAGCGAGAAAGAGCGAGAGCGAGAAAGAGCGAGAAAGAGCGAGAGCGAGAAAGAGCGAGAAAGAGCGAGAGCGAGAAAGAGCGAGAAAGAGCGAGAGCGAGAAAGAGCGAGAAAGAGCGAGAGCGAGAAAGAGCGAGAAAGAGCGAGAGCGAGAAAGAGCGAGAAAGAGCGAGAGCGAGAAAGAGCGAGAGCGAGAAAGAGCGAGAGCGAGAAAGAGCGAGAGCGAGAAAGAGCGAGAGCGAGAAAGAGCGAGAGCGAGAAAGAGCGAGAGCGAGAAAGAGCGAGAGCGAGAAAGAGCGAGAAAGAGCGAGAGCGAGAAAGAGCGAGAAAGAGCGAGAGCGAGAGAGAGCGAGAGCGAGAAAGAGCGAGAGCGAGAAAGAGCGAGAGCGAGAAAGAGCGAGAGCGAGAAAGAGCGAGAGCGAGAAAGAGCGAGAAAGAGCGAGAGCGAGAAAGAGAGAGCGAGAGCGAGAAAGAGAGAGCGAGAAAGAGAGAGCGAGAGCGAGAAAGAGAGAGCGAGAGCGAGAAAGAGAGAGCGAGAGCGAGAAAGAGAGAGCGAGAGCGAGAGCGAGAAAGAGAGAGCGAGAGCGAGAAAGAGAGAGCGAGAGCGAGAAAGAGAGCGAGAGAGCGGGAAAGAGAGCGAGAGAGCGGGAAAGAGAGCGAGAGAGCGGGAAAGAGAGCGAGAGAGCGGGAAAGAGAGCGAGAGAGCGGGAAAGAGAGCGAGAGAGCGGGAAAGAGAGCGAGAGAGCGGGAAAGAGAGCGAGAGAGCGGGAAAGAGAGCGAGAGAGCGGGAAAGAGAGCGAGAGAGCGGGAAAGAGAGCGAGAGAGCGGGAAAGAGAGCGAGAGAGCGGGAAAGAGAGCGAGAGAGCGGGAAAGAGAGCGAGAGAGCGGGAAAGAGAGCGAGAGAGCGGGAAAGAGAGCGAGAGAGCGGGAAAGAGAGCGAGAAAGAGAGCGGGAAAGAGAGCGAGAGAGCGGGAAAGAGAGCGAGAGAGCGAGAAAGAGAGCGAGAGAGCGAGAAAGAGAGCGAGAGAGCGAGAAAGAGAGCGAGAGAGCGAGAAAGAGAGCGAGAGAGCGAGAAAGAGAGCGAGAGAGCGAGAAAGAGAGCGAGAGAGCGAGAAAGAGAGCGAGAAAGAGAGCGAGAGAGCGAGAAAGAGAGCGAGAGAGCGAGAAAGAGAGCGAGAAAGAGAGCGAGAAAGAGAGCGAGAAAGAGAGCGAGAAAGAGAGCGAGAAAGAGAGCGAGAAAGAGAGCGAGAAAGAGAGCGAGAAAGAGAGCGAGAAAGAGAGCGAGAAAGAGAGCGAGAAAGAGAGCGAGAAAGAGAGCGAGAAAGAGAGCGAGAAAGAGAGCGAGAAAGAGAGCGAGAAAGAGAGCGAGAAAGAGAGCGAGAAAGAGAGCGAGAAAGAGAGCGAGAAAGAGAGCGAGAAAGAGAGCGAGAAAGAGAGCGAGAAAGAGAGCGAGAAAGAGAGCGAGAAAGAGAGCGAGAAAGAGAGCGAGAAAGAGAGCGAGAAAGAGAGCGAGAAAGAGAGCGAGAAAGAGAGCGAGAAAGAGAGCGAGAAAGAGAGCGAGAAAGAGAGCGAGAAAGAGAGCGAGAAAGAGAGCGAGAAAGAGAGCGAGAAAGAGAGCGAGAAAGAGAGCGAGAAAGAGAGCGAGAAAGAGAGCGAGAAAGAGAGCGAGAAAGAGAGCGAGAAAGAGAGCGAGAAAGAGAGCGAGAAAGAGAGCGAGAAAGAGAGCGAGAAAGAGAGCGAGAAAGAGAGCGAGAAAGAGAGCGAGAAAGAGAGCGAGAAAGAGAGCGAGAAAGAGAGCGAGAAAGAGAGCGAGAAAGAGAGCGAGAAAGAGAGCGAGAAAGAGAGCGAGAAAGAGAGCGAGAAAGAGAGCGAGAAAGAGAGCGAGAAAGAGAGCGAGAAAGAGAGCGAGAAAGAGAGCGAGAAAGAGAGCGAGAAAGAGAGCGAGGAAAAAAGAGAGAAAAAAGAGAGAGAAAAAGAGAGAGAAAAAGAGAGAGAAAAAGAGAGAGAAAAAAAAGGAGAGAAAAAAAAGAGAGAGAAAAAAAAGAGAGAGAGAAAAAAGAGAGAGAGAAAAAAAAAGAGAGAGAGAAAGAAAAAGAGAGAGAGAAAAAAAAGAGAGAAAAAAAAGAGAGAGAAAAAAAAGAGAGAAAAAAAAAAGAGAGAAAAAAGAGAGAAAAAAAAAGAGAGAGAAAAAAAGAGAGAGAAAAAAAGAGAGAGAAAAAAGAGAGAGAGAGAAAAAAAGAGAGAGAAAAAAGAGAGAGAGAGAAAAAAAAGAGAGAGAAAAAAAAGAGAGAGAAAAAAAAGAGAGAGAAAAAAAAGAGAGAAAAAAAAGAGAGAAAAAAAAGAGAGAGAAAAAAAAGAGAGAAAAAAAAGAGAGAGAAAAAAAAGAGAGAGAGAAAAAAAAAGAGAGAGAGAAAGAAAAAGAGAGAGAGAAAGAAAAAGAGAGAGAGAAAGAAAAAAAAAAGAGAGAGAGAAAGAAAAAAAAAAAGAGAGAGAGAAAGAAAAAAAAAAGAGAGAGATTTTTTAATTCCACCGACGGATGACTTCCTTTCTCTCTCTCGTCCCCAGACTGCGGTTCCTTTAAAATTCTTCAGCCAACGGATCCGTAAAAACTGGACCGCTTCACTTCAGTTAACAACGGATCCGCTTTCTGCCATTTTGGCGGATTTTAACTGATGAGAAAAAAACTGATGTGTGAAACAGGCCGGCTGCACATTGTAGAGAATTCCAAGCCAAGGACAAGGCTGTGTCCCTGCCATGTAGGAACTGATCACCTCTGCAAGACCTATGTGGCTGTTGACAGCCGGTCTACAAAGCTGTGTACCTAACATGTATGAAGGTGATCACCTATGTACCTGATAACAGCCGCTCTACTAGGTTGTGCCCCTTGTATGAAGGTGATCACATCTCCAGGACATATGTAGCTGATGACAGCTGTGTGCCTACCATATATGAGGTGACCACCTATGTGGCTGATGACCCCCTATACTAGGCTGTGTCCCTTGCATGAAGGCGATCACCTATGTGGCAGATGATACCCTCATTAGTAGGCTGTGTCCCTTGTAGAGCAGCTGTCATAGCCACACACGTGCAGAAGTGATCATCTCATACAAGGGACGCAGCCTAATACAGAGGGTGTCATCTACCCCATAGGTGATCATCTTCATACATGGTAGGCACATAGCTTAGTAGAGCAGCTGTCATCAGTCGCATGGGTCTTGGAGAAGGAATCACCTTCATACATGTGGCTGACGACACCCTCTCTACTAGGTTGTGCCCCTTAGGTCACACCTCATACATGGTAGGAACACAGCCTTGTAGAACAGCTGTCATCAGCCACATATGTCCTGCAGAGGTGATCACCTCATACAAGGGCCGCAGCCTAGTAGAGGGGGTGTCATCTGCCACACAGTTACTCACATGATAGGCACACAGCCTAGTAGAGCAGCTGTCATCAGCAGCAAAGGTCCTGGAGAAGTGATCACCTTCATACATGTGGCAGATGACACCCTCTCTATAAGGCTGTGTTCCTACCAGGTATACAGGTGATCACCTATGTGGCTGATGACCCCCCTATACTAGGCTGTGTCCCTGGTATGAGTGACCACCTATGTGGCTGATGACCCCCTATACTAGGCTGTGTCCCTTGTATGAAGGTGACAACCTATGTGGCTGATGACCCCCCTATACTAGGTTGTGTCCCTGGTATGAGTGACCACCTATGTGGCTGATGACCCCCTATACTAAGCTGCGTCCCATGTATGAAGGTGACCACCTATGTGGCTGATGACCCCCTATACTAGGCTGTGTCCCTTGTATGAAGGTGACAACCTATGTGGCTGATGACCCCCCTATACTAGGCTGTGTCCCTGGTATGAGTGACCACCTATGTGGCTGATGACCCCCTAT
Source organism: Dendrobates tinctorius (assembly GCF_039654945.1). Taxonomy (NCBI): domain Eukaryota; kingdom Metazoa; phylum Chordata; class Amphibia; order Anura; family Dendrobatidae; genus Dendrobates; species Dendrobates tinctorius. The sequence goes on along the minus strand of NW_027361779.1, from coordinate 39,206,169 downwards.
ACTAGGCTGTGTCCCATGTATGAAGGTGACCACCTATGTAGCTGATGACCCCCCCATACTAGGCTGTGTCCCTGGTATGATGGTGACAACCACCTATGTGGCTGATGACCCCCCCTATACAAGGCTGTGTCCCTTGTATGAAGGTGACCACCTATGTGGCGGCTGATGACCCCCCCCCATAGTAGGCTGTGTCCCTTGTATGAAGGTAACCACCTATGTGGCTGATGACCCCCCCTATAGTAGGCTGTGTCCTTTGTATGAGGTGACCACCTATGTGGCTGATGATCCCCGATAGTAGGTTGTGTCCCTTATATGAAGGTGACCACCTAAGTGGCTGATGACCCCCCTATACTAGGCTGTGTCCCTTGTATGAAGGTAACCACCTATGTGGCTGATGACCCCCCTATAGTAGGCTGTGTCCTTTGTATGAGGTGACCACCTATGTGGCTGATGACCCTAGATAGTAGGCTGTGTCCCTTATATGAAGGTGACCACCTAAGTGGCTGATGACCCCCCCCCATAGTAGGCTGTGTCCCTTGTATGAAGGTGACCACCTATGTGGCGGCTGATGACCCCCCCCCATAGTAGGCTGTGTCCCTTGTATGAAGGTAACCACCTATGTGGCTGATGACCCCCCCTATAGTAGGCTGTGTCCTTTGTATGAGGTGACCACCTATGTGGCTGATGATCCCCGATAGTAGGTTGTGTCCCTTATATGAAGGTGACCACCTAAGTGGCTGATGACCCCCCTATACTAGGCTGTGTCCCTTGTATGAAGGTAACCACCTATGTGGCTGATGACCCCGCTATAGTAGGCTGTGTCCTTTGTATGAGGTGACCACCTATGTGGCTGATGACCCTAGATAGTAGGCTGTGTCCCTTATATGAAGGTGACCACCTAAGTGGCTGATGACCCCCCCCATAGTAGGCTGTGTCCCTTGTATGAAGGTGACAACCTATGTGGCTGATGACCCCCCTATACTAGGCTGTGTCCCTTGTATGAAGGTGACCACCTATGTGGCTGATGACCCCCTATACTAGGCTGTGTCCCTTGTATGAAGGTGACCACCTATGTGGCTGATGACCCCCCCCCATAGTAGGCTGTGTCCTCTGTATGAGGTGACCACCTATGTGGCAGATGACCCCCCTATAATAGGCTGTGTCCCTTATATGAAGGTGACCACCTATGTGGCTGATGACCCCCTTATATGAAGGTTACCACCTATGTGGCTGATGACCCCCCCATAGTAGGCTGTGTCCCTTGTATGAAGGTTACCACCTATGTGGCTGATGACCCCCCCCCCCCCCCCCATAGTAGGCTGTGTCCTTTGTATGAGGTGACCACTTGATGACCCCCCCTATAATAGGCTGTGTCCCTTATATGAAGGTGATCACCTATGTGGCTGATGCCCCCTATAGTAGGCTGTGTCCCTTGTATGAAGCTGACCACCTATGTGGCTGATGACCCCCCCTATAATAGGCTGTGTCCCTTATATGAAGGTGACCACCTATGTGGCTGATGACCCCTATAGTAGGCTGTGTCCCTTGTATGAAGGTTACCCCCCCCTATAGTAGGCTGTGTCCTTTGTATGAGGTGACCACCTATGTGGCTGATGACCCCCCTATAATAGGCTGTGTCCTTTGTATGAGGTGACCACCTATGTAGCTGATGACCCCCCTATAGTAGGCTGTGTCCTTTGTATGAGGTGACCACCTATGTGGCTGATGACCCCCTTATAGTAGGCTGTGTCCCTTGTATGAAGGTTACCACCTATGTGGCTGATGACCCCCTTATAGTAGGCTGTGTCCCTTATATGAAGGTGACCACCTATGTGGCTGATGACCCCCTCCTATAGTAGGCTGTGTCCCTTATATGAAGGTGACCACCTATGTGGCTGATGACCCTCCTATAGTAGGCTGTGTCCCTTGTATGAGGTGAGCACCCATGTGGCTGATGAGCCCCCCTATAGTAGGCTGTGTCCCTTATATGAAGGTGACCACCTATGTGGCTGATGACCCCCCCTATACTAGGCTGTGTCCTTTGTATGAGGTGACCACCTATGTGGCTGATGACCCCCCCTATACTAGGCTGTGTCCTTTGTATGAGGTGACCACCTATGTGGCTGATGACCCCCTTATAGTAGGCTGTGTCCCTTGTATGAAGGTTACCACCTATGTGGCTGATGACCCCCTATAATAGGCTGTGTCCTTTGTATGAGGTGACCACCTATGTGGCTGATGAGCCCCCCATACTAGGCTGTACAGTAGGCTGGCGCCTCTCACCGGTCGCTAGTTGTAGACTGAAGATCTGGGGGCAGATGGGGACACGACACACAGTAGGATCTTCATGATGAGCAGACACACAGCAGCCGGCAGCCTCAGCAATAGATCACCGGCAGTAAGCGACCACACCATTGGCTGCTGCTAGTCTCTAAAACTAGTTGAGAAGCGCCATACAAAACTATACCACCAATAGTCTAGTACAGAGTATGTCACTCTTCTGACTATTGGTGGAAAAGTCTCAGTAGTTCTTCTTCCATTGGTCAACTGCAGTGCCAATCAAAACAAAATTCAGATTCCGGAAGTTAATCCCTCCCACCACCCAGGACTGTACACTTGTACAGACGGCCGAACGTGATGACGTATTTTGGTTGCGAGACCTGATTGGACAATGGCGGTCACGCCTGATATTGAAGGAGGGGCGCTGCCCATCTGACGTAATTTCTACTTGTGGCATTCATTACATTGTATATTCGTTTTCTCCCCACAGTGAGGCGCTGGAGCACCGATATTACTGCTCGTGAGAGCGCCACCTAGTGGCAGTTTCCGTTTAATGCAACAGTATGATTAGCTGTTCGTAGACTACGGCTACGTTCCCACAGATAACCTTTTGTGCACATGATGTAATGACTGCAGACATCACCTTTTTGGCTTATTTCATTAGCAGTTTTTTTCTATAGTTTTTTATTATAACTGTTTTCTTTTTACCTTTAGTAGACATTTTGAGCATTATTATTTCTTACTTTTTTTTAAGCTTCACATTTTTAAAAATAGATTTCTTATATAATGTCAATGATTGTAGACTACTAATAAAAGGGTGCAGTGTGGATGTCCCAGGTCACATGTAAAACATGGTTATACCATGGCGCTGGGTCATATATACGATGACCCCGACTGCGTCTTCCTGGCTGAGTCCACACTACGTCAGCTTCGGCAGGGAGACCGGTCAGCGGAGGAGTATTGCTCGCGTTTCGGAGGTGGTCCACAGACACTAAGGCCGGGATCACACATGCGAGAAACACGGCTGAGTCTGGCATGATAATACCTGGCACTGCCGTCGGCACTCAGGAGCATGCAGCCACATAGCAATACATGCAGCTGCACGCTCCGCTCCTGAGTGCCGGCGGCAGTGCCGGGTATTAACATGCCAGACTCAGCCGTGTTTCTTGCATGTGTGATCCCAGCCTAAGAGGAATGACCCCACATTCCGCAGCCTGTTCTGTGTAGGGCTATCAGTAAGGCCGGGATCACACATGCGAGAAACACGGCTGAGTCTGGCATGTTAATACCTGGCACTGCCGCCGGCACTCAGGAGCGTGCGGGCCACATAGCAATACATGCAGCTGCACGCTCCGCTCCTGAGTGCCGGCGGCAGTGCCGGGTATTATCATGCCAGACTCAGCCGTGTTTCTCGCATGTGTGATCCCAGCCTAAGAGGAATGACCCCGCATTCCGCAGCCTGTTCTGTGTAGGGCTATCAGTAAGGCCGGGATCACACATGCGAGAAACACGGCTGAGTCTGGCATGTTAATACCTGGCACTGCCGCCGGCACTCAGGAGCATGCAGCCACATAGCAATACATGCAGCTGCACGCTCCGCTCCTGAGTGCCAGCGGCAGTGCCGGGTATTATCATGCCAGACTCAGCCGTGTTTCTCGCATGTGTGATCCCAGCCTAAGAGGAATGACCCCGCATTCCGCAGCCTGTTCTGTGTAGGGCTATCAGTAAGGCCGGGATCACACATGCGAGAAACACGGCTGAGTCTGGCATGACAATACCTGGCACTGCCACCGGCACTCAGGAGCATGCAGCCACATAGCAATACATGCAGCTGCACGCTCCGCTCCTGAGTGCCGGCGGCAGTGCCGGGTATTATCATGCCAGACTCAGCCGTGTTTCTCGCATGTGTGATCCCAGCCTAGGAGGAATGACCCCGCATTCCACAGCCTGTTCTGTGTAGGGCTATCAGTAAGGCCGGGATCACACATGCGAGAAACACGGCTGAGTCTGGCATGATAATACCTGGCACTGCCACCGGCACTCAGGAGCGTGCAGCCACATAGCAATACATGCAGCTGCACGCTCCGCTCCTGAGTGCCGGCGGCAGTGCCGGGTATTATCATGCCAGACTCAGCCGTGTTTCTCGCATGTGTGATCCCAGCCTAAGAGGAATGACCCCGCATTCCGCAGCCTGTTCTGTGTAGGGCTATCAGTAAGGCCGGGGTCACACTTGCGAGTGCAATGCGAGAAGTCTCTTGCCTTAATACCCGACACTGCTACCGGCGGTTCGGACTGGAGCGTTCAACTGCATAGAAAGACATGCAGCCGCACACTCCGGTCCGAGTGCCGGCGGCAGTGTCGGGTATTAAGGCAAGAGACTCGCGCGAGCTTCTCGCATTGCACTCGCAAGTGTGACCCCGGCCTAAGGGTGAAGAATGCCTTAGCCTTGTATGAGACTCCAGTTTACTTTGAGGCGGCCATGAGTCTGACTATCCTGTTGAATCGCCATCTTGGCCAGAGACATATGGAGACACCCCGATGTGCAGGAGGTCCAAGGCCAAGAGTTAACCTGGTCTGTGGCATCTGAGGAAACTATGCAATTGGGTGGGGCAACTCGCTCTGGAAATCAGATTGCAGTTTGGCGTAAAGGGGGAGTATGTTTTGTCGGTAAGAGAAAGGGCCATATTGTGAGCGCATGTCCTTCCCTATCTCACTGTAAACAGCCGCCGGAAATCTAAGGAGACCGGGATGCGGGGAGGTTAGCAACCCAGATGTACATATCTCCCCCATGGGCATTACACAATTTTTTCTGCCTTCTGAAATCCATCTGGGCAAAAATTAGGTGGTTGTTTCTGCATTTCTGGTCATTGGTGAGGGGTTTAACTTAATAAACACTAGATTCGTCCAGGGCCTCAAACCACATACACTTTCCAGACCTATACCCATAATCGCCATTGATTCTGCACTCTTGAGACAGGGATATTTTACTCAAATCGTCCTGGGGTTACATTTACAGGTAGGGGCCATACACTCAGAAGGTATTGACTGTTATATACCAGAGGGTCTACCCTCTCCTATGGTTCTTGGACTTCCTTGGCTCACTCTGCACAACCCTGCGGTAGATTGGGTGGATTCCCAGTCTGTGCCTATATATCTGTCTGATTTTGGGAATGTGTTCTCGGAGCAGGAGTGCCAAGAACTTCCTCCCTATCATCCTTATGACTGCACTGTTAATCTTGTCTCTGGGGCCAAGCTGTCAAAGAGCAAGCTGTGTGGTCCAGAGAGGCAGGCCTTTAAGGACTATATCGTGGAAAGTTTGGCAAAGAGTCATATCAGACCATCATCCCCCATTACTGCAGGGTTTTTCTTTGTAAAGAAGAAAGACAGAGGGTTGCACCCTTGCCTAGATTTCTGCAAACTCAATCATATCATGGTCCAGGATCTATACACGTTCCCTCTCATCCCGGACCTCTTTCATCAGATTGTAGGTGCAAAATGGTTTTCTAAACTGGATCTCAGTGGGGCGTATAATCTGATTCGAATTAATAATCTCATTTGTAATAAAGAGGGGGAAAACAGCTTTCAATATGCCTGATAGACACTATGAGAACCTTGTGATGCCATTTGGGTTGACGAATGCTCCCGCCATCTTTCAGCACTTTGTAAATGACATCTTTAGTCATCTGGTATGTAGATTTGTTGTAATTTATCTTGATAACATATTAATTTATTAACCTTACCTTGAGTCACATCAAGGACATGTCAAGCAGGTCTTACAGATACTCAGAGACAATAAGTTATTTGTTAAACCGGAGAAATGTATGTTCTCAGTTAAGGAAATCTGTTTTCTAGGATATGTTTTATTGTCCACTGGTTATTGCATGGATCTGACAAAAGTCTGGGCACTACTGGATTGGGATCATCCTGAGGATTTGAAGGCGTTACAAAGGTTCTTGGGTTTCAGCAACTACTACCGTAATTTCATCAAAAACTTTTCAGTAGTGGCCAAACCTCTGACAGATATGACCAGGAAAGGGACAGACTTTTCTAAATGGTCCAGTCCAGCCAGGGAGGCATTCAATACCTTGAAGGAGTGCTTTGCATCTGCGCTGTTTCTCATACAACCTAACGTTACTCAGTCATATATTGTAGAAATTGACGCGTCTGAAGTGGGGGTGGAGGCTGTATTGTCGCAACGTGCGTCTCCTGGTAAATGTTGTCCATGTACGTTCTTTTCTAAAAAACTGTCATCTGTGGAGCAAAATTATGACAAATTTGTAACAGGGAACTCTTAGCAATCAAGAGTGGCATCATTTTCTGGAGGTGGAAGTTCATCCGGTTATGGTAATCACGAATCATAAGAATCTCATATATCTAGAGTCTGCAACATGTCTAATGCCTCGACAGGCAAGATGGGCATTGTTCTTCACCAAGTTTAACTTTTTTGTTACATATAGGCCGGGGAACAAGAACATTAGGGCATATGCCTTATCTCATTGTTTTCCTGGGGGTGAAGATTATTATTATCTGGTTCCTATACTGCAGAAAGGGGTGGTTATTGCGTCTATATGCTCTGATCTTGATAAAGAACTTGTTCAGGCTCAGGGGGATGCCCCTGCTGCCTGTCCGTTAGGTAAACTGTTTCTACAGGGGAATATCCACCTGAAAATTCTAAATGAACATCATGATTCGGTCTTAGCCGGACATCACAGTAATAAAGTCACCACAGATCTTCTTACTTGATGTTTTTGGTGGTCAATTGTACATCAGGATATCTGGAAACATGTAGCCACCTGCAGTGTCTGTTTGCATTTTAAAACCTTGCATACTCATCCGTTGGGATCTCTCCAACCATTGGCATTTCCCAGTAGACCTTGGAATCATTTATTGGTCGATTTAATCACTGATTTACCCGTGTCAGCAGGTAATACTGTAATTTTGGTGGTGGTGGACAGATTCAGTAAAATGTCACATTTTATTGTGCTACTCACTTTACCTAATGTCAATACCTTGGCACAAATTTTCATCACAGAGATTATAAAATTATATGGGATCCATGCCTAGATTGTTTCTGACCAGGGGGTGTAGTTTATTTCCAAATTTTGGAGGGCATTTTGCACTCGTTTGGGGATCCATCTGTTGTTCTCTTCAGCACTTCACCGGCAGTCTAATGGGCAAACTGAACAGGTTAACCAAAATCTTGAGACTTATCTAAGGTGTTTTTTTGCTTGAGGATCAGGAGGATTGGGTTACCTACTTACCTCTAGCTGAATTTGCTGAAAATAATCGTTGTCATGAGTCTACTGGTAAGTCCCCTGTTTTTCAGGGCATACGAGTTTCATCCTCAATTCAGCTCATTTAATAGGAATCGTCCTTCTGGAATACCTGAAGAACGGTTTTCAGCATCAATTATATCTGTGTGGGAAGGGGTTCTTGATAATTTGAGGAAGATGGGGTCCAAATATAAGAGTGTGGCTTATCGGAGATGTTTGGTGGGTCCGGACCTGTGTGTTGGTGACTTGGTGTGGTTTTCCGCAAAGAAACATTAAGTTGAAAGTTCCCTCTTGGAAACTGGGTCCCAAGTTCATCGGTCCTTAGAAGACTGTGACCGTCGTCAATCCCGTAGCATTCTGCCTTGCTTTCCTACCCACTTTTAGGACCCATAATGTGTTTGATAAATCTCTACTCAAAAAAATATGTTATGCCCTCTATACACTCACCGCTACCGCCAGTCATTGTGGATGGAAATTTGGAATTTCAGATAGCTAAGATTGTTGATTCTCGCTTAGTTCATCGGTCACTTCATTATCTGGTACACTGGAAGGGATACGGTCCTGAACAGAGGATATGGGTACCAGCATCTGAAGTCCGTGCGGCTAAGTTGATCCCGTCTTTCACATGGCACACCCTGATAAACCCGATTCTGAGTGTGATATGCTGCTGCTGTGCAGTATAGCGCAACCTCCACCAGGGGGTGCTGGTGAGGGAAGAGAGGTTGTACACACAGAGTAGCAACACTGAGCAGCAGCACAGGTGTCACAGGTAACGAAAGATTGGTCAGAAAAGCCAGAAGTCAGAGCCTACCGGGGATGTGGTATCCAAAACGAGAGACGAAAGACATAGTCGGGGTACAAGTCAGAGTCAAAGCCAGTCGGGGAGCGTGGTTTCAGAGACGGAAAACAAGAGGCGGAGTCCAGAGATCATGTAAGAGGGTGAACTGTGATTATACCAGGAGAGCACTAGGATCCTGTGGTGTTTGCCTGCTGCAGCTAAGAGCAAGTGCTGTGTGTGCTGGAGGGTGGGACCCAGTGCCGGCTGTCTAGAGCTGTAAGGGAAGCTTCCAGAAGAAGAGAGACTGCCCTGAGAAACACTGTGTGGGTGGAGCAGCTTGTGAGAAGCAAAGAGATTGAATGCTGTAAGAGACTGTGTATTGCAACCCTTCATCTTGGGAGCCTGAGAACTTGCTGTGGAACTAAGAATGAGCATTCCTGAGAGCTGTGTGACTGTGGAGCTCTGTGGAGTCCCTGTTGTGATGAGCTGAGAAGCAATATTGGACAGACATTTTATACAGAAACAAGCGTATGGCTTCTAGGAGAATTCGTGAGGACTACAGGAGGAGAGACGGCATCTTGAGGCTACAGAACTATAAGTCCCTGGCGTTTGGGCTCGGCACTGGCCGACAAGACATGGAACCTTGTGTTGCTGCAACTGATTGGTGCCGAAGATTTGGGACTGGCTGCAGCCTATGCAATCTATATGCCTGAGAGGAGACTCACCTCAGGTTAAAGGTACCATAGTCATAGATACCCGGATATCCCTAGTTGAAGCACTTAAGGACCTTTGTATTATATTTTTATGTATTGTTATTGTAGGTTTGTATAGGTTATACTCAGTGTGCTATTCCAGGGGGTCCCTTGATATCACTACATTCGATTTACACCTGTTCTCTGAGTACCTGAATTGACCTTTCTGATAGGTAAATTTTTTTCAAATCCCTATGTAATACACTCTTCAGGGAACCTTGGATTGACATAGTGATTTCAGCTCTGGCTGAGTGAGTGTACTGTATAATGGTATTCAATCTGTTTCTTCCATATACTAATTTTTACTTTATCTGCTGTTTGAGTAAAGACTCTTTTGGGATTTCTGCCTCAGTCTCAGTTTGTGACCCACAGGGTCTTATTTGGACCTCCAGTCATTACAGTCAGGCCGAGTCATACACGAGTACAGGAAGTCAGAGGCAGAAGGATCACTAGGGTATACGGGTCAGCGGTTCTAGCCTGGAAGCTTGAACTATAGCTGACACTGGCCCGCAGGCTGCAGAGGACTGAAATATCCCAGCCAGCTCCAAAACGAGGCAGAGGGGCTTAACCCCCGCATGACCAGTCCAGAGAGAAGACAGCAGAAAACAAACTCTAGTCTGGATCGTGGCACTGAGGTTCCAGAGGCCCCTCGTAGAAAGGAGGTTACTATCATGCGCTTACCATTACAGAGAGGAGCCAAAAGACCACAGGGTCTGATTTCTCACAATCCTGTACTGACTAAAGCACTCCACCTTAATATTAAATGGTGCAGGTTTCTTTTAGTAGTGCAGGGGATAATCTGCTCAGTTGAGAGTTCTTGAAAGCTTACCTGAAAGAAGTCTTAGTTATTCACTATTAGCCGCTCCCATCTCCAATATATTGTGAGCCCTGGCTAGCACTCATTGTTAGGGTAGCTTTTTCTGCATGGCTGGAGGTTGTTGGTGGTTGTTATTTGAGAAGGTTATTGGTGGATTAATCTGTGACTATTGCTATATTTTCGATGTGTAATAATTCCCCTTTTTCTCCTGCTTTGGCTTAACCTCATCCTCCAATCACCAGTGAATTCTTCTGTTGTCTGTGTGAGTATATTTATATGATTAGGATTAAACTGTAGGAGAGATCAGCACAATAGGGTCTTATCCGATGGACACAAGTTTCATTCAATTCAGATTGCACTAACCTGATAGATCTATTGGTAAGGCATATAGATCTCAATGAGGATTCCAGCTGCAGCAGATCCATGGGTCTGCAAGAGACTGTATCAGATATGACAAGAGAAAGGATTTTGTGGATATAGTCCGCACTGCCGATAATGATATAAAGTCAAGGTGTTCAAATGGAAGAAAGTGGTTTAATTTAACGAGTTTCAAGGTTCAAATGACCTCTTCCACAGGACATAACCACATATTTTTTTTGAAAAAAAATCATAAAATAGCCAGACTGGAATTTTCCAAACTACATGTTGACAAGCCACAAAGCTTCTGGGAGAATGTCCTAAGGACAGATGAGGCAAAAATGAAATTTTTGGCAAGGCATATCAGCTCTATGTTCACAGACGGAAAAATGAAGCATATAAAAAAAACTGTCCCTACAGTGAAATATGGAGGAAGCTCTGTTATGTTCTGGGCTGCTTTGCTGCATCTAGCACAGGGTGTTGTAGGGATTCGTTCTGGTAGGTAATGGCAGGGCGGCAGTAACGAGGCAACACACAGGCATAAAGTCCAGTTTCAGTGGTTTTAATGTCACTTTGTAACCAGCTGGTTAACAGAATATAAGAAAAAAAACATACACATACTCCAGCTTGGAGAACCACTGGTCAAAGACTCACCCCTTGCACAGGACGGGCTTAACTAAGCGGCTGCCAGGTCCTGCAGCATCCGCCAGGTGCCATTCCCGGGGTTCTTCCGAGTCTTGCTGCTATAGTCCTGCAGCATGGGGATCCTGTATACAAGTTTCAGGCTGAGTCCAGCCAAGTTCCTGTAGCTTCCAGAAACACACTCTCCTTGTGGCAATCACCAACCTCCATTACATAGGGCCCAACCCCTCCCACCAGTGAGATAGACATCACATGGGCTGATCACGTGACCCTGACATCATCGCAGGTCCTGTCTTTAGGGAAAAACCTGGCCAAACATTAATCTGCTGGGAGAAACATATCTTCCATCCAGTAAAACACCCTTTACTGTACCACATACCTCCCTCCTATGTTCAACCCTAAGGGGGTGGACACATGACATACAGTGAACTCTGGACAGGGCATCTGCATTCCCCTGTAGTCTGCCTGCGCGATGTTCCACTGAAAACTTAACATTTTGCATTGACAGGAACCACCTTGTGATTTAGGCATTCCGCTCCTTAGCTTGACTCATCCATTTAAGAGGGGAATAATCTATCACCAACCGAAATGTTCTCCCCAGCAAATAGTAGCGCAATGACTCCAGTGCCTACTTGATGGCCAGGCACTCTCTCTCCACAATACTGTATATGGTTTCAGCTGGGGTAAGCTTCCGGCTTAGGAAACTAACGGGATGCTCTTCCCCGTTAACTTCCTGAGACAGCACGGCACTGAACCCTATCTCAGAGGCATCAGTCTGCACAACAAACTCTTTTTTGAAATTTGGAGTTATCAGGATTGGAGTACCACACAGTGCCCATTTTAACTTTGTAACGGCCTCCTCTAACTGATCATTCCAGTAAACCATCACAGATTTTTTCCTTTTTAAGCAATCTGTTAAAGGCGCGGACAGGGTTGCAAAGTTGGGAATGAACCGCCTATAATATCCCACCAAACCTAAAAAGGCTTTTACCTGTTTTGCTGTAAGGGGACGGGGCCAGTTCTGGATTGCCTCTACTTTGTTTACTTGGGGCTTGAGAACTCCTCTCCCAATGACATAATCCAAGTACCGAGCTTCTTCCAACCCTATGGAACACTTCTTTGGGTTGGCAGTTAGCCCTGCTTGTCGCAGAGAGTCTATCACTGCCTGTACTTTTGCTAAGTGGCTTTCCCAGTCGGTGCTGTACACAATGATATCGTCTAGATAGGCTGAGGCATAGCGGCAATGGGGACGGAGCACAATATCCATTAACTGCTGGAACGTTGCTGGAGCTCCATGCAACCCAAAGGGTTAAACCTTATACTGGAACAACTATCAGGTGTTACAAAAGCCGTTTTTTCCTTCGCCGCCTCTGTTACCTGCCAATAACCTTTTGTGAGGTCCAGAGTTGTAAAATACCGTGCTTGCCCAAAGCGCTCTATCAACTCGTCAACTCGGGACATGGGGTAGGAGTCAAACTTTGAAATGTCATAGAGTTTTCTAAAATCATTACAGAATCTTAGAGACCCATCAGGCTTGGGTATTAGGACTATTGGGCTGGCCCACTCACTTTGAGACTCTTCTATGACCCCTAACTGTAGCATAGCTTTTACCTCTTCTGAGATGGCTTGTCGCCGGGCCTCAGGCACCCGATAAGGCTTTACTCAGACCTTGGCCTGTGGCTCTGTGACAATGTCATGTTGGATTAGGGAGGTGCGTCCAGGGAGCTCCGAAAAAATATCTGTATTTCGGCTAATGAACACCCGAACCTCCTTAACCTGGCTAGGACACAAAGTATCTGCAATTTTGACCGCGGGTTGGGTTTCTCATGCCTCGCCCCGAGGTAACGGAGCCTTTTCCATCTGAAATGCTGGCAGCAGACTATCCCCACCAAGGTGCTCTCTATCTTTTCAGGGTTTAAGCAAATTAATATGGTAAACCTGTTCTGGCTTTCTCTGTCCTGGCTGGTGTACCTTGTAGTCTACTGGCCCCACCTTCTCCATGATCTCGTAGGGTCCCTGCCACCTTGCTAGAAATTTTCTGTCTACGGTAGGCACAAGCACCAACACCCGATCCCCAGGGCTAAAGGTTCTTACCCGAGCCTCCTGGTTATAGACCCGACTGTGACCGTTCTGCTGCCTCCATATGTTCCCGGACCAAGGGTAGGACTGTCTCCATTCTCTCTTGCATTATTGCAACATGTTCTATCAGACTTTTGTGGGGGGTAGGTTGGTTCTCCCAGGCCTCTTTGGCTATATCGAGTAAGCGCCGTGGTTGTCTGCCATACAACAGTTCAAAGGGCGAGAACCCCGTAGATGCCTGAGGCACCTCCCGTACTACAAACAACAAATATGGTAATAAGAGATCCCAGTCCTTCCCGTCTTTGGAAACTGCCTTTTTTAACATGCTTTTCAGCGTCTAATTGAACCTTTCTACCAGACCATCTATTTGGGGATGATAGACCGATGTGCACAACTGTTTAACATTTAACAACTGGCAGAGTTCCTTCATAATTTTTGACATAAAGGGGGTTACCTGGTCTGTTAAAATCTCTTGCAGAATTCCCACCCGTGAAAACATACCCATGAGTTCCTTTGCTATAAGCTTAGCTGATGTGTGGCGCAGAGGAATGGCCTCAGGATATCGGGTAGCATAATCTAGAACTACAAGAATGTGTTGGTGTCCCCTTGCCGACTTATTGAGAGGCCCCACCATAGCCACTCTCTCGAAGGTCACCTCTATAATTGGCAAAGGCACCAAAGGGCTCCGAAAGTGAGGCTGGGGACTGGTTACCTGGCACACTGCACAGGAGCTACAGTACCGTTTAACTTCTTCATGGACCCCTGGCCAGTAAAATCGCTGCAGAATTCGGTCAAGGGTTTTATTTTGGCCCAAATGCCCCCCAAGTACATGCGCATGCGCTAAATCCATTACCAGCCTCCGATACGTCTGAGGTACCAGTAATTGTTCTACCATTTCCCCCCGTATTTTCTCCACTCGGTACAACAAATCCTGGTTCAGCTCAAAGCGTGGCAACACAGTATCTGCCCCAGGTTGTTGGGGTTCCCCATTAACAAACAGTACATTTTCTCTGGCCCGGGCTAAAGTAAGGTCTCTGAGTTGCGCTGTACCAAAATTGTCACCTGATACATTCAAGTCTGACAACTCAGGTCCCGGTGGCAAGTCTTCCACCTCTCCAATCAATAATTCCCTGGGAGAATTCGCCCCCTCCTCCACCAAAGGGAAGGTTATTCCTACAGCCAGCACTTCTTCCTCCGGGCCACCAGGTTCATGCCCCACTTCTGGAGAATGTAACCTGGTTGCCTCTGGTGCTGGCAGTTGCTCAGTGGGTGGGACAACAGATGGCCACAGCACAGAAAACAACGGAAAGTCTCGTCCAATTATCACTTCATAATGTAAATTAGTCACAACCCCCACCTCGTGGCACCGCCTCCCCGCTGGGGTGCTGATTACCACTAGTGCGGTGGGATAGTCTTTTAAGTCTCCATGTATACACAACACCCCAATTTTTCGACCCGTATACTTGCTGGTGTGTATCCAGCTGGCTCGTACCAGGGTTACATGACTCCCTGAGTCCAATAGGGCCACAGCCGGGGTACCCTCCACTTCAACCCGGCATAAATGTTCCATATTGGGACCTTTCGGGGTACCCATTGCACACATCGGTTCGGCATAGTGGGACTGGCGGTACCCAAAATTTGTGTCCATGGGCTCATTCTGGTGGGGGCAATCAGCTCTCCTATGACCTGGTTCCTGGCACTGCCAGCAGATTATGGGGCTCCTTACTTCCCCAGATAAGTCCTGAGCGGCCTTCCTGGGCTCCGCTCGCTGAACCAGGGGTGGGGACTTAGGGAACCTTCCTGTTACCTTCCGGGGGGTCCCTCCCTGTAACTCTTTGGTAGCCCCACACCTTTCTATGAGGTCTATCATCTGCATGACATTAGTAGGGGATGCCTGTCAGACCCATGTCTGGAGGGAGTGGGGCAAAGCCCTCCAAAATTTATCAGTCACTATGCGGTACAGCATGGTCGTGGGGGACAACACCTCAGGCTGCAACCACTTTTGTAACAGGTGCAACAGGTCGTAATACTGGGACCGCGCAGGCTTGGAGGGGGTAAACTCCCACTGGTGTACCCGCTGGGCCCGCACTAACACATTTACCCCAAGACGTGCCAGTGTCTCACCCTTGATGACCGTGTAGTCCACCCTTTGCTCTGTGGGTAGGTCCTGATACGCTTTCAAAGGTCCTGGGGTCAGAAACGGAGCGAGGATATCCGCCCAATGGTCCCGGGGTAGCTTCTCTCTCTCAGCAACTCCTTCGAACATCTCCAGGTATGCCTCCACATCGTCCGATTTCTCCATCTTGGGAATCGCTATACGAACCGCTTTCCGGACATCATGGATTCCCTGGTCAGCTCCTTTGGTCTGCGCTGTCGTGATATGCTGTATCAACAGCTGATTGGTTTCCTGCTGCTGTTGCATAGCCTGCTGCTGCATAGTGTCATGATCTTAGTGCAGGTTTGACTCGCACACGTGGGGTTAATGTCTGGAACCAGTGCTGATGACTGGCATTTCTGGGTTAAAGCTTGTGATCCCAGTGCAGGCTTACCTGCACACCTGGGGCTATGATTGTGGCCTCTCCCTGGTTCTGGGAGAGGCTTCTTATAGCCTCAGGACGCTCCCATCCCCGTCAGTTATACTTTCACCCTTGGCATTGTGGGGTGACCCCTGAGTGTGTTTGTGCTGTGTTCTGGTTGCTTGATTCTCTGTGTATGACTCGGTCTGTTCTCTGGATATTGCTTTGGATTCTGCTTGGTACCTTCTATGTCTGTTTGGTTTTGACTTCTGCTTGGACCTGACTATCCGTTCTGTCTCATCCCTGGTACTTTACTGATATCTCTGTGTATGACCTCCGTTTTGCCTGACTCTGAGTATTTCTGTATAGTGTCCTGCCATCTCTGAAAGCAGGACGCTAAGCACCGCCCCTTGCAGTCACATGACCGTAGGTCCTGTGACTGCTTGCTAAACTTCAGCATCCACATGTCCTGTGTATCTGTACTTTCCGGCTGTACCTGACCCCGGGCCCGCCTACAGTGCGGGTGAGTCCCTGCTCAGCGGAGGCTGCACGCCGGCGCTGACAGGATCCTGACATAACTGACCATTAAGTTTTTGGGGTTTTTTTTCTTTCTCTGCTGAGAAATATGGATCCCATACAATCTCTTGCTGAGCAAATGAAAAATCTGAGTCAGATGTTTCAGGGTTTATCTCTGGAGCAGCAAGCTCTGGCTCGCTCTCAGCAGCAGGTTTCTGAGACAGTGCAGGGGTCTTTAGCTGCTGGGTCTCTGGGGGCTGGGGCGAGTGATGTTGTTTTGGTGTCCCCAGAACCACCTGTTAAACTGCTTGATTTCTTTTCTGGGGACAAAAAGGAGTTCAGGGTCTTCATGGAGGGGTGCAAACTCTTCTTTAGTTTGAGGCCACGTTCCTCTGGGGACGAAAGTCAGAAGGTTGGGGTCATTATGTCTCTGTTAAGAGGGTCCCCACAAGCTTGGGCTTTCTCCCTTCCTCCCACTGCCCCTGAGAGAGTGTCTGTAAATGCGTTTTTTGAGGCCCTCTGACACATATATGATGAGCCGGACCGAGTGCAATTGCCAGTGGACATGGTGATGAGTGTCTGTCAGGGGAAACACTCGGCTGAGTGGTTTTGTACAGAATTCCGCTGCTGGGCCACAGAGGTCTCTTGAGATGCCGCACTCTGAGGAGTCTTTCACAGAGGCTTGTCCGAGCGGTTACAGGATGCCTTGGCATTACATCCCCCACCTATCTCACTCAAGGACGCCATGACTCAGGCCGTCCGGATGGACCTCAGGCTGCGGGCCAGGGGGGTGATGCAGGCGGAGACTCCATTGTTCCCTAGTGGAAAAGAGACTGTTTCTGTGCCCATGGACATAGGGGCTCTCTCCCTGAAGGAAAAGGAGAGACAACGCCGGAGAGAAAAGCAGTTATGCTTCTATTGTGGTAAAACGGGACATTGGAAAACGGAGTGTCCTGATTGTCCATCCTCAACCCGGTCAACGGGAAATGACTAGGTCTGGGTAGTCAGCGGGGAGACTACTTAGACCCTCAGGTACCCTTTTCCTCGTTTTCTAAGGTGTTGCTTCATGTGGAACTGTTAGTGGACGATTGTTGTTTTCCCTCTACAGCTTTCATGGACTGCGGATCATCCATCAATCTCATTGACTCCCAATTGGTCACACGCTGTAAGATAGGGACAGTTAGACTTAAGGTTCCGATCAAAGTGGTGGCCATTGACTCCTCCCCCCTCACTAAAGAGGGAATTATCTTTGTCTGACTTGTTTTCGCTCAAAGTGGGCGCTACCCATGTGGAAAAATTAAGTTGTTTGGTTCTGGATAATCTACAAGCAGGATTGGTGTTGGGCATGCCCTGGTTACAACGCCATAACCCAGTCATTAACTGGAAAACAGGGGAGATTGTTAAGTGGGGGTTTAATGATTCGATGTTATGTGATAAGTCTGCACTATTGGTTGAGCCTGTTAAATCTGTATCTGTGTCATCTGTCGAGCTGGAAGGTATTCCGGAGTACCTGAAAGAATTCGAAGATGTGTTCTCTGAAAGCGAGGCAGAGACGTTACCGCTACATAGACACTTTGACTGTGCTATCGAGTTAGTCCCGGGAACTAAATTGCCTAAAGCACGTCTGTTTAATTTATCTGGCCCTGAGCGCTTGGCCATGAAAGATTACATTGCTGAGAGTCATCGCAAAGGACACATACGTCCCTCAGTCTCACCTGTGGCGGCATACGTACCCCCTTCCGTTGATTCCCGATTTGTGTAACCAACTTTCAGGGGCAAAATGGTTCTCCAAACTGGATCTTCGAATGGGCATATAATTTGATAAGGGTTCGGGAGGGGGATGAAAGGAAAACCGCGTTCCTCACGACCGAGGGACTGTTTGAAAATTTAGTCATGCCGTTTGGTCTTACCAATGCCCCAGCCATATTTCAGAATTGCATTAACGTGGTATTCTCGGATCTCATTGGTCGTTTTGTTGTCATTTACTTAGACGATATTCTGATATACTCTCCCGACAGTCAATCTCATCTGAATCATGTACGAACAGTTCTCCAAAGACTGAGGGAAAATCATCTGTATGCCAAATTGGAGAAATGTGTGTTTTTTGTTCAAGAATTGTCTTTTTTGGGATTAATTGTGTCCTGTGAGGGTTTTTGCATGGACCCCAAGAAGGTGCAGGCCATTGCGGATTGGGTGCAACCCCGAGACCTTAAGGGTCTTCAGCGCTTCTTGGGGTTCGCCAATTATTACCGCAAATTTATTCGGGGGTTTTCACAGGTGGTCATACCACTCACAGATCTTACTTGTAAAGGTGCGGATGTGAGAAACTGGTCCTCGCTCGCAAAAGAGGCCTTTGCGACCCTGAAAAGAAGCTTTATGTCTGCTCCCGTGTTAGTACAGCCAGATCCGTCCAAACCATTCGTCGTGGAAGTGGACGCCTCTGAGGTGGGGGTGGTGTTGTCCCAAGGGCCTGCCACTCTAACCAACCTCAGGCCATGTGCTTTCTTTTCCAAGAAGTTCTCTGCTACGGAAAGAAATTACGACGTAGGCAATAGAGAACTTCTTGCGGTCAAATTGGAGTTTGAAGAATGGAGGCACTTTTTGGAGGGGGCCAGTCACCCGGTTACGGTGATCACGGATCACAAAAATTTGTCATACATTGAGTCTGCTAAAAGACTAATGCCCAGACAGGCCCGTTGGTCACTTTTTTTTCCCGTTTTCAGTTTACGATTACATTTCGGCCAGGGTCTAAGAATGTCAAGGCTGACGCCTTATCGTGCAGTTTTCAGCCAGTGTTGCCCCCTGAGTCACCATCCTCCATTCTTCACCCTGGGGTTGTGATAGCAGAGGTCTCATCTGAATTGGAACGGGAGATTCAGGGGGCCCATTCGCGGGCCCCGGCGGCCGAGCCGGAGGGAAAGTTGTTTGTCACAGAGCAACTTCGCCTGAAACTCTTGCAGGAGTTCCATGAATCCAAGCTGAGTGCTCACCCTGGTATTTCAGCCAGGCGTCTGGTGGTGGCTAGGATCTTTTGGTGGCCTACTTTTGGTTCAGACATATAAAAATTCATTGCTGGTTGTGGGGTCTGCGCTCGTCCTAAAAGCTCTCATAGCCGGTCGGCAGGGGAGCTGATGCCCTTGACAGTGCCTGAAAGACCATGGACTCACTTATCCATGGATTTTGTTACCAATCCCCCTCCATCTAAGGGTAATACAGTGGTATGGGTAGTGGTGGACAGGTTTTCTAAGCAGGCTCATTTTGTACCCCTGTCCGCACTACCGTCAGCTAAGACGTTGTCCAGGTTGTTTGTGCAGCATGTTATCCGGTTGCATGGGGTACCCCTGAATGTGGTGTCTGATCATGGTGTGCAGTTTGTGGATAAGTTTTGGCATGCTTTCTGCAAAATAAAAAGGGATGTCTCTGTCCTTTTCGTCTGCATACCATCCTGAGAGCAATGGTCAGACGGAGCGCACTAACCAGTCCCTGGAACAGATCCTCAGGTGTCTGACCTCTGCTAGACAGAATGACTGGTGCGATGTACTGCCGTTGGCTGAATTTGCCTTCAATAGTTGGGTGAGTCAATCCATGGGTATGACTCCTTTTTTGATCAATTATGGGTTCAGTCCTCATTTTGGTGAGTTTTCTCGTCTGGACTCGGGGTGTCCCGGGGCTGAGGGCTCTGTTCAGCGATTACAGAATACGTGGGCAGAAGTTCAGCGGAGTATATCTAGGTCTCAGGGCAGGTATAAGTTTTTCGTGGACAGGAAACGAACACCAGGGCCCACGTTTCAGGTTGGAGACAAGGTTTGGCTCTCCACGCGACACATTAAGTTGAAGGTTCCTTCAGCCAACTTGGGGCCCAAATTCATTGGCCCATACAAGATTGTGGAAAAAATCAATCCAGTGGCGTATGCCTTCCACCCTCTTTCAAGATCCCTAACGTCTTCCACAAATCTCTACTGAAACCTTTTGAAACAGTCCGGGGAGACTCCGAGTCCGCTGCTTCTCCTGTTTTGGTCGAGGGGCAGGTGGAGTACGAGGTTGGTCACATCGTAGATACCAGGTTGGTACGGCGGTCGGTACAGTACCTGGTTCATTGGAAAGGGTATGGACCGGAAGACAGGTCCTGGGTACCGGCCCGGTTGATGCATGCTGATCGCCTGGTGCGGGCTTTCCATGCTAAGTACCTGGGCAAGCCTGGGGGTCCAGAGGCCCTCCGTTGAGAGGGGGGTACTGTCATGATCTCAGAGCGGGTTTGACTCGCACACGTGGGGTTAATGTCTGGAACCAGTGCTGATGACTGGCATTTCTGGGTTAAAGGTTGTTATCCCAGTGCAGGCTTACCTGCACACCTGGGGCTATGATTGTGGCCTCTCCCTGGTTCTGGGAGAGGCTTCTTATAGCCTCAGGACGCTCCCATCCCCGTCAGTTATACTTTCGCCCTTGGCATTGTGTGGTGACCCCTGAGTGTGTTTGTGCTGTGTTCTGGTTGCTTGATTCATTGTGGACGACTCGGTCTGTTCTCTGGATATTGCTTTGGATTCTGCTTGGTACCTTCTATGTCTGTTTGGTTTTGACTTCTGCTTGGACCTGACTATCCGTTCTGTCTCATCCCTGGTACTTTACTGATATCTCTGTACATGACCTCCGTTTTGCCTGACTCTGAGTATTTCTGTATAGTGTCCTGCCATCTCTGAAAGCAGGACGCTAAGCCCCGCCCCTTGCAGTCACATGACCGTAGGTCCTGTGACTGCTTGCTAAACTTCAGCATCCACAGGTCCTGTGTATCTGTACTTTCCGGCTGTACCTGACCCCTGGCCCCCCTACAGTGCGGGTGAGTCCTTGCTCAGCAGAGGCTGCACGCGGGCGCTGACAGGATCCTGACACATAGCCTGCTGTCGCATAGCCTCCTGTTGCTGCTGCCGCATGGCCTCCTGTTGCTGCTGCATAACCTGCTGCTGCTGTGTAGCCTGCTGCTGCATAGCCTGCTGCTGCTGTCGCATGGCCTCTATGAGCGTTTTTACCGTGGCCTCCATTTCTGGAAAGTTCCCCGCCTGGGTCTCTGCCCCTCGTTTCACCCAGGACATAGGCTGGGGTACAAATCAAAAAATAAGAAAACCAGCCTGGCCTCACTGCTTCTGCCCGCATTCTCCACCAATTGTAGGGATTCGCTCTGGTAGGTAATGGCAGGGCGGCAGTAACGAGGCAACACAAAGGCATAAAGTCCAGTTTCAGTGGTTTTAATGTCACTTAGTAACCAGCCGGTTAACAGAACATAAGAAAAAAAAACATACACATACTCCAGCTTGGAGAACCACTGGTCCTAGACTCACCCCTTGCACAGGACGGGCTTAACTAAGTGGCTACCAGGTCCTGCGGCATCTGCCAGGTGCCATTCCCGGGGTTCTTCCGAGTCTTGCTGCTATAATCCTGCAGCATGGGGATCCTGTATACAAGTTTCAGGCTGAGTCCAGCCAAGTTCCTGTAGCTTCCAGAAACACACTCTCCTTGTGGCAATCACCAACCTCCATTACATAGGGCCCAACCCCTCCCACCAGTGAGATAGACATCACATGGGCTGATCACGTGACCCTGACATCATCGCAGGTCCTGTCTTTAGGGAAAAACCCGGCCAAACATTAATCTGCTGTGAGAAACATATCTCCCATCCAGCAAAACACCCTTTACTGTACCACAGTGTCTAGAATCTGTGAAGGGTACAATGAAATCTCAAGACTCTGAAGAGGCAATTTGCATACAAGACTATCAAGGGATTCTAGAGAGAAATGTCCTACCCAGTGTCAGAAAGCTTTGGTCTCAGTCGCAGGTCACGGGTCTTGCAACAGGATAATGACCCAAAACACCCAAATACACCCAAGAATGGCTAAAAGGTAAACATTCTATTCTGAAGTGGCCTTCTATGAGTCCAGACCTAAATCCTATTGAGCATCTTTGGAAAGAGCTGAAACATGCAGTCTGGAAAAGGCAACCTCCAAATACGAGACAACTGGAACAGTTTTCTCTTGAGGAGTGGGCCAAAATACCGGTCGAGAGGTGCAGAAGTCTCAGTGACAGTTACAGGAATCATTTGATTGTAATGATTGCCTCAAAAGGTTGTGCAACAAAATATTAAGTTAAGGGTACCATCATTTCTGTCCAGGCCTATTTTATGAGTTTTATTTTATAGTCCGATGTTTCGCAAGCGCGCATAGACTTGTAAGGGTGGGTCAGAATATCAGAGCCACACACAGTATGCTGCAAATTGCTTTCCATTGCCAAATCGGCATGAGAAAATAATCACTGATCTGCACTGCTCCATAGAATAACATTGGACCGAGTGCTATAAAATAAAACATTGCATAGCACTGGCCATGTTAGACGCTCGTGTGAGCAAAGCAATGCTGGAAAGAAGTAAGAAATCAGAACTATCACAGTGCATATCAATCAGTTAATGCTTATGTTGTTTTTGCAGCTAAATCTTTGGCATGTATCATCTTGACAGGTTTATAGAGTTACCCTGTGTAAAGGCATTCATAAAACATAACAATGAGCCGATGCCAAATTAAAGATTCTCATAAAGTTATGTTGTTAATTTCTCCAGCACAGCTCACCATGAATAAAAAAAAACAGAACTTGATGGTTGTTTGTATTCCTTCTTTAGATTTGAATTTCTTTTGGCCAACATTAAATATTGTTCTTATTGGAACACAAGAAATCTACAAAAACATTAATTCTAAGTTTTCACATTGGTAGAACACTATGACATGCTGATGTCACTATTGCAAAAGAATGGGGAGACAAAAAAGCGCAATAGGGTCTTATCCACGTTACAAAGGAAGGAATAAAACAAGAAACTTGCTCACCTGGTTAGGATGAGATAGTGTATTCAATGGGAATTTGCAGTGAAAACTCCGCGCTGCCCCTGGGATAAATTCCAGGAGAGAGATATCTTAGATTCACAGTGGCTTTATTCAACATGTTTGAGGGGTCTCATGCCCCTTCCTCACTGCAAATTCCCATTGAATACATGCTGATGTCACGAAACAGCTGTCAGGTGACCCGGGAACAGGGGTTCCATCCCTGTCCCTAACACTAGGGGGCGCCCTAGTTTGCCCTACTCTCCGGGATACTTATGAAGGTCAAGATGCCATATGTCCTGAGTTAGCCCTCTGTCTCTTCTCTTACCCCACCCAGGGAAGCAGGGCGCTACTGTGCACTGTAGTCCACCAAATCAGCAAACAAGGCAACACAAAACAAGGGTTAGCAGAAAACATATGGTGCATATCACGTTTATGGAGTGGGCACAGATTAAGGACCTCTGCACCCTTCTGTGCAGTTCCAAAATGGCTATTAAGATGGCTAGCACTGATGACGCCGTCATCAGCATCACTATTCCGGTCATCAATATTCTGGAGCAGACTTTGAATAGCCTGCGGAAGGAGGTGGTGGTCCCAAGGGAAGAGGAGGATGCAGAGGAGGATGCGTAAGGGATAACATTGTCTCAGAGTTCCAGACTGTCATCACACAGGCTGGTGCCATGGGAGGGTGGATTACTGTGATCGAGGGGGGCTGGTGATAACTGACAAATTGTTAGTGAAGGTGCAAGAGCCGAGGAACAAATGAACGAGGAAGTGTTGATGGGTGAGCAACTGACAAGAGATGAAAAGGATAATCATCTCCTTTATGCTGTTTGTTGTTGGTGGGAGGGGACGGAGGAGACAAACATGTTTTACCCAGCCATCAACACATGGGCTTGGACCTCATGGAAGTGCACTACATATGAGTGCCTTCTTGCTGCAATATCTGCAACATGATCCCCATATATTTATGATTCAAAATAGTGCTGACTACTGGGGTGCACTCTGTTAGATCCACATTATAAGACCAAATTTTGCCAGATGCTTCCCACCCTGGAAAGGGACCCGCAAATGCTGGAGTATCGACACATGCTTTTACACAACCTTAAGAGAGGTTTTCCCCAAGACAGCAGTGAGGCATACTGTGCACAGCGCAGCTCTAGACTTCCAACCTCTGGCACATCAATTCATCAACGCCAAAACATTAGCAGCAGCAGCTGCAGGAGTGTAAGTGGAAGAAGAAATTTCTGTGAGTCCTTTGACACTTTTTTTTAGACCAGCTCATGCACCAGCACCACAGAGTCCAAGTTTGACACGTGTTGAACAAATGGAAAGGATGGTGCAGGAGTATCTAGAACTGAATATAAATACCATCAGGGAGAGTTTGGACCCTTTCACATTTTGGTCTTCAAAAATGGATGAGTGGCCTGAGCTCGCCTCACACACCTTGGAGGTTTTATCATGCCCGGTGGGGTCCTGACAGATAAGTGCAGCCAGCTATCCCCTCAAAGTGTAGACCGCCTAACTTTCATCAAGATGACCAAGTCATGGATCTCCAAGAACTTTTGCACCCCAATCACAGACTGTACAGACTAGGTGATGTTGCATTTTTAAGTGCGCTGCTGTGAGGGATGGCCAGGGCCGTAGTCATGACCAAGGCCAGCTGTTTAGTCGTGCCCTGACCTCTCATCACATGAAAACAGTGTTCATTACTCAGCATACCTGTGGCTTCACTTTCTGCTCCGTCAGGGTCTCCTCTGCGTTTCTGAAGGCTCCCTCTAGACAGATTGAGACACAGTCCATTTCAACTTTCAATTGAACAAATTTACTGATTTCCTTACGCAGCACATCCATGTTCAGCAAAGCATTAACAACAGGTTCCGTCATGCACATTTCTTCCTCTTTCCCTGTACTCCTTACCTTGTCATACAGCACGTACCTGGGTCAGACCATATCATACGGTTCCTCAGTGTCCTCCCTGTCCAGCTTTGCTACGGTTAGGCGTTCCCTTGTCTGTTTCACCCCAGACATAAGGGGATCAGCCCAAAGTCAGCTGCCACATGGTGAGCGACCTGCCCTTCTGTACTGTCTCTTGTGGTGATGCAGCATCCTCCCTGTCCAAACTCACTGCACTTGGGGGTTCCCTCAGCGGTTTCACCCCAGATCTGATGGCATCAGCCCATGCGATAAGTTGCCACATTATGGAGTCACCTGCGTCTCCGTACTGTCCTTTCCTTGTCCTTAGCCTCTGTTCCAACACTGCTATAGCCCGCTGCTGTTCTGACCCATTGCCCTGAATGGCTGGGCTCCAACTTAGAATGTTACGTGGTTACTACTTCTATTCCGGGCTCTATAGCCCGTCCAGATGGTTTGGGCACCCTGGCCCGAATGACTCTTAGAGGAAGTCCTCACTCCTTTAACTGCAGCTGACCCCTCCTATAGTTAAACTATGTGCAATGTGTGAACTAACCAGAGACTGTCAGAATTCCATCTTGTGGACTACATGGGTACTGCACTTTCCCTATGTCAGAACTATTATACATAGCAAGACAGGTGTATTTACATTTATACAAATATAAGCATAGAGTATATTTACACTAAGAAAGGGAGTGGAGTGTTACACAATCCTGGTACACCCCTTACAATGCATTAATCTCGAGTAACTGCACTCTGTGATATCTTTAGTGTAGCTTCTGTGCCTGCTGTTGTTGCTGCTGCAGATGTTAACACAAATTTGTGGAAATGTGAACAGTCATGGTTTGTCTACATCTACTGGGTTGGCTGAAGTGGAAGATTTGTTGGTCCCTATTATACTAGTTCTACTCTCGTGAAATTTATGCCATTTTGGTGGTGTCTGCTACTAATTTTTGGAAATGTGAACACTCCTGGTTGGGTGTCCATCTGCTGGATTGGGTGTCATGAAAGACCTGTTGGTCCCTATTATACTATTTCTACTGTGGTGAAATTGATGCCACTTTGGTGGTGTCTGACAATAATTTTTGGAAATGTGGAGAGCTCTGATTGTGTCTCTCCATCTTCTGGGTTGGGCGTAGAGAAAGTGATATGGTTCTCCATTACACTATTTGTACTCTGGTGAAATTGATGCCACTTAAGTGGTGTCAGGCCCTAATTTTTGGAAATGTGATCACTACTGGTTGGGTGTTCATGTGATGGGTTGGCTGTAGTGGAAGACCTGTCGGTCTCTATTATACTTTTTCTACTGTGGTGAAATTGATGCCACTTTGGTGGTGTCTGTCAATAATTTTTGTAAATGTGAACACTCATGGTTGGGTGTCCATCTGCTGGGTTGGGTGTCGTGGAAGACCTGTCCGTCCCTATTATACTATTTTTACTCTTGTGAAATTGATGCCACTTTGGTGGTGTCTGCCAATAATTTTTGGAAATGTGATCACTTCTGGTTGGGTGTCCACCTTCTGGGATGGGTGTAGTGGAAGAGATATCATTTTCCCTTATGCTATTTGTACTCTGGTGAAATTGATGCCACTTCAGTGGTGTCTGCTAATAATTTTCGTAAATGTGTAGACTCCTGGTTGGGTCTCCTTTATGCGTGTTGCCTTTAGCAGTAGGCCTCCGAGACCATAACTCCTCCACTTCATTTGAGTCAACTACATGTGTTACTACTATCCATAGATATTACTTACAATAGTACTCTACGAAACTGAATTATAAGTCACCCTGAGAAAGATTTCCCCAGAATTCTAAAAAGAACTCATGTTTCCTTTATATCGCTCTCATATTTTGAGTGGCGTGCATGCAACAATTTTCCACACAGTTTCCTTCCTTTGTTTCTTTATTGTACTCTATGTCCACTGTTTCTCACTACTTCACCACAACCTAACTTTAACACTACAGTCCTGCTTCGCAAGAATCATCCCATGGTTCTGGGCCCTCTTTTCCCTTTAGGGTGCCAGTATGGCCGGTAATGCGGACACTCTGGAACTCCCACCCAGGACACTTCACTCGTCTGACATACTGAGTCCTGTTTAGACCAATTTCCTTCAAGCGCTATAAACTCTGAGCCTTGTGGCTAGGCGTCCTCACCCAGAACCCGCCTGTTAGTTACTTCTTTTCCAGATCTCACTATCCCTTTTTTTCAGTCTCCTCTCACTTATGGTCACCCCAGAATGCGGCACTGCTCACCTTGGACATTTAGCTCCACTTGCTTGCATTCCAGGCTCTATCTGACTCTCTGAAAGGAAATTGTTCCCTTTCTCTGCAACTCCACCCCTCCTACTCTGGGCTAGTCCCAATCATTAATTCTAACTGTCCCTACGATCAAACTACACACAATACCAGTATTGTTAACACCTTTAATGCACATCACAAGTCACACAATACATCACACAACATTTTACAATAAGCTTGTTTCTACAAGATGGAAACATGGACAGCATGTCCATTTCCTTACACAAATAACAAGTGCAGATGTCTACTACTGGCTACTTTATTCTTAATCGATTAGGCCCATCGTGCACATTAGATGCTTGTCGGCTAAATGATATTTCAACCTGCAACCAACCTGGCTGTCTCATACATATGTAACGAGGTGGCCCGGGGTGGTAGTCCCAGCTGAGTCAACTAAGCCACAGTCAGTGTACACCCCGGCACCTCGTACAGAAATAGACAGGACAGACGCAATCCCAGGCACAGCTGCAGTCCAACAGGGAAACAATTTAATAAAAGGGATGAACAAAGTGCAACATTAACTTCCTGCTCTCTCCCTAACGACATCCATGGCCGTACCCACAGCAGCCACGGAGGCCGAAACAGGGGATAGTCCATATATATATATATATATATATATATATATATATATATATATATAAAATTTTCAGTATGTCTGATTTTTCTATTTATAGGTATATTTTTGAGTAAAATGTAAATTGCTCTTTTATTCTATAAACTACTGACAGCATGTCTTTGAATTTCCAAGCACTAAATTTTGTATTTATTTTCAGAAAATGGGAAATGCTCAAAATAACAAAAAAATGCAGTGCTTGCGGACCTCAAATAATGCTAAGAAAACAAGCTCATAATCATTTAGAAACAGCAATACATATGTTTTACTCAGGAAGCGTTCAGAAATCAATATTTTGTGGAATAACCATGATTTTTAATCACAGCTTTCATGCGTCTTGGCATATTTTCCACCAATCTTTCACACTGCTTTTGGGTGACCTTATGCCACTTCTGGTACAAAAATTTAAGCAGTTCTTTGATGGCTTGTGACTATCCATCTTCCTCTTGATTACATTCCAGAGATTTTCAATGGGGTTCAGGTATGGAGATTGGGCTGGCCATGACAGGGATTTGATGTGGTTTGTCTTTAATTCCAAAGACATACTGATAGGGAATTTAGATTGTGATCCCCATCAGGGACAGCGATGATAATGTGTGCAAACTGTAAAACGCTGCGGAATATGATAGCGCTATGTAAAAATAAAGATTATTATTATTATTATTACATTGACTGATCTAGCTATGTGGCACGGCGCATTTTCCTGCTGGAAAAAAGAGTCCTCAGAGTTGGGAAACATTGCCTGAGCAGAAGGAATGAACTGTTTTTCCAGGATAACCTTGTATGCAGCTTGATGCGTATGTCATTCGCAAAGATTAACCTGCCGAACTCCTGCCTTGCTGAAGCATCCCCAGATCATCACCGATCCTCCACCAAATTTCACAGTGGGTGCAAGACACTGTGGCTTGTACGCCTCTCCAGGTCTCTGTCTAACCATTAGACAACCAGGTGTTGGGCAAAGCTGAAAATTAGACTCACCAGGGAAGATTACCTTAATCCAGTCCTCTATGGCCTAATCCTTATGGTCTTTGGCAAACTTCAGCCTGGCTCTCCTTTGCTTCTCATTGATGAAAGGCTTTTTTCTAGCTTTACATGACTTGAGTCCTGCCTCTAGGAGCCTGTTACGAACTGTTCTTGCTGTGCACTTCACCCCAGCTGCCATTTGCCATTCCTTTTGTAGGTCACTTGATATCATCCTGCGGTTGCTGAGTGGCATTCGAATAAGAGGACTGTCAGTGGAGAGTCGTTTACGCCCTTTGCCGATCTGTAGCTTTGTTGTCCCCAATGTCTGCTGCTTGACCTTGTTGTAATGGACTGCTGTCTTAGAAATTTTAAGGATGGAGGTACCATGACGCTCACTGTATCCCTCTGCTAGTAAATCCAGAAGAATTGAGGCCTTCTTTTCCTCACTCAAGACTTTTCTTTTCAACTCCTTTGGCATGGTTAAAAGTTATTTTTTCATTCCTATTACTTTTGGGATATTACTAGCACTTGTTTTGCCATCCAGCTTGTCCTATGGCAAGAGGAATGTGAACACCACAACAGGGTTTTTTATACTTTCCTTCATTAAATAAGATTTGGTTCAGGTGATCACCTAATCAGAAGCACATTAAGTAGAAAGAGGTGTACTCTGGTTGGAATTCAGCTGACACTGGAATGGAATATCTGTCAGACATGTAGAGAAGCAGATTTCTATAAAACTGTGCAGTGGTCTCTTAATATTTGCCAGAGCTGTATATACAGTATGTATTCTATGCTTATATATCTATTCTTTTCTAACCTGTCAGTGTGATTTTACTGTACACCACACATAAATTGCTAGCTTTTCAAAGGACACTGGTGCATAAAAATCGGACAGCACTCGCATGGTGCGGGTGCTGTGCAATTTTTTCTCGCATCCATTGACTTGCATTGGCGTGTCTCATCCGAGATACGTAGCAAATCACAGCATGCTGCAATTTTTTTCTCAGTCCGATTTCAGCTGAGAAAAAAAATCGCAGAAGAGATGTAACCCATTGAGTAGCACTGGTCCGAGTGCAATCCGATTTTTTTATCGGATTGCACTCGTCCGTATTTCTTACAAATGAGTGTGAGCCCTTACTCAGACTGTTCCCACTCTTCCTTGGATTGTTTCTTATGGCTCCTACTGCTACCTCCCAGGACTTCCAGTACTGCTTGCTGTTCCCTGCTAGTGTTCCTCCAGCCATGGGATTCCAGTCTTCCTTCACTAGTATTGTAACACAAGCAGAGGAAGGTGGGGCTGGGTGGTGGATAGAACTGAGTAGGCAGATGCTTTCACACTCCCAGAACTCTTAAGCCTCATTTGCAAATGAATTTTAACAGCAGTTTTTCAGTCAGGGAGAAACAGATTGCTTCAGTAAAGCTGTTGATGACATTGATCTTTCAGACAGCACCATGACCATACAAATAGTTTGGAAGGTGGATTTTACTGACCAATTCCCTTTATGTTCTGAGTTCCCGTCATATTTTCAACATCCATTCCACTATTACCCTAGGATATTCATTTCTGAAGATTGCTCTTCATGCTTGCACACAGCTAAACGTCAGTATGTGAATACTAGAGTGATAGTGGCCAGTATATACTGTAATTCATATAAGGACATACCTGTCTTCATTTGTATGTGAATTGTTTGCTATTCTGAACTACCTCATTGTGGCTGTCAGATTTTGCATGTCTACACTGCATCTCCAACCTTGTGTCTGCGTCATCTAGAATCTTGCCGGATATTAAGTTTAAGTATATCCTGCACTGTACATTATGTGTTGTTTCATAGCCTTTGATAATGTCTGGAGACTGGGGAAAGATGGGTTAATTCTACACTGTCGGTGGATTAGTGATGAGAAGGACGGAGAAATCCAGGAATGCAGTTTATTACGTGTTTCAAAGTGTTGCACTTCTTCATCAGGACAAATCAATGAATACAACCAATAAGCGCAGGTAAAAATAGACATGGTATTCAAATAAAACGAACCCTGGATGTCTTATGAATACAATGTGTGTCTCAAAAGAAATTAGTTTGCGTGCAAACGTTGAAACAATTGTGCAAAATACAGTGGTGTGAAAAAGTGTTTGCCCCTTCCCGATTCCCTATTGTTTTGCATGTTTATCACAGTTAAATGTTTCAGGTCATCAAACAAATTTAAATAATAGACAAAGATAAAACATGTAAACACAAAATGCAGTTTTTAAATGAAGGGCTTTATTATTAAGGGAAAAAGAAATCCAAACCTACAGGGCTCTGTGTTGTGAGTTCATTTCCCCTTCGTCACTAAGGTCTGGTGAACTCCCTATTCTGGTAAAGGAAGGTAATGAGCCTGATTATCAGGCACCTGAGACTAATGAGGATGACTGGCTGAGTGGAGTCACTGACTGGATATAAGGCTGCCGACGCCCTTCTGCCCTGCGGGTGATTTCTCTGTGGACTTCTAGGACACCAGTCTGATTCCTGCTTCCCTAAAGCTAAGTTTTCTGCTTTGCCTGTTTGCATTTATGTTTTGTTTTTGTTTTCCTTGCTTTTCTGGATTCTGCCTTTCCCTGCTGGGGTGAGCTAAATCTCCTTTTGCCTGTTGCTCTGTCTTCAGAATATTCCTGAGTACTGACATAGCTTTTTTGAAACCTAGTGTCTTCAGGGCCTTTTTCACTGTCAGTCTGTTGGCTCTTATTTTCATAGGGTTTTTCACGGATTGCAGACAGCAGCCTTCCTGTCCTTTCCTATCTAGGTAGTTTGGGCCCCGTCTTTGCTCAGTCTATCATTCTGTCTGTGTTAGTGTTTTCATCTTGCTTCACCGTCATTATATGTTGGGGGCTGCCTATTGCTTTGGGGTCTGCTCTGGGGCAGTTTAGATTTCCCCTTTCTTTCTGTAGGCCTATTTAATTCTCCGGCTGTGATCGAGGGGTCTAGGGCATTGTAGGAACCCCCCACGGCTACTGTTAATTGTTGTGATAGGATCAGGGGTCTGCAATCCGATAGCTGCCAACTGCTCTGGTTTTCTGGACTTAGTTAGCATTTCTGCTTTTGCCTCCTACGGTGACTCAATCATAACTGAATTACCCGCCATACCGCAGATCCTAGGGTACTCAATAGCAGGAAAGAATTGTGTTTAAAAAAAAAAAAAAGTGTGTGTGTATATTGTTTCCTCTATATCTCTGAGGCTGTAGGGGGAATTTTTTTTTTCTCTCAATGGAGATAAAGCAATTGTCTGATCGTGTGGAGCAGCTCGCTGCGGAAGTGCGGGGAATTTCCGCCTACCTTGCTCGTTCGCATGTTGTTGAACCAAAGATTTTCAAAAATAATTGTAAATTATTTTTTGCCTTGAAGCCTAACTCGTCAGGGAGCTCCGCGCAGCAGGTTAAAATTGTCATCTCTTTGCTGCGTGGCGATCCCCAGGATTGGGCGTTTTCTTTGAAACCAGATGATCCTATTCTGACTAATGTGAACGCATTCTTTCAAGCTTTGGGGATGTTGTATGACGAACCTAATGCTATTGATCAGGCTGAAAAGACCCTGTTGGCATTAAACCAGGGTCGAGATTCTGCAGAGTTGTACTGTCAAAAGTTCCGAAAGTGGGCGGTCCTTACTACCTGGAATGATAATGCCTTGGCTGCTCTCTTTCGGAAGGGTTTGTCAGAAGCCGTAAAAGATACTATGGTGGGATTTCCTGTTCCCTCTGGTCTGGACGATTCTATGTCATTAGCCATTCAGGTTGATCGGCGTTTACGTGAACGCAGGATTGCACGAGAGGTGTTGCCACCGGTTGAACAGACGTCTGAACCTATGCAATGTGACAGAGTTTTGTCTAAGGGGCAACGTCAGGAGTTCAGAAGGCGTAATAAGCTGTGTTTTTTCTGTGGAGATGCCTCGCATATTATTTCTCTTTGTCCTAAACGAGAGAAACGCTTTGCACACACGTTTTCTGTTGGTGGTGTTCAACCTAAGTTTCTTCTGGCAATTACTCTGATCTGCTCCCTGTCCACATTTTCCGCCAAGGCTTTTGTGGATTTGGGAGCAGCGCTAAACCTAATGGACTTGGATTTTGCTAAACGTTGTGGATTTCCGATGACACCTCTGCAGACGCCTATCCCTTTGAGGAGGATTGATGCTACTCCTTTGGCTAAAAATAAACCTCAGTTTTTGACCCAGGTGGTCATGCGGGTCGCCCCAGACCATCAAGAAAATTGCAGATTTTTGGTATTGCATGGTCTGCATGATGCCGTTGTTCTGGGGTTTCCCTGGTTGCAAATTCATAATCCAGTTTTGGATTGGAAATCTGTGTCTGTGGTGAGTTGGGGTTGTCGGTGTGCCTTTAGTGAGGCTCCGGTTTTTTCCACCTCTCCTCAGTCGCATGATGTTCCTGACTATTTGGCGGACTTTTATGATGTATTTAGTGAGAATGAGTCTGCGTCCTTGCCTCCTCATAGGAGTTATGACTGTGCAATTGAACTAAGCCCGGGGTGTAAATTTCCCAAGGGTCGGCTCTTCAATTTATCTGTACCCGAGCACGAGGCTATGCGGTCCTATATTAAGGAGGCGTTGGAGAAGGGTCATATTAGACCATCCTCTTCACCCTTAGGTGCCGGGTTTTTTTTTGTGGCCAAAAAGGATGGTTCTTTAAGGCCTTGTATTGATTATCGTGCCCTCAATAAAATTACTATTAAATATCAGTATCCGTTACCCCTGATTTCGGATCTATTCTCTAGAATTAGAGGTGCTTGCTGGTTTTCCAAGCTTGACCTCAGGGGGGCGTATAATCTTGTCCGCATTAAGCAGGGGGATGAATGGAAGACGGCGTTTAATACTCCGGAGGGACATTTTGAGTACCTGGTGATGCCTTTTGGGCTCACTAATGCCCCTTCTGTCTTCCAGTGCTTCATGAACGATATTTTCCGAGACTTTGTCGATAAATTTTTGATTATTTACCTGGATGATATTTTGATCTTCTCCAAGGATTGGGATTCTCATGTGGAACATATTCGGACTGTGTTCCGGATCTTGAGGGAGAATTCCCTGTATGTCAAAGGATCGAAATGCCTTTTTGGAGTACAGAGGATTTCATTTTTGGGATTTATTTTGTCTCCGTCAACTATTGAAATGGACCCGGCCAAGGTACAGGCCATTTATGATTGGGTTCAGCCCACTTCTTTGAAGGCCCTCCAGAAGTTTTTGGGTTTTGCTAATTTTTATCGGAAATTTATAGCAAAATTTTCTAGTATTGCCAAGCCATTGACTGATCTGACTAAGAAGGGTGCTGATGTGTTGAATTGGTCTCCTGAGGCTGTTGCTTCCTTTCAGGAGCTGAAGCGAAGATTTACCTCCGCCCCGGTTTTGCGGCAACCTGATGTCTCACTCCCGTTCCAGGTAGAGGTGGATGCTTCTGAGATTGGTGCAGGAGCTGTTTTGTCCCAAAAGGATCCTGTAACATCTAAAATGAATCCCTGTGCTTTCTTTTCCCGAAAGTTCTCTCCATCTGAACGTAACTATGTTGTGCGGAATCGGGAACTGTTGGCCATGAAATGGGCATTTGAGGAGTGGAGACATTGGTTGGAGGGAGCTAAACATCAAGTTGTGGTCCTCACTGACCACAAGAATTTGATTTACCTAGAGTCGGCTAAACGCTTGAACCCTAGACAGGCTAGGTGGGCCTTGTTTTTTACACGTTTTGATTTTGTGGTCTCTTTTCTTCCTGGAACTAAGAATGTCAAGGCAGACGCCCTCTCTAGGAGTTTCTTTGCTGATTCTCCTGTGGTAACCAAGCCTGCTACCATCTTAGGCGAAGGGGTAGTTCTTTCTGCCATCTCGCCCGATTTGAGACTTGCTCTGCAAGAGTTCCAGGAGGACAAACCTGAGCGTTGTCCCAGTGGAAAGTTGTATGTTCCTGACCAGTGGAAGAAGAGAGTGATGTCTGAAGTTCATTGCTCTGCAATGGCTGGTCATCCAGGTATTTTTGGTACTAGAGATCTGGTGAGTCGCTCTTTTTGGTGGCCCACCTTGTCTCATGATGTCAGGAATTTTGTGCAGTCCTGTGGGACTTGCTCCCGGTCTAAATCTTGTTCTCACTCTAGTGGGTTGTTGATGCCTTTGCCAGTCCCCAGGAGGCCATGGACCCATATTTCAATGGATTTCATCTCTGATATGCCGGTCTCTCAAAGAATGACTGTTATTTGGGTGATTTGTGATAGGTTCTCTAAGATGGTTCATCTTGTACCACTCCCTAAGTTGCCATCTTCCTCTGAGTTGGTGCCCCTGTTTTTGCAACAGGTGGTTCGCTTACACGGGATTCCTGAGAACATTGTATCTGACAGAGGAGTTCAGTTTGTGTCTAGATTTTGGAGGACTTTCTGTTCCAAGCTGGGAATTCAGTTGTCCTTCTCCTCTGCTTTTCACCCTCAGACCAATGGGCAGACAGAGAGAACAAACCAGACCTTGGAGTCGTATTTGAGATGTTTTATTTCCGCTGATCAGGATGATTGGGTTTCATTTTTGCCCTTGGCCGAATTTGCTTTAAATAATAGAGCTAGTTCTGCCACTTTGATGTCACCTTTTTTTTGTAACTTTGGGTTTCATCCTCGATTTTCTTCAGGGCAGGTGGAGCCTTCTGCCTGCCCAGGTGTTGACACTGTGGTGGAGAGAATGCACCAGATCTGGGACCAAGTGGTGGATAAGTTATCTCTCTCCCAGGAAAAGGCCCAGCGGTTTTCCAATCGACATAGGACCATTGGTCCCCAGTTTAAGATTGGTGATATGGTGTGGTTATCATCAAAAAATATTGCTATGAAGGTGGCTTCTCCTAAGTTTAAGCCTAGATTTATTGGACCTTACAAGATTTTGGAGATTATTAATCCGGTCTCTTTTCGTATGGCTCTTCCTGTCACATTTAAAATCCATAATGTGTTCCATAAGTCCTTGTTGAAGAGGTTTGTTGAACCAGTTATTCCTGGGGTGGCACCTCCAGACCCTGTATTGGTTGAAGGTAACATGGAATATGAGGTAGAGAAAATACTGGATTCCCGTCTGGCTAGACGGAGACTCCAGTATTTGGTTAAGTGGAAGGGTTATGGTCAGGAGGATAATTCCTGGGTCTCTGCCTCTGATGTTCATGCCAAAAGATTGGTGCGTGCATTTCATCGGGCTCACCCTGATCGCCCTGGTGGCGTGGTTGAGCGTTCGGTGACCCCTCCTCAAGGGGGAGGTACTGTTGTGAGTTCATTTTCCCCTTCGTCACTGGGGTCTGGTGGACTCCCTATTCTGGTAAAGGAAGGTAATGAGCCTGATTATCAGGCACCTGAGTCTAATGAGGATGACTGGCTGAGTGGAGTCACAGACTGGATATAAGGCTGCCGACGCCCTTCTGCCCTGCGGGTGATTTCTCTGTGGACTCCTAGGACACCAGTCTGATTCCTGCTCCCTAAAGCTAAGTTTTCTGTTTTGGCTGTTAGCCTTTTTGTTTTGTTTTTTGTTTTCCTTGCTTTTCAGTATTCTGCCATCCCCTGCTGGGGTGAGCTGAATCTCCTTTTGCCTGTAGCTCTGTCTTCAGTATATTCCTGAGTGCTGACATAGCTTTTTGAAGCCTAGCGTCTTCAGGGCCTTTTTCACTGTCAGTTTGTTGGCTCTTATTTTCATAGGGTTTTTTCACGGATTGCAGACAGCAGCCTTCCTGTCCTTTCCTATGTAGTTAGCTTGGGCCCCTCTTTGCTCTGTCTATCTTTCTGTCTGTGTTAGTATTTTCATCTTGCTTCACCGTCATTATATGTTGGGGGCTGCCTATTGCTTTGGGGTCTGCTCTGGGGCAGTTTAGATTTCCCCTTTCTTTCTTTAGGCCTATTTAATTCTCCGGCTGTGATCGAGGGGTCTAGGGCATCGTAGGAACCCCCCACGGCTACTGCTAGTTGTGTTGATAGGTTCAGGGGTCTGCAATCCGATAGCTGCCAACTTCTCTGGTTTTCTGAACTTAGCTAGCATTTCTAGTTTTGCCTCCTACGGTGACTCAATCATAACACAGCAGCCTTCCTGTCCTTTCCTATCTAGGTAGTTTGGGCCCCATCTTTGCTCAGTCTATCTTTCTGTCTGTGTTAGTGTTTTCATCTTGCTTCACCGTCATTATATGTTGGGGGCTGCCTATTGCTTTGGGGTCTGCTCTGGGGCAGTTTAGATTTCCTCTTTCTTTCTGTAGGCCTATTTAATTCTCCGGCTGTGATCAAGGGGTCTAGGGCATCGTAGGAACCCCCCACGGCTACTGTTAGTTGTTGTGATAGGATCAGGGGTCTGCAATCTGATAGCTGCCAACTGCTCTGGTTTTCTGGACTTAGCTAGCATTTCTGTTTTTGCCTCCTACAGTGACTCAATCATAACAGCTCTGTGTGAAAAAGTGATTGCCCCACAACCTTAAAATATAAATTAACTGTGGTTTATCACATCTTTGAGAAGCTGCATTCAATTTCTTTAGCCACACGCAGGCCTGATTACTGCCGGACCTGTTCTCAATCAAGAAATCACTTACATAGTACTTGCCTGACAAAATGAAGTAGACCAAAAGATCCTCAAAAGCTAGACATCATGTCGCGATAGAAAGAAATTCTGGAACAAATGAGACAAAAGTAATTGAGATCTATCAGTCTGAAAAAGGTTATAAAACCATTTCTAAAGCTTTGGGACTTCAGTAAACTACAGTGAGAGCCATTATCTGCAAATTACGAAAACATGGAACAGTGATGAACCTTCCCAGGAGTGGCAGGCTGACCAAAATTACCACAAGAGGGCAGCAACAAGGTCACAAAGACCCAACAACAACATCCAAAGAACTGCAGGACTCACTTGCCTCAGTTAAGGTCAGTGTTCTTGACTTCACTGTGACGCTTGTCACTTCTCATGGTCAAGCCGTGAGTCAGAGTGGTCAAGGATTCCAAGAAGCCAGAAGGGTACGTCATAAACAGAAGGATGAGGCAAAAGCGTAGTCAGGTAACATTCTGAGGTCAGAGTACCGGGAGGATAACTGATCGGAGCAGAAGGGGTTAAACAGGGGGATGTTCAGAACAAAGTCCAAGTTCAGGTAACAGATCAAGTATAGAGAACTACAGGCACAAACCTCACTTGTTGAATGTACGTATGGCAGTGGTCTGGGAGAAGCTGCTCAGTTAAGTAGGCATGCTAATCACCTGGGATAGTGAACACTTGGAGACAGCCAACGCCTTCCAGTCACAGATTGGCTAGTCTCGCTGTCAATCAACACACTGACAGCTTCAGCATGCCCCTGTACCGGATTGGATCGCCGAGATGTCAGTAATTGCATCCCAGACACCCTGAGGGGTGGAGCAGTGACAGTACCCCCTCTTCTAGGGGGCCGAGCTGTCAGTAACAGCATCCCAGACACCCTGAGGTGTGGAACCGTGACAGTACCCCCTCTTCTAGGGGGACCACCAGACCCCCAGGGTTCCCAGGAAATTTTAGATGGAAGGCCCTGGATCTCTCCTCTGGTCCATATCCCCTCCAGTGGATGAGGTACTGGAGAGAATTATGGACCCTCCGAGAATCCACAACCCTCTGAACCTCATACTCCATGCCACCGTCTACTGAAATCAGAGGAGGTGGGGATGAGGAAGACGATGCAGAAGGGACATACACCTTTAATAGGGATTTATGGAATACATTAGGGATGCAAAGAGATGGAGGAATCTTTAGTGTAAATAGCACATGATTGTACACCTCTAGGATCTCATATGGACCAATAAACTTTGGATCCAACTTAGCTGACAGCACTTTAAGTTCCTAGACGACAATCAAACCCTATCACCAATCTTAAAAACATGACCAAAGGACCTTCTTCTATTGGCCTTTCATTTTTGGCGAATCTGGGCAGTCCCAATATTCTTTTGAATAGAGTTGAGCGACTTTTGGTTTTTTAGGGTCGCGTTTCGTTTCGTGAAACCCGACTTTTCCAAAAGTCGGGTCGAGCAAGATCGTCCGATTATAGGGAAAAGTTGGGGTCGTCCCGAAACACGAAACCCAATGTAAGTCAATGGGGAATAAAAGTTGGCAGTGAGAGGAGGACAGGAAACACACCAACAGTGCCCATTTGAATGCCAAAAGCATCAATTCTTCTTACTTAAGCTTGTCAACCTTAATTAACTTCATAATACAAGTTACGCACTGAAAAATGGGGGTTATTTGGCTACAGTTGTGGGGGGGGAGGGCTGGCTCCAGGTTTTCATGTGCCCTGGGCGAAAGAGCGCCCCTTTAACACATACCACAACTCATCATGCTCCGATACGGCAGAGAAATAGCGGTATAGTACAATGAAAAATACTTCACTTTTTACATCTCATGACGAGGCCCATCTATTTCTCCATACAGAATCATTGGTCCCATATAATGTTTGAAACAGTTTATGATGAGCTCCACATAATGCTACAGTATATGTTGGTCCCCATGGATGAAGCTCCACTGTCTTATGGGCCCAAATAATGCTCCAAACATAATGTGCCCCATTTCTAATGCTCTAGTGTATAATGGGCCCTGTAAATGCTGCTCCAGTGTCTGATGTCCACCTTTGGAATGTTCCAGTGTATGGTGGGCCCCATCTATCATTCTCCAGAGTATAATGCTCCCCAAAAATTGCTGTCCCAACATTGAAAACAATCAAATAAGTCTCCTCGCTAGGGAATCCCTGTACTTGTCTGGACTCCTCGTCGTCCCCATCTTCCATCTCACTGCACAGTATTTCAACTTTGCAAGTGCTGTGATCCTGAGCAAGCAGGGGGGGCCCACTCGTTGGCGACGGCACTGACACAGGGCCCCTGATAGTACGGTGGTGTGTCTGATGGCGGGTGGGCCGAACCTGCACTTTCATCTGCAGCTTCCTCTTTGACACCGTGTAAGATGGAACTGTATATGGGAAGGGTAACCTGAGTTTCATCAGGGTCAGATTCAGGCCGTGTAGCGTGCGAGGGGAATGTAGTGGTCTGGGTCAATGTACCAGCAGATTCATCGAGCAGTGGCTGGGCATCAGTGCACTTGTGTCGCCCCCAGGAGTACGGTCGCCAAAGTGGCATTACCTTCTTCCTAGGGAGTGTGATGTCATGCTTGGGAGCAACAAACGATCTCTCTAGCAGGTTAACTGATTGGGCGGCGTTATTCCCACGAGTCATGACCCTCCAAACAGCGTTCATGAAGGCAAAGTGTTTGTTTTACGTGGGCAGTATGGTTGCAAAGCTGAACCTTAAAGGAATGTCCAGAAGGGCACCACCAGGAGTGTAGCCTATGGTTAAATTCGACTCCACCTGGGAAACCTCAACCATGCCAGCTACAGAACAGATGCACACATTGCAAGCTTAATTCCGTTAACGAACGAGACTCCGTCATGCCCCGCGGTCCGAGTCCGGCTTACTAGAGGGACACGTGAGGCTCTGGCACATGAGATTGGCCAATAACTGGTGTGTCATGCCCTTACATGTCCGTGGCTGCATGTGCGCTACACTGAAAAGGCCAGCGTTTGTCGCTTACAGGTGCAGATAACCCGCTGAACAACGTTAGTGATGCGGATAACTGATTACAATTATTACCCGCGAACAATGATTTCCCAGTAAGTGCAGGTCAACCGCAGTTCCGGAATTAGGCCTAACCGTCATTCCTGAAAAAATGAAAAACTTACGTGTGCAAACCACAGGTGCTGTAGCTTGCTTAACAGCTCGCCAGCCGTTCTCACGCCCAGTATGGATTACACGTGATTGCACAAAGGTGAGAAAGGGTACCGTATCCCCAGATAACATGTATGGATAGCGTACACATTCAAAATATATGTCTATACATCAGGAGGCAGGCTCAGACGGTGTTAGGCCCAGTATGGATTGCACGTGATTGCACAAAGGTTAGAAAGGGTACCGTATCCCCAGATAACATGTATGGATAGCGTACACATTCAAAATATATGTCTATACATCAGGAGGCAGGCTCAGACGGTGTTAGGCCCAGTATGGATTGCACGTGATTGCACAAAGGTTAGAAAGGGTACCGTATCCCCAGATAACATGTATGGATAGCGTACACATTCAAAATATATGTCTATACATCAGGAGGCAGGCTCAGACGGTGTTAGGCCCAGTATGGATTGCACGTGATTGCACAAAGGTGAGAAAGGGTACCGTATCCCCAGATAACATGTATGGATAGTGTACACATTCAAAATATATGTCTATACATCAGGAGGCAGGCTCAGATGGTGTTAGGCCCAGTATGGATTGCACGTGTTTGCACAAAGATGAGAAAGGGTACCGTATCCCCAGATAACATGTATGGATAGCGTACACATTCAAAATATGTCTATACATCAGGAGGCAGGCTCAAACGGTGTCAGGCACAGTATGGATTTGACGGCCCAGACTACACAGCGGAGGTGCAGGGAGAGGTAAAGATTGCAAATGCTGGGGCCCTGCCCAAGCAAGGGGGGCCCACTTGTGGGTGTCGGTACTGGCACTGGGCCCCTCATAGTACGGCGGTGTGTCTGACGGCGGGTGTGCACCACCACCGTCAGAGACACTTGATTGCACTATGAGGGACCCTGTGCCAGTGCCCGCGCCCAAGAGTCGGCCTACCCACCTGTCCAGGGCAACGGCACTCGCACGGTGTCGTGCGCTAGGTGGTGACCCCGGCCATGGGGGGGGAGGCAGCACAGTTAGGGAGTTTTTGAAAGTGGCATATGTTGATGTTGGACATTCAGCTGATGCAAAAGGTGAAATAGGTCAAGTCCCAGGAAGAGGTGGACCAAAGCAAGCCATTTTTCTGTCACCCTATGTGTCATCAGGGGAAGGTGGGACAAAATCCTTGGAAACCCATGCGTGGTTCATTTTAATGAAGGTTAGATCATCCACATTTTGGGTTGACAGACGGGTCCTTTTTTCTGTCAGGATTGATCCAGCTGCACTGAAGACTCTTTCCGATAGCACACTTGCAGCTGGGCAAGCGAGCTCCTGTAAGGCATATTGTGCCAATTCAGGCCAGGTGTCCAGTTTAGCGGCCCAATAGTCAAAGGGGAATGACCTGTGTGGGAGAACATCGATATGGGAGGAAAAGTAGTTTGTAACCATAGTTGACAACTGCTGTCTCCTGTCACTTTCCATCGAAGCAGTATTACCAGTTGTGTAAGCGGTACTTGAAAAATCAGTCCACAACATTGTCATGAAACCCCTGTCTCCAACGCCACTTCTGCTGTGTGCACCACGAACACCTCTGCCAAGCTGACCCCGGCCCGTACGGCTCGTGTGAGGACCATCACCGCTGCTGTGTGCTGGGAATGCCTCAAGCAACCGATTTACCAGAGTTGCTTGTTTATTAGCCAATATTAGGTCAAGGTTCTCCTGTGGCATGATGTTTTGTAATTTGCCTTTATAGCGTGGATCCAGGATGCTTGCCAACCAGTAGTCATCATCGTTCATCATTTTGGCAATGCGGGGGTCCCTTTTTAGGATCTGCAAGGCATAATCTGACATGTGGGCCAATGTTCCCGGTGTCAATGATGCACTGCGAGTGCTGGTTGGAGGAGCACTTTCTGGCAAATCCACATCCCTCCAGTCACGCACAAACCCTGTACCAGACCTTGCCACGCCAACATTTTCACTTGCCCCACGAGATGCATCCTCCTCCCCTAAGTAATCATCCCCATCATCCTCCTCCTCCTCCTCTTCTTCCTCCACCTCGTCCAGGAGAGGTCCCTGAGCAGACAATGGCTGAATGTCATCAAGGATTCCCTCCTCCTCTTCCTCCTCATCAACATTGGCTGCAGAAGCCTGCTCCTTAAGGTGCGTCAAAGTTTGCATGAGCAGACGCATAAGTGGGGTGCTCATGCTTAGGATGGCGTCGTCTGCGCTTACCAGCCGTGTGCATTCCTCAAAACACTGAAGGACTTTACAGAGGTCTTTCAGCTTCGACCACTGCACACCTGTCAACTCCATGTCTGCTCTCAAAGTGCCTGGCCGTGTATCCTCCCACAAATGCATTATGGCCTGCCTCTGCTCTCACAGCCGCTCCACCATGTGCAGGGTGGAGTTCCACCTTGTTGCAATGTCGATAATGAGGCGGTGGTTGGGGAGATGGAGCAATCGCTGCAGCTTCTGCATAGGAACGGAGTGTACAGGCGACCGGCGGATGTGCGCGCACAGTCTTCGCACCTTCTGGAGCAGGGCTGTTAACTCGGGATAATTTTTGAGGAAGCACTGCACCACCAGGTTCAAGGTGTGAGCCAAGCAAGGTATGTGGCTGAGTTTTGAAAGGGCTATGGCTGCCACAAAATTACGGCCGTTATCACTAACTACCTTGCCTGCCTCAAGATGTACACTGCCCAGCCATGACTCAGTTTGTCGCTTCAAGTACTCGGCCAGCACCTTGGCGGTGTGTCTGTCGCCCAAACACATCATCTGCAACACAGCCTGCTGACGCTTTCCACTAGCTGCTCGATAGGGGGACACCTCGTGTGCAACAGTGGCAGCTGCAGATGGAGTGCTCGTACGACTGCGCTCTGTGGACGAGCTTTTGCTTCTGGAGGAGGAGGAGGAGGAGGAGGGTCGAACGCCTACAGCCAACTGTTTCCTATACCGTGGGCTAGGCAGCACTGTCCCACCACCGCTGTCCCCTGTGGACCCTGTATCCACCACATTAACCCAGTGCGCAGTGATGGACACGTAACGGCCCTGGCCATGCCGACTGGACCATGCATCAGTTGTGAGGTGCACCTTTCCGCTCACTGACTGCTTGAGTGCATGGACAATGCGGTCTTTCACATGATGGTGGAGGGCTGGGATGGCTTTGCGAGAGAAGAAGTGGCGACTGGGTAGGTCATAGCGTGGTACTGCATAGGCCATGAGTTCGCAGAAAGCTGCGCTTTCCACCAAGCGAAAGGGCATCATCTCAAACGAGATTAGTTTGGCAATGTGGGCGTTCAAACCCAGTGTACGCGGATGAGAGACTGAGTACTTTCTTGACCTACTCATAGTGTCTGGGAGGGTGAGCTGGACTTGAGAGCTGCATATGGTGTAAGTAGCGGTGGACAGGGCGGACTGAGAGAGGGTTGATGATGGTGATGGAGTTGGTGTTCTTTCTGATGGCCTAGAATCAGTCTTTCGTTGATATAACAGTGGGATTCCCTGACTGCTGTGGCCTTGCAACGACACCTCAACATTTGCTGCTGTGCTAACCGGTGGGCTTACAGTGGGGGAAACAATGTAGCGTTGCTGACTACCTTCGTTGTGATCAGTTGCACATGTGGCACTTGAGGTTTGGTGTTGTGTCCACGCTTGTAAGTGCATGGTGTTTAAATGTCTAAGCATGCAACTGGTATTCAAATTTTTCAGATTTTTCCCTCGGCTAAAGGTCTTTGCGCACTTCTTACAGATAACCTTGGCCTGATCATGAGGATTTTGTTCAAAAAAGTGCCACACTGCACTCTTCCTACTTTGGCAGACATTTTGCGGCCTAGCACGCTGTGATCTTTTGACCCTCTGGACAAGCTGTCCAGCAACTCT
The DNA here is from genome assembly GCF_039654945.1 of Dendrobates tinctorius. Lineage (NCBI taxonomy): Eukaryota > Metazoa > Chordata > Amphibia > Anura > Dendrobatidae > Dendrobates > Dendrobates tinctorius. The sequence goes on along the minus strand of NW_027361779.1, from coordinate 39,161,958 downwards.
TTTGGATTTTTGGAACCTGTCTTTGGAGTGCTCCGGGCCTGCCAGATAACAGCTGTTGCGATGTCGATGTCTGCTGTGGATGCTCTTCATCTGAGCTATTGGAAGCAGCACCCTCTTCCCCCAATGGATGCCAATCTGGGTCAACAACTGGGTCATCCATCACCTCCTCTTCAATGTCATGTGCACCTTCCTCTGTGTCACCGTGTATGGTGGTATAGTGTGCGGGAAGGGGCACCTGAGTCTCATCAGGGTCAGAATCTGGCTCTGTACACTGCGAGGACAATGTAGTGCTCTGAGTGAATGTACCAGCAGAATCATCCATCAGCGGCTGTGCATCAGTGCACTCCATGTCAGATTCATCTTGGCCTGGGTAATTCACCATTTGACTTGATAATCCAGGCATGGTATGTGAAAACAGCTCCATGGAGTAATCAGTAGTATGGCCTGCGTCATCCTTCAATCTTGGTTGGGGTGAAGGACACAAGGAAAGGTGTGGTTCATGAACATGAGCCTCCAATGATGACTCAGTGCTTTTACTTTTTACAACTGAAGAAGAGGAGGCGATAGAACTGGAGGCTGAGTCAGCAAGACAAAACTTTTTCCTGATGCTCTGGCTTTAAAAGCGGTTTGCCAACTCCTAGAAAACTAAGCCTTCAAGGCCTTATGGACCAGACGATGACGCAGGCTCAACACCTCCTGCATTCGGTCCTATTTTGCTCTTGCCACTACCATCAGATCCACCACCAACACCATCATTACCAGCTGCCAACCCCCGCCCAATTCCACGGTCTCTTCCACCAGCCTTCCTCATTTTTGGTAGAAATGTAGACAAAATCCAACAAACTATATAGTAATGTAAAACAAGGTACAAGGTGTCTATAGGACAGGGGAGATTTTGAATTTCTGCTCACACTAGTGGACACTGGACACTTTTGGATTGTGTGAGGCCCACTGAATATCTGAGCGCTATGTCACAGGCTCGATGGCACAGCTGTGACCAAAGTGACTAGAGGATAAGTGAGATTTTGAATTTCTGCTCACACTAGTGGACACTGGACACTTTTGGATTGTGTGAGGCCCACTGAATATCTGAGCGCTATATCACAGGCTCGATGGCACAGCTGTGACCAAAGTGACTAGAGGATAAGTGAGATTTTGAATTTCTACAGACACTTGTGGACACTGGACACTTTTGGATTGTGTGAGGCCCACTGAATATCTGAGCGCTATGTCACAGGCTCGATGGCACAGCTGTGACCAAAGTGACTAGAGGATAAGTGAGATTTTGAATTTCTGCAGACACTTGTGGACACTGGACACTTTTGGATTGTGTGAGGCCCACTGAATATCTGAGCGCTATGTCACAGGCTTGATGGCACAGCTGTGACCAAAGTGACTAGAGGATAAGTGAGATTTTGAATTTCTGCAGACACTTGTGGACACTGGACACTTTTGGATTGTGTGAGGCCCACTGAATATCTGAGCGCTATGTCACAGGCTCGATGGCACAGCTGTGACCAAAGTGACTAGAGGATAAGTGAGATTTTGAATTTCTGCTCACACTAGTGGACACTGGACACTTTTGGATTGTGTGAGGCCCACTGAATATCTGAGCGCTATGTCACAGGCTCGATGGCACAGCTGTGACCAAAGTGACTAGAGGATAAGTGAGATTTTGAATTTCTGCAGACACTTGTGGACACTGGACACTTTTGGATTGTGTGAGGCCCACTGAATATCTGAGCGCTATGTCACAGGCTCGATGGCACAGCTGTGACCAAAGTGACTAGAGGATAAGTGAGATTTTGAATTTCTGCAGACACTTGCGGACACTGGACACTTTTGGATTGTGTGAGGCCCACTGAATATCTGAGCGCTATGTCACAGGCTCGATGGCACAGCTGTGACCAAAGTGACTAGAGGATAAGTGAGATTTTGAATTTCTGCAGACACTGGACACTTTTGGATTGTGTGAGGCCCACTGAATATCTGAGCGCTATGTCACAGCCTCGATGGCAAAGCTGTGACCAAAATGACTAGAGGATAAGGGAGATTTTGAATTTCTGCAGACACTTGTGGACACTGGACACTTTTGGATTGTGTGAGGCCCACTGAATATCACAGCGCTATGTCACAGGCAGAAATTGGCTAGTGTATCACAAACTACAAGGTGTATGTAGAATTGGGCAGAGTAGGAATCTCCCTAGAGTGCAGGTCTGTAAGAACGGAACATGTCCTCGACTTATTCTCACAGAGTGACACAGATAGCTTCACTGTGGCTGTGATAACAGCCGTTACACGGTACTGTGTGAGGAGCGTACACCGCTGTATGGTGTGAAAAAATGCACGCTTAGTACCTCAGCAGGACAAAAAAAAAATTGGGATTGCTTTTAAAAAAGCAGTTTGCAGCTCAGTACCTCAGCAGGACAAAAAAAAAAAATGGGATTGCTTTTAAAAAAGCAGTTTGCAGAGCAGTGGGTAAACAGCAATGCAGCTGTCAGGAAGCCTTAGAAGGCAGCCCAACAACCAACACCACTGATACACCACAATATAGCCTCCCCTTGCACTGCACACACAGTGACTGGTGTGTTGTACAGGCACAATCGCTAGCAGCAGAAGCAGTTTTTTTTTCTTCTTCCCTGCCTAACACTCTCCCTACAGAATCAGCAGCAACCTCTCCCTATGCTAAGATCGGCAGAAGTAAGATGGCGGTCGGCGTGCACGCCCTTTTATACCCCCTGTGACGCCCACCAAAGCAAGCCAATCACTTGCATGCCCTTCTGAAAGATGGTGGTGACCCGTGCCTATGTCATCACGTTGCCCACAGTGTCCGTGGATCCTGATTGGCTGAAAAAGAGCGCAAAACAAACTTTTGAAATGCGACTTTGGCGCGTAAGTCGCCGACCTCGTGGCCGACCTCATCCTAGGGTCGGGTTTCGTTTCATGAAACCCGACTTTTGAAATTTTTCGACCCGTTTCGCTCAACTCTACTTTTGAACCTCCCTTCAGACCTCCCCAAGTCTCTGCACGGCGACCTCCACCCCAGGGTATTCAGAACTAATCTAAGAAAATTCGCCAAAATGGGGTTGAAAACCATAATTACAAAAGAATGACGAATTTCCGGTACATTGATTTACTCAACTGATGAAAGCAAACTCAGCGAGAGGTAAATCGAACATCAGTTCACCTGTCACACTGTCACAAAGCACCTTAAAATTTGTTCCAAAGATTGATTTGTCCTCTCAGTCTGACCATTCGTTTCAGAGTGATAAGCAGATGAAAATGACAAATCAATCCCTAGCTCTCCAAAATTTAGAGACAAATAGTACTCCCCTATCTGACACAAAGTTCAGAGGGATCCCATGTAATCTTACAATGTGAGACATAAACAACCTGGAGAGTGCCTCTGCATTAGGTAAATCTGACAAAGGAACAAAATGAGCTTGTTTGCTGAATCGATCAACTATCACCCAAATAGCAGTGTTCCCAGCAGACAGAGGCAATTCTGTAATGCAATCCATGGACAAATAAGTCCATGGCTTTCTGGAATAGGCAATGGAGCCAATTCCTCAGCCGGCCGGCTATGACTGACTTTGGCGTGTGCCCAGACTTCACAAACAGATACATAATCGTCAATATCCTTATATATAGAGGGCCATGAATGAAAAAAGTCTAGCAATGGCTTTCCTTGTGGCAGTAACCCCAGGATGACCACTTAAAATGGAATTATGAAATTCCTGTAACACCTGCAATCTTAGGTATACAGGCATAAATAATTTGGACCCTGGGAAAGTAGAAGGAGCCAAAGGCTGGGCTTTACGAATCTCCTCTTCCAGCTCTGAGGTTACCATAGACATCACAATACCCTAAGGAATAATGGAGGATGGAGGTTCTGGAGGAGAAAAGGAATCTAGACTACGAGATAAAGCATCAGCTTTCACATTCTTAGACACTGGCCTGAATGTAATTGAAAAATTAAATCATGAGAAAAAAAAGGACCATCTGGCTTGTCGAGGAGTTAACCTTTTAGCTGATTCAGTGTAAGCTAAATTATTGTGATCTGTGATCACTGTAACTGGCTAAACTGCCCCCTCCAAAAAATTGCCTCCATTCCTCAAAGTCCAAGCAACTACCGATTCCCAACATCATAATTTCTCGTCTGGTGAAAATTTGTTAGAAAGTAAAGCCACACCTCCCAACTTTTGAAGAAGGGAAAAAGGGATAATTTTAGGCCACACCCTGACCACACCCATTTCACAAATAGTCACACCTATGTCCACGCCCAACCCGACCCATTTAGGACTGCTGATCACACTAACTGGTACTTAGGGCACAGTGGCTGGCATTATGGGCACATTGGCTGGTACTGTGGGCACACTGACAGGTACCGAGGAAAAGAAAGAAAGAAAACAGAGAGAGAGAAAAAAGAAAACAGAGAGAGAGAAAGAAAGGAGAGTGAGAAAGAAAGAACAGAGAGAGGAAGAACAGACAGAAGGACAGAGAGAGAAGGAAAAGAGAGCAAAAGAAAGAACAGAGAGAGAGAAAGAGGGGAAAGAAAAAAGAATAGAGAGCAAAAGAAAGAACAGAGAGAGAGAAAGAAAGGGAAAAGAAAGAAAGAACAGAGAGAAAGTAAGAGGGGAAAGAAAGAAAGAACAGAGACAAAGAAAGAAAGAGAAAGAAAGAGCACAGAGAAAGAAAGAGGGGACAGAAAAAAAGAACAGAGAAAGAGAACGAAAGAACAGAGAGAGAGAGAAAGAGGGAAAAGAAAGAAAGAAAGAAAGAAAGAGGGGAAAGAAAGAACAGAGAGAGAAAGAAAGAACAGAGAGAGAAAGAGAAAGGAAGAACAGAGAGAGAAAGAAAGAAAGAAAGAAAGAAAGAAAGGAAAGAAAGAAATAACAGAGAGAGAGAAAGAAAGGGGAAAGAAAGAAAGAGGGGAAAGAAAAAAAAAGAACAGAGAGAGAAAGAAAGAACAGAGAGCGAAAGATAGAGGGGACAGAAAATAAGAACAGAGGGAGAGTGAATGAAAGAAAGTGGGGAAAGAAAGAAAGAACAGACAGAGAAAGAAAGAGGGGAAAGAAAGAAAGAAGAGAGAGAAAGAAAGAAGTAAAGAAAGAAAGAAAAAGAACAGAGAGAAAGAAAGAAAGAAAGAGGGGAAAGAAATAGAAAGAAAGAAAGAAAGAGGGAAAAAAGAGGGGAAAGAAAGAACAGAGAGCAAGAAGAAAAAACAGAGAGAATGAAAAAGAGAAAGAAAGAAAGAATAGAGAGAAAGAAAGAAACAAAGAAAGAGAGGGAAAGAAAGGACAGAGAGAGGGAAAGGAAAAAAGAACAGAGAGAAAGAAAGAGGGGAAAGAAGGAAAGAACAGAGAAAAAGAAAGAAAAAGAAAGAACAGAGAGCGAAAGAAAGAAGGGATAGAAAAAAAGAACAGATAGAGAGAGAGAGAGAAAGATAGGAAAGAAAGAAAGAGGGGAAAGAAAGAACAGAGAGAGAACAGATAGAAAGAAAGAACAGAGAGAGAGAGAAAGAAAAAACAGAGAGAAATAAAGAGGGGAAAGAAAGAACAGAGAGAGAAAGAAAGAGAGGACAGAAAAAAAGAACAGAGGGAGAGCGAAAGAAAGAGGGGAAAGAAAGAAAGAAAGAACAGAGAGAGAAAGAAAGGGGAAAGAAAAAGAATAGAGAAAGAAAGAGAAAGAAAGAAAGAAAAAAAGAAGGAAAGAACAGAGAGAAGGAAAGAAAGAACAGAGTGATAGAGAGAAAGAAAGAGGGGAAAGAAAGAACAGAGAGAGAAAGAAAGCGAAAAGAAAGAACAGAGAGAGAAGGAAAGAGCGAGGGGAAAGAAATAAAGAACAGAGAGAGAGAGAAAGAAAGAGAAAGAACACAGAGAAAGAAAGAAAGAAAGAGGGGAAAGAAAAAGAAAGAGGGGAAAGAAAGAACAGAGAGAGAAAGAACAGAGAGAGGGAAATAAAGAACAGAGAGAGAGAAAGAAAAGAGAGAGAAAGAACAGAGAAAGAAACAGATAGAGAAGGAAAGAACAAATAAAGAAACAGAGAGAGAAAGAAAGAAATAAAGAAAGATTCTATAAAGATACTATAGCAGCCCGACTCCCATTGTAATTCCCACCTGAGACTCTTGATGCAGGACATATCATGATCCGCTCACATGGTCGGCATTCCCACTGTCTGCGCTGTCGGAGGAGGACACGGTGATGGATTTGAAGCATTCCCTGAAGTGCTTCCATGGTTCCGTCACAATCTCCTCATGAAATTACCTCATTTCTGGTCAGCTTCCAGCACATCACTTCCGGTGGAACGTCATGTGCAAGTTTTAAAGTGCTCTTCAGGGCTCCGCCGTGTACTCCTGTGTCCGCAGGAAAAGCCCGCTTTGTATGCCTCATATACACTTGGCTCCGCTCTGTGCATCCCGTACACACATGGCTCCACTCCGTACACTCACGGCTCTGCTCCACACACCCCATACACAAGGCTCTGCTCCGCATACCCCATACACACGCAGCTCCGCTCCGTACTCCAAGCACACACACGACTCCGCTCCGCACACCGCGTACACACACGGCTCCACTCTTTACACCTCGTACACACACGGCTCCGCTCCATACACCTCGTATACACACGGCTCAGCTCCGTACGTCTCGTACACACCCGGCCCCACTCCGTACACCTCGTACACACACAGCTCCGCTCCAAACACCTCGTATACACACAGCTCTGCTACATCCACACTGTAAACCCCTCCTGACCCCACACAGTAACTTCACCTCGTCCATCACCATGACAACCAGCACAGCAGAGTCCTGCAGAGTGCAGACACGGAGGCCCCTGATCATGTGACCCCTGGCTCCTCCCCTCCTGTGACCTCATCACAGGTCCTGTGCGCACAGCCACAGGACAGCCTAGGACGTCATTGCAGGCTGCGGTGGGTCTCTCTGAGAGGACGAGGATGGGGGCGGTGCATGGGGGGCGTGATGTCTGAGTGCAGTGTGGGAAAAATAGAGTCCCGGACAGGACGTGGGGGGGTCAAAAATGGGACTGTCCCGCGAGAATCGGGATGGTTGGGAGCTATGAGTAAAGCACATGCATACAGGTTAGTCAGAGTTTTGAGCTCCTGCGATAAGACTGCCCCCACTCCAATCTAAAAAAGCATCCACTTACACAATGAACAGTTCTAGGAGATCATGTTGGATCAGAATGGGTGTGGATATAAAACACTCTTTTAATTTTTCAAAAGCCCTGATAGCACCTCTGGCGCCACCGAGGCTCAGTCACCACGGAGGTACTGCACCCCCTCGCTCCTAAGGTGTAGTGCCCCAGGTAAGGTGGGAACTCCTGACCATGCTCCAACACTTGCACCCCACACAACAGAGTAGTTCAGCAAAGCCACATTGCGGCTCCCTGCTTGGAGTGTAGCAGAGCACCTTTGGTGGCTCCCTGCTTGAAACACTAAACGTGCTGGGAGGTGGGTGGAGTTGAGAATATATAAAAGAGCGGGAAGGTTTAGAATTTCAGTCAGTCAGTCAGTAGGTTAGTCTGAGGGAGGAAGTCACTCAGAGAGGAGTGAGGAAAGGAGATCTGTTATGAATGAGTCACCGAAGGAGGAAAAAACAAAAATACAAGCTAAGTCCAGAAAACCGGAGAGGTTGGTAGCTATCGGATTGCAGATCCCTGATCCTATCCACAACAACTAACAGTAGCCGTGGGGGGTTCCTACGATGCCCTAGACCCCTCGATCACAGCCGGAGAACTAAATAGGCCTAAAGAAAGGGGAAATCTAAACTGCCCCAGAGCAGACCCCAAAGCAATAGGCAGCCCCCAACATATAATGATGGTGAAGCAAGATGAAAACACTAACACAGATAGAAAGATAGGTTGAGCAAACGATGGGGCCCAAGCTAACTAAAAAGGACAGGATAGAAAAGCTGCTGTCTGCAATCCGTAAAAAACCCTACCAAAAAATGTCCCAACCGTCTGATAGAAAAAACAGGCCCTGAAGTCGCTAGGACTTCAAAAAGACTATATCAGCACTCAGGTAAATTCTGAAGACAGAGCAAGAGACAAACTGATCAGAGACAAAAATGGAACTCAGCACACCCCAGACCGGGGATGGCTGAACTCCAAAAAACAAGGTAAACAAAACAAAACTAATACGTTCAATAGCAGAGCAAAAACTTATCATTGGGAAGCAGGAATCAGACTGGTCTCCAAGAATCCAGCAGAGAAATCACCAGCGACTCAGAAGGGCGTCGGCTGCCTTATATCCAGTCAGAATTTCCTGTTACCCAGTCATCATCTACCAGATCAGGTGTTTGGTAATCAGCCTCACTACCTTCCTTCACCAGAAGAGGGAGTACATCAGACATCGACGGTGAAGGGGAAAATGAACTCACAACAGTACCTCCCCCTTGAGGAGGGGTCACCGAACCCTCATCCACGCCACCAGGGCAATCAGGATGGGCCTGATGAAAGGCACGAACCAATCTTTCGGCATGAATATCAGATGCAGGGACCGAAGAATTATCCTCCTGGCCATAACCCTTCCATTTAACCAAATACTGGAGTCTCCGTCTAGCCAGGCGAGAATCCAGTATCTTCTCAACCTCATATTCCACATTACCTTCCACCAATACCGGGTCAGGAGGTGCCACCACAGGAACTACTGGCTCAACAAACCTCTTTAACAGAGACTTATGAAACACGTTATGGATCTTAAATGTAACAGGAAGAGCCAATCGAAAAGAGACTGGATTAAGAATCTCCAAAATCTTGTAAGGTCCAATAAATCTAGGTTTAAACTTTGGAGAAGCCACCTTCATAGCGATATTCTTTGATGACAACCAAACCATATCACCCACCTTAAACTGGGGACCAATGGTCCTATGCCGGTTGGAAAACCGCTGGGCCTTTTCCTGGGAGAGAGACAACTTATCCACCACTTGGTCCCAGATCTGGTGCATTCTCTCCACCACAGTGTCAACACCTGGGCAGACAGAAGGCTCCACCTGCCCTGAAGAGAATCGAGGATGAAACCCAAAGTTACAAAAAAAGGCGACATCAAAGTGGCAGAACTAGCTCTATTATTTAAAGCAAATTCGGCCAAGGGCAAAAATGAAACCCAATCATCCTGATCAGCAGAAATAAAACATCTCAAATACGACTCCAAAGTCTGGTTTGTTCTCTCCGTCTGCCCATTGGTCTGAGGGTGAAACGCAGAGGAGAAGGACAACTGAATTCCCAGCTTGGAACAGAAAGTCCTCCAAAATCTAGACACAAACTGAACTCCTCTGTCAGATACAATGTTCTCAGGAATCCCATGCAAGCGAACCACCTGCTGCAAAAACAAGGGCACCAACTCTGAGGAAGATGGCAACTTAGGGAGTGGTACAAGATGGACCATCTTAGAGAATCTATCACAAATCACCCAAATAACAGTCATTCTCTGAGAGACAGGCATATCAGAGATAAAATCCATTGAAATATGGGTCCATGGCCTCCTGGGCACCGGCAAAGGCATCAACAACCCACTAGAGCGAGAGCAAGGTTTAGACCGAGAGCAAGTCCCACAGGACTGCACAAAATTCCTGACATCACGAGACAAGGCGGGCCACCAAAAAGACCGACTCACCAAATCTCTAGTACCAAAAATACCTGGATGACCAGCCAATGCAGAGCAATGAACTTCAGACATCACTCTCTTCCTCCACTGGTCAGGAACATACAATTTTCCAATGGGACAACGCTCAGGTTTGTCCTCCTGAAACTCTTCCAGAGCACGTCTCAAATCGGGCGAGATGGCAGAAAGAACTACCCCCTCACCTAAGATGGTAGCAGGCTTGGTCACAACAGGAGAATCAGCAAAGAAACTCCTAGAGAAGGCGTCTTCCTTGACATTATTAGTGCCCGGAAGAAAAGAGACCACAAAATCAAAACGTGTGAAAAACAAGGCCCACCTAGCTTGTCTAGGATTCAAGCGTTTGGCCGACTCCAGGTAAATCAAATTCTTGTGGTCAGTAAGGACCACGACTTGATGTTTAGCTCCCTCCAACCAATGTCTCCACTCCTCAAATGCCCATTTCATGGCTAACAATTCCAGATTCCCCACATCATAGTTACGTTCGGATGGGGAGAACTTTCGGGAAAAGAAAGCACAGGGATTCATTTTAGATGTTACAGGATCTTTTTGGGACAAAACAGCTCCTGCACCAATCTCAGAAGAGTACACCTCTACCTGAAACGGGAGTGAGACATCAGGTTGCCGCAAAACCGGAGCAGAAGTGAACCTTCGCTTCAGCTCCTGAAAGGGAGAAACAGCCTCCGGAGACCAATTCAGCACATCAGCACCCTTCTTAGTCAAATCAGTCAATGGTTTGGCAATACCAGAAAAATTAGCTTTAAATTTACGATAAAAATTAGCAAAACCCAAAAATTTCTGGAGGGCCTTCAAAGAAGTGGGCTGAACCCAATCATAAATGGCCTGTACCTTGGCCGGGTCCATTTCAATAGTTGACGGAGACAAAATAAATCCCAAAAATGAAATCCTCTGTACACCAAAAAGGCATTTCGATCCCTTGACATACAAGGAATTCTCCCTCAAAATCCGGAACACAGTCCGAACATGTTCCACATGAGAGTCCCAATCCTTGGAAAAGATCAAAATATCATCCAGATAGATGATCAAAAATTTATCTACCAAGTCTCGGAAAATATTATTCATGAAGCACTGGAAGACAGAAGGGGCATTAGTGAGCCCAAAAGGCATCACCAGGTACTCAAAATGTCCCTCCGGAGTATTAAACGCCGTCTTCCATTCATTCCCATGCTTAATGCGAATAAGATTATACGCCCCTTGAGGTCAAGCTTTGTAAACCAGCAAGCACCTTTAACTCTGGAGAATAGATCAGAAATAGGGGTAACGGATACTGATATTTAACAGTAATTTTGTTGAGGGAACGATAGTCAATACAAGGCCTTAATGACCCATCTTTCTTAGCCACGAAAAAAACCCCAGCACCTAAGGGTGAAGAGGATGGTCTAATATGACCCTTCTCCAACGACTCCTTAATATAGGATCGCATAGCCTCGTGTTCGGGTACAGATAAATTGAAAAGTCGACCTTTGGGAAATTTACACCTAGGGCTCAGCTCAATTGCACAGTCATAACTCCTATGAGGAGGCAAAGACGCAGACTCATTCTCACTAAATACATCATAATAATCAGCCAAATAATCAGGAACATCATGCGACTGGGGAGAGGTGGAGAAAATAGGAGCATCACTAAGGGCACACCGACGACCCCAACTCACCACAGACACAGATTTCCAATCCAAAACTAGATTATGGATTTGCAACCAGGGAAACCCCAGAACGATGGTAACATGCAAATTATGCAATGCCAAAAATCTGCAATTTTCTTGATGGTCTGGGGCGACCCGCATTACCACCTGAGTCCAAAACTGAGGTTTATTCTTCGCCAAAGGAGTAGCATCAATACCCCTCAAAGGGATAGGCATCCGCAGAGGTGTCATAGGAAACCCACAACGTTTAGCAAAATCCAAGTCCATCAGGTTCAGAGCTGCTCCCGAATCCACAAAAGCCTTAGCGGAAAATGTGGACAGGGAGCAGATCAGAGTAATTGCCAGAAGAAACTTAGGTTGAACACCACCCACAGCAAATGTGTGTGCAAAACGTTTCTCTCGTTTAGGGCAGACAGAAATAATATGCGAGGCATCACCACAGAAGAAACACAGCTTATTACGCCTTCTGAACTCCTGACATTGCGCCCTAGACAAAACTCTATCACATTGCATAGGTTCAGACATTTGTTCAACAGGTGGCAACACAACTCATGCGGTTTTGCGTTCACGCAAACGCCGATCAACCTGAATGGTTAATGACATAGAATCGTCAAGACCAGAGGGAATAGGAAATCCCACCATAGTATCTTTTACGGTTTCTGACAAACCCTTCCGAAAGATCTGCCAAGGCACCATCATTCCAGGTAGTAAGGCTAGTTTCACACTTGCTTTTTTTTGCAGCGCGTTTTTCCCGCAAAAAAACGCATTGAAAAAACGCATACAAAAGCATACAACTGCTGCGTTTTTTTCAAGCATTTTTATGAGCATGCATGAAAAAAACGCAGCGTTTTTATGCGTTTGTATGCGTTTTTAGTGCGTTTTTACCGCGTTTGCGTTTTTTTCCAACATTTTTAGGTGGCCCCTCACACTACCCAAACCATGACTTTACTAACCCTAACCCTGACCCTAACCCTAACCCTAACCCTGACCCTAACCCTAACCCTAACCCTGACCCTAACCCTTAACCAAATCATACTTAACCCTAACCCAAACCCTAAACCCTAACTAACCCTAACCCTAACCCTAACCCTGACCCTAACCCTAACCCTAACCCTGACCCTAACCCTAACCCTAACCCTAACCCTGACCCTAACCCTAACCCTAACCCTGACCCTAACCCTTAACAAAACCATACTTAACCCTAACCCTGACCCTAACCCTAACCCTAACCCTAACCCTGACCCTAACCCTAACCCTAACCCTGACCCTAACCCTTAACAAAACCATACTTAACCCTAACCCTGACCCTAACCCTAACCCTGACCCTAACCCTTAACCAAACCATACTTAACCCTAATCCTGACCCTAACCCTGACCCTAACCCTAACCCTAACCCTAACCCTGACCCTAACCCTTAACAAAACCATACTTAACCCTAATCCTGACCCTAACCCTGACCCTAACCCTTAACAAAACCATACTTAACCCTAACCCTGACCCTAACCCTAACCCTAACCCTGACCCTAACCCTTAACCAAACCATACTTAACCCTAATCCTGACCCTAACCCTGACCCTAACCCTAACCCTGACCCTAACCCTTAACAAAACCATACTTAACCCTAATCCTGACCCTAACCCTGACCCTAACCCTTAACAAAACCATACTTAACCCTAACCCTGACCCTAACCCTAACCCTAACCCTAACCCTGACCCTAACCCTTAACAAAACCATACTTAACCCTAATCCTGACCCTAACCCTGACCCTAACCCTTAACCAAACCATACTTAACCCTAACCCTGACCCAAACCCCAACCCTAACCCTGACCCTGACCCTAACCCTAACCCTAAACCCCCTTAACTAACCCTAACTCTAACCCAAACCCCTAAATTCCATGGTTAAAAAAAAAAACGCATATGCAAAAAAACGCATACATGAGCATGCCAGTGCGCACATATGCGCATCCATAGGCTATAATGGCCATTTTGTAGCGCAAAACGTGCGCATATGTGCGCATGCGCTTTTTTGCAGGGCCAAAAAATGCAACATGCTGCGTCTGGAAAATACAAACGCACACCCCAAAAAAACGCAGCGCATGAAAATCGCATACATGCGCTTACAAGCGCGCAGGTATGCGCACCCATGTTAAATATAGGGGAAAAAACGCATGCGCACATATGCGTTTTTTTCCAGCGCTAAAAAACGCAAATGTGAAACCAGCCTAAGGACCGCCCACTTTCGGAATTTTTGACAGTACAACTCTGCAGAATCCCGACCCTGGCTCAATGCCAACAGGGCCTTTTCAGCCTGATCAATAGCATTAGGTTCATCATACAACAACCCCAAGGCCTGATGAAATGCATTCACATCAGTCAGAATAGGATCATCAGGTTTCAAAGAAAACGCCCAATCCTGGGGATCGCCGCGCAGCACAGAGATGACAATTTTAACCTGCTGCGCGGAGCTCCCCGATGAGTTGGCTTCAAAGCAAAAAATAATTTACAATTTTTCTTAAAATTCAAAAATTTAGACCAATCCCCAAAAAACACATCAGAAGTAGGGATCTTTGGTTCAGCAGCATGTGAATGAGCAAGATAGGCGGAAATTTCCCGCACTTCAGCATTGAGCTGCTCCACATGATCTGTCTGATTTGTCTATTTGCTTAATTGTCTATTGCTTAATCTCCATTGAGAAAAAACTCCTCCTACGGCCTCAGAGAAATAGAGGAAAAAATATACACAAGAAAAAAAAAAAATTCTGACACTTTTTTTGTTTTTTACAATTCTTTCCTGCTATTGAGTACCCTAGATTCTGCGGTATGGCTGGTGATTCCGTTATGAATGAGTCACCGAAGGAGGAAAAAACAAAAATACAAGCTAAGTCCAGAAAACCGGAGAGGTTGGTAGCTATCGGATTGCAGACCCCTGATCCTATCCACAACAACTAACAGTAGCCGTGGGGGGTTCCTACGATGCCCTAGACCCCTCGATCACAGCCGGAGAACTAAATAGGCCTAAAGAAAGAAAGGGGAAATCTAAACTGCCCCAGAGCAGACCCCAAAGCAATAGGCAGCCCCCAACATATAATGACGGTGAAGCAAGATGAAAACACTAACACAGATAGAAAGATAGGTTGAGCAAACGATGGGGCCCAAGCTAACTAAAAAGGACAGGATAGAAAAGCTGCAGTCTGCAATCCGTAAAAAACCCTACCAAAAAATGTCCCAACTGTCTGATAGGAAAAACAGGCCCTGAAGTCGCTAGGACTTCAAAAAGACTATATCAGCACTCAGGTAAATTCTGAAGACAGAGCAAGAGACAAACTGATCAGAGACAAAAATGGAACTCAGCACACCCCAGACCGGGGATGGCTGAACCCCAAAAAACAAGGTAAACAAAACAAAACTAATACGTTCAATAGCAGAGCAAAAACTTATCTTTGGGAAGCAGGAATCAGACTGGTCTCCAAGAATCCAGCAGAGAAATCACCAGCGACTCAGAAGGGCGTCGGTTGCCTTATATCCAGTCAGAATTTCCTGTTACCCAGTCATCATCTACCAGATCAGGTGTTTGGTAATCAGCCTCACTACCTTCCTTCACCAGAATAGGGAGTTCATCAGACATCGACGGTGAAGGGGAAAATGAACTCACAACAGAGATCTCTGGAAGAGGGATGGAGGAAGGAGTGCTGCAGCTGCCTCAGTGATCTGAGCCAGCTGGCACGGGAAAGGAAAGAAGGAGAAAGACATTGAACTGAAGCATGAGCTTCCATAAGAAAGAAAGACAAGTACGGAACGTAGGAGTAAAAGGGAACACAGAGGACGTGGGTTAGAGGAAGAACCCTACCTAGAAGATCTAAGCGCAAGGACGGGGCCCGGTCCCCGAGGTTGTATGGACACTAATGGTTCTGCAGCAGACACCGGTGGAGTAGTGGGCTGTAAATGCACTACTCCCATTTAAGACTTGGGGGCACAACAGCAACTTCGATAGTGAGCCGGGACTCAGGAGTGAGGAGTCCCCGAACCAGGCTACAGCTGTCTGCCATACAAGTAGAGTTCTTGGGAACATCTGTCAGGAGGCACTCCAGTGTAACTCAGTACTGGGAGTACTTCACACTTAAAGGCGCTATAGAGGAGACGTTCAGAAAGGCACATGTTGGCGGAGTGTTGGAAGGGAGTATTCCATCTTGCCTGTAGGTTGACTGAGTCCCTGACCCGGAGGACACGGCACGGAGGTAGGCACCTGTGTGTACTACAGACTGTGAGTAAAGCTTTGAAACTACAAGCCCTGGTGTCCTCCATTGATTCTTGCGCCAGCACACCCAGCACCGCTACATCTGGGTACCAGCTTCTACACCGACTGCGCCTCTCCTCTACCCCTACATCTATACTGCCCTGGGGCTACAACTCCACCTGTGGGGAGCTTTGCCATCTTGGCTGCAACACACCACCAGCCCCAGAGGCTCTGCATGCAGCGTCGGCCTAACATCTCACTTGCCGAACACCACAGGTGGCGTCACGAACTATTCCATTAACTACATTCCACCATTCAAACAACACCCCCTATTAATTGGGCGCCCAGGGCCACGGACCGGGTCGCCGCTGCTGTGACACATTCTGCCGACACCGGCCCGGTACCGAGTACCCCATGGCCCTGGGAGGGCGACCCACACCCGGCAACCAAACCTTGCGATTCGCCCCCTTATGTGTAAGATCAGTAAGTGGTTTAGCAATCTGTGAAAATCCTTTAATACATTTTCTATTATAGTTGGTGAATCCCAGAAAACGCTGCAAAGCCTTAAGATCATGAGATTGAACCCAATCAATCTTAAATCCCACTAAAATAATCACTTTGGGTAGTCTTCCGGAGTATCTCCATTCTTCGCTGTTTATTCTCAGCACCATTTAATGCCTTTGCCGATGTCTGATTCCATGAGGATACCAGCGGATGATTCTTCTTATGTAAACTTCCTTCAGATCTGGCAGCAGAACCAAGCCTCCCTCCTTAAAGCAATGTCCAAGATGAAATCCCATGCAGACTAGAAGAGAGGTTCTCCGCCTCATTACCGACCTGAAGGTAAAGTTTGTCTGTTGACTCATAACATTTGCTTGAAGTTGCCATTTTGTAAGTTCGTTCTTCGGTACCTTGAGCCATTCAGGGTTCTCAGACAGATCAATACGGTGACCTACATACTTCAGTTCCCTCTAAGCCTATGGATCCCCAATTCCTTCCATGTTTATTTCCTTAAACTGGTGGCCCTAAATTGCTTCTCCAAGCCCCTTACTTCTGCCTCTACACCTGTTCCTAAGGGTTCTTTGGACATATTTGAGGTGAAAGGCATTCTGGATTCCAATAAGGTTCAGAGGAGGACCTTCAATCTGGTTGATTGGAGGGCTTTCAGTCCTGAGGAGAGGTCTTAGGATCCTGCCGTCAACATCTACGCCCCTGCTATTCTTGTGCGTTTTCTCCATTGGGTTGGCCTAAAAAAAATGATGTGAAAGGAGGGGTGCTGTCACAGTGGTAACTCACCATTGTCACGGCGCTGCCCTACCCACCATGTTCACGGTGTGGCTTCTCTGCAACAGCATGTTGCTTTCATTTGGCCTTAAGGGGACATAGCCAGTCTGTACAGGAAATTAACTCTGCTGAGTACTTCAGAGATCAGATACTCTGGCCTATCTCGTTCCAGCAGATCCTGTATTAGGCAGCTCCTCCACCAGACCATGCTCGAACAATGGTTCCTTGCATGCTAGCACCTACATATCACCATATTCTGTTTTCGGTTAATGACCCGGCTCTTTCACCCATCCTGTCTGATCTCTCTGCTACTGACATTGGCCATGTGTATTGATCCTGTGCTTCCTGCCCCCGTAAGTGAAAAAAAAAAGCTTCCCCCTTCTCGCAACAGTTTATGAAAATCAAACCGCACTCGAATGGCATCCAAATGCTGTTCAATTTTTTCACAGACCCATTGACTTGCCTTGCCTATTTTGATCCAACAATTAGATCAATATAGGACATGTTTCCACAATATTGCGCTGACTGCTCAATCCGCAAATAATCACAGACATGTGAACAGCTCTATTCATTATTATAGTTGGAAGTGTTATTCTTGTGCAAAGTGCCTAAGCGAGGTAGTGCTCTGGCACTCTACAGACAACACGTGTCCCAGTCCCGGTGTGCTACTGTACGTGGGGTGCATCACACTTAATTCTGGCCTACAGGCCTCCATTGGCTACATGTTTTCCTCTTCTGGAACCTTGGCAGCAATCAATTCAGGGGACACAAGTTTCGTAAAAACAATCAAACTTTTGCTTGACAACTGGCAGTTTTACAAACAGGCATATAGGATAAGACCCAGAGGGTTGTCATCTTTCCCACAGGTACCAGACACAGCTTCAACCCTGGTGCTTGTTATGGGTAGAGTGCCCCTCTTGCTATCTTCGCTCGCATTAGGAATTCTTTTCCACCACTGGCAGTGCACCCGGATTGCAATACCTCCCGCCTCCTAGAGTTTGAGTGTATCTTTCCTTGTAGCTTCACAAGCTGAGCGTGCCCAAGGGCCCTAACGTTCATCTCGAGGTTCCCCAAGCCGGTAGACGTTATTATAAGGAAGGGTATTTTTAGCAATCCACTGCCCCGAGTATTAGGCCCACATTGTCCCTAGAAGCCTATTGAGTGAGACTGCTGCTGTCACTTCACACTACTGTCCTCCACTGAACTGTCACTTCCAGAATTTGACACTAACTCTCAGTCCCTCCCAAACTGGGCCAGCCATTACAGTTAACTCTTGACAATATGTTTGAATATAACATTCATCATTCTAACCCCTTAGAGTGTCAGGGAGCAGACCATCAGCTCCACCATTCCTACACAAGAAAAACATGGATAGTACTCATATGCAAAAAACGGATGTCTGAATGAGCTCTCAGACTGATTTCATGCTAGAGAGAAAATCAAGCAAGGAAGCCAATGACTTGTCCCACTACTAAACCTGTTTATCATTTCCTAAAAATGTAAACCCCAAAACAGGAATTACCAATGTCCTTAGCAAACTTTATTTTACCAGGGATGAAGATTTGCATCCTTTGATGGAGACAAGGGACACATTTAAGGCCCTTGTAATTTTACAGGTTGACCCACAGTGCGCCAAACATTATTTTTTGCTATGGGCCATTTTCATCTTTTTTTCAGCTTATTGTTTCCTTGCCATTTACTTTAGTTGATATTTTGATTAGATTTTCATAACCACTTTGCCATCATTGTAAATTTTACGTCAGAAAACACATATAGAGCAATTATTAATGAAAACGGGGAGCACAAGTCTTTGTTAAGCTTGAAACTGAAAAGTGCAGTATACGATTGCTGTCACAGTACCTGAGTTGTGTAATACAATCTTCCAGATAGTTTTCTTATTCAAGGGTTGTGCTTACAAAAGACCTTTCAACTTTGTTTGTTTTGCAATGAGTTACATGATATTTCCTACAAACCATTGACTAAACATTTATAGAAATTCTTTGTTTGAACCGTACACCAGGCACAGTAATGGCAGACAGGTGATAGGGATGGGTAAATAGTATAAAAAGTCAGATATATAAAGGTCATAAAATGAAGTGTGACTTTTGTCTGATTATTTAATAGAGATATTTGATATTAATAGTTAATAAATATTCTATTTAATTTAGACAGCACATAGTTATGGGGACTTTATGTCTGAATACGACCGACAGCATAGATTTTACATATAAAAAAGCAATAACTGAAGCACTTTCAGGTAGAATAAGTCATATGCAAACATGTGGAGGTTGCTGTGACTGGAGTAGTATGCATACAAACAAATGCAGCAGCATCATGAGTGCGCTAAAATACAGTATATGTGAACATTGAATGAATACATTTTTAATTGCATTACTGCTACTTAGATGATACAGTACTTATAGAATTGAGGCGATTAGTGTATAAATAAGGAAAAATTCCAGCTCCTGGTATAAAAATATTGGTAACGACCTTTATTCCATCAAGATTAAAATAGTGTCCAAGGCATAGTATTTAGTAAGTGACACAGTTCGAACGTGACTGCTCTTTCTCAAAGCTTTGATAAAGAACGGTCACGTTCGAAGCACGTTGCCTCCTGCCTTGTACGCTATTTTAATGTTGATGGAATAAAAGTTGTTACCAATATTTTTATACCAGGAGCTTGAATTTTTTTTGTTTGTTCCAATTACACATGATTAATTGAATCGTGGTTTTGTGCGTGGTTTTTTAAAAATTTGTTTAAGCCCATCTGTTACAGCAAGGCGCACCCCCTTTACAATTCCCAATTTAGACTTACCTCGTCTTGGAAAACACCTATAAATTTAAAGTGGGTGTAGGATCCAACTCTAATTAAAAAACAGCCTAAAGGCTCATTTAGATGAGCGTAATATATGTACATGTGCTCAGTGTTGGACTGGATTGGCAAAGGCTTACCAGTAACATTGATTCTTGAGGCCCACTGTCCAGCTACTTGTAGAAATAACCTGACCCTAGTACACAAATTCCTTTTTTTCTTCTATGTAATATTAACTTGGCTAGCTTGTTTAATGAATGATAAGATTACACCTTTACAGCAAATTGTGAATTAAATGTAATAGCACTACTCATTAGCACTCCTTCACAGGGTCCTACTGGAGGAATCTCCTGTTCTCTTGTGGGCCAGTCCAAGCCTGTGTCCAAGTAAACTTTGGACACCAAATAGATCAATGTAGCATATTTTGCGATTATAAGACACACTGAGCCATAAGACGCACCCTAAATTTTGGGGGTGCAAAACAGGCAAACATTTTTTGTTAAATAAAATGGTGGTGCATCTTATATTCCCTTTTAACCCCTTAGTGACAGAGCCAATTTGCTACTTAATGACCAGGCTAATTTTTACAATTCTGACCACTGTCACTTTATGAGGTTATAAATCTGGAACGCTTTAATGGATCCCACTGATTCTGAGATTGTTTTGCGACATATTGTACTTAATGTTAGATGTAAAATTTCTTCAATATGACGCGTTTATTTATGAAAAACGGAACTGTGACGAAAATTTTTTAAATTTTGCAATTTTCAAACTTTTAATTTGTATGCCCTTAAATCAGAGAGCTATGTCACACAAAATACTAAATAAATAACATTTTCCACATGTCTATTTTACATCAGCACAATTTTGTACCAAAATTTTTTTTGTTAGGAAGTTATAAGGGTTAAAAGTTGACCAGCGATTTCTCATTTTTACAACAAAATTTACAAAACCATTTTTTTAGGTCCCGCCTCACATTTAAAGTCACTTTGAGGGGTGTCCATGACAGAAAATACCCAAAAGTGACACCATTCTAAAAACTGCACCCCTCAAGGTGCTCAAAACCACATTCAAGAAGTTAATTAACCCTTTACGTGCTTCACAGGAACTGAAGCAATGTGGAAAGAAAAAATGAACATTTAACTTTTTTTCACAAACATTTTACTTCAGAACCAATTTTTTATAGTTTCACAAGTGTAAAAAGAGAAAATGAACCACAAAATTTGTTGTGTAATTTCTCCTGAATACGCTGTTACTCCATATGTGGGGATAAACCACTGTTTGGGTGCATGGCAGAGCTCGGAAGGGAAGGAGCATCGTTTGACTTTTTCAATGCAGAATTGGCTGGAATTGAGATTGGATGCCATGTCGTGTTTGGAGAGCCCCTGATGTGCCTAAACAGTGGAAACCCCCAATTCTAACTCCAACCCTAACCCCAACACCCCCCCAAACCTAATCCGAACCTTAACCATAACCCTAACCCCAACCCTAACCCCAACACACCCTTAACCCTAATCCCAACCCTAACCATAACCCTAATCCCAACCCTATCCCTAATCCCAACCCTAACCATTATCCCAACCCTAATTCTAATCCCAACCATAACAGTGATCCCAACCCTAACACTAACTTTAGCCCCAACCCTAACCTTAGCCCCAACCCTAAACCTAACTTTAGCCCTAAACCTAACCCTAACTTTAGCCCCAACCCTAACCCTAACCTTAGCCCCAACCCTAATTTTAGCCCAACTCACTTTAGCCCATCTCTAACCCTAATGGGAAAATTGAAATAAATACATTTTTTTAATTTTATTATTTTTCCCTACCTAAGGCGGTGATAAAGGGGGGTTTGACTTACTATTTTTTATTTTGATCACTGTGATAGAGTCTATTACAGTGACCAAAATGAACCAATAGGAAAAATTTCCTATTGTTGCCGGGTGACGGCCAGCAGATCTCGTCGGGCGCACTGCGCATGCGCATGCCATTTTGATCCCGGTCGAAGACGCTGGCGACCGTGGGGGGAAGCAGGAGGGCCCAGGAACACCGGGAGGTACCAGGGGGGATCGGGGACCCTATTTTTCTCTGCTCTGATGTACGATCACATCAGTATAGAGAGAAATTAAATGGCAAATCAGACTTTTTTTTGCAACATCGAGGTCAGTACAAGCCAACCCAAATCATGTCCTCTGGGGTCTCGGCTACCCCCGGCAGCCGAGACTCCGGAGAAATTCTGACTCTGGTGCTCACTGTAACCTTAAACCTCAGCGCCATTAATTAACAGCACTGTGGTTTAAG
The DNA here is from genome assembly GCF_039654945.1 of Dendrobates tinctorius. NCBI lineage: Eukaryota > Metazoa > Chordata > Amphibia > Anura > Dendrobatidae > Dendrobates > Dendrobates tinctorius. The sequence continues at coordinate 39,140,027 of NW_027361779.1, read as the reverse complement.
TATCCTTTACTGCTGCCGTTAAAAGGCGTATCGGCAGTCATTAAGGGGTTAAATGTAGATTACCTGAGGGGTGGGTGCGGTGGAGCAGGGTCACAGGAGGTAGGGTCGCTGCTTCAGGAGGCTGGCAGCAACAGGACCGGGGCAATGCTGCGGTGCCTGTGATCACAGAAGGTATCGGCGCCAGTGAGCGTGTGAGCGGACTCCATTTTCCTTATGATATCTCTGAGGTGGGCCTCAAGAGAATGGCAGCTGGAGGCGGCGCATGCGCAGATTAAGTTCTCATGAGATATTTCTATTTCCTTTGCGTTATTTTTAAAATGTAAAAAATTACAGCATATACAGTGCATATATATATATATATATATTGTTGCACCCGGGCCCCATCCTTGCTCTGCGCCCTGGTCTGCCGCTGCCTCTCGTTGAGGCCACTCACCTCGTGCCTTGCACGCTGTCCCTGTGCAGCAGCAGGTTCCCTGTGTGCCCCATGCTGCTTCTCAGCATTCTGCTCCCTCCCCCTCCTCCAGCTCCTGGTGTCCAGCCAGCAGCTCTCTAAGCAAAGCTATTAGAGCACGCGCACGTGTTCCCCTGGCTTCTTAAAGGGACAGCGCGCATTTTTCAAAATCTGGTAATTATCCAATGGCAGCGCACTGGCTGCTATTTCTGGTCTCTCCTCCATAGGGAGAGTGCCGGAGCAACGAGTATCAACCATTGATACATTCGGTTCTGTTGCTAACCTGTCTGCGCTGCGTTTGCAGTCTCTGTGCAGTCTCTCATGCTAACTGTCTCCACAGATTATCTGTATCCTGATAACCCTGGCTATCTCTGCAATCATCTGTGCAAAAGCCATCCCGTTCTGCCAACAGCCATCCGAGTCTGAGATCTGTGACAAGGTTACTGGAGCCTGCTATCTACCAACTACCCGGATCCAGGACCCGCCTCATTATGGACTCTACTATTGTTTCTGTTATCCCTTTTGGTCCCGCTGGGACAGCTGCCACGTGTCCGGGGTCTAACTGGAGGTAGCACCTGTGTCCTTTGGGTATTCCATTCTGGTCCTGTCTGAGGGACTTTACTATGGGTACCCGGGGCTCACTAGTTATGCCCCCTTCGGAGCCCCCCGAACCGTGGCCCCGAGGTTCCACTTTAAAAATAAAAAACGAATGTGAACTTCACCATCTCTGCCTCCGCTTCCATTTGTTACATATATATATACACTGTATAGTGGGTATGGAAAGTATTCAGACCCTTGTTTCATTGCATTCATTTGGTAAATTCAAAAAAGTTAATTTCTTACTTATTAATGTACACTCTGCACCCCATCTTGACTGAAAAAACAGAAATGTACAAATTTTTGCAAATTTATTAAAAAAGAAAAACTGAAATATCACATGGTCATAAGTATTCAGACCCTTTGCTCAGTACTGAGTATAAGCAACCTTTTAAGCTAGCACAGCCATGAGTCTTCTTGGGAATGATGCAACAAGTTTTGCATCACATTTGGGGATCCTCTGCCATTCTTCCTTGCAGATCCTCTCAAGTTCAGGAAGACAACACTGTACAGCAAAGTAACTTTGCTGCGTTATTATAGTGAATGGATCCTTCAGGAGTTTCATCTGAATTACATCTCTCTGAAATTTAAAAGTAAACCCCAATTCTCAGGGTAGAGCGCAGGATAAATGTGATCCCAAATCATTTATGTAAAATGTTCTCAATACAAGCTTCAACTCAATCCACAAAAAAAGCAAGTACCAACTTAGGTCGGACATCTGACAACGAAAATATAGGTGTTTCCACGGTACTGGTAGTACAAAGGCTATGGAAAATCAAAATGTCCATTGCCCCTCAAAAGAAATTCAGCACTCCCTAATCCAAATGCCCCCTCTCCTTCTGAGCCCCAGTGTGCCTAAACCACATTTATTGTCCACATGTTTGGCATTTCTGTAATGATGACAGCCCATTTAATTTACAGGTGCATGTCTCAGGAGCAATAGCTGGGCACTACAACATACTGGGAACTAAAGCATACTGGTGACTACAACATACTGGTGACTACAACGTACTTGTCAGGAATCGAACCCGGTACCTCGTGTCCACGACCCAGCAGCTCTACCTCCTGAGCGATTCAAGTCAGCTGGACAGCTCCTTGCTAAAACCCAGATACCAGTGACTGTTGTTCCTGATCGGCTCCACCCAGTGTTCTCTAATTGGCCCTCTGATTGCTAATTACACGCCCTATATAAACCTGGCCTTGTGATTGCTGCAGTGCGAGATTATTGTGCTTCCAGCCTCTAGTTAAGTGCTTCCTTCTGCTGATCATCTGCTACCGAACTGCCTCTCCAGTGTACTGACCCCCGGCTGTCATCTGACTATGTTATCTGCTTGATCATCAAATATCAGGTATGTCTGACAAATTTTAAAAACGATTACTTCTGTGGTGCAAGGTACCCTAAATAAAAGAGCCACCTTGACAATATGCAGCATTAGTGCTGCACAAGGTGGCCCTTTTACTTAAAAACGCCTGCGGGGGGGTGACAGGTTCCCCAGAAGTAAACATATAGGTTGTATGAGCACAGGACTATGGGATGGAGGATAATCATTATAATTTGTCATAACTAACCACCGCTAGTTACTATGCCTGGGCATTGTCAGGCTCTTCAGGTAATGTATTTATAAACAGCATAGAATGAATTGAATTACAACGCAAAGAAGCAGTGTTATCACTCACCAGTCTGCAAATGTTGGCTGTAATCCTGCTGTATGGAGACAGAATGGGGTTTTAGGCCTGTAGTATAATGATCCCTGGCTTTAACTTATCAGCTTCTGCATATATCTATATATATATAGTAAGTAAGAGTCTTCACCATAGCGTATAACATCAAGAACACAATCTGTCAAAGGACACTGTCCGCAGTGTTGGAGGAGGACACGATGATGGATCTGAAGCATTCCCTGAAGTGCCTCCATGGTTCTGTCACAATCTCCTCCCGAAATTACCTCATCTCATTTCCGGTCAGCTTCCAGCAGTTCACTTCTGGTGGAACGTCATGTGCGAATTTTAAAGTGCTCCTCAGGGCTCTGCCGTTTACTCCTGTGTCCGCGGAAAAAGTAAGCTCCCACCTGGGGCAGTGAGGCAGACTCTCTCTCAAAATCGGGACTGTCCCGCTGGGAGGTATGAATGCTCCCCACCATACACTTTGTAGATGTATGGCTCCACACACTACATACACACACGGTTCCACTTTTTATGCCTCGCACACACACGGCTCCGCTCTGTACACCTCGCACACACACGGCTCCACTCAGTACACACACGGCTCAATGCCTTAAAACTTGTACACATAAGGCTCTGCTCCGTACACCTTGTACACACGTGGCCACACTCCGTAAACCTTGTACACACATGACTCCGCTCCGTAAACCTCGTACATTTGCGGCTTTGTACCATACATCTCGCACACACGCGGCTCTGATCCGTACACCTCGTACACATGCGGCTCTGCTCCGTACACGTGCGGCTCCACTCCGTACACCTCGTACACGTGTGGCTCTGCTCCGTACACCTCGTACACGTGTGGCTCCGCTCCGTACACCTCGTACACGTGCGGCTCCGCTCTGTACACCTCGTACACGTGCGTCTCCGCTCCGTACACCTCGTACACGTGCGGCTCCGCTCCGTACACCTCGTACACGTGCGGCTCCGCTCCGTACACCTCGTACACGTGCGGCTCTGCTATATCCACCCTGTAAACTCCCCTGACCCCACACATAAACTTACTTCCCCTCATCTAGCACAATGACAACCAGCACAGCAGAGTCCTGTGTAAAACAAGGGCTAGGGCTGTGCACAGGACCTGTGATTAGGTCACAGGAGGGGAGGAGTCAGGGGTCACATGAACAGGGTGCCCTGACTCTTTCCCTCCTGTGACTTCAGTAATTACAACAAGCCTCTTGCATGACCACAGCACCAGCGTGCAGAAGAGGCTAAATTGTAGGTGCTGTTGGTAGAGGAGCGCATAATGCCACGGCCCCCTGCTACCTGCCGCTTGAGCATATTATAGCTGCACCCCTGCATGCGGTGCTGGAGGGGTTCCCTTTCCCCCAGGGCCCCCTTCAATGCACGGGCTGCACGGCCGGTAGTTCTGCCCCTGCCTCTATCTGCTTTCATGCTGAGCCACACTCAGGTGGCATAAATGTCAGTTTTGTAGACTAACATTGTCAGAAAAATTCAAGGATAGTAATACGGGTAGTTGAGTCCAAGGGGGTGGAGGCCTGATGGCATCAGAGGCCTACTGCTACAGGCAACACGCATTAAGGAGACCTCACCAGGAGTGTTCACATTTCCAAAAGTTATTGGCAGACACCACCAAAGTGGCATCAATTTCACCACAGTATAAATAGGATAATAGGCACCGACAGGTCTTCCACTACACCAAATCCAACAGATGGACACCCAACCAGGACTGTTCATATTTAAACAAATGAGGGTCTTACACCAAAGAAGTGGCATCAATTTCACAAGCATATAAACCGTATAATAGGGACAAATAGGTATTCCACTAAACCCAATTCAGCAGATGGACACCCAACCAGGAGTGTTCACATTTCCAAAAATTACTGGCAGACACCACAAAAGTGGCATCAATTTTACCCCAGTAGAAATAGTAGAATAGGGACCGACAGGTCTTCCACTACACCCAATCCAACAGATGGACACCCAACCAGGAGTGTTCATGTGGCGCCCCTGAGGCTCAGTCGCCACAGAGGTACTGCACCTTCTCCTAAGGTGTAGTGCCCCACCACCTAGGTAAGTTGGGAACTCCTTTCCACACTCCAACACCTGCACCCACACACAGGATAGTTCAGCAATGGACCAGATTGCGGCTCCATGCTTAGAGGATAGCAGAGCACCTTTCGTGGGTCCTTGCTTCGTAACACGAGATGTGCTGGGAGGTGTATGGTTTTGAGATATATAAAAGAGTGGGAAAGTTTAGAATTAGAGATCAGTCTGAGAGGTGAGTCTGACAGGAGGTCAGGCGGGAGAAGGACAGTTAGTCAGGAGAGACTGAGGACGGGTCCGAGAGAGAGAGAGAGGAAGGAGTGCTGCAGCTGCCTCAGTGATCTGAGCCAGTTGGCACGGGAAAGGAACAGAAGGAGAAAGACGTAGAACTGCAACCTAAGCTTCCATAAGAGAGAGAAGGAACAGCGCGGAACGAAGGAGTAGGAGAACAGAGAGGAGTTGTGGGTTGGAAGAGGAACCCTGCCTATAGGTTCTCAGTGCAAGGCCGGGGCCCGGTCCCCGAGGTTGTATGGACACTTATGGTTCTGCAGCAGACACTGGTGGAGTAGTTGGCTGTAAATGCACTACTCCCATCCAAGACTTGGGGCACAACAGCATCTGTATTGAGAGCCGGGACTCAGGATAAAGGGAGTCCCCGAAGTAGGCTACAGCTGTCTGCCGCACAAGGAGAGTTGTTAGGAACATCTGACAGGAGGAACTTCAGAGTACCACGGTACTGGAGTTCTTCACACTACAAGGCGCAATAGAGGAATCGTTCAGGAGAGGTACATGTTGGCGGGGTGCTGGAGAAGAGAACCCTGACTTGCCCGGGAGGGTGATTGAGTCTCTGCCCCGGAGGACACGGCATGGAGGCAGGCACCAGTGTGTACCATGAACTGTGAGTAAAGCTTTGGAACTACAAGCCCTGGTGTCTTCCATTCACTTGTGCGCCAACGCCATCAGCACTGCTACATCTGGGTACCAACATTCCTCACACCGCCTGCACCTATACACTGCCCTGGGGTTACAGCTTCACCTGTGGGGAGCTACACCATCTATGCTGCAGCACACCATCAGCCCCAGTGGATCTGCACGTAGCGTTGGCTTAACATCTTGCTTGCCAAACACCACAGGTGGCGTCACAAACTATTCCATTTCATTAACAACAAACCACCATTGATTTGGGCACCCAGGGCCACGGACCGGGTCACCGCTGCTGTGACACATCCCACTGACACCGGCCCGGTACCGAGTACTCCACAGCCCTGAGACGGGGCGACCCATTCACATTTTCAAAAATTACTGTCAGACACCACAAAAGTGGCTTTAATTTCACCACAGTTTAGATAGTATAATAGGGACCGACAGGTCTTCCACTACTCCCAGTCCAGCAGATAAACACCCAACCGGGAGTGTTCACATTTTAAAAAAATGAGGGCCTGACACCACCGAAGTGGAATAACTGTCACAAGAATAGAAATAGTATAATTGGGACCGAGACGTCTTCCACTACAGCTAATGTTATGATTGGGCCACCGAGGAGGAAAGCATGACCAAGCTAAGGCACAGAAAACCAGAGAGGTTGGTAACTAAGCGGATTGCAGACCCCTGATCCTATCCACACAACTAGCAGTAGCCGTGGAGCGTACCTACGATGATCCTAGATGCCTCGACACAGCTGGAGAGCTAACTAAGCTCAAAGCAAGAAAGGGGAAATCTAAACTGCCCCAAAACAGACCCCAAAGGAATAGACAGCCCCCAAACATATATTGTCGGTGAGACAAGATTAAAACACAAACGCAGGTAGGAAAATTGACTTAGCAAACGATGGGGCCCACACTAACTAGACAGGACAGGAAAGGAAAGACTCTGTCTGCAATCACGCAAAAAGCCCTGCAAAAAATGCCCAACACGTCTGATAGAAAAATACTGAAGTCACTAGACTTCGCCCACTATATCAGCACTCTGGCATATTCTGAAAGCAGAGCAAAAAGAGGCCAATCTAATAAGGGACAAAAACAAACTGGCACAAGCAGTAACATAAGGATGGAAATTCAGCACAGCCCCAGTCGGAGCTGGCTGACCACACAAAACTGAAATAGACAAAACCAGATCAAATGTGAACAATAGCAAAAGAACACTTAGCTGAGCATGCAGGGACTGAGCTGGAAACTAAGACCTCAGGAGGCAGGAAAAAATCACCAGCAGGGATAGAGGGAGTCGGCTGTCTTAAATCCAGTCAAACTCCAGATCTCCAGACATCCTCCTCGTTATCATGCAGCTTTATACGAAAATCCCTATTTATTATAATTGCCAGATCTGAATTAACAAGCACTTTTCACCTACTGTGTCCCCCCCCCATTTCCTTGTAGATTGTAAGCTTGTGAGCAGGGACCTCACTCCTAATGTCACTGTTTAAATTGTCTTAACTTGTATTGAATTTATTGTCTGTACATGTCCCTGCTAATTGTAAAGTGCTGCGGAATATGTTGGCGCTATATAAATAAAAATTAATGATAATAATAATAATATCAGGTGGCAGGCCTCCGTTAATTAGATCAGCTCCATTACCTCCAGTAATCACCAGAGGGAGCCAGGGAAAAGAACTCGCGACTAGTGTTGAGCGATACCATCCTATATCATGAAATATTGGATCGGACCGATACCAAAAAAGTACCGGGTATCGCCGATTCCGATACCGGAAACCAATGCAAGTCAATAGGACAGGACTATGGGAATTAAAAAAACCTCTTTCTTTCCTTGTAGGTTAATTCTACATGAAGAAAAACAGCTAAGAATAATGTAGAATGTATTGGGGGAGGTGGAGGAGACATTAAAGGCATAGAGGTTTAGCCCAATCAAATGGAATAGCAGGAATAATTTTTTTTTTTTAAAGACGTTCGGAGTTACAAAGATATTGACAATGTTAACTTTTTTATATTTTGTCAGATATGTATGTTTCACTACTTCCATGCTCTTCACCTTCTTTTTTACTTCTCCCACACTTTCTCCTTCATCATTCTCAGCAGCAGCATCTTTTTCATCAACTTCTTCACCTTATTCATCTTCTTCTTCTTCTTCACCTTCTTCCTATTATTCTTTTTTTTTACATTATTCATATTCTTCTTATTCAACTATTCTTCTTCTTCATATTCTACTTCTTCATCTTCTTCCTATTTTTCTTCTTCTTCTTCATCATATTCTTATTTGTGACAGGCATTCCTGTTATCTATAATCTTTTATAGATTACACCTTCCGTTCTACCTGTCACAAAAGATTTACAACAGGATTTGTCCGCGTTCAGTTTGGCCTGCAGCAGCAGGCATTTTCCAGGGGCACCACGAGGGGGAATGGACTCACCCCCATACACTGCTTAGTCTTCTTCTGCTTATACTTAAGATAATATCTTTTGCTCTGATTTTTAGTCTTATGCTTAATGTTCTTCTGCTTTTTGTTCTGCAGCTTCTTGGTCTTCTGATTCTTGGTCTTCTGACTCTTGTTGTTCTGTATCTTGGTGGTGGTCTTCATGTTCTTCGTCCTCTTGGTCATCTTCTTCAGGGTCATCTTTTTGGTCTTCTTTGGGGTGGTGTTCCGGGTCGTCGTCTTCAGGGTCATCGTTTTCGCGGTCGTCTTCTTCGGGGTGGTCTTCAGGGTTGTCGCCAGGGAGATCTAGAGTGATAATAAACAAAAACCATTTCTAAAAGCTTGAACTTGGAAATGTAGCAGAAGGTACAAGAAGGCTGAGGAACTGCCGAGAACCAGCTGACGGTGCTGGAACCCGGATGGGTAGCCAAAGCTGCAAGAGCCAATGGAACTAGCGAGGACCAGCTGACGGTGCAGGAACGTGGAAGGGCAGCAGAAGGAACAAGAGCCAATGGCACTACCGAGGACCAGCTGACGGTGCTGGAACACGGTTACTAAGCAGGAGGTACCTGTGCTAGAAAGCACTACTAAGGACCAGCAGACGTTGCTGGAACTCGGATACCGAGAAGGAGGCACCTCAGCCAAAGGCACTGCCGAGAACCAGCTGACGGTACTGGAACCCGGATGGGTAGCAGAAGGTACCCATGAAAAATAAAGTTGCAAGGCCGCGAGCCAGCCCCAGTTACCGAAACCCACAGTCCTTACAGGGGGTGCTTGTCCTATTGGCACTACGGAACCAGCCTTTATTACCAGAACCCGCAGCCCACATAGGAAGCACCTAAACTGCAGGCACCATAGACTCGGCTAACCCGACCGCAACACGACAGGACAACGTATTGGTGGCAAAGTGATGTTGACACTTCCCGGAAACAGCTGACGTGTTGGAACCAGGCTGGGCAGGAGGGAGTACCCGTGCCAAAGACACTTCTGAGCAGCAACTGGCGATGTTGGAGCCCAGGGTCAATCTGGGTGTAGGCTGAGGCCTAATTTCATCAAGTTTTATATCTGTTGTAGACTACTACTGATTTTAACCATGCTCCAATTAGGCCTCTGACTCCACTGTCTCTAGTATTGGGAATGTGGACAGAGCAGGAAACATTGCCGGACACACATCATTGGATCAACTGACGTTACTGAGCCCCAGTAACACAGGAACAAGTGTTGATTGTGCAGACGGCACTTCTGAGCAGCAACTGGCGGTGTTGGAGGACAAGGTAAATTCTAGAGACAGTGGAGCCAGAGGCCTAATTGGAGCACGGTTAAAAATCAGTAGTAGTGTGAATGTGGAGGCAGCAGTAGACATTGCCGGACACACAGCAGGGGAGCAGCTGGCATTACTGAACCCCACTAACACAGGAGCATGTGTTTTTCTCTGTGCAGATGGCACTTCCGAGCACCAACTGGTGATGTTGGAGCCCAGGATCAATCATGGAGCAGGCTGAGGCCTAATTGCAGCATGTTTTATATGTGATGTAGTTTGAATGTGGAGGCAGCAGGAGACTTTGCCGTACACACAGCAGGGGAGCAGCTGGCGTTACTGAACCCCACTAACACAGGAGCTAGTGTTTTTTTTCTGTGCGGACAGCATTTCTGAGCAACAACTGGCTGTGTTGAAGCCCAGGATCAATCATGGTGTAGGCTGAGGCCTACTTGGAGCAAGTGTAAAATCTGAGGTAGTTTGAATGTAGAGGCAGCAGGAGACTTTGCCGTACACACAGCAGGGGAGCAGCTGGCGTTACTGAACCCCACTAACACTGGAGCATGTGTTTTTCTCTGTGCAGACGACACTTCCGAGCAACAACTGGCGATATTGGAGCCCAGGGTCAATCAGGGTGTAGGCTGCAGCCTAATTTCATCAAGTTTAATATCTGTTGTAGACTACAACTGATTTTAAATGAGCTCCAATTAGGCCTCTGGCTCCACTCTGTCTCCAGTATTTCCTCTGGCCTCCAACACCACCAGTTGCTGCTCAGAAGTGCCGTCTGGAGACAGAGTGGAGCCAGACGCCTAATTGGAGCAAGTTTGAAATCAGTAGTACTGTGAATGTGGAGGCAGCAGTAAACATTGCCGGACACACAGCAGGGGAGCAGCTAGCGTTACTGAACCCCACTAACACTGGAGCATGTGTTTTTCTCTGTGCAGACGGCACTTCTGAGCAACAACTGGCGGTGTTGGAGCCCAGGGATTACAGTTCAGGTGGTAGAAACATGAACACAACAGGAGACCTGGATACTATTGCCAACCAATTATTTATTCTGGAAGAGGACTGGCAAATTCTGGTGAGATCCAGGCCTTGTTCATTTTCAGAAAAGTAAGCCGGTCAACGTTATCGGAGGATAGTCGCGTTCGACGGTCTGTTAGTACACCACCTGCGGCAATAAAGACACGTTCTGACAATACACTAGCAGCAGGGCAAGCCAGCACCTCCAATGCATACTGGCTAAGCTCTGGCTATGTATCCAGCTTACAGACCCAAAACTTGAAGGGGGAAGAGCCGTCTGGGAGTACACTGACAGGGCAAGACATGTAGTCTGTCACCATCTGACGGAAACGTTGCCTCCTGCTGACTGGAGCCGTCTGTGATGGTGTAGACATTTGTGGCGGGCACACAAAACTTTGCCACATTTGGGCCATACTGGTCTTGCCTTGTGCTCCCCCTTTGTGCAGAGCTTCCTCCACTGCCTCGACGCACAGAGCTGCTTTGTAAAGCACTAGCAGCACTGCTCTCGGGTGGAATGGAGAACATGATGGAATGCACCAGTGTCTCTTGGTACTCCCGCATTTTACGCTCCCGGTTCAATGGTGTTATGAGGCTTTGCAAGTTGTCCCGGTAGCGAGAATCTAGGAGGGTGTACATCCAATAATCAGCCGTGTTGAGAATGTGGGCGATGCGGCTGTCGTTTCTCAGGCACTGCAGCATGAAATCAACCATGTGCTGCAGACTCCCAACTGGCCAAGAAACGCTGTCCCCTGCTTGAGGCGTCATCTCTGACTGCTCTGCATCACCCCACCCTCACTGTACATACTGACTAGAGCATTGTGTACCTCCCATCTCTGGAGAGATGTCTTAGTCCTCCATTGACTCCTCCTCATCCTCCTCACAAAGTGTCCCATGCCTAGGCCTTTGTGAGGAACCACGTTGCGCAGACTGTCCAGAAGCAGATGGCATTTGTGACTCCTCATCCTCCACCTCTTCCAAAACATCCTCCCTTACTGCTTGCAGTGTTTTTTGAAGCAGGCAGATAAGGGGGACAGTCATGCTAACTAGTGCATCATCTGCACTCACCATCCGCGTGGAATCATCGAAGGCACACAAAACGAGGCAGATGTCCTTCATAGAGGCCCACTCAATGGTGCTGAAGTGTGACCGGCGCACAGTGCGACTTGTTTGCGCCTGATGCAGCTGGTGCTCCATTACTGCTGCCTGCTGCTCACACAACCGCTCCAACATATGTAACGTTGAATTCCACCTGGTGGGTAGGTCACATATGATGCGATGTTCCGGAAGGCGTAATCGGCGCTGCAGAGCTGCAATGTGCGATCTTGCCATGCTGGAATGTCGCAAGTGAGCACACTCTATGCGGACCTTGTGCAGCAGTGCATCAAGATCCGGATAGTCCCTCAGAAAGCTCTGCACGACCAAGTTGAGCACATGTGCCAGACATGGGATGTGAGTGAGGTTGCCTAGGCCCAGAGCTGCCACCAGATTTCGGCCATTGTCACACACTACCAAGCCTGGCTGGAGATTCGCTGGCACAAACCACATGTCGCTCTCCTGCTTGATGGCATTCCAGAGCTCCTGCGCTGTGTGGCTTCGATTCCCCAAAGAAATTAATTTCAGTACGGCCTGTTGATGTTTGGCCACGGCTGTGCTTATATCGGTCGTAACAGGCTTCTGCAGCGCTGCTTCTGAGGAACTGGAGTATGAGGAGGAGTCAATGTGTACAGACTGGATTCCTGCAATCCTTGGAGTTGGCAGAACACGTACAGCGCCACTCTCAAGATCTGTACCCGGCTCCACAACATTGACCCTATGGGCAGTGAGGGAAAGGTATCGTCCCTGTCCATGGTTACTGGTCCACGCATCGGTGGTCAGGTAGACCTTGCTACTGACGGCGTTTAGTAGCGCATGTTTAATTTTTCCCTCCACATGCTTTTGCAGGGCAGGGACGGCTTGCCTGCTGAAATAAAAGCGGCTGGGCACGGTGTATTGTGGGACTGCCAATACCATGAAGTTCCGGAAGGTGTCTGTCTCCACCAGCCTGAATGAGAGCATTTCAAGGGCCAGTAGTTTGGCAATGCCAGCATTCAGAGCCTGTGCTCGGGGATGGTTTGCCGAGTATGGCCGCCTTTTCTCCCATGCCTGTGCTACCGATGGCTGTAGAGTGGCCTGGGAGTGTGAGGATGAACGGGAACATGGTGCTGTGGGTGGAATGTCACTGGATGTCTGGACAACAGTGCCAGAGGTTCTTCCATGGCGATCCTGTGAGGAAGCCGAACCAGCTGTGTGTGAGCTGGAGGAAGAGGCTACAACACGAGCTGAAGAGGTGGTAAGTGGTGCTGTAGGTTGTCCAACGTCGTCAGTGTGTCTTTGTAACTCCACCACGTGCCTGGTCCGCACATGTTTCCACATATTTGTGGTATTGAGGTTGATGACACTTTTCCCTCTTTTGACTTTCTGGTGACACAGCTTGTATTTGACAAAGCAAATGTCATCTGCAACTGTGTCAAAAAAAGACCACGCACTGCAAGTCTTGGGAGCGCCCGTTTTGGCTTTTGGAAGAGGAATGATCCTAACGGGTGCCAAAGTGGAGGCTACAGGCAACCAAGTCTGCCCCCTCCCTCTCGCTCCTGTTTTGGCCGTTCGGGGAATCTCTTCCTCAGAGCTGCTCTCACCACCTTCCTGTTCCTCACGCCATGATGGGTCAAGGACCTCATCATCTACACTTCCCTCTTCAAACACCTGCTTCTCCTGGGTAGTCTCGCCAGCACCGTACGCACCAGAAAGTGGCACCTGAGTCTCATCATCTGATGCGTACTGAGGTGTGCTGACCATAGGCACTGGCCCACCCGCCTCTTCAGATTCAGAGGGACAAAGCAGTTGCGCATCACTGCATACTCCCTCTTCACATTCTTGAATGCTGCTTGGCTGGCCCCATCTTTCCAAGCCAACAGATTCAGAGAACAGAAGTAGAGACTGAGATGGCTCCTGTCCAGGGCTCTCAGACTGCCTGGGCAATTTGGCAGGTGGTGAAGAGACAGATGGTTGCTCTTCAGTGCTCTGGCCCTGAGAGGATGTGGAAGTCATTGAAGTCGATGCGTTAGCTGCCATCCATCTGACAATGGCTTCAATTTGTTCGTCCCGCAGCAGTGGGGTACGGCGAGGTCCTACAAAGCTGCGCATAAAGGACTGTTCCCTGGTAAAACAGGGGGATGCTGAGTCAATGGTGCCCGCAGCAGGCACAGAATCCCCACGTCATCTCCCTGCTGAATCCCCACATCCTCTCCCTGCTGCAACTCCACGACCACGTGCCTTACTCCCTGCATTCTTCATCTTCGTAGACTGATAAAGATAGGCAGAAAAGTCCAAAGGGGGGGCTTAGTGTGCTTATTCCTGAACAGCTGCTAACAGGTATAAGAAACACTAATTTTATAAAGTGTGTGGACTACACTTTAATATGAGCTAATGTGGCCTACACAACTGTCAAGTGGAGTGTTTGGTGAACTTTATTTATTTTTTTTTTTTCAAAAAAACAAAAAGGATGCGACCAAAGATGTGAAAGCGATAGTATCACAAACAAAAAATCCAGAAAATCACATTGTCTGTTTTTTTTTCCTTTTATTTGCATATTATGGTGGAAAATAAGTATTTGGTCAGAAACAAGCAATCAAGATTTCTGGCTCTCACAGACCTGTAACTTCTTCAAGAGTCTCCTCTTTCCTCCACTCATTACCTGTAGTAATGGCACCTGTTTAAACTTGTTATCAGTATAAAAAGACACCTGTGCACACCCTCAAACAGTCTGACTCCAAACTCCACTATGGTGAAGACCAAAGAGCTGTCAAAGGACACCAGAAACAAAATTGTAGCCCTGCACCAGGCTGGGAAGACTGAATCTGCAATAGCCAACCAGCTTGGAGTGAAGAAATCAACTGTGGGAGCAATAATTAGAAAATGGAAGACATACAAGACCACTGATAATCTCCCTCGATCTGGTGCTCCACGCAAAATCCCACCCCGTGGGGTCAGAATGATCACAAGAACGGTGAGCAAAAATCCCAGAACCACGCGGGGGGACCTAGTGAATGAACTGCAGAGAGATGGGACCAATGTAACAAGGCCTACCATAAGTAACACACTACGCCACCATGGACTCAGATCCTGCAGTGCCAGACGTGTCCCACTGCTTAAGCCTGTACATCTCCGGGCCCGTCTGAAGTTTGCTAGAGAGCATTTGGATGATCCAGAGGAGTTTTGGGAGAATGTCCTATGGTCTGATGAAACCAAACTGGAACTGTTTGGTAGAAACACAACTTGTCGTGTTTGGAGGAAAAAGAATACTGAGTTGCATCCATCAAACACCATACCTACTGTAAAGCATGGTGGTGGAAACATCATGCTTTGGGGCTGTTTCTCTGCAAAGGGGCCAGGACGACTGATCCGGGTACATGAAAGAATGAATGGGGCCATGTATCGTGAGATTTTGAGTGCAAACCTCCTTCCATCAGCAAGGGCATTGATGATGAAACGTGGCTGGGTCTTTCAACATGACAATGATCCAAAGCACACCGCCAGGGCAACGAAGGAGTGGCTTCGTAAGAAGCATTTCAAGGTCCTGGAGTGGCCTAGCCAGTCTCCAGATCTCAACCCTATAGAAAACCTTTGGAGGGAGTTGAAAGTCTGTGTTGCCAAGCGAAAAGCCAAAAACATCACTGCTCTAGAGGAGATCTGCATGGAAGAATGGGCCAACATACCAACAACAGTGTGTGGCAACCTTGTGAAGACTTACAGAAAACGTTTGACCTCTGTCATTGCCAACAAAGGATATATCACAAAGTATTGAGATGAAATTTTGTTTCTGACCAAATACTTATTTTCCACCATAATATGCAAATAAAATGAAAAAAAAAACAGACAATGTGATTTTCTGGATTTTTTTTTCTCAGTTTGTCTCCCATAGTTGAGGTCTACCTATGATGTAAATTACAGACGCCTCTCATCTTTTTAAGTGGTGGAACTTGCACTATTGCTGACTGACTAAATACTTTTTTGCCCCACTGTATATGGATACGGATGGATGCACACTAATAGGAGAATTAATGAAAAATTTGCAGCAATAAAATAAAAATATGTATGAGGCAGTGACGCACGCTGACCGGCCTACAACCAGACGTGGCTGCAGGACACACTACACAGCGTGAGCTGCACTCACACAGACCTTGCAGACAGCTGTGAACAGCGCTGCAAGGCAAAAGAAAGCTACACTGATTGATAATGTAGCCTGGGTAAAGCACAATATTATTTGGAAAATTGCTATCTCTAACTGTTCCTCAGAGTCTTGAACAGCAGCCTGTCCCTAACTGAATTCACAGCAGAGTGAACCCGAAATGGCAGCGGCTTTTATAGTGCATCATGACATCATTTCAGCAGCCAATCACAGCCATGCCTTTAGTTAACATGCCTACATGCCTAACAGGATGTGCCCACACTTCTGAGGATTGTCATTGGCTGAATCTAATCAAACTGGCTCATAGCATTATGGGAACTTCCGATTCTGGTATTCGATATGCAAAAAGTATCGGAACTCAGTATCGAAATTCAGTATCGGAAGTCCGATACCTCGAATATTGGCCGATACCCGATATTTGCGGTATCGGAATGCTCAACACTGCTCGCGACCCCTCTGTCAATACAACCAGCTCCACTACCTTCACTAGTAACCAGAGGCAGGCCAGAAAGCGAATTCACAACAAGCTAACCCAGCAGATGTAGACCAACCATGACTGTTCACATTTCCACAAATTTGTGATATCTGCAGCAGCAGGCACAGAAGCCACACAAAAGATATCATAGAGTGCAGTTACGTGACATTAATGCGTCACAGTAAAAAATGCAATATCACCTACGTAGTCTGTACAGTTTGCGATTGGGGTGCAAAAGTCTTTGGAGATCCATAGCTTGTTCATCTTGATGAAAATTAGGTGGTCTACAATTTCAGGGGACAGCCGGCTGTGCTTATCCATCAGGACACCAACAGCAGCGCTGAAGACACGTTCTGAGAGATTGCTGGCTGCCGGGCATGATAAAACCTCAAAGACGTGTGAGGCGTGCTCAGGCCACTCATCTATTTTGGAAGACCAAAATGTGAAAGGGTCCAAACCCTCCCTGATGGTATTTATATTCAGTTCTAGGAACTCCTGCACCATCCTCTCCATTTGTTCACCACGTGTAAGACTTGTTTTTCTGGTGCACGAGTTGGTCTAAAAAAATGTGTCAAAGGACTCACAGAATTTGCTTCTTCCACTTCCACCGCTGCTGCTGTAGCTAATGTTTTGGTGTTGACGAATAGATGTGCCGCAGGTTGGAAGTGTAGAGCTGCGATGCAAACTGTGTGCTTCACTGCTGTCTTGGGGAAAAGCTCTCATAAGGTTGTGTAAAAGCGTGTTTCGATACTCCAGCATTCGCGGGTCCCTTTCTAGGGTGGGAATCATCTAGTAAAATTTAGTTTAATAACCTGGATGTAACAGAGTGGCAACCCAGTAGTCAAGATTATTCCTCACTCATATGTCGGGCTCTAACATGATGTCCAAGCCCATGCTGTGTTGGTTGCGGGGTGACAGTGAGGCTTGTTTCCTCCGTCCCCTCACACCAACCACGAATAACAGAGAGGGGAGGATTATCCTCTTCATCTGACAGTTGCTCGCCCATCACCTCTTCCTCCTCCAATTGTTCCTCAGATCTTGCACCTTCAATAACAGGCACCCGCCTTTGTGACAACAGTCTTGAAGTTAGAGAAAATGTTATCCCTTCCACATCTTCCTCTGCTTCCTCCTCTTCTTCTGGGACCACCATCTCCACCTGCAGGCTATTCAAAGTCTGCTTCAGCATATAGATGACCGGACTAGTGATGCTGGTGATGGCATCGTCAGTGCTAACCATCTTAGTAGCCATTTCAAAACTGTGCAGAAGGGTGCAGAGGTCTTTAGTCTGTGCCCACTCTGTAAATGTGATATGCACCACATTCGTTCTGCGCTTGCCCAGGCTATATGTCATAGCAGACTGCGTCAGGGCTCGATGCTGCTGCCACAGTTGCTGAAACATGTGCAGAGTAGAATTCCACCATGTCGGCACATCGCATATCAACCTGTTAACTGGCATGGACAAAGACCTCTGTATCAATGCGAGTCGATGACCAGAGGGGTGCAAATGGTGGAAATAAGCACATAGCTTACGTGCTTTCTGGAGCAGCTCACCCAGGCCAAGATAGTGGGGAGAAACGCTGTACCACCAGGTTGAGGACGTGAGCGATGTAAGGCATGTGTGTGAGCTTGCTTCACCGTAGAGCTTCCACCAGGTTCGCACCATTATCGGACACGGCCTTCTATGTATGCAGGTTCAGCGGAGACAGCCATTGATTAATCTCAGCCTGGATAGCTGTCCACAACTCTTCAGCTGTATGACTGCGATCTCCAAGGCATATCAATTTTAATACCGCCTGATTGTGGTGAGCCCTGGCTGCGCAGTATGGAGGTAGTGAGGATTCGCACTGCACTGTTGAAACGCATGTCTCGTTAAGGCAGAGGTTGAAGGCAAAGATGGAGACCCTAGAGGAGAGAGAGAAGGCAGAAGCAGTGGAGGAAGTGTTAAATGTAAAGGTTTGTCCTGCAAGCCTTGGGGATTCCAAGACTTGTGGAGCAGCACCTGTCTCCACAGCCACCAGAGTCACCCAGTGCCCAGTCAGAGAGATGCAACACTCTTGGCCATGCTTTCTCGTCCAAGTGTCTGTGGTGAAATGCACCCAGGTTGACTGAGATTTTGTCAAAGAATGGGTGATGTCTGCGATATGCTGGTGTAGCGCAGGCAGAGCTTTCTTACAAAAGTAATGGTGACTGGGTAATTGGTACTGGCGGGCTGCGATGGCCATCAACTTTCAGAAACCATCTGTATCTACCAGGCGGAAAAGCAGTATTTCCGTGGCCAACAGATTGGAGATGGTGGATTTCAAACTCTTAGCTTTGTCATGCGTAGGAGTAAACAATCTTTTACGTGACCACAACTGCAGAACTGTGGGCTGGCTGCAGTGCTGAGAGAGGGCGGAGTATGGTGAAGTGGACAAACTACTGGACCGTGAGAGAGGTGCAGGCAGAGATGTTACAGGGGGTCAAGAAACTAGTGGTTTGCTCATTCTCTGAGATCAGTCAAAAACAGCAGGCATGTCTGCTTCCATTATAGCTGAAGGCAGGCTCTCAGTCAGCATGACTGGAGCGGGTAAAGAACCAGAGGTTCTGCAGACGAAGACCTGAATAGGAGGAAGAAGCAGCAGATGCGATTGATGGGGCAGCTGATGGTTGTTGAGGCCCACTAGTCCACATTTTTGAGCAGTGGGATTCCCACACTAAAGCATGTTGATTGTGCATGTGAAGGTTCCTACATGTAGTAGTCAAGTTATTGCACTTCTTACCTCGACTCAGTCTTTTTTTTGCAAAGTTTGCAGATTACATCAGTAAGCTCATCCTTTTCAGTGTCAAAAGAGGCCCAGGCTAGGCAACCCTTGCCATCCCTGCGAGCTGCAGACCCGCAGATGCTGCTGGTCAGAGGCCCAGTTGTTAATGAGGATGCATTGCTTGTCTTGGCTGCATCACTACGTGTCTGCGATGTACTGCGCAACGTAACCTCCTTGTCTTCTTCCTCAGATGACCTACACAGCTGTGTGTCTCTATGGTCATGCCAACTGCAATCTAACACATCATCATACTCTTTGCTATTATATTCCTCGCCCTTGTAGTCATCCTCCTCCTCTTCTTGCCATGACAGCACAGTACAGTCTGCGTGAGCCTCAGATATCTGAGTCTCATTAGGATCACCCCCCCCAGGAGTTAACGTCTGATGACGAGGGTCAGGATGCTTCGTCCTGCCCCGGATCCAAGGTAAAAAAAAAAATTGGGGGCATCGGTGCAGATTTCCTTCTCTTGACTCTGCAAAGTTTTTGAGTACACTTCTGATGAAAATGGCATAGCATGTATGACCAGCTCTTCAGATTCATCCATACAGTGATTCCATGCAGTCAGCTGAACAGTTGGATAATTGGGATGTGGGAGGAAGCAAGGGGAATTTGGGTGCAACCTCTGTGGACTGTACTGGGTGTGATGTTGAGGTGGAGGAAGAGGAGGAGAGGCTACTTGAAGCTTCACTTGCCATCCACTCGAGTACATGCTATTTCTGGGCATCATTGACAAGGCGTACCACTGAGCATCTGACAATGAAAGGTAGTGGTGTAGCATGTCCAATAACATAAGTTGTCAGTTGTCTTGTGCTTTCACAAACATTACCATCTACCCCACATACACCTTGAACACCAAGCCTAACTCCTCTTCCACCAAGACCTCACTTTTTCCCAGTCATGTTGCTCAGTATTAGTAACAAAAAATTAGATTTTAAACTCTGCACCACCTCTGCAAACAGCTGAATTTCAGTGACAGTAAATTCCAAGTTGAAATATGGCGTGCTGTATCGTGTTAGTGTCACGATCCATTTTTGGATCTGTGGCAGATCTGACATTTCATATTAAAACATTTTTCCTTTCAGGTCATCGGGGGTTAATGTCAGTTTTCCCCCCCCGGTGGCCGCTGGTGTAATTACATTGCTGCTGAGTTTGCTGATGCAGGTGGTGACCCTTCCCTCCATCCTTCAAAAGGTCACCTGATGCATCAGCTGACCGTCGGTGTTAGTTCATTCTGCAGCAACCTAGCTGGGAGAAGGAGCTTGCTGGGAGCCGTAGTTCTACAGCTGTGTTCGGTTTATCTGGTGTCGTTTTTGTGCGGTGCTCTGCAGCAGAAAGCTAAGTGTTGTATTTTTATTTACCCTGTGCCCTTTTGCTGTCTGTCTAACCTTACCTTGTGTTGTCTTAGTGCAGGGGTGGGACTAGTGTCCTTACATGCCTATTTCCAACTTGGGGATAGGTGGAGGGCAAGTGAGGGCTTAGGTATCCTGCTCAGCGACCGGTTGAAAGAACCTGTATAGGGACGCTAGTAAGATCAGGGCACTTCCTCAGGTGAGTGCAGAAAGTGTCCATTTTTCCCGTTCCCTACCGACAGGGCCCACCATTGTTAAAGTTTCCCCTGGTGTGTCTTTTTTGTTTTGCTGTTTGGTTACCAACCAGTCACTCCTTGACAGTTAGTCACAGAAAAAAGAATTGTTTGAGTGTGGATGAGCCCTGTATGACAAAGAAGTTATGCTACAAACAATTTGATAGTTAGTGGCACGTACCCGCTTCTCAGCACGTGACTTGGGGCTGCGCCAGCAAGGGTTAATCTATCTCCTCTCACTCAGTCCAGCATTCAACCTCTGTCCTACGCTGCAATGGGAGCATAAATCACACCCTGACACAGACCACGCACCCCCGCTTATACACGATGCCACCACTCACCGAACATACGGGCGATGAGTCCCAGAAACACTACTACTATATGCCAATCACCACGATCATACACTCTAAGGCTATAGATTCTTTTAGAGCATACAAGGTTCCAACTTATTAAAGTTTTAAGCTTTAATAGAAAAGGTACAGTGCTTACAATAAAAGGATATGAAAAATATGGAAATGAAAAAAGTGACATACAAATATGCAACACAGTTATAAAAACAAAATGGAGAAACTTACAGAAATATCTAAACCTTGCAGTCTAGTATCCTGCTCCCTGAGGGGGGATGAATATGAAATGGCTCACATCAGCTTGGCTGTCCCTCAGTCTGTGAACAACTTTCTTTGTGTATGGGCCTAATTTATATGTTTAGCCTGCAGATCAGATTTCTAGACCAGCCTCTAATGTTAATATTCTAATTCCTGGTTTGTGACTGGACCATGGCTACTTTACCAATGAATACATTATTTTTTCTAAAGGTTCTTGTCTTAGCTTTTCTTTCCCATAGAAAATAGAACTTGTCAGGCTGCAAATAAGTCCTATTTGCCATCTGCTCTCAAGACATCAGAGGTGTGAAATGACCCAATTCTGTGTGTTCTCAGGAAAGCCTCCTGGGGTCTGAGAGAGGAAACTGCCTTTCTCAGGATAACATATGTGTGATCTTTGTGAAGAGCTGCAGCCTGGAAACCTATGCTAGTAACCTGCCGGCCATACATATATAAAGTTTCACTACAGTCAGGTCGACACAAGGAACAAAAGTATTTTTTGGCTTCTGGATCAGGTCTCTATAACACACTAGATGCTACAAACTATTTTAAAGTCATGTCCCTTAATGCAGGTTTCCCCAACTCCAGTCCTCAAGGCCCACCAACAGGTCATGTTTTCAGGATTTCCTTAGTATTGCTCCGGTGATAATTGCATCACCTGTACAATACAAGGGAAATCCTGAAAACATGACCTGTTGGTGGGCCTTGAGGACTGGAGTTTGGGAACCCTGCCTTACTGTATGACGTTAATAACAGAAGAAATTTTTGTGGCCTATGGATCAGGCCTCTATAACACACTAGATGCTACAAACTATTTTAAAGTCAGGTCCCCTACAGTATGACACTAGAAACAGAAGAATTTTTCTAGATTAGGCCTCTGTAACACACTAGATGCTACAAACTATTTTAATGCCAGGTTACTTACTGTATGTTGTTAATAACAGAAGTTTTTTTTGTGGCCTCTGGATCAGGCCTTTACAGCTTAATTTCAACCCAAACAAATGACATGGTGTGTTAGGCCTCTTTCACACCTCAGTTTTTTGCATCAGTCAAAATCCGCCAAAAGGACGGATGGTGGATCCGTTTTAGTACTGATGACAACGGATGCCACCCGTCCGTTTTTTTGACGGATCCGACAAATGAAGAATTTTAAAGGAATCGCAGCCTGGAGAGAGAGAGAGAGAGAGAGAGAGAGATCCGCAAAAAAAACGGATGCAACGGATGGCAATCCGTCACAATCCGTCAATAATGGAAGTCAATGGGGAAAAAAACGGATCCTCAAAAGAAAATTGCGGATCCGTTTTTTTTCAAAACCTGGCGGATTGTGACTGATTGTAAAAAACTGAAGTGTGAAAGAGGCCTTAAACGGCGGGTTGTCTAACTTTTTGCAACTGAAAAATTATATATACAGTATATATTTTTTAATGTGCCTTAGGTCTGCATAGTTTGCCCCTCGTTGAGGCTAAACGGCGCTGTCGGGGTAGCCAAGGATCAGAGAGCACCCGCGGTACAGACACTTATGTAAGTTCTTATTTACAACATGTAACTTTGCACATTTCATTACAACATGTAACTTTGCACCATTCATTGCATGCAGGACTGTTCATAATGTTGAGTCACGTTGTACAGAGAAATTTAATGCCAACTAGGTTGTATATTTATATGGAGTGATTTTATTTATATTTCCTTGTGACATCATATAGTGGAATTGGAGATATTTTTATTGTGCACAGAGCATATTTATTTATTATCTCCCATTTAACTATTTGTCTTTTGACACTCTGCAATGTTTGTATGCACATATCTTGCATTATTTATAAACAAACAACTGTTCACTTTCATTGTGTTTTTTTGCACATAGTGAAATTGGAGATAATTTTGTATGCACATATGTTGCGCTATTTATCAGCAAACAAATGTTCACATTTATTGTGTGTTTCTTTACATATAGTGAAATTGGAGGTATATTTATTATGCACTGAGCATATTATTTATTTATTACCTCCCATGTAACCACTTGTTTTTTGACAATTTGACACTTTATTTTTTGTATGCACATATGTTGCGCCATTTTTTTATAAACAACTGTTCATATTCATTGTGTTTTTTTCACATGTATTTTGCATATTTTTAATTGTTATCTTTACAAATGTTATGGCATCTGATACTATTTTGCAAAGAATTTTTTATATACATTTATAATTGATATAAATGCAATTAGTTGTCAAAAGATTACACTATAGTGTTTTGACTTTTCTGGTGTAACTACTTGATCGTGGCGGTTTTTTGGAAATTTCCTTGTCTTGTCAATTTTATTATCTTGAATAAATTGTTTTATATTTTGGCTTATCCTTTCTTTTCCTACAATAATTTTGTTTTGGGATTGTTAAAATACATTGTTGCTGGAAGGTAGTATTCTTACTCTGTGGATTATATGATAATCTTAATTTCAACCCAAACAAATGACATGGTGTGTTAAACAGCGGGTTGTCTAACTTTTTGCAACTGAAAAATTATATATATTTAATGTGCCTTAGGTCTGCAGACAGGGTCACATCACCACCACAAAATGACAACTTGAGATACAGCAGGCTGTTTCACATTTAGCAGCAGAAAAAATAATAACTTTTCTTAGGCTGGGTTCACACGTAGCGGAACTCTCGCGGAAATTACCGCGAGAGTTCCGGAATTCCATTCCGCGGGAAAATCGCATTTTAAATTCCCGCGATTTTCCCGTGGAAAACTAGCATTTTACAAGCGTAATTAGCTTTTAGAATTGCAAGCGTTTTCCAAGTGATCTGTAGCATCGCTTGGAGAACTGATTGACAGGTTGGTCACACTCGTCAAACATAGTGTTTGACGAGTGTGACCAACTTTTTACTATTGAGGCCGCCTATGCGGCATCAATAGTAAAAGATAGAATGTAAATAATAATAAAAAAAATATTGTTATTCTCACCTTCCGACGTCCCGCGCAGCTTTCCCGCCTCTCTCCACACTCCCGGTCCCAGTAATCCTTTGCGACAATTACCGCGATGACATCCGTTCTCGCAGGATCGCGACGTCTCGCGGTCATTCGATGACCATGAGACTTTGCGATCCCGCGAGAACGGACGTCATCGCTCGCAAAGGCTTACTGGGACCGGGAGCATGGAGAGAGGCGGGAAGGCAGCGCGGGACGTCGGAAGGTGAGAATAACAATATTTTTTATTTTAAATTCTATTTTTTACAGGGATATGGTACCCAAAGCCCGGAGGAAAGTCTCCTCTCCTCTGGACCGTGGGTACCATCCGCAAATGTTCTGCTTACTTTTCACATGGTGTGCACAGCCACATGCGGAAAGTAAGCAGAACAATGCATTCCTATGGGTGCGGCATTGACGCGATTCCGCGAAATTAATGAGCATGCTGAGTTTTTTACCGTGAAGCAATTCCGCCGCGATAAAAACCGCAGCATTAGCACAGCATTGCGGAATCCCATAGGAATGCATGGGATGCTTATTTTTCATGGCAAAATCGCACGGTTAAAACCACCGCGGAAACGCGAAAAAAAACGCCACGTGTGAACTCAGCCTTAATGTGCTTTAGGTCTGCAGACAGTTTTTTATCACCACAACACTAAATGACAAGGTGGGATACAGCATGCTGTTTCACATTTAGTTTGTGAAATAATATTAATTAGAATGCTGTAATCGAGCACAATAGAAGCAGTACACTTGCAGGACATGTGCCCTGCTGGCTTTGACTGTGGACCTCAGTAATGACAAAAAAATGCTGAAAGTTAAATTTAACAGCCATACTGGACACTAGCTAGCTATACTATCTGACTGATATACAACCACCTAGCTAACTAGCTAAAATGTGGAATACAGCAGGCTTTTTCACATTTAGCTAGTGAAAAAATATTAATTAGAATGCTATACTCATGCATATGTGGCGCCCCTGAGGGTTCAGTCGCCACAGAGGTACTGCACCTCACACAGAGTTGTGGTATCCCACTTCCCAGGTAAGGGAGAGACACCCAACCACACTCAGAACACCTGACAAGTACTCTGACACTCACCTTACACTATGGCCAGAGAGTGATTGACTTGCCCTGTTTGGATAGGAATGGGTGCTGGAAGGTGGGCGGAGCTTGTAGGCTGAGCAGGAGAGCAGAAAGGGAAGTGAGGGAGATTCTCCTTAGGGGGAGGAAGTGAACGGACATGTGGTCCAGCAGCTCCTATGCTGGAGGAAGATAAGGACTGAAGGAAGGTTCCCTGGAAGAGGTATGGGATTTTAGAGGCACAGGATATTATATTCACTAAAGGGTTGAAACAAAAGCGCAATAGGGTCTTATCCGGGTAAAATGTACAAATACTGAAAGTATTATACTCACCTTCTCAAAGAGAAAGTAAAGCCTGCATAGTAAGTCAGCCTGCTGCACGTCCAACGGTCCACAGCGGAACCGCACCACAGTTCAATAAGGAATAAATTCTTGGACTTTAAGTGCGCTGCCAGACAGATTCAATAACCACACAAGGTTAAAAAAGTTAACCCTTTAATCCCTACGCGTTTCGAAGCATAACGCTTCTTCTTCAGGGGTTGATATCAACCCCTGAAGAAGAAGCGTTATGCTTCGAAACGCGTAGGGATTAAAGGGTTAACTTTTTTAACCTTGTGTGGTTATTGAATCTGTCTGGCAGCGCACTTAAAGTCCAAGAATTTATTCCTTAGAGGCACAGGATAGGCAGAGGCCACCCGTGGGGCTCGTTCCATGCTGATAGCCATCAGGTGGAGGAATCAGGTCGCAGAAGGGACTTGGCCCCTTAGCCTAGTAGAGTGTAACTAAGGACTTAACTAGCAACGCCGACAGCTGTGGTCACTTTAGGGGCCACAGCCACTATCCACAGTTATCTCGCCAGAAAGGCAGCAAGGAGTAGGATCAAGGAAACGAATTGTGCATATTATCCGACAGGATCTGCAGCTGCTAGCCTGGAACACTGACTGTGAGGTGTTGCGTAGGAGAAGGCAGGAAAAGCAACACAGTGAGTCGGCCAGGAAAGGTACATATTGAGGGGAGTGCTGGAAAGGTGTACTCTATCCGTCTGGGAAGTTTGCTGGACTCCTGGCCTGAAGGACGCAGCACCAAGTGGGCATCTGCATGCAATTGAACTGTGAGTAAACTATTGGAACTGCACTCAGCTGTGTCATTGCCTTCTTCCTGCGCCAACCCACTCAGCACTGCTACATCGCTGTGCCTAACACTATACCATCTACCTCAACTCCTACTATTACTACCCTGGGACTAAAGCTCTACCTGTGGGGAGCTATTACATCTCTGCTGCCTGATACCATCTGTCCCAGAGGATCTGCACTGCAGCGTCGGCTTAACACCTTCATTGCCGAGTACCACATGTGGCGTCACGTATCATCCACGAATAAACTTTATTCAGCCACGTTTCACCCCTTTTGCATGGATGCCCAGGGCCACAGACCGGGTCACCGCCACCGTGACACATCCCTCTGAGACACTGGCCCGGTACCGAGTAACCCCACTGCCCTAGCGGGCGATCCACATGGAGTACAATAGAAGTGGTGCACAACACGTGCCTTGCTGGCTTTCTTTATGGACCTCAGTAATGTCCAAAAAAGAAAGTGCCGGAAGGTAAATTTTACAGCCACACTGGACACTATCTAGCTACTCTATCCGACTGATATACAACCGCCTAACTAGCTAGCTAAAATCTTGCTGTTAACAGTGCCAACGTCAGGAGCAGCCTCTGTGCACTGTTACAGTGTCAAAATGGCGCTAAAACAAGATGTCCTCTATTTATATGGAGAGGGACATGTGATTTCAGCAGCTAATGACACAAACTATTGTGTCAGGACATTGTGGGTGTTTCCTGCGCCCTGATTGGCTAGCCGCAATGTGCACACATAAAGTTAGACAAAAAAAAAGTATGTTTACAAGAACGACACCCCCCTGAGCTTTGCAAACCCCATCCCCTCATCAAACACGTGCCAAATGCTCTTGATACACCACCATTATCGTTGCTTACGTGTTGAAAATACTTTTGTGGCAACGCAAATATTTTCCCGTCCGCACTTTTACCGAATGTTACCAATTTTTACCTATTTTATAAAATTTTGCTCGTATTTCCGATCACGAATCCGAATGTGCCATATTCGTGCCAAATTTATGTTTGGCGGTCGTTTTCCGAATAAATTCGTTCATCACTACTGGTGACAACAATAGCAGATTGCAGTTTTCACTCAGCAACATCCACTGCTGCTTGTTTCTAGAAAATATCCATTGAGTCAAAATTGTCAATACACCTGTAGATAAATTCCCAAAGGGGTATCATTTCCAAAATGTGGTCACTTGAAGGGGGATTCTGCTCTTCTAGCAATTCGGGGCTCTGTATATGAAGTCTGCAAACTATTCTAGGAAAATCTGTGCTCCAGGAGTCAAATAGTGCTCAGTCTCTCCGGTGTCTCGCCGTATGACTAACCAGTACTGTGACTGCAACCCTCAGCTGTCAGTTTTATCATCCAAATAGATGGGTCCCACACCATTTTTTTTAAATTATTTAAATAAATAATTTAAAAAATGACATGGTGTCCCCCCGTTTTTGACAAACAGCCAAGTTAAAGTAAACAGCTGGGGGCTGGTATTCTCAGACTGGTAAGGGGCCATGGATATTGCCCTCCCAGCCTAAAAAATGCAATGATGCGGTGACAAGTGGGGTAATAGTGGTAGGGTTGATGTCAGCTGTTTTATGGCTACTGAAATCCTTTAGAAGTCTGCATTCCAGGTCCATGCCTGAACACCAGGTGTTCGGTAAGGACACTGAACTTTACTATTCGCCCATCTCTAATGATCACTGCACCCCTAGGTGAATTCATATGGGATATTAGCATACTCAGGATAAATTGTGCATCAAATTTTGGGGTCCATTTTCTCCTGCCATCCTTGTGAAAATGAAAAAATTGGGGCTAAAACAAAATTTTTTTGTGATAAATATTTATTTTTTTTCATTTTCTCAGATCAATGTTGTAAAATTCTGTGAAGCACCTGTGAGTTCAAGGTGCTCATTACACATCTAAACAAATTTGAGGGATCTAGTTTCCAAAATCACTTTTTTTTTTTTTACTGTTTATGCACATCAGGGGCTCTCCAAATGTGACATTCCATCAAAGTCTGCATTCCAAAACGTCACTCCTTTTCTGAGCCCTGCTGTGCGCCTAAATAGTAGTTTAACCCCACTTATAAAGTTTCTTCGTGCTCAGAGGAAATTGTACAACTAATTTTTGGTTCCATTTTCTCCTGATACACTTTTGAAAATGAAAAATTTGGGTCTAAAATATCTTTTTTGTGGCAAAAAATTAGATTTTTTTATTTTCATGGCTCAATGTTAAAAACATCTGCAAAGCGGCTGGGGGTTCAAGGTGCTCACCATCCATCTAGTTAAGTTCCCTGAGAGGTCTAGTTTCCAAAATTGTGCCATCGGTGGGGTGTTTCGACTGTTGAGGCACATTAGTGGCACTCCAAACGTGGCATAGTGTCCGCTAATCATTCTAGCAAATTTTGCATTCAAAAAGTCAAATGGTGCTCATTCCCTTCTGAGCCCTAGAAGTGTTTTTTCCCCATATATGGGGTATTGGCATGCTCAGCAGAAATTGCACAACAAATTTTGTGGTAATTTTTTTTCCTGTTACCTTTGCGAAAATTAAAAAAAAAATTGAGTAAAATTTTTTGTGAAAGTCACTTCAAATGTGATGTAGTCCTTAAAAAAAATAGTTTTGTCAAACGTAAAGTAGATATATGGGAAATGTTAGTTATTAACTATTTTGTGTGATATGATTGTATGATTTAAGCGCATAATAATTAAAAGCTTCGAAAATGCTACATTTTTAACAACATTTTTGCCAAATTTCTGTTTTTTTCACAAATAAACAATTCATATCGAAGAAATTTTACCACTATCATGTCACAAAAAACAAGTCTCAGAATCAGTGGGATCCATTGATGTGTATCAGAGTTATCACAAAGTGACAGTGGTCAGAATTGTATAATTTGGCCCGGTCATAAAGGTGAAAACAGGCTTGGGGGTAAAGGGGTGAAAACCACATAAAAAGAGAAAATAGGGAAATGTGTAGGATACAAAAAATAGACCCTGGACATAATATAACACCACATTGGTTGTAAATATTAGATGGAAAGGTATGCACACATAGAATTATTATTATTTATATAGCACCATTGATTCCATGGTGCTGTACATGAGAAGGGGTTACATACAAATTATAGACATCACTTACAGTAAACAAACTTACAATGACAGACTGATACAGAGGGGAGAGGACCCTGCTCTTTCAGGCTTACAATCTACAGGATGGTAGGGAAGGAGACAGTAGGCTGGTGGGTTGCAGCAGTTCCGGTGTTGGTTGAGGTGATGTCTCCGGTCGTGGTGAGGAGGTAGTGGGGTCATTAAAGGCTGTAGGCTTTCTTGAAGTGGTGGGTTTTCAGGTTCCGTCTGAAGGATCCGAATGTGGATGATAGTTGGACATGTTGGGGGAAAGAATTCCAGAGGATGGGTGCTATTTGGGAGAAGTCTTGGAGGCAGTTGGGTGAGGAGCAAATAAGTGTGGAGGAGAGAAGGAGGTCTTAGGATGACCGAAGATTACGTGAGGGAAGGTATTGGGAGATTAGTTCAGAGACATATGGGGGAGACAGGTTATAGATGGCCTTGTAGGTCAGTATTAGGAATTTGAACTGGATAAGCTGAGGGAATGGGAGCCAGTGAAGAGAATTGCAGAGGGGAGAAGAGGAGGAGTAGCGAGGAGAAAGATGAATTAGTTGGGCAGCAGAGTTAAGGATGGACTGGAGAGGTGCGAGGGTGTTAGCAGTGAGACCACAGAAATGGATGTTGCAGTAGTCATGGCGGGAGATGATGAGGGCGTGCACAAGCATTTTAGTAAATTGAGGGTTGAGGAAAGGACAGATTCTGGAAATATTTTTGAGCTGGAGGTGACAGGAGGTAGAAAGAGCTTGGATGTGAGGTTTGAAGGACAGGGCAGAGTCAAGGGTTACTCCGAGGCAGCGGACTTCCGGTACTGGGGAAAGCGTGATGTCATTAATTGTGATAGATAGGTCAGGTAAGGAAGATCTGTGAGATGGAGAAAAGATGATGAGTTCAGATTTGTCCACATTGAGCTTGAGGAAGCGAGAGGAGGAGAAGGAGGATATGGCTGATAGACACTCCAGGATTCAGGACAGCAGAGAGGTGATGTCTGGGCCAGAGAGGTAGATCTGAGTGTCATCAGCATAAAGGTGGTACTGGAATCCATGGGACTTTATGAGTTGAACCAGGCCAAGGGTATAAATTAAATAGAGTAGGGGTCCTAGAATAGAGCCTTGGGGGACTCCAACAGATAGAGGGTGGGATGAGGAGGTAGTGTGGGAGACACTGAATATGCAGTTGGAGATATAATATAAATATAATATAGATAAGATAGAATATAAATAACATTTAAATGGATGGTAGTGTGATGCATAGAGGAAATAGATCTATCATCTATATACATAAAATTGAATGTATGTGTGTATCACCAACTAGTCACGAAGCATCTTTCATTTCAACAGAGCTGTTTAAAAGAATCTGAGCTGTGATTGGTTGTAAGGAAAATGATGCTCACAGCAACCAATCACTAAGCATCTTTCATTTCACCAGAGCAACACTCCAAGACAACACCTCAGCAGACACTGACCGGGTGGGAGAAATCTAGCATCCCCGGTAACATAAGCTCCCAGCCATTGTCTGTCTCCCAGAAAGGAGCAGAGAGCACATGACAGAAATGAATCACCCCCTCCCTGCCCATATACCCATCACACATCCTCCATCCCATAGGCGCATCTTCCCTCTTAAAGGGATCTCCGGTATGGAAGTCAGGGCAAATCCCTCAGCGCTCTGATTCTGACCCAAGACTTCTATTAAAGGGATCACTGGTATGGAAGTCAGGGCAAATCCATCCAGCGCTTTGGTTTTGACCCCAGGCCTCTCTTAAAGGGAATCTGTCACCCCATTTTAGCCCAATAGTCTGCGGGCCACCGCCATCAGGAACTTATCTACAGCATTCTGTAATGCTGTAGATAAGCCCCCGATGAAGCCTGAAAGATAAGAAAAACACGTTAGATTATACTCACCGGGGGGCGGAGTCAGGTATGGTGGGTGTCGCGGTCCGGTGCCTCCCATCTTCAAAAGATGATGTCCTCCTCCTTGCTTCTCCCTCGGCTCCGGCGCAGGCATACTTTATCTACCCTGTTGAGGGAAGAGTAAAGTACTGCAGTGCGCAGGCGCCAGGAAAGGTCAGCGAGGTCCTGCGCCTGCGCACTGCAGTACTTTACTCTGCCATCAGCAGGGCAGATAATGTACACCTGCGCAGGAGCTGAGGGAGAAGCAAGGAGGAGGACATCATCGTATGAAGATGGGAGGCGGAAGGCGCCGGACCAGACGGCGACACCCATCGGACCGGACCGAACGCCAGGGTGAGTATAATCTAACTCCTTTTTTCTTATCTTTCAGGTTACATCGGGAGCTTATCTACAGCATTACAGAATGCTGTAGATAAGCCCCTAATGGCTGTGGCCACAGCTTATAGGCCAAAAAGGGTGACAGACTCCCTTTAAAGGGATCCCCGGTATGGATGTTAGGACCGTTCCACTCAGCGCTGTGGTTCTGACCCCAGGGTCTATTAAAGGGATCCCCGGTATGGAAGTTAGGGCAATTCCACTAAGTGCTCTGGTTCTGACCCGAGGACCCTCTTAAAGGGATCCCCGCTACGGAAGTGAGGGCAAATCCACTCTGCGCGTTGGTACTGACCCCAGGCCTCTCTTAAAGGGATTTCCAGTATGGAAGTTAAGGCAAATCCCTCTGCACTCTGATTCTGACCCCAGGCTTCTATTAAAGGGATCCTTGGTATGGAAGTCAGGGAAAATCCATCCAGTGCTTTGGTTTTGACACCAGGCCTCTCTTAAAGGGATCCCCGGTATGGAAGTGAGGGCAATTTCACTCAGCATTCTGGTTCTGACCCCAGGCTCTCTTAAAGGGATCACCGGTATGAAAGTCAGGGCAATTGCTTTCAAATGCTCTGATACTGACCCCAGACTCTTATAGGGATTTCCTGTATGGAAGTTAGGGCAAATCCCTCAGCGCTCTGATTCTGACCCCAGGATTCTATTAAAGGGATCATTGGTATGCAAGTTAGGGCAAATCCACTCAGCATTCTGGTTCTGATCCCAGGCCACTCTTAAAGGGATCTCCGGTATGGAAGTTAGGACCGTTCCACTCAGCACTCTGGTTCTGACCCCAAGCTGACGGGATGAGGTGGGATATTATAGTGAATGTGGCTATGTGGAGTGGGCGGGGCTATACACAGCTTTATATATATATATATATATATATATATATACACTCACTGGCCACTTTATTAGGTACACCTGTCCAACTGTGTGTTAAGACTTAATTTCTAATCAGCCAATCACATGGCGGCAACTCAGTGCATTTAGGCATGTAGACATGGTCAAGACAATCTCCTGCAGTTCAAACCGAGCATCAGTATGGGGAAGAAAGGTGATTTGAGTGCCTTTGAACGTGGCATGATTGTTGGTGCCAGAAGGGCTGGTCTGAGAATTTCAGAAACTGCTGATCTACTGGGATTTTCACGCACAACCATCTCTAGGGTTTACAGAGAATGGTCCGAA
Organism: Dendrobates tinctorius; assembly: GCF_039654945.1. Classification (NCBI taxonomy): domain Eukaryota; kingdom Metazoa; phylum Chordata; class Amphibia; order Anura; family Dendrobatidae; genus Dendrobates; species Dendrobates tinctorius. Next base: position 39,107,175 of record NW_027361779.1, on the reverse strand, counting down.
AAAGAAAAAAAATCCAGTGAGCGGCAGTTCTGTGGCCGGAAATGCCATGTTGATGCCAGAGGTCAGAGGAGAATGGGCAGACTGGTTCGAGCTGATAGAAAGGCAACAGTGACTCAAATTGCCACCCGTTACAACCAAGGTAGGCAGAAGATCATCTCTGAACGCACAGTGCGTCGAACTTTGAGGCAGATGGGCTACAGCAGCAGAAGACCACACTGGGTACCACTCCTCTCAGCTAAGAACAGGAAACTGAGGCTACAATTTGCACAAGCTCATCGAAATTGGACAGTAGAAGATTGGAAAAACGTTGCCTGGTCTGATGAGTCTCGATTTCTGCTGCGACATTCGGATGGTAGGGTCAGAAATTGGCGTAAACAACATGAAAGCATGGATCCATCCTGCCTTGTATCAACGGTTCAGGCTGGTGGTGGTGGTGTCATGGTGTGGGGAATTTTTTCTGGGCACTCTTTGGGCCCCTTGGTACCAATTGAGCATCGTTGCAACGCCACAGCCTACCTGAGTATTGTTGCTGACCATGTCCATCCCTTTATGACCACAATGTACCCAACATCTGATGGCTACTTTCAGCAGGATAATGCGCCATGTCATAAAGCTCGAATCATCTCAGATTGGTTTCTTGAACATGACAATGAGTTTACTGTACTCAAATGGCCTCCTCAGTCACCAGATCTCAATCCAATAGAGTATCTTTGGGATGTGGTGGAACGGGAGATTCGCATCAGGGATGTGCAGCCGACAAATCTGCGCCAACTGTGTGATGCCATCATGTCAATATGGTCCAAAATCTCTGAGGAATGCTTCCAGCACCTTGTTGAATCTCTGCCACGAAGAATTGAGGCAGTTCTGAAGGCAAAAGGGGGTCCAACCCCTTACTAGCATGGTGTACCTAATAAAGTGGCCAGTGAGTGTATATATATATGTATATATAAAATATATAAAGGTCAAAGTGTGTGTGTGTGTATGTCCGGGATAGGCATCTGCACCGTCGCAGCTACAGCCACAAAATTTGGCACAGTCACACGTCTGGACCCCGAGAGCGTCCTAAGCTATGTTGTGAGGCAAAATTTTAACCCTGCGCGTTCCAATTCACCAAACAATTTTGCCCCTATCTACATGCTGGGGGAAAAAGTGTGTGCGTGTCAAGCCCCGCCCCTCATTATGATGTCATAATGCCCCTATCTACATAATGGGGAAACAGTGTGTGCGTATCAAGCCCCGCCCTTCATTATGATGTCACAATGGTTGCCATGGTGACGCTGATGTCATCAAAGGTTGCAAGCCCTGCCGCCGCTCATTATGATGTCATAATGGTTGACTATGGATTGGAGGATGTGTATGATGGGTATATGGGCACGGGACTATGGGATGGCGGATATGTATATGGGCACGGGACTATGGGATGGAGGATGTGTGATGGGTATATGGGCACTGGACTATGGGATGGAGGATATGTATGACGGGTATATGGGCACGGGACTATGGGATGGCGGATATGTATATGGGCACGGGACTATGGGATGGAGGATGTGTGATGGGTATATGGGCACTGGACTATGGGATGGAGGATATGTATGATGGGTATATGGGCACGGGACTATGAGATGGCGGATGTGATGGGTATATGGGCACGGGACTATGGGATGGAGGATATGTATGATGGGTATATGGGCATGGGACTATGAGATGAAGGATGTGTGATGGGTATATGGGCACTCGACTATGAGATGGAGAATATGTATGATGGGTATATGGGCATGGGACTATGGGATGGAGAATATGTATGATGGGTATATGGGCATGGGACTATGGGATGGAGGATGTGTGATGGGTATATGGGCACTCGACTATGGGATGGAGGATATGTATGATGGGTATATGGGCACGGGCCTATGGGATCGTGGATATGTATGATGGGTATATGGGCACGGGACTATGGGATGGAGGATAATTATAATTTTCTATAACTAACCACAGTTAGTTACTATGCCCGGGCAGTGCCGGGCTCTTCAGCTAGTGTATGTATATATATATATATATATATAGATATAATCAATATAATTTGTTATAACTAACCGTAGTTAGTTACTATGCCCGGGCAGCGCCGGACTCTTCAGCTAGTGTGTATATATAAAAAGAAAAGAAAGTAAACAGGGTATGTGCAAATATTGCTTCAAGGTGAGACAGTATAGGAGAAAGGGAGAACTAAGCTACAGGGCTCCCATCGAACACCATATCACATAAATGGCCATCGGCTTTTTTTTTTTTTTTTAGCCAAAAGATTTTTTTAAGCTGCCGCCACCACCACAACAAGGTAGACTCTTTTGACCGAGCCCTAATCTACTCTACCTATTAAACATTTCTTAAAATGCCCAAAACTCTTTCTAGGTATATTTTTCTTTAACCCCTTCACCCCCAAGGGTGGTTGCACGTTCATGACCGGGCCAATTTTTACAATTCTGACCACTGTACCTTTATGAGGTCATAACTCTGGAATGCTTCTATGGATCCCGGTGATTCTGACATTGTTTTCTCGTGACATATTGTACTTCATGTTAGTGGTAAAATTTCATTCAAATAACTTGCGTTTATTTGTGAAAAAAATGGAAATTTGGCAAATTTGAATTTTTATGTCCTTAAATCACAGAGATACGGCACACAAAAAACTTGATAACTAACATTTCCCACATGTTTACTTTACATCAGCACAATTTTGGAACCAAAATTTTTTTTTGTTAGGAAGTTATAAGGGTTAAAAGTTGACCAGCGATTTCTCATTTTTACAACACCATTTTATTTTTAGGACCACATCACATTTGAAGCCACTTTGAGGGGTCTATATGATAGAAAATACCCAAAAGTGACACCATTCTAAAAACTGCACCCCTTAAGGTGCTCAAAACCACATTCAAGAAGTTTATTAACCCTTTAGGTGCGTCACAGGAATTTTTTTGAATATTTAAAAAAAAAATGAACATCTAACTTTTTTTCACAAAAAAAATACTTCAGGTTCAATTTTTTTTATTTTACCAAGGGTAACAGGAGAAATTGGACTGCAAAAGTTATTGTGCGATTTGTCCTGAGTACGCTGATACCTGATTTGTGTGGGGGGACTGTTTCGGCGCATGGCAGAGCTCAGAATGGAAGGAGCGCCGTTTGACTTTTTCAATGCAAAATTGGCTGGAATTCAGATCGGACGCCATGTCACGTTTGAAGAGTCCCTGATGTACCTAAACAGTGGAAACCCCCTACAAGTGACCCCATTTTGGAAACTATACCCCCCAAGGAACTTATCTAGATATGTGGTGAGAACTTTGAACCCACAAGGGCTTTACAGAAGTTTATAACGTACAGCGGTACAATTAAAAAATCATATTTTTTCCACAAAAATGATCTTTTCACCCCAATTTTTATTTTCCCAAGGGTAACAGGACCCTAAAAGTTATTGTGCAATTTGTCCGGAGTATGCTGATACCCCACATGTGGGGGTAAACCACTATTTGGGCGCATGGCAGAGCTCGGAAGGGAAGCAGCGCCATTTGATGTTTTTGGCTGGAATTGAGATCGGACACCATGTCGCGATTGGAAAACCCCTGATGTACCTAAACAGTGGAAACCCCCCACAAATGCCACCATTTTGGAAACTAGACCCCCTAAGGAACTTATCTAGATGTGTGGTGAGAACTTTGAACCCCCAAGGGCTTCACAGAAGTTTATAACATAAAGCCGTACAATTAAAAATCATATTTTTTCCACAAAAATGATCTTTTCACCCTCAATTCTTATTTTTCCAAGGGTAACAGCACCCTAAAAGTTATTGTGCAATTTGTCCAGAGTACGCTGATACCCCACATGTGGGGGTAAACCACTATTTGGGCGCATGGCAGAGCTCGGAAGGGAAGCAGCGCCATTTGACGTTTTTGGCTGGAATTGAGATCGGACACCATGTCGCGATTGGAAAACCCCTGATGTACCTAAACAGTGGAAACCCCCCACAAATGACACCATTTTGTAAACTAGACCCCCCAAGGAACTTATCTAGATGTGTGGTGAGCACTTTGAACCCCCCAGTGCTTCACAGAAGTTTATAATGCCAGGGCATGAAAATAAAAAAATCGTATTTTTTCCACAAACATGATCAATTATTCCCCAATTTTTTTATTTTCCCAAGGGTAACAGGAGAAATTAAACCCCAAAAGTTGTTGTCCAATTTGTCCTGAGTACGCTGACACCCCATATGTGGGAGAAAACTACTGTATGGACACACGTCAGGGCTCGGAAGGGAAGTAGTGACGTTTTGGAATGCAGACTTTGATGGAATGGTCTGCGGGTGTCATGTTGCCTTTGGAGAGCCCCTAATGTACCTAAACAGAGGAAACACCCACAAATGACCCCATTTTGGAAACAAGAACCCCTAAGGAACTTATCTAGATGTGTGGTGAGCACTTTGAACCCCCAAGGGCTTCACAGAAGTTTATAATGCCCGGGCATGAAAATAAAAAAATCGTATTTTTTCCACAAACATGATCAATTAGTCCCCAATTTTTTCATTTTCCCAAGGGTATCAGGAGAAATTGGACCACAAAAGTTGTTGTCCAATTTGTCATGAGTACGCTGACACCCCATATGTGGGAGAAAACTACTGTATGGACACACGTCGGGGCTCGGAAGGGATGCAGTGCCATTTTGGAATGCAGACTTTGATGGAATGGTCTGCGGGTGTCATGTGCATTTGGAGAGCCCCTGATGTACCTAAACTATTGAAACTCCCCACAAGTGACCCCATTTTGGACACTAGACCCCCCCACGGAACTTATCTAGATGTGTGGTGAGCACTTTGAACCCCCAAGTGCTTCACAGAAGTTTATAACGCTCGGACGTGAAAATAAAAAAATCATTTTTTTCCACAAAAATGATATTTTTGCCCCCAATTTTTTATTTTCCTAAGGGTAACAGGAGAAATTGGACCCCAAAAATTGTTTTGCAATTTGTCCTGAGTAGGCTGATACCCTACATGTGGGGGTAAAACACTGTTTGGGCGCATGGCAGAGCTTGGAAGGGAAGGAGCACCATATGACTTTTTCAACTCAGAATTGGCTGGAATTGAGATCAGACGCAATGTTGCATTTGGAGAGCCCCTGATGTGCCCAAACAGTGGAAACCCCCAATTCTAACTCCAACCCGAACCCCAACACACCCCTAACCCTAACCCTAGCCCTAACCCTAGCCCTAACCCTAACCCTAACCCTAGCCCTAACCCTAGCCCTAACCCTAACCCTAATGGAAAAATGGAAATAAATACATTTTTTTAATTTTATTATTTTTCCCTAACTAAGGGGGTGATAACGGGGGGTTTGATTTACTATTTATGGCGGTTTTTATGTTTGGCGGCTGTCGCACGCTAAAAGACGCTTTTTATTGTAAAAATAGTTTTTGCATCACCACATATTGAGAGCTATAATTTTTCCGTATTTTGACCCACCGAGTTATGTGAGGTCTTATTTTTTGCGGGACGAGTTGACGTTTTTATTGGTACCATTTTCGGGCATGTGACATTTTTTGATCGCTTTTTATTCTGATTTTTGGGACGCAGAATGAACAAAAACCAGCGTTTCATGAATTTCTTTTGGGGGAGTGCGTTTACACCGTTCCGCGTGCGGTAAAATTGATAAAGCGGTTTTATTCTTCGGGTCAGTACGGTTACAGCGATACCTCATTTAGGTCGTTTTTTTATGTTTTGTCGGTTTTAGGCAATGAAAACTATTTTATATAAAAAATAATTATTTTTGCATCGCTTTATTCTGCGAGCTATAACTTTTTTATTTTTTCGCTGATGATGCTGTGTGGTGGCTCGTTTTTTGCAGGACAAGATGACGTTTTCAGCGGTACCATGGATATTTATATGCGTCTTTTTGATCGCGCGTTATTACACTTTTTGTTTGGCAGTATGATAATAAATCATTATTTTTTGCTTCGTTTTTTATTTTTATTTTTTAAGGGGTTCACTAAAGGGGTTAACTAATGGGACAGTTTTATAGGGCGGGTCGTTATGGACGCGGCGATACCTAATATGTGTACTTTTATTGTTTTGGGGTTTTTTTATTTTCAAAAAATGAATTTATTGGGGAATATTTTTTTTTTTTTACTAATTTATTTGGCGATTTTTTTAAAATTATTTTTACACTTTTTTTTATTTTTTTTTTTTTTACTTCATTACATAGTCCCAGGTGGGACATCACTGTCCTGTGACAGATCGCTGATCTGTCACATCACAGATCACTGTGACAGATCAGCAATCTGTCACAGGCTTTGAAGAAGACTTCCTCTTGCCTGCGCTTTGCAGGCACTGTGGAAGCCAGCTTCCTGCAGGCCCCCGAAGGCCCCCGTCGCCATCTTGGATTCGGGGGCCTGGAGGAAAGGAGTCCCCCGCAGCAGCGCTGCACATTGAGCTGCCGTGGGGGGCTCAGGGAAGCAAGGAGGGAGCCCCCTCCCTGCCGATGCTTCCCTTTAACTTCCGGTACACCGCGATCATGTTTGATCGCGGTGTGCAAGGGGTCAACGTGTCGGGGGCGGTCCGTGACCGCCCCTGACACATTGTGCCGGGTGTCAGCTGTGATAATCAGCTGACACCCGGCCGCGATCAGCGGCGCTCACCACGTGGGCGCCGCTGATCGCGGTAGACGTACTATCCCGTCCATGGGCATAGGGGCCCGGGTCCCATGGACGGGATAGTACGTCGGATGTCAGGAAGGGGTTAAGGGAATGTGTCACATATATTTTTTAGAATTACCAATAATACCACATACAAGAAACAAATATCATCAAACCATGGACGGACCACATATTTACACAACATAGTGACCAAATAATACCACATACAAGAATCAAATACCGCCATGCCATGACCAGATCGCGTATTACCACCACATAGTGACCAAATACTACAATACTGATCATTAAAAAAAACAAAATACTAAGTGCCATTATACACAAGAGTTCTGTATATTTTGTCAGTGTACAGGTAATACAGGGATCCCCAGTGACATTATACACAGGAGCTCTGTATATACTGAGTGTACAGGTAATATAGTGATCACCAGAGGTAATATAAACAGGAGCTAGCTCTGTATGTAGTGCCAGAGTACAGGTAATACAGTGATCACCAGTGACATTATACACAGGAGCTCTGCATACAGTGTCAGTGTACATGTAATGAAAAGATCCCCAGTGACATTATATACATGAGCTATGTATATATTGTCAGTGTACAGGTAGTACAGTGATCACCAGTGGTAATATAAACAGGAGCTAGCTCTGTATATAGTGTCAGTGTACAGGTAATACAATAATCACTGATGACATTATACACAGGAGCTCTGTATATAGTGACAGTGTACAGGTAATACAGTCATCAACAGTGACATTATATACAGGAGCTCTGTATATAGTATACAGTGTATAATGTCAGTCTACAGGTAACACACTGACTCACCATTGACATCTATAGTTAAAGTGTTTCATCTTCACTTTTCTTCTTCATTCAGAGTAGACCGCCATCACTTCTTCTCTCCAGTACTCTTTGCTGCATAAAATAACATAGTTATCTAGAGCACCACTTCCAGAGCACGTGCCCCACTTTTTCCCTTTCTTCTAAACTACACAGCTGAATACAGATGTGCACCCACCATTAATATATAATTAGTTATCATGCAACCCAGCATTCCAATTATAAATTATAATCCACCACTGTGCCCCCACCAACTATAAACAGCCACTTTCCTCACCTAATGAATATATAACTTAATTAGCACATGTACTCTTTCCCCCAATTCAATACCAGTCACTGCATCCTCAATGCCCCACACTCTGTACCTCTCGCTCCCCCGATTCATTATATTTACATGCACCTTATGCCCTAATTCATTGTCATGTCTTCACTCTCTTCCACCCCCACTCTCTATTCATTATCAATTGCTCTCCTCCACATTCAATACATCATTTACGCTCCCCACCCTCAATTTGTCATTATTTTGTGCCCCACCCCAATTCATCATTTGTTGTCCCCAACCTCAATTCATCATGATTTGCTCTCCCCACCCCCTCACTTCATAATTTGCCTCCCCCAACCGTCTACTTCATCAGTTGTGGTCTTCCTACACAAAATTAATACAATGTATAAGGAAAAAAAAGTTTTTCATTAGGGTTGATCGAATAGCTTCGGATAAGTGCTTATCCGAATAGCTATAGTGCTTACCAAATAGCTGGCTCGGTAACCTGGATACCTGGAGGACTTCTGATAATCAGCTGTTCGGCAGCTGATTATCAGGAGCACTCCATGTATCCAGGTTACCAATGCAGCTATTCGGTAAGCGCTCTAGCTATTCGGATAAGCACTTATCAGAAGCTATTCGCTCAACCCTATTTTTCATACCTAGCTCAATGACGATCCCCTGCAGGCGCAGCTTCAATTCTGGTGTCCTAACAACGGCCAGTGGCACGCGTACATGCCGGCATATATGCGCCATCACAATATGTCCAGAAAAGGAGGAGGGAGTCGGCAGTGGCGTATCCAGGGGGGGGCAGCCGGGGCAGTTGCCCCGGGCGCAGCCAGCAGGGGGGCGCAGTCGGGCCGCCTAATGCAGCGGTCCGCAGTGTCTCCCCCCGGTGGCTGCGCTCTGCCGCCCCCCATCCTGTGAGCCGGCTGTTCTCTGTGACGGCTGTCAAGCTGACAGCCGACGCAGAGAAGGAGGCCGCGCCGGCTCCCAGGCAGCAATTGTACTGGCGTCTATACAGACGCCTGTACAATTAGCTCTGACCACCGGGTCAGAGCGACGTCAGCAGCGTGATCATGTCATGTGATCACGCTGCTGATGTCACTCCCCGGCGCCAGAGCAAACGCTGGTGGTAAGTGTGCTCCACTGTGGAGCTGAAGAACCACCGAAGATGGGAGATGAGGGGGAGTTAATGAGTGGGGGGGTTATTGAGTGGGGATGGGGGTTAATGAGTCTGGGGGTTAATGAGTGGGGGTTAAAGTGTGGGGGTTAATGAGTGGGGGGTTAATGAGTGGAGATGGGGTTTAATGTGGGGATGGGTGTTAATGAGTGGGGGGTTATTGAGTGGAGATGGGGGTTAATGTGGGGATGGGGGTTAATGAGTAGAGATGGGGGTTAAAGTGTGGGGGTTAATGTGGGGATGGGGTTAATGAGTGGGGGTACATAATGTGTGGGGGAATGTGGGAGTGAGGATGGGGGATACTTAATGTGTGGGGGGATTTGGGAGTAGGGACAAGGGATTATTGAGTGGGGATGGGGGATACTTAATGTGTGGGGGGATTTGGAGTGGGGATGGGGGGTACTTAATGTGTGTGGTGGATTTGGAGTGGGGATGGTATTTAACGTGTGTGGGGAGATTTGAGGACACAAAATGAAGAGTATGTATGAGGGCATATATGAGGAAGCAGTATGGGGGATGGGTGCAGACAGTAAGGGGTGCGAACGGATGAATTTATGTGGGCACAGTATGGGGAGTGAGGGTGATGGGATGTGTGCAGACACAGTATGGGGAGTCGAGGATATGTGTGAGCAGACAGTATAGAGAGTGAGGGGGTAAATATATGAGGAGACAGTATGGTGAACAGGAGGATGATAGAGGAGACAGTATGAGGATGGAGGAGAAATAGTGTGAGGCGACAGTATATTGCAGATATTTATATTTAGGAGCATTATAATGACACTTCTATCTTTAAGGGCATCGTGTGGAGAGTTGCTGCAGAAGACCGGAGAAGATGGAAGTCTGCAGAGACGAGATGTGGATGAGAAAACTCATCATGGGGTCTGGACAAGAAGAAGAAAAGGAGAACGACTGCAGAGACGACGTCATCTATAAGGTACCTGGATGTAAATATTATTAGTGATACTGACTAATTCTCATGTTTTTATTTGTTAGGAACATTACAGGGGTTGTCCAGGTTTGTACGGAGTCTGCAGACATTCTATGTGACTGCAGACTTCTGAATTCTCACAGTGCTCACTGAACACTGTCAGGATTCTCTCATGCCGGTAATTTACATACATACGGTCACATGCTGACTAGACATGTGTGGCCTCACTCAATGAAAATGAACAGAGCGAGGCCGGGCACGTCTAGTCGGAATGTGACCAGAAGTATACAAATCACATACTTGTGCTGACATGACTGTACATCGGCAAGGGAGAATGCTAAAAGTGTGCAGTGCATTCATTGTGAGAATTCAGAAGCTCCAATGTCAGGACTCAGCTCTGCAGGTTCCAGTGTCATCACATGGACACTTCACTCATATGCGATTTCCATAGATATGGTCTTGTGACAACGAGCTTCTCTTCCTGCTTTCAGTTTTTTACTGAACATTGAGAGCATTAGGGAGAGCGGCTCGTGGGTACATGGCTAAGTGTGCAAGTCACATATGTACTTTTTTTTGGGGGGGGGGCGCCGAACCAAATTCTTGCCCCGGGTGCCAGAAAGCCTAGATACGCCTCTGGGAGTCGGGGCTTTGCAGCCATACAGGTTTGATGGCGGTGGAACTCCGGGAAAGTTCCCAGCACCAAGGTGTGCAACATACACCACTTTATTACACCCTGGGGTCCGGTGAGCAAAAGCACAAGAGGGGAGGTCCCCCCCTGGGCTTCTGCTCACTGAGTTCCATACATTAGTAAGGGCAGTAATGCTCTGATGGTGGCCCTGCTAAGCCAGTGCAAACACAAGAGCAGACCAAGGTGCAAAATCAAATAACAACCACACATAACTATTAATAAGTTTAAGCAATGCAGGACAACAGTTGCCATATAAAAGGGCCCCAGGGATGCCCAGTGCACATTTGATTCTTATATTGACACGGAGGCTAAATAGGACTTATTATCTATCTACAGTGGGTACGGAAAGTATTCAGACCCCTTTAAATTTTTCACTCTTTGTTTCATTGCAGCCATTTGGTATATTCAAAAAACTTCATTTTTTTTCTCATTAATGTAAACTCTGCACCCCATCTTGACTGAAAAAATCCAGAAATGTAGAAAGTTTTGCAAATTTATTCAAGACAAACTGAAATAACACATGGTGATAAGTATTCAAACCCTTTGCTCAGTATTGAGTAGAAGCATCCTTTTGGGCTAGTACAGCCTTGAGTCTTCTTGGGAATCATGCAACAAGTTTTTCACACCTGGATTTGGAGATCCTCTGCCATTCTTCCTTGCAGATCCTCTCCAGTTACATCAGGTTGGATAGTGAACGTTGGTGGACAGCCATCTTCAGGTCTCTCCAGAGATGCTCAATTGGGTTTAGGTCAAGGCTCTGGCTGGGCCATTTAAGAATAGTCCTATATTTTTTCTGAAGCCACTACTTTGTGATTTTAGCTGAGCTTAGCGTCATTGTCTTGTTGGAAGGTGAACTTTCAGTCAAGTCTCAGTTCCAGAGCACTCTGGAAGAGGTTTTCATCCAGGATATATCTGTACTTGGTCGTATTCATGTTTCTTTCAATTGCAACCAGCCTTCCTGTCCCTGCAGCTGGAAAACACCCCCATAGTATGATGCTGCCACCACGTTTCACTGTTGGGATTGCATTGGGCAGGTGATGAGCAGTGCCTGGTTTTCTCCACACATACCACTTAGAATTATCACCAAAATGTTCTATCTTCGTCTCATCAGACCAGAGAATCTTATTTCTCACAGTCTGGTAATCCTTCATGTGTTTTTATAGCAAACTCTATGTGGGCTTTCATATGTTGGGCACTGAGCAGAGGCTTCCATTGGGCCAATCTGCCATAAAGACCTGACTGGAGGAGGGCTGCAGTGATAGTTGACTTTGTGGAATTTTCTCTCGTCTCCACATTGCATCTGTGGAGCTCAGCCACAGTAATCTTGGGGTTCTCCTTTACCTCTCTCACCAAGGCTCTTCTCCCACGATTGCTCAGTTTGGCTGGAAGGTCAGGTCTAGGAAGACTTCTGGCAGTCCCAAACTTTTTCCATTGAAGGATTATGGAGGGCACTGTGCTCTTAGGAACCTTGAGTACTGCAGAAAATATTTTGTAACCTTGGCCAGATCTGTGCCTTGCCACAATTCTTACTCTGAGCTCCTTGGACAGTTCCCTTGACCTCATCATTCTCATTTGGTCTGACATGCACTGTGAGCTGTGAGGTTATATAGCCAGGTGTGTGCCTTTACAAATCAAGTTCTATGAGTTTAATTAAACACAGCTGGACTCCAATGAAGGAGTAGAACCATCTCAAGGAGGATCACAAGGAAATGGACAGCATGTGACTTAACCGCTTCGTGACCGCCAACGGTAGATAAACGTCGGTGCTTGCTGGGCTTTGTGCAGCGCCGTTTGTCTACAGTCGGCGGTTTTCTGCCCAACGGGACCCCCATGTGCCTTATAATGAGGGGATCATGGCGCACAATGCTTCTTGTGACCCCCGACCTCATTGAGACCTGATTGGTTTAAGTCTGATGACGTCAGCATCACACCAGCCAATGAGAGAGATCACTGGGAAAGCTTGTTGTAGCAACAAACTTTCCCGACGATATGCCTCATAGTAACGTTGTTTCTCCTCTGATCTCCTGTCAGTAGAAGATCAGAGGAGAAACAGTGTGACAAGTGCTGCTGGCAACAGCTGTGCCAGTCAGCGATCTTGTCATAAAGTACGAAAAACAGATATGGCAGGTTAGGGTTAATGCCATAGTTAAGGTTAGGGTTAGTGCTATAGTTAGGGTAAGGGTTAGTGCTATAGTTAGGGATAGTGCTATATTTAGGGATACTGTTAGGGTTACTCTTAGGGTTAGGCTTACTGTTAGGCTAAAGTTAGGATTAGGGTTAGGCTAAAGTTAGGGTTAGGTTAAAGTTAGGATTATGGTTAGGCTAAAGAGGGTTATTGTTAGGCTAAAGTTAGGGCTAAAGTTAGGGTTATTGTTCGGCTAAAGTTAGGGCTAGTGTTAGGCTAAAGTTAGGGTTGGGGCTAAAGCTTGGGTTAGGATTGAGGCTAAAATTATGGTTAGAGTTGGGGCTAGGGTTAGGGTTGGGATTAGGGTCAGGGGTGTGTTGGGGTTGTGGTTAGGGGTTTGTTGGTGATAGGGTTGTGGTTAGGGTTAGAGGTGTGTTGAGGTTAGGGTTGGAATTAGAATTGGGGGGTTTCCACTGTTTAGGCACATCAGGGGCTCTGCAAACGCAACACCATGCCCGCAGACCATTCCATCAAAGTCTGCATTCCAAAACATCACTACTTCTCTTCCAAGCTCCACCGTGTGCCCAAACAGTGGTTCCACCCCACATATGGGGTATCAGCATACCCAGGACAATTTGGACAACAACTTTTGGCTAAAAGATCATTTTTGTGCAAAAAAAAAAAAAAATTTATTTTCACGGCTCTACATTATAAACTTTAGTGAAACAATTGGGGGTTCAAAGTGCTCACCACACATCTAGATAAGTTTCTTGGGTGGTCTAGTTTCCAAAATGGGGTCACTTGTGCGAGGTTTCTACTGTTTAGGCACATCCGGGGCTCTGCAAACGCAACAAGACGCCCGCAGACCATTCCATCAAAGACTGCATTCCAAAACGTCACTTCTTCCCTCCCGAGCCCTGCTTGCCCAAACTGTAGTTTTATCCCACATATGGGATACCAGCGTACTCAGGACATATTGTTCAATAACTTTTGGGGTCCAATTTCTCATGTTACCCTTGTGAAAATAAAAAATTGGGGGCTGAAAGATCATATTTGTGGAAAAAAAAAGATTTTTATTTTCACGGCTCTACATTATAAACTTGGGGGTTCAAAGTGCTCACCACTAGAGTTGAGCGAAACGGGTCGGTCATATTCAAAAGTCGTCGACTTTCGCTGAAGTCGGGTTTCATGAAACGAAACCCTACCATAGCGTAAGGTCGGCCACGAGGTCGGCAACCAGAGCGCCAAAGTCGCGTTTCAAAAGATGCTTCCAGCGCCCTTTTTCAGCCAATGATGGAGAACGCACACTGTGGGCAACGCGATGATATAGGCATCGGTCACCACCATCTTTGAGAAGGGCATGCAAGTGATTGGCTGGCTTTGTGTGGCGTCACAGGGGCTATAAAAGGGCGTGAACGCCGACCGCCATCTTACTTCTGCTGATCTTAGCATTAGGGAGAGGTTGCTGCTGCTGATTCAGAATAAGGGAGAGCGTTAGGCAGGGAAGAAGAACCAAAAAACTGCTTCTGCTGTTAATGATTTCCACTTACAACACAACACTTTGTGTGCAGTGACGGGGAGGCTCTATTTTTGTGCATCAGCTCTGTTGGTTATTAGGCTGCCTTATAAGGCTCCCTGATAGCTGCATTGCTGTTTGCACACTGCTGTGCAAACTGCTTTTTTAAAAACAAAAATAATTTTCTTCTTTTCTGCACAACTACCAAGCATTCATTTTTCCACCCTTTTGTGTGTGCAGCAGTCCTGCTTATTAGGCTGCCTGCGTCCATACTTGGACTGAGAGCATCATTGTCAGCGTCCTCAAATATCTAGTGAGATCCAAATTCTCACCAATCCTATAGACACCCTCCACCTTGTCATACACCATCCAATTTCAGCCTGTTACATTGAGGTGTAATCTCTCCTGGGCCTGAGACAATAGTTCTGCATCCTCAAATCTATAGTGAGATTCAAAATCTCACCAATCCTATAGACACCCTCCACCTTGTCATACACCATCCAATTTCAGCCTGTTACATTGAGGTGTAATCTCTCCTGGGCCTGAGACAATAGTTCTGCGTCCTCAAATCTATAGTGAGATTCAAATTCTCACCAATAGTAGATACACATTCTACCTTGTTTTACAGTACCATATAGCTGGTGGTATTTTGGGTACATTTTCACAAAAATGAGAAAGTATGGTGGAAGACGCCATGGAAGTGGGCGGGGGTTGCCAGCTGGTCCCGATGGTGGTGGTGGTGTTGCATCTGTTGGTAGTGGCAAAAGCACAATAGCACCTAAGGCAGGAGGTGTTGAGCCTGCGTCATCGTCTGGCTCCACAAGGCCTCGAAGGCTCTCTTTTCTGGGAGTAGGTAAACCACTTTTAAAGCCGGAGCTTCAGGAACAAGTTTTGGCTAACATTGCTAACACAGCCTCCAGCTCTCTCGCCACCTCTTCTGAAGTTTCAAAAAATTAAAGCACTGAGTCGTTAGTGGAGGCTCCTGGTCAGGAAGAACCCCTTTCCTTGTGTTCTTCACCCCCACCAAAAGTGGATGATGCAGAAGGCCACATTTCACATTAGTCCATGTAGCTCTTTCTATCATACCATGCCAGGGTTATCAAGTCAGATCGTGAATTCCCCAATCCAAGATGAATCTAACAAGAAGTGTGGGTGGGCAGCCAGGGCAGTGGGGTTAATCGGTACCGGGCCGGTGTCTCAGAGGGATGTCATGTTGGTGGTGATGACCTGTTCCATGGCCTTGGGCGTCCATGCAAAGGGGTGAATAACGTTTATATAGGTTTATAGGCGCTGCAGTGTTGCTTCTCTGGGACAGATGTTGTGGTGCAGTTAAGATGTAGAAGCCCTGCACAAGTAGGGCCGTAGTCGCAGGGCAGATGATGTAGAAACCCTGCACAAGTAGGGCCGTAGTCACAGGGCAGATGAAAAAGGAGATGGTGTGCAGTGCAGGATGTAGCAGAGCCGTGCGCCAGGCGCAGGAGAGAGATGACAGACACAGTCGTGCAGTTCCTTTACCTGTACTTGGTAAGTGCCGTCCAGGACCCAGAGTACAGATGGAGAAGGAATTGGTTAGCTTGGAAGCAAATTAGGAATTCTGCAGATAGGTAGTGTGGCCTCCGTTCTAGCGCTTATCTGAGGTACTCGCAGTACTAGGTTCACTGAAGTTCCCCCTGTTGACTCTTTTGGAACTTTCTCATATGGAAGGCAGCCATAGCTTCATTCTGGCTCACACACGTCGATGCTGGGACCTCCGAGCCTTAGTTGGGAACAGAGCATTTACAGCTGCTACTTCCTCCGGCTTCTGCTGGAGGACCGTCAGTGTCCCTACAAACTCGGAGACCGGAATCCCGACCATGCGCTCCAGCTAGCAATGAGCCTTAACTCTGCTCATCCTCCAGCTCACCTTCTCACGTCCACACACTTCCCCTTCCATTCACAGACTGCCCTAACTTACCTCCTCCCGACCACAAAGAGCAGCTCCTCAGCAGTCAGGTTCAGAGGTCTCCCTGCTGGCCTGGAGTGGGAACTGTGTTGTGTGTTGGTTTAACTGCTAGAGAGATCCTTCGTTGCTCCCAAGCATGACATCACACTCCCTAGGAGGAAGGTAATGCCACTGTGGCGACCGTACTCCTGGGGGCGCCACAAGTGCACTGATGCCCTGCCACTGCTAGATGATTCTGCTGGTACATTGACCCAGACCACTACATTCCCCTCGCACTCTTCACAGCCAGAATTTGACCCTGATGAAACTCAGGTTCCCCTTCCCGCATACTATACCACCTTACAAGGTGACAAAGAGGAAGGTGCAGATGAAAGTGCAGGTTCCTTGAGCGGGTGGGGGGGGCATACTCATGAGCGACGGCACTGGCACAGGGCCCCTCATAGTATGCAAAAGTGTCTCACAGGGCCCACCCGCCGTCAGACACACCGCCGTACTATGAGAGGCCCTGTGCCAGTGCTGTCACCAACGAGTGGGCCCCCCTGCTTGCTCAGGATCACAGCACTTGCAAAGTTGAAATACTTACCTCTCCCTGCTCCACCGCCGTGACGTCTTCCGCTTTCCTGACAGTGATATTCTGGTCAGAGAGCGCGATGACATCACGTCTGTACGCCCTCTGCCTAAACTGTCCAAGTGCAGTGAGATGGAAGATTGGGACGACGAGGAGTCCAGATTAGTACAGGATTCCCTAGCGAGGAGACTTACAGTTGTGGTCAAAAGTATTGACACCCCTGCAATTCTGTCAGATGATACTCAGTTTCTTCCTGAAAATGATTGCAAACACAAATTCTTTGGTATTATTATCTTCATTTAATTTGTCATAAATGAAAAAAGAATTGTCCTAAAGCCAAATTGGATATAATTCCACACCAAACATAAAAAAGAGGATGGACAAAAGTATTGGCACTGTTCGAAAAATCATGTGATGCTTCTCTAATTTGTGTAATTAACAGCACCTGTAACTTACCTGTGGCACCTAACAGGTGTTGGCAATAACTAAATCACACTTGCAGCCAGTTGACATGGATTAAAGTTGACTCAACCTCTGTCCTTGTGTGTACCACATTGAGCATGGAGAAAAGAAAGAAGACCAAAGAACTGTCTGAGGACTTGAGAAACCAAATTGTGAGGAAGCATGAGCAATCTCAAGGCTACAAGTCCATCTCCAAAGACCTGAATGTTCCTGTGTCCACCGTGCGCAGTGTCATCAAGAAGTTTAAAGCCCATGGCACTGTGGCTAACCTCCCTAGATGTGGACGGAAAAGAAAAATTGACAAGAGATTTCAACACAAGATTGTGCGGATGTTGGATAAAGAACCTCGACTAACATCCAAACAAGTTCAAGCTGCTGTCACGTCCGCCATGTCTGCCATGTCTGTTTGTCTCAAGAACTCCTGGAGCGATGTGCATGCGCATGTTTTGTCTGCTGTCCTGCATGTTCGCTAGAGCTGTGTGCAGACTCACCTCATGTCTGAGCTGCAGGATCCCTGCGTTTCTGCTCTGCCTTCTGTGATCTTCTCGTCATGTCTGGAGTCCTTGATCATGTGATGTTTCTTAAGATCCTGCACTGTCTGGTTCTGCAATCATCTCGTCATGTCTAGAATCCCGGATCATGTGTTCTTCCTAGGATCCTGCACTGGTTGGTTCGGTGATCATCTCGTCATGTCTGAAACCCTGATCATGTGACGTTTCCTAAGATCCTGCACTGTCTGGTTCTGCTATCATCTCGTCATGTCTAGAATCCCGGAAGTGCTCCCCTGGTCCTGACCTGGAGGAGGAGGTGCTATGCCCTATATCAGGCCGCCTCTTCCTATGCTCAGGGCCTGATTATTGTGTTGCTTCCCTGCAAGGCTCTGGGTCTGTGGGGTTGCTCCCTCTATTCTGTGCCCTTGCACTTTGCTCTGTAGTGCGTCTCTGCACACGCTCCGTGCTCGTATTCCGCCTCTTGTCTTGTGCCATGTCTTGTGTTGTCTCTCGTGCCATGTTTGTCTTTGCCTTGCTTTGCCTTGTAGTCCTTCTGCTGTTCTTTGTCTTAGTCTGTTTTGCTATGTCTCTCCTTAGCTATGCTTTGACTTGTAGTCCTTCCTTTGTTCTCTGCCTCGCCTGTTTTGCCATGTCTTGCTTTTGCTATGCTTTGACTTTTAGTCCTCCCTGTGTTCTCTGCCTTGCTATTCCTTGCTTTGTGTTCCTCCCTATGGTCTCAGTCTTTGCTTGCTCTGCCTCGCTCTCTCCTATGGTGCTCTGTAGTGCTCCCTGGCACACGCACCATTTCTCCTCTCCTTAGTGCTCGTTTCTTTGTCTAGTCCCAAGGTCTTCCCTTGGCCCGGCTCTGGGCTTCTGCCTACGCTCCGCTGCTAGACTCTGTCCTCGCTCTGACCTGGCTCTGTTTCTGCTTGTGTTCCTTGCCTTGTTCCCTGCCTTGTACTTGCATTGAACCCCGGCGTGGGTTCCCCTTGGCCGTCTCCTGTGCCGTGGTAAGTGCCACGTGTTTGTGTACAGTCGTGTGCACTGGCCAGTGTGGCGTGCCCCCTGCGTGGCTCCTAGCACGCACCCTGCCCTCAACCTGGCGTGGCTCCTAGCACGAAGGTTCCTTTGCCCCCTCCTGTGCCTTAGTCGTGCCTTGTGCTGGCGTTACAGCCGTGTGCATTGGCCAGTGAGGTGTGCGTCCCTGCGTAGCTCCTAGCACGCAGCCCTGCTCTGAACCCTGGCGTGTCTCTACACGCACCCTGTCTTGTGCCTTTGCGTGTCTCAACACGCACTCTGTCTTGTACCTTGAACCTTGGCGTGTCTCTACACGCACTCTGTCTTATACCTTGTACCTTGGCGTGTCTCTACACGCACTGTCTTGTACCTGTGCTTTGGCGTGTCTCTACACGCACTGTCTTATTCTATGCTTTGGCGTGGCTACACACGCACCCTGTCTCGTTTGTGAACCTTGGCGTGTCCCCTACACACGCACCTCGCTTTGAACCCTGGCGTGTCCCCTACACACGCACCTTGCCTTGCACCTAGTCTTGAACCCTGGTGTGTCCCCTACACACGCACCTAGCCTTGGACCCTGGCGTGTCCCCTACACACGCACCTAGCCTTGGACCTTGGCGTGTTCCTAAACACGCACCCTGCTTGGATATCTGTCGTGCCTCCTTGCCTGAACCCTGGTTTGCCTGCCGGATGCCCGGAACCTGCCGACCGTTGCCAGAGGTCCGGAACCAGATGACTACGGCCTGATGTCCGGAGCTGACGTCCGCAGCCTGATCCCTGGACCCTGTCGGTTTGCCAGCAGTCCGGAGTCCGATGCCATCATGCCATTACCTGTGCCTAGGCGTGCCATCTGGCACGTACCATGTTATGGACCTTGGCGTGCCCACGCGCGCACCTTGCACGTTTTGCTTGTTTTCTCTGTATGTGATCTTGTGTTATTCTAATGAAGATACCTTGCACCTACGTCTAGTCTCGTCTTGCTTCCTGCACGTCCTTGTCGTCAGACACTCGTCTAGTGTCCCCTGAGCCGGCCGTCTGGTCCCAGCAGTCGTGGTGGCTCACCCCCTTGGTCTTGCCCCTGACACTCCCTGTATAGGGGGTGGATTCTCACAAGGTCAGCTCGCCCTCGGTGGGTGGGTGCCACGACCCAGAGGGTCCACTCAAAAAATGGGCTCAGCAGGAGCTGAGTCCGTCACAGCTGCCCTGCAGTCCGAGGGTGCAACAGTGTCAACCCGTACTATCCGTCGGCGTCTGAATGAAAAGGGACTGTATGGTAGGAGACCCAGGAAGACCCCACTTCTTACCCCGAGACATAAAAAAGCCATGCTGGAGTTTGCCAAAACTTACCTGAAAAAGCCTAAAACGTTTTGGAAGAATGTTCTCTTGTCAGATGAGGCAAAAGTAGAGCTTATTGGGCAAAGGCATCAACATAGATTTTACAGGAGAAAAAAAGAGGCATTCAAAGAAAAGAACAAGGTCCCTACAGTCAAACATGGCGGAGGTTCCCTGATGTTTTGGGGTTGCTTTGCTGCCTCTGGTACTGGACTGCTTGACCGTGTGCATGGCATTATGAAGTCAGAAGACTGCCATCAAATTTTGCAGCATAATGTAGGGCCCAGTGTGAGAAAGCTGGGTCTCCCTCAGAGGTCATGGGTCTTCCAGCAGGACAATGACCCAAAACACACTTCAAAAAGCACTAGAAAATGGTTTGAGAGAAAGCACTGGAGACTTCTAAGGTGGCCAGCAATGAGTCCAGACCTGAATCTCATAGAACACCTGTGGAGAGATCTAAAAATGGCAGTTTGGAGAAGGCACCCTTCAAATATCAGGGACCTGGAGCAGTTTGCCAAAGAAGAATGGTCTAAAATTCCAGCAGAGCATTGTAAGAAACTCATTGATGGTTACTGGAAGCGGTTGGTCGCAGTTATTTTGGCTAAAGGTTGTGCAACCAAGTAATAGGCTGAGGGTGCCAATACTTTTGTCTGGCCCATTTTTGGAGTTTTGTGTGAAATGATCAATGTTTTGCTTTTTGATTCATTCTCTTTTGTGTTTTTTCATTTAAGACAAATTAAATGAAGATAATAATACCAAAGAATTTGTGTTTGCAATCATTTTCAGGAAGAAACTGAGTATTATCTGACAGAATTGCAGGGGTGTCAATACTTTTGGCCACAACTGTATTTGTTTTCAATGTTGGTAGAGCTATTTTTGGGGAGCACTATACTCTGGAGAATGATATATGAGGCCCACCATACACTGGAGCATTCCAAAGGTGGACATCAGACACTGGAGCAGCATTTACAGGGCCTATTATGCACTGGAGCATTAGCAATGGGGCTCATTATATATGGAGCATTATTTGGGCCCATAGCACAGTGGAGCTTCATCCATGGGGCCCATCATATACTGTAGCTTTATGTGGAGCTCATCATATACTGTTTCAAACATTATATGGGACTAATGATTCTGTATGGAGAAATATATGGGCTTCATTACTCTGTATAGTGCACTATGCGGTGGCCATAATACTGTATGGAGTAATATGCTGTCCGTTTTTGGAGTTATTGGAGAATTTAAAATGGATATCAGTCATGAGATGTAAGAAGCGAAGTATTTTTCATTGTACTATACCGCTATTTCTCTGCCGTATCAGAGGATCATGAATTGTGGCATGTGTTAAAAGAGCCCAGTGACACTCTTTGGCCCAGGGCTCATGAAAATCTGGAGCCAGCCCTACCCCCCCCCACAACTTTAGCCAAATAACCCCCAGTTTTCAATGCCAAACTATTATTATAAAGTAAATTAAGATTGACAAGCTTAAGTAATAAGAATTGATGTTTTTGGCATTAAATTGGGCACTGTAGGTGTGTTTCCTGTCCTCCACTCCCTGCCGACCTTGGTCCCCATTGACTTGCATTGGGTTTCGTGTTTCAGTCGGCCTTCGACTTTTCACGATAGTCGGCCGATTTCGTTCGGCCCGACTTTTGAGAAAGTCGGGTTTCATGAAATCCGACTCGACCCAAAAAAAGGCAAAGTCGCTCATCTCTACTTACCACACATCTAGATAAGTTCCTTGAGCGGCCTAGTTTTCAAAATGGTGACACTTGTGGGAGGTTTCCACTGTTTAGGCATATCAGGGGCTCTCCAAACACGACATGGCTTCTGATCTCAAATCCAGGTAATTCTGCATTGAAAAAGTCAAACGGCACTCCTTCCCTTCCGAGCTCTGCAGTGCGCCCAAACAGTGGTTTACCCCCACATATGGGCTATCGGCGCAATCAGGAGAAATTGCGCAAAAAAATATGTGGCTCATTTTCTCTTTTTACACCTTTTGAAAATAAAAAAAATTTGCTTCTGAAGTTAAATTATTTGTGTAGAAAAGTTAAATGTTTCATTCATTCATACCTCAGGTGCTACATTCATGTGACGCACCTGAAGGGTTAATGAACTTCTTGAATGTGGTTTTGAGTACCTTGAGGGGTGCAGTTTTTAGAATGGTGAATGCATTTTCTGCTATATTGACCCGCTAAACTCACTTCAAATTTGATTTGGCCCTAAGAAAAAGGTTTAGCAAATTTTGTTGTAAAAATCAGAAATCGCTGGTTAACTTTTAACCCTTATAACCTCCTAACAAAAAAAAATTGTTTACAAAATTGTGCAGATGTAAAATAGACATGTGGGAAATGTTATTTATTAACTATTTTGTGCGATATGACTCTGATTTAAGGGCATAAAAATTAAAAGTTTGAAAACAAATAAATGCAAGTCATATCAAAGAAATTTTACCACTATCGTGAAATAAAATATGTCATGAGAAAGCATTCTCAGAATCAGTAGGATCTGTTGAAGCGATCTAGAGTTATGACCTCATAAAGTGACACTGGTCAGAATTGAAAAAATTGGCTTGGTCACGAAGGCAAAATAGGCTCTGGCGCGAAAGGGTTAAATACGAGTGTCTGAGCAAAGGATCTGAATACTTATGACCATGTGATATTTCAGTTTTTCTTTTTTAATAAATTTTCAAAAATGTCTACATTTTTGTTTTTTTCAGTCAAGATGGGGTGCAGAGTGTACATTAATGAGAAAAATGAAGTTTTCTGAATTTACCAAATGGCTGCAATGAAACAAGGAGTGAAAAATTTAAAGGGGTCTGAATACTTTCCTACTTTCCGTACCCACTGTACGTAGCATTCACTGCTATCTAAAACGCATGCAAAAATTCTATGGAAAGCAGCAAATCAGCAATCATTTTTATTTTTAGGCCTACAGTATGTTTTTGTAGTGTTTTTACTGACTTTGTTGAAGTCAGTGGGTGAAAAACTGAATGAATTGATACACATTATTTTCTGCACCAGATCTGAAGTCACAAATAAGCAATGTGTGCATGAGATTTCAGGATTTTCATTCACTTCGCTGGCATCAGTATTTCTTTCAGGTTTTTGTGACAAAGCCACATGGAAAATATGAGGCAAAAATGCAACGTGTGCACATGGCCTAAATCTGCAGGTAGGAACACACGTGCATTTCCATTACAGACACGCACTAAAACGCATGTAATCTCAGCATGACTATATCAATAAAGTTTTGTAATGGCCAAATAACAGGAAGTGCCAAAAACAAAGCAGGTTTATTTAAAGTATGACATACCAAGAATAGACAAAACTGCAGTCTTAGGCTGTGTGCCCATGTTGCGTTTTTGTAAGCGTTTCTGCAGCGTTTGTGCCGGATCAGACGCTGCAGAAATGCTTACAAGATGCTTCAAATTAATTAGCATGCGTTTTTGGCTTTTTGTGCCAATGCATGCGTTTTTAACCGCTCTGGAATCGTTTAGTGGCTAAAAACGCAGCATGCTCATTAATTTCCGCCTAGCTGAGCGTTTTTAGCATTCCCCCAATGTTCCCAGAAAACGCGTGTCAAAAAACGCGTAAAAAACGCGTGGCTTTTTGGCAAAAACCGCGCAAGAATCGCGCGGAAAAAGACGCGCATTTTCTGGGAAAGGGGATGTGATTCCTGAGCGTTTAAAAACGCTAGCATGGGCACATAGCCTTAAAAACGCAATTAAAAGCATATAAAAAATAGACTCATAAACACAATGAAAAAATGCAAGTAACGTTTATATGCGCAGAAATGCTGCAGAAAGTCTGCAACATCAAAAACTCACCTAAACCTCCTCATGGGAACATAGTCTTAAAGTATATGTTCTCTGAAACATTGGAGCATTTCAGAGAAATATATACCTTGCTGCCCCTTGACAAAGGCTTCGGCTGAAATGCGCATCGGAGTGGGCGCGTGGACATCTAGAGATCTCCCTGTCCCATCTGGCTACATTAATTAATATGGATGGATATCCAGGGGTGTGACTACCGCGGTCGCAGCTGCGACGGGGCCGGAGTGCTTAGGGGCCCGATCGTGGAGCTGCAGCCGCTCATTGGCTGTGCAGCTCCGTGCTTTGATTGGCTGCCAGGCTGCAATTGGCCTGATGCGATGGCTGCTCTGTGCACACAGGATCTATGATGAGGTCACAGGAGGGGAGGAGTCAGGGGGTCACATGATCAAGAGCCTCCGTGTATGCAGGACTCTGCTGTGCTGGTTGTCATGGTGCTGGAAGAGGGTAAGTTTATGTGTGGGGTCAGGAAGGGTTTACATGGTGGATGCAGCAGTGCCGTGTGTGTACAAGGTGTATGGAGCGGAGCCATGTGTGTACGAAGTGTATGGAGTGCAGCTGTGTGTGTACGAAGTGTATGGAGCACAGCCGTGTGTGTATAAGGTGTACGGAGCAGAGCCGTGTGTGTACGAGGTGAGCGGAGCCGTGTGTGTATGAGGTGAGCGTAGCCGCGTGTGTACCAAGTGTACAGACCATAGCCGCTTGTGTATGAGGTGGACGGAGAGGAGCCGTGTGTGTATGAGGTGGATGGAGCGGAGCCACATATGTACGGAGCGGAGCCGCATGTGTTTGAGGTGGACGGAGAGGAGCCGTGTGTATACGGAGCGGAGCCGCGCGTGTGTGAGGTGTACAGAGTGGAGATGTGCATGTACGAGGTGTGTGGAGCACAGCCACGTGTGTACTAGGTGTGTGGATCCATGCATGTACGAGGTGAGCGGAGCCGAGCATGTACGAGGTGTACAGAGCAGAGATGTGCGTGTATTTTGGCATGGGGGGGCCCCATTTGAAAGTTTGCACCGGTTCCCATAACTTTGTAGTTACGTCACTGTGGATACCCATCTAGGCCACAAGGGATGTTGCAATAATTGTATAATAGCAATGTTTCTATAGCCAGGTAGCTTGTGTCTGCAGTAACTTGGGTTTATATTAACATGTAATTCCTGTACGTGCGCCCAGTGTTTGTATATTACAGTAATACCTGGGATATTAGATCTTTTTCCTCCTTTTGTTGTTCTTGCAATCGTGCAGCGTGGCTCTGATTCATGCTGCCCATGGCTTGGGCAACATGAATCAGACAACAGGTTCCCTTTAAGCAAAATACCATCAGCTCCTCATAAGATAAGTAGTAAATCTCTTTTACTTTGTTATTTGGTGTTGATAATATCCATGTCTTGTTGAATAGGACTAAACCATGGCAGTTGTATAGTTTGGAAGTATGCCCAGGCTGTCATCCTCATCTTCTTCTGAGGATTGGGGCTTGAATTTGGCACGGCAACTAAATACAACCTTAGTCAAAACTCTGCTACACGAAAAAACATAATTTGTCCGTTATTCATTTGTGGTAACCTTAGATGAACACTCAACTAGATTTGATGAGATTCAGTATCTGAACCAGTGGTGAGCCCCGATCAAGGTTTCTTCAAGAGACTGTGTTATGGAAAGCAAGGTCATATAATACTTGACATGAAACCAATGAAACCACAGCTAGGAAGCACTTTAGATACTGTTGCAGGTTAAAACTATGTCTTGGAACCATATGATACTTACGGTTAGGCTTTTTTCTATATATAAGCATTAATATGTAATTGACACCAAGGCACTGT
Organism: Dendrobates tinctorius; assembly: GCF_039654945.1. Classification (NCBI taxonomy): domain Eukaryota; kingdom Metazoa; phylum Chordata; class Amphibia; order Anura; family Dendrobatidae; genus Dendrobates; species Dendrobates tinctorius. The sequence continues at coordinate 39,081,481 of NW_027361779.1, read as the reverse complement.
GGTAAAAAAAAAGTAAAGCTTTTAGTAAATAGATATAAATTATATTTTAAAGATGTTTTTTAACCCATCAGCCAACACTTGGTTAAAATAATAAAAAGAGCTGGTATGCACCCTCCCCGAGTCCAGCACTGCCTCTATGCCACTGCTCCAGTGGTTGCTTACAGCCTGCAGTGAGCCTGGAAAGTTTAAAAACTGTTTTCATTATTTTAATGAACTGCCGTTGTTTGTGTAAAAAAACACTTCCTGTAAAACTTTAAAGGGAATGCCACCTAATTTGAGAGCAACATAAAGTAGAGACAGAGACATTGATTCCAGTGATGTATCACTTACTGGGTTGCTTGCTGTAGTTTGCAGTTTTGATGAAATCACTACTTTATCATCACCAGAAGAGTATCAATAGAAGACTAATACACTCGGTGCCTTGTAATCCTCCAAATTCATGAGTTCTGTATAATTCCACACCAACTATTGATTGATTTCTGCCTATGCACAGCATATACAGAAAGCAGTCAATGAGTGGTGTGGGTACGGTTATACAAATCTCAGCATTCAGAGAAGTGCTAGATCTGCAACAAATAAAACTTAGATTTTATCAAAAATATAATACACAGTCTAGTAAGTGATACATTGCTGGAATCAAGTTCTCTGCTTTCAGACTGGGTAGCAAAGCCTGGTGATTTCCTTCAAGTTCTGAATATATGCTGTAACATTATGAGAAGCCCATGTGTAATTTTTGGGAGTTTTCAGATCAGATATGTTCTTAAAGCAGTTTTTCGTACGATTGTGATGTCGTTTGAAACTTTTTTTTAAACTGCAGCCTTTTCACTTCACAGTATCAAGTTTGTAAAAGATTCAAAAAGCGTCCACAACAAGGAAGTGGATGTCATTAGTTTTATTCATATCAAAGTTTTTAAAACCTTGTTTGCCAAAAACTTGTATGATCAGCAATGAAGATTTGCGATGGAACTCAACTGGAAGTGTATTTGAAATGGTTTTTTAGCAGCTCCCCATCAAAATCCACATAAAAACTCCATGTGACCAAACACAAAGGCTGTCTTCAGAGTCATAATGCTGCAAAAAAGGCCATAAAACCTCTGAATCTGATCTGGAAACCTCATAAAAAAACAACATGGATTCTTGATGTTGATTTCTGTTGAAAATCGTGTTGCATTTGTCCCTATCAAAAATACTCGCAAAGATTCATGTGGTTTTTAACCCCTTAACCCCCAAAGGTGGTTTGCACGTTCATGACCGGGCCAATTTTTACAATTCTGACCACTGTCCTTTTATGAGGTAATAACTCTGAAACGCTTCTATGGATCCCGGTGATTCTGACAATGTTTTCTCGTGACATATTGTAGTTCATGTTAGTGGTAAAATTTCATTCATATAATGTGCATTTATTTATGAAATAAACGGAAATTTGGCGAAAATTTTGAAAATTTCACAATTTTCCAAATTTGAATTTTTATGCCCTTAAATCACAGCAATACGGCACACAAAAAACTTAAGTAACATTTCCCACATGTTTACTTTACATCAGCACAATTTTGGAACCAAAATTTTTTTTTGTTAGGAAGTTATAAGGGTTAAAAGTTGACCAGCGATTTCTCATTTTTGCAACACCATTTTATTTTTACGGACCACATCACATTTGAAGCCACTTTGAGGGGTCTATATGATAGAAAATAACCAAAAGTGACACCATTCTAAAAACTGCACCCCTTAAGGTGCTCAAAACCACATTCACGAAGTTTATTAACCCTTCAGGTGCTTCACAGGAATATTTTGAATATTTAAAAAAATAATGAACATTTAACTTTTTTTCACAAAAAAAATACTTCAGGTTCAATTTTTTTTTTATTTTACCAAGGGTAACAGGAGAAATTGGACTACAAAAGTTATTGTGCAATTTGTCCTGAGTACGCTGATACCTGATATGTGGGAGGGAACCACTGTTTCTGCACATGGCAGAGCTCAGAAGGGAAAGAGCGCCGTTTGACTTTTTCAATGCAAAATTGGCTGGAATTCAGATTGGACGCCATGTCACGTTTGGAGAGCCCCTGATGTACCTAAACAGTGGAAACCCAATACAAGTGACCCCATTTTGGAAACTAGATCCCCCAAGGAACTTATCTAGATATGTGGTGAGAACTTTGAACCCACAAGGGCTTCACAGAAGTTTATATTGTACAGTGGTACAATTAAAAGATCATATTTTTTCCACAAAATTGATCTTTTCACCCCCAATTTTTATTTTCCCAAGGGCAACAGGACCCTAAAAATTATTGTGCAATTTGTCCTGAGTACGCTGATACCCTATATGTGGGTGTAAACGACTATTTGGGCGCATGGCAGAGCTCGGAAGGGAAGCAGCGCCATTTGACATTTTTGGCTGGAATTGAGATCGGACACCACGTCGTGTTTGGGAAGCCCCTAATGTACCTAAACAGTGGAATCCCCCAACAAGTGACCCCATTTTGGAAACTAGACCCCCTAAGGAACTTATCTAGATGTGTGGTGAGCACTTTGAACCCCCCAAAGCTTCACAGAAGTTTCTAACGCCCGGGCGTGAAAATAAAAAAATCGTATTTTTTCCACAAACATGATCATTTAGTCCCCAATTTTTTTTATTTTCCCAAGGGTAAAAGGAGAAAATGGACCCCAAAAGTTGTTGTCCAATTTGTTCTGAGTACACTGATACCCCATATGTGAGAGAAAACTACTGTATGGGCACACGTCGGTGCTCGGAAAGGAAGTAGTGACGTTTTGGAATGTAGACTTTGATGGAATGGTCTGAGGGTGTCATGTGCGTTTGGAGAGCTTCTGATGTGCCTAAACTATTTAAACGCCCCACAAGTGACCCCATTTTGGAAACTAGACCCCCCCACGGAACTTATCTAGATGTGTGGTGAGCACTTTGAACCCCCAAGTGCTTCACAGAAGTCTATAACGCCCAGGCGTGAAAATAAAAAAAATCATATTTTTCCACAAAAATTATATTTTTGCCCCCAATTTTTTATTTTCCTAAGGGCAACAGGAGAAATAGGAACCCTAAAGTTGTTTTTCAATTTGTCCTGAGTAGGCTGATACCCCATATGTGGGGGTAAAACACTGTTTGGGCGCATGGCAGAGCTTGGAAGGGAAGGAGCACCATTTGACTTTTTCAACTCAGAATTGGCTGGAATTGAGATCAGACGCCATGTTGCGTTTGGAGAGCACCTGATGTGCCCAAATAGTGGAAACCCCCAATTCTAACTCCAACCCTAATCTCAGCCCTAGCCCTAACCCTAGCCCTAACCCTAATGGGAAAATGGAAATAAATACATTTTTTTTAATTTTATTCTTCCCTAACTAAGGGGGTGATAACGGGGGGTTTGATTTACTATTTATAGCGGGTTTTTATTTTCGGCAGCTGTCACACGCTAAAAGACGCTTTTTATTGTAAAAATAGTTTTTGCATCACCACATATTGAGAGCTATAATTTTTCCATATTTTGACCCACCGACTCATGTGAGGTCTTATTTTTTGCGGGACAAGTTGACGTTTTCATTGGTATAATTTTTGGGCATGTGACTTTTTTGATCGCTTTTTATTCCGATTTTTGGGACACAGAATGAACAAAAACCAGTGTTTCATGAATTTCTTTTGGGTGGTGCGTTTACACCGTTCCGCGTGCGGTAAAATTGATAAAGCGGTTTTATTCTTCGGGTCAGTATGGTTATAGCGATTCCTCATTTGTCTTTTTTTATGTTTTGGCGCTTTTATGCAATAAAAACCATTTTATATAAAAAATAATTATTTTTGCATTGCTTTATTTTGCGAGCTATAACTTTATTTTTTCGCTGATGATGCTGTATGGTGGCTCGTTTTTTGCGGGACAAGATGACATTTTCAGCGGTACCATGGCTATTTATATCCGTCTTTTTGATCGCGCGTTATTGCACTTTTTGTTTGGCGGTAATATAATAAAGCATTATTTTTTGCTTTTTTAAATTTTTTTAAGGGGTTCGCTAAAGGGGTTAACTAACGGGACAGTTTTATAGGGCAGGTCGTTATGGACGCGACGATACCAAATATGTGTACATTTATTTTATTTTTTTCCAAAAAATGAATTTATTAGGGAATATTTTTTTTTTTTTTTTTTAATTTATTTAGCGATTTTTTTTTTTTTTTTAAATTATTTTTACACTTTTTTTTTTAACTTTATTAGGTTGTCCCAGGGGGGACATCACTGTCCTGTGACAGATCGCTGATCTGTCACATCACAGATCACTGTGACAGATCAGCGATCTGTCACAGGCATTGAAGCAGACTTCCTCTTGCTTGCGCTTTGCAGGCACTGAGGAAGCCAGCTCCCTGCAGGCCCCCGAAGGTCCCCGTCACCATCTTGAATCCGGGAACCTGCATGGAAGGAGCCCCCCGCAGCAGCGCTGCACATTGCGCTGCTGTGGGGGTCACAGGGAAGCACGGAGGGAGCCCCCTCTCTGCCGATGCTTCCCTTTAACCCCCGGTACACCGCGATCGTGTTTGATTGCGGTGTGCAAGGGGTTAACGTGTTGGGGCGGTCCGTGACCGCCCCTGACACATTGTGCCGGGTGTCAGCTGTGATAATCAGCTGACACCCAGCCGCAATCAGCGGCGCTCACCACGTGGGCGCCTCTGATCGCTGTGACGTACTATCCCGTCCCTGGGAATTAAGTCCCAGGGCACATGGACGGAATAGTACGTCACATGGCAGAAAGGGGTTAAAGTATTGGCCACTCTTCAGACAAACCTTTCTCAATCCTTATGATTCCCCCTCATAAAATAATAACTATAATCACCTCCAGAACCCCTGCCGATCCAGCAGTATCGGCACTTGCTCTTCCAGGGATCACGAATCATTAGCCGGGCACTAGCCAGGGTCAATAGACATGACAGTCAGTGATTAGGCATGTGACGACAGTGGGGGGAAGGAAACGCATAGGGCATTAGGTGAGCTAAGGGCCAGCACAGGTTGCAGTTAGTAGGTGTCCCATCCCTCGCTCCCTACCTTTAGGGCCTTCCTCTCCTTTTTCTATCCCGTGGTATTTATAAGCTGTTTCGTTCACCGGACTTACCCATATCAGAGCGCGACACCCAGTGGCCAACCTCTTCAGCTTCAGACGAATCACACACATCCAGAGGAATGGAGGGAACAGCAGATCTCACTTTCTCCAGATGTATATGATTCATCTGTAGGAGAAGAGACTGAAGCCAGAAATGATTGACCGCAGAGATCATGTAAGGGTCGGCTAGGGCGGTAGTCATGGCTGAGGTAAATGGCTCAGGCACGCCCTGGTCTTCCCTCACATAGACATGACAGTTCTGTCAGCATAACCGTTGCTCCATTCTTCTCATCTTCAGGGCCTTCCCCAGGTGGCTGCACATTTTTTCCAACTCTTTTGGCAAAAACGAAGACACAGTCCAATTCTAACTTTAAACAAGAAACTTTACTCTTTTGTATTCTCAGTCCATTCTCTTCAGTTACAGTAATGACATCAGGTAACACACAATTTGCCTTCTTCACTTTCCCTAGTTTCTCACTGTCACCTTACAGAACATTCCCGGGTCGTCCCATCCCGGTCAGCATCACAGCATCTTCCCTGTCCAGCTTCACCATCTTTGGGAGTTCCCCTGTCTGTTTCCCCCCAGACAAAAGGGCATCTGCCCACATAGCAAGCTGCCTCATAATGAGCGTTCTGTGCTGCCATACTGCTGCCGACTGTCTCACTACCATCTACAGTGTAGTGCTTGGTACTGCAATGTTCTGCACCGCTGTCATCTGTGGCCCTCAGGCCCTGAACGGCTGGGATTATGTTCTTAAATGTTACAGGGCTACCTGCCCTGTCAGGGCTACTAAGCCCAACTGACTAAAATGTCAGATGCTCCCTGGCTTAACCACAGTTAGCCCCTCCTACAATAACTATTTACATTCTGAGCATAACTATATCCCCATCTAGTGGGCCTACTAGGGAACTACGCTTGCCCTACATAAATACGATAATAGCAAAGCATACAGAAATAAAAGGCACGTATATCATGGCTTTAGACACCCCTTACAATCACGTGACATAACAATGTCACATGATTCCCGACTGCCAGTGCCGACACCACTGGAACAGCGCTGGTACTGGAGGTTAGCATAAGTGTTACTATTTTGCAAGGGGACAACATAGGGATTGAGAAGGAGTTTTATGAGTAGAGGACAACCCCTTTAATGAAGTGAATATTTTGGTGCACTTTTTCCCTATAAGCTTCTGTGGGGGGGCCAGAAAAAAATGCTTGTAAAATGCAGTTGTGCTTTTACATTAAGAATAAAACCAGTTTTAAAACAATGTGGTAAAAAATATTTCAAATCTGCACAAAAACATAATATAAAAAGAAAAACGTAAAACAAAATGCAGCAAAAACATAATTAGATAAGATTGTTACTGCGTATTTTGGTGTGGAGTCCTGCAGAAAACATGCAGATATAAACAGTAGAAAAGTCGCAGCATTTACATTATTTCAGCCAAAAAGTATCTGAAATATTTATTGGGCATTGGCACACAAAGTCGCTCCTGAAAAAGCTATAAATAAAGGCTAAAAAAATGAATATTATGATGTTTTTACAAATGAATTTATATGTGATGTCTTTTGAGTTTCTATTAAACACTTCGGGCTTCCAAAGACGCAAAATGGTTAATAGAAGTAACCTGACCATTCTCCAGGCAGCTGCCGCTTTAAAGCCGCTCACTACTTTTTACTGTACTAGCTAAAAAAATACCGGAAGCCAAAGACAACACAAAAATGATCAGAAAATTATTGAAATACGCGAATAAAAGATGGTGCAGGACAAAAGATGGTGTTGTCCTAAAGCATCTTTCTTATGTCTGTTTGTCATGAAATAAACTTTTTGTAGAACCAGTGAGGCTAAATATCTGTGTCGTTACTTAACTTTGTATGTGGATATACCCCAAGAAATAAGGAATATTCTGAGTAAATTTCTGGCACATGTTTGTTCCACTAGAGGGGAGTAACGTACAGGAAAATGTCACTGAACAAGCTGCAAGCAGAAGATAGGACACTGGCGTCTGCCGCCCAAGTTCTAGAGGTTCAGGGATTTTTCATAAAGAACACATAGAATTTTCCTCCCACTCCAGTCTGAGCCTTATGACAGATTTCCTGTCCTCCTTGGAAAGGATCAAACACTTGGATAAAAATACCTGCAGACTGGTTTAGGATTATGAAAAGGGCAGTGGATGGAAAGGAAGAGAACAGTCCAAAACATAGTGACAGTCAAATTTGGAATTATGTGATGGTAAAATGCAATTTATTTTATGGTTAAGATCATTAGGAATTTCTTATTCACTGATGAATGTGCTGTTTACGTGGTGATAGGCTTGAACTAGTGATGAGCGAACATGCTGGGGTAAGGTGTTATCCGAGCATGTTTGGGTTCTAACAGAGTGTCTTCGGCGTGCTCGAAAAATATGTTTGAGTCCTCACTGCTGCATGTCTCGTGGCTGTTCGACAGGCAATTCATACGTGTTGTGGCTGTCGAACAGCCGGGAGACACGCAGCCGCTTGTACTTGAACTTATTTTTCGAGAACGCCGAAGACACTCTGTTAGCACCGGAGCATGCTCACTAATATGAACCCATCAATGATTAAGCACCAGTACAATACTCTCTAAATAAATATTCAAAAACGAGATTTAAAGTAAATGAAAAACAAAAGGGTTTTCTAGGAAGACTGATTTTTACATCACTGTAACGCCTATGTGAAATGAAGAAACTTCTGTTTTCTTGCTATTAATATTCTGCTCTGTTCCTGAGCGTTCAGATGTATTCATGTTACCTCCAGCTCCTTACTTCTGCCGTCCGTTGTGAACAGAATTTAGCCTGTCAGTAGGAGCGTAACTATAATAGGAGCAGGGGTTGCAATCAAACCCTTGCCCTGGAGACTAAGGGGCCCCCAAATTCTCTTTAGCCTATATGAAAAGACTTGCAATAACTGGGGTCCCATTTGCACTTTTGCATTGGGGCCCATGAGCTTCAAGTTAGGGTCCCGTTTCACATAGCGACTCTCCAGCGATCCCGACAACGATACGACCTGGTAGGGATCGCTGGTGCATCACTATGTGGTCGCTAGTAAGCTGCCAAACGGGAAGATCTCTTCAACTACGCGCCAGCGATCCAGACAATGATGCAAGCTGGTAGGGATCGCTGGTGCATCACTACGTGGTCGCTAGTAAGCAGCCAAACGGGAAGATCTCTTCAACTACGCGCCAGTGATCCCGACAACGATGCGACCTGGTAAGGATCGCTGGTGTGTTGTCACACAGCAGCTATTCTGAACGATTCCAGCCTGTGTCCCTGAGTTCTGCGTCGCCAACGAGGTCGCTCGTCAGCGTCAAACACAACGATGTGCGCTGGCCAGCAGGTCACCGATGATGAAAAAAATGGCCTAGGACATTCGAGCACGATATCCAGCGGGGGGGCCGGTTGCTGCTATGTGTCACATGTAGCGAGATTGCAGGCGAGATCGCTGTTGCATCACAAAATCGGTGACTCATCAGCGATCTCGCTAGCGATCTCGCTATGTGAGACATGGCCTATTCACCACTGCCTGTCAGTGAGACACAGCTCTGCATGCAGGAGGCAGGACTCAGCCAGCAGTGTGCTCTGAAATGTGATGGCACGTGGCGGGCATGGCTTATCTTCAAGTTGTGACTGGGGATGTGCAAAGAGAGCAAGGGCAGACATACTACTGATGCAACCAGCGCAGCTGCACTGGGGCCCAAGATTGAGGTGGGTCCACTTCCATCTCCCAAAAAGAAAGAGGCTTCTATCACATACACATAAAGTGGCACATTATGATGAGCCATTAGATTGCAAGGGCCCATATACTGTTTTTGCACATGACAACTCTTCTATCTGTGTCTATCCCTGACAGAGTGAAGGAGAGCAGAAGCTAAAGCGGCAGTGCCAGCTCCACAGAGAACAGTAGTAAAACTGTAGAAATTGCAGGAATGTGGGATGTGGTCACAGACAGGAGGCAGATCAAAAGTCAACAGGTTTATTAACAACACGTTTACTCCGGGCAAGGAGTGGGAGGTAAAGGGGAGAGCGTTAGGAAGGAGGGCAGAACTGGGAGCTTGGAAGGGTCAGGGCAGGAGCGAACAATAGTTCCATAGGATGACAAAGCAAAAGTCAAATAAACTTATCAGTCTAGTCTTCTTGACCTGTGGTGATCTGGAAGTATTGATGTCCAAACTTAATTCAAATGATCAGAATGTTAAGTTAACCTACATACATGGGAGAATGTTGGATTTTTTGAACATCAAGATTTCTGTCTCTTCATCAGGAAATTTACATAAGGATGTGTTCAGAACAGGAATTATGTATAACACGGAGCCTTACAGCAATTTATAGATATGGGTTAAAAGCTAAACTTTAATAAAGCCTAAATACAAGACAACACAACCACACAATATAACAAACAACCGTGTCACCTACTGCACCCTAAAATGGGGTCCTGATATCACAAACTGCCTAACAACGGAGGTTGGCACCCTAAACACAATCGAGACTGGCGCCTCCGTTCCATGGCGGCTGTACCCTATAGCTCCTAGATAGTCCTGAATACGTGCCACATGTAGTCAATCAATTGTTCAGAAAAGGAGTGTATAGGGGTTGCCAATTAGGTAGTTGGGTAGGCAACAATAGAAAAGGGTGCAAAATATGGTGCAAAAAAGACAAGACAATAAAGTGACATGTGCAATTGGAGTACCTATCTGTTCCCTGTATCTATACACCTTCCTGTCAGCGGAGGTTGGCACCCTAATGGTCAGCGGAATGGTGCTCCCGCTCCACGACGGCTTACCCTAAAACGCCCTGATATGGCTATTGATGAAACAATAGGGTAACAAAACCAATGTTTTTGGAAGGCAACATCATGCAAATAATCCATAATACAACAATATACAAAACTTGTTAATAACAAATAGAGGAGTATTCAGATTTTGATGATGGATAGGCAAAAACCTCAACGCATTTCTGGGACGCCCTCACACCCAGGGCGGTGGGGTACTCGGTACCGGGCCCGGTGGATCTCAATGGAAGTTGTCACGGAGCTGTGATCCGGCCCGTGGCCCTGGGCGCCCATTGTAAATGTTCAGTGTGAATGAATAAGTCGTGACGCCACCTGTGGTGTTTGGCAATGTAGATGTTAGGCTGACGCTGCAGACAGATCCTCTGGGAAAGATGGTGTGGTGCAGCAGTGATGGTATAGCCCTCCACAGGCAGGACTGTTGTCCCAGGGCAGAGTAGATATGGTGACACTTAGGTAGTGTAGTGTCTGGAACAGGGGATGTAGCAGTGCCGGGTAGGTTGACGCTGGAATAAGTGGAGGACACCAGGGCATGTAGTTCCAAAGCTTTACTCAGTCTGTTGTACAAACAGGTGCCCGTTTCCGTGCCGTGTCCTCTGGGTCTGGGACTCAGTCAACCCCCAGGCCAGATGGAATACTCCTTTCCGACACTCCTCCAACTTGCGCCTTTCTGAACATCTCCTCTTATAGCGCCTTTAGATGAAGTACTCCTAGTATTGAGTTACACTGGAATTCCTCCTGTCTGATGTTCCTATGAACTCTACTTGTACGGCAGACATCTGTAGCCTGCTTCGGGGACTCTTTGCTACTAAGTCCCGGCTCACTATCCAGTTGCTGTTGTGCCCCCAAGTCTTGTGTGGGAATAAAGTGGTGACAACTTCTATTCCTCCGGTGTCTGCTGCAGGACCATTAGTATCCGTACAACCTTGGGGACCAGGCCCCGGCCTTGCACTTAGAACTTCTAGGAAGGGTCTCTTTTCACCCACGTCCTCTGTTCTCTTTTACTCCTCACATTCCGTACTAATCCTTTCTTTCTATGGAGAGTCAAGCTTTCAGTCTATGTTGCTCTCTCTCTCTCCCTTTCCCGTGCCAGCAAACCCAGATCACTGGGATCTGCTGCAGCACTTCCATCCATCTATCCCTCTCTCTAGGGATCTTCTTCTCTCTCCAACCAACTACTGACTAACTGACTTAAACTCTTCCCGCTCCTTGCACGTTTCGTGTTCCAAGCAGGGAGGCACCAATGGGTGCTATACTATACTCCAAGCAGGGAGCCGCCGAAGGTGCTTTGGTGCACTAATTTGTGGTGTGGGATGCAGGTGTTGGAGCATGGTCAGGAGTTTCCACCTTACCTGGATGGGGACTGAACTTCAGGGGCGCCACATTTCTCTTAACAGGATCATCAGGAGGTGGATAGTTAGATGCTGACAGCATCTAACTATCCACCTCCTGATGATCCATTAGGAGAAACGCATTGAGGATTTTGCCTATCCATCATCAAAATCTGAGTACCCCTCTATTTGTTATCAACAAGTTTTGTATATTGTTGTATTATGGATTATTTGCATGATGTTGCCTTCCAAAAACATTGTTTTATTACCCTATTGTTTCATCAATAGCCATATCAGGGCGTTTTAAGGTAAGCCGTCGTGGAGCGGGGGCGCCATTCTGCTGACCAGTAGGGTGCCAACCTCCACTGACAGGAAGGTGTATAGATACAGGGAACAGATAGTTAGGTACTCCAATTGCACATGTCACTTTATTGTCTTGTCTTTTTTGCACCATATTTTGCACCTTTTTCTATTGTTGCCTACCCAACTACCTAATTGGCAACCCCTATACACTCTGAACAATTGATTGACTACATGTGGCACGTATTCAGAGCTATCTAGGAGCTATAGGGTACAGCCGCCGTGGAACGGGGCGCCAATCTCGATTGTGTTTAGGGTGCCAACCTCCGTTGTTAGGCAGTTTGTGATATCAGGACCCCATTTTAGGGTGCAGTAGGTGACATGGTTGTTTGTTATATTGTGTGGTTGTGTTATCTTGTATTTAGGCTTTATTAAAGGTTTAGCTTTTAACCCATATCTATATCTATAAATTGCTGTAAGGCTCCGTGTTAGACATAATTGAAGTTTTTGACCTTACTGGTGTCTTTTCACTGTTTTGAGTGTTCAGAACAGGGACAGCTCCAGGTTTTTGAGGGCCCCGGGTGAAAGAGTCTCAATGGCCCCCCTGTTATGATTGGGTCACTGAGGAGGAGAGCAAGCCCAAGCTAAGCCAAAGAAAACCAGAGAGGTTGGTAACTAAGCGGATTGCAGACCTATGACCCTATCCACACAACTAGCAGTAGCCGTGGAGCGTGCCTATGATGATCCTAGATGCCTCGGCACAGCCAGAGAGCTAACTAAGCCTAAAGCAAGAAAGGGGAAATCTAAACTGCCCCAGAGCAGACCCCAAAGGAATAGATAGCCCCCAAACATATATTGTCGGTGAGACAAGATGAAAACACAAATGCAGGTAGGAAAATAGACTGAGCAAACGATGGGGCCCACACTGACTAGACAGGACAGGAAAAGAAAGACACTGTCTGCAATCACGCAAAAAACCCTGCAAAAAGGTCCAACACGTCTGATGCAAAAATACTGACGTCGCATGACTTTGGCCATTATATCAGCACTCTGGTATATTCTGAAAGCAGAGCAAAAAGAGGCTAATCTAATAAGGGACAAAAACAAACTGGCACAAGCAGTAACATATGGATGATGATTCAGCACAGCCCCAGCCGGAGCTGGCTGACTCACGCAAAACTGAAATAGACAAAACCAGATCAAATGTGAACAGAATAGCAAAAGAACACTTAGCTGAGCATGCAGGGACTGAGCTGGAAATTAAGACCTCAGGAGGCAGGAAAAAATCACCAGCAGGAATAGAGGGACTCGGCTGTCTTAAATCCAGCCTGAAACCCCAGATCTCCAATCGTCGTCCTCATTATCAGGTGGCAAGCCTCTGTTAATCAGATCAGCTCCATTACCTCCAGTAATCACCAGAGGGAGCCCAGAAAGAGAACTCGCAACCCCTCTGTCAACCTGACCAGCTCCACCACCTTCAGCAGTAACCAGAGGTAGGCCAGAAAGTGAATTCACAACACCCCCCCCTTTAACACATTCCACGATTCATGCCGTGTGGCATCTGTGGTGCCGGCCAAAAATGGACTCACACGGACACGCATGTGATCCACACAGACACACGCTCTGTGGCAAAACACATCATGTGAAGGAGGCTATTGATTAGTAGTGTACGTATGAAAGAAAGATGAGAAAGAAAGAAAAGAGAGAGAGGGAAAGAAAGAACAGAGAGAAAGGAAGAACAGAGAGAGAAAGAAAGATAGATTAGTGAGAAAGGGGAAAGAAAATGAAAGAACAGAGAGAAATAGAAAGAGGGAAAAGACAGAAAAGAGAGAGAAAGAAAGAGGGGAAAGAAAGAACAGAGAAGGGGAAAGAACAGAGAAAGAGAATGGACAGAAAAAAAGAACAGAGACAAAGAAAGGGGGGAAAGAAATAAAGAGAGAACAGAGAGAAAGAAAGAGTGGACAGAAAAAAGAATAGAGAGAGAAAAAAGAACAGAAAGAGAGAAAGAAAGAGGGGCAAAAAGAACAGAGGGAGAGAGAAAGAAAGGGGGAAAGAAATAAAGAAAGAACAGAGAGAGAAAGAGAGTGGACAGAAAAAAAGAATAGAGAGAGAAAAAAAGAAAGAGGGGAAAGAAAGAACAGAGAGAAAAAGAACAGAGAGAATGAGTGGACTGAAAAAAAGAACAGAGAAAGAAAGAAGGGAAAGAAGAACAGAGAGAAATAAAGAGGGAAAGAAATGAGAAAGAGAGAAAAAAGAAAGATGGGAAAGAAAGAACAGAGTCGAAGAGAGAAAGAAAGAGGGGAAGGAACAGAGAGAAAGAGGTGAAAGAAAGAATGGAAAGAGAACAGAGATAGAAAAAAAGATGGGAAAGAAAGAGAGAACAGAGAAAGAGGGGAAAGAAAGAGAACAGAGAGAGAAAGAACAGAGAGAGAGAAAGAAACAGAGAGAGAAATATTCTATAAAGATACCATAGCAGCCGGACTCTTAATTGTAGTGCCCACCTGAGCCTCCTGATGCAGGACATATCATGATCCACTGACATTGCCGGCATCCCTGATTTCAAGGCGATCCTGCTGTTCGCGCTGTCGGAGGAGGACATGGTGATGGATCTGAAGCATTCCCTGAAGTGACTCCATGGTTTCATCAAAATCTCCTCCCGAAAATACCTCATTTCTGGTCAGCTTCCAGCATGTCACTTCCGGTAGAACGTCATGTGCGAGTTTTAAATTGCTCCTTGGGGCTCCGCCATGTACTCCTGTGTCTGCGGGAAAAGTAAGCTCCCGGCTGGGGCAGTTTCTCTCTCAAAATCGGGACTGTCCCGCTGGATACGGGACGGTTGGGAGATATGAATGCTCCCCACCATACACCTCGTACACGCACGGCTCTGCACACCTCATACACACATCGTTCCGGTTTGTATGCCTCGTACACACACGGCTCCACTCCATACTCAGGCGGCTTCACTCCATACACCCCATACACACCCGGCTCTGCTCCGCTCCGTAAACACGCGGCTCCGCTCCGTACACCTCGTACACACGCGGCTCCGCTCCGTACACCTCGTACACACGCGGCTCCGCTCCGTACACCTCGTACACACGCGGCTCCGCTCCGTACACCTCGTACACACGCGGCTCCGCTCCGTACACCTCGTACACACGCGGCTCCGCTCCGTACACCTCGTACACACGCGGCTCCGCTCCGTACACCTCGTACACACGCGGCTCCGCTCCGTACACCTCGTACACACGCGGCTCCGCTCCGTACACCTCGTACACATCCGGCTCCACTCCGTACACCTCGTACACATCCGGCTCCGCTCCGTACACCTCGTGTACATACGGTTTATTGTTAGATGGCATAAACCATGGAAGCATGAAGAAAAAAGTAACAGTCTTATATCAAACAGAAGAATGCTCATCACAGAGCTCCGCTCTGTTAGACCTGTGGTCATACAGGCTGTGCCATATCCAGCACGCAGGCTCTCGCCTAAACACAGTTAGATCACCCTGACTGGGGTTACCTCTTAGTTACTCCTCATTCAGGACGGTTGTTCCCTCCTGGGGACTGTCCCACACACACAGGCCAATATACACAGGCCTCACCAGGTCAGCGGCCTCAGCATGTGCTCTTCAGGACGGCCGCACACCTTCCAACACCTAGGCCTTCTGGGACCTTCCGCATGGCCCAATCAGATCCATGCACTCTCTTCCCATGTGACCAGACCTCAGGCACATTATATGGTTCATCACCACACCCACAGGTGAGTCATGGATCACATGGTTCATGTTTTTGAAGGATGCGGGGTTTCCCACACTCCTGTATGCCAATCAGTGAGCTCAGTGTAGTCCAAGAAACCGCTGAAACGAGGTTTTGCTCCACAGTGTATACAGGTGCTTGGCTAAGTGGCTCTGGCCTAGTCACCTGCATCTCACTGCACCAGCGCACATTGCAGTCTCTGATTTCAACATCGGGTCACCTCCTGACATGGAGATTAGAGGGGTAACGGAAGTCTGGCATCAACTTACAGTGGACCTGTATGCTGGGGAACTGTCAAGTAGGCCTGCGCCCATGGGATGCTCTGCTTTAACAGCTGACACTGCGCCCGACTGCCCGCTTAGCTTTCCCGCCTGGATTCCTACCCTTTTCCCGTGCGCAGCACTTTTTAACTCGGCTCTGCCTACAGTAGTCACATGCAAGGGTCGGTCTTTGTCTGAAAATCTTCCCCCCTGCAACATTGGTGACAGTTCTGGCAGTTCTGGAACCAGTGTGAGAAAGGTATGCCCAATGTTGTTCTTCCTCTTACATTCCCCCTCTCTTTTTGCTCACCATTCCATGGGCGAGAGTTTTCTTAGCTCACACTGAGACTCTTCCAGTCCTTGAACTATTTGTTGCCAAACGAACTGATCCTGATTGTATTGGTTAGGGGGTACGACTGCTGTAGATTGTTCGGCGCACCGTAGGATAGAAGAAGCAGTAGATTCCACTGGAGCAACTGAATCAGGTTGTCCTCAAGGTATGGGGGACACATTTTCCCCTATTGAACCGTCGACGTCGAATTCTTCCTTCTCATATTCAGCAAGGACTGGCGAACCTACATCTGGAGTGTCCAGTATCTCCTGTTCTTGATCGGGATCTCTTGATAAGCAGGGTTGTAACATGTTTTGATGGACTATGTGAGTGGGGGCACTTTCCATTACCTCAGGCAGAATCTCATAGACGAGTCCCTTAGCGTCGACTCTACACTTCACTCGATACGGGTTCTTTTCCCACTGAGACTCCAGCTTATCTCAAGGGCACCTTTCTCATACCAGGACATGGTCTTCCACCTGGAGAGCTGTCCCACACAGAGAAACGGTCCTGGGATGTTCCAATTCTTGAAATTTGGTCCGTACCAGACAATGCAAAGTCTGTAACCGATGTCGATGTTCTCGAACCCAAGTGGACACCCCCGTCCGTGGGTAGTTCTGCTCGGGCTCTAGCTCCAGTTCAGTAATTTCTTTCCTTGGTCAACCAAATAGAAGAGTATAAGGCGTGTAACCGGTGGTGCTGTGTTTCCAATTGTTATACACCCTTACCAACTCGGCCACGTACTCAGGCCATCGGGCCTTCCTGTCCTCTTCCAAGGTACTCAGCATCTGGATCAGAGTGCAGTTAAACCGCTCACAGGCCCATTTCCCTGGGGGTGGTAGCGTGTCTTCTGTGATTTCCAGATCTGATACAACCGATGTAACTCCTCCATTACCTTTCCAAGGAATCAGGCGCCTTGATCCAAATGTATGTGCTTTGGACACCTGTACACCTGGATAAAGTTCTTACAGATGGTGTATGCCACAGATTCGGCAGTCTGATCTCACGTCAGAGTCACAACCACAAACTTTGTGAAGTGATCTGTCGTCACTAAGTAGTGTTTATATCCCTGATGCGCCGGGCCAATAGTCAGGTAATCTATCATTAACAACTCTAGAGGAGCAGACGTCACTATGACCTGTGTGGGGGCCCTTTGTTCAGGTGGATTGGTCAACTTGCAACTCCAACAATGTTGACAGATTTCCTCCACTACAGTTTTTAATTGAGGATGATAAATTAGTCGTTGCAGCCACTGGAAGGTCTTTTCCGGTCCGAAGTGAGCTCCTCTTTCATGTGCATCGATAGCCACCTGGGGCAGCAACGTTTCAGGGATCACCATTTGCCAGGTGATGCCCAGCTACCGCGGCAGTAGAACTTTGGTACAGAATTCCTTCACGCAACTGTAGTCTCTCCCACTGCTGCAACATCCCCAGAGTACCCAGGGACAGAGCATATCTTTCTTGCTGACTGTGCAGTTGATTGGATGACACCCACTGTCTCAATCGAGCCAGTTCTTCGTCTTCCTGTTGTTTCTGGACCCACTCATCGTTCGAATGCCCCAGCAGACACGCATGGGATGTCGTCTGTACTTGCTCCAGCATGGCTGCCACCATCCTGGCATGGTCCCAGAATCTAGGAATCTCTTCAGCCTCCAGTTCTTCATCACTGTTAGGCCCTGGCTCTCCATAGTTCACTCGGGACAAAGCATCGGCATGGGTATTCTCTGCTCCTCTCTTGTAGGTGATTTTATAATGAAACTTCACCATCCGAGCTACCCAGCCTTGTTCCAGCGCCTCAAGTTTTGCTCTTTCCAGAAGAGCCAAAAGGTTGTTATCCATGCACACGTGAACTTCAGAACAACACGTTTACTACGTGCAGGGAGTGGGAGGTAAAGGGGAGATCATTAGGAAGGAGGGCAGAACTGCTTGCTTGGAAGGGTCAGGGCAGGAGCGAACAATAGTTCAATAGGAAGACAAAGGAAAAGGCAAATAAACTTATCAGTCTGTAGTCGTCTTGTTTGCAGCGTCTCGGTTCTCCAATGGTGGCACCGACAACAGCGGCATGTGACGTCTCGGAGCTGTCTGTAGAGAACAGGGTTCCAATCCACGGAGCGAGTGAAGAGTCTTTGAAGGATGTGGGGAGTTTCGGCACTCATGTACGCCAGTCAGTGGGCTCAGTGTGGCCTAAGAAACCACCAGAACGAGGCTTCGCTCCACGGTGTATACAGGCGCTTGGTTAAGTGGCTCTGGCTTAGTCACCTTAGTCTCACTGCGCCACGCTCACGATGCTGTCTCTGATTTCAACAGCGGGTCACCTCCTGACACGGAGATTGGAGGGGTAACGGAAGTCTGTCGTCCACTTACAGTGGACCTGTATGCAGGAGAACTGTCAAGTCGAAAAAAAAAGTGGTGTGTGCGGGGGCAGTTTAGCGCCATTTTTGGTTGGTATTATTTCATCACTGGCTATTATACTGCTTGGTATTAATAAGAGATCTGCACTTATGAAGATGTATTGTCTTGAGTAATCCATTACTCATATTATCATAAGGCTGTATGTTTATTACTTTGTGCACTTTATTATTATTATTATAGATAGAATTTTGTGCATACATTTTTTGATATGGATCATTAACTTTTAACATTTTTATGCACTAATAATATTTATAATGAAATTTAATTTTTTTCAATATTGTCCACATATCACTAGTTATAAATAATCTTCATTTTTTGAGTATGGTATTATGTTTGTATGAATTTGACATGTTCGGTATATTATTAATTACTTTTTATCACTTGTTTATTAATCTTTAATGCATATTATATTTTTTTAGTGTAGTTGACCTCTATATCATTAATTTTTTTAGGTGTTTATATATATATACAGTATACTTTATATACATATACACTCACTGGCCACTTTATTAGGTACACCATGCTAGTAAGGGGTTGGACCCCCTTTTGCCTTCAGAACTGCCTCAATTCTTCGTGGCAGAGATTCAACAAGGTGCTGGAAGCATTCCTCAGAGATTTTGGACCATATTGACATGATGGCATCACACAGTTGGCGCAGATTTGTCGGCTGCACATCCCTGATGCGAATCTCCCGTTCCACCACATCCCAAAGATGCTCTATTGGATTGAGATCTGGTGACAGAGGAGGCCATTTGAGTACAGTGAACTCATTGTCATGTTCAAGAAACCAATCTGAGATGATTCGAGCTTTATGACATGGCGCATTATCCTGCTGAAAGTAGCCATCAGATGTTGGGTACATTGTGGTCATAAAGGGATGGACATGGTCAGCAACAATACTCAGGTAGGCTGTGGCGTTGCAACGATGCTCAATTGGTACCAAGGGGCCCAAAGAGTGCCAAGAAAAAATTCCCCACACCATGACACCACCACCACCAGCCTGAACCGTTGATACAAGGCAGGATGGATCCATGCTTTCATGTTGTTTACGCCAAATTCTGACCCTACCATCCGAATGTCGCAGCAGAAATCGAGACTCATCAGACCAGGCAACGTTTTTCCAATCTTCTACTGTCCAATTTCGATGAGCTTGTGCAAATTGTAGCCTCAGTTTCCTGTTCTTAGCTGAGAGGAGTGGTACCCAGTGTGGTCTTCTGCTGCTGTAGCCCATCTGCCTCAAAGTTCGACGCACTGTGCGTTCAGAGATGCTCTTCTGCCTACCTTGGTTGTAACGGGTGGCAATTTGAGTCACTGTTGCCTTTCTATCAGCTCGAACCAGTCTGCCCATTCTCCTCTGACCTCTGGCATCAACAAGGCATTTCCGGCCACAGAACTGCCGATCACTGGATTTTTTTTCTTTTTCGGACCATTCTCTGTAAACCCTAGAGATGGTTGTGCGTGAAAATCCCAGTAGATCAGCAGTTTCTGAAATACTCAGACCAGCCCTTCTGGCACCAACAATCATGCCACGTTCAAAGGCACTCAAATCACCTTTCTTCCCCATACTGATGCTCGGTTTGAACTGCAGGAGATTGTCTTGACCATGTCTACATGCCTAAATGCACTGAGTTGCCGCCATGTGATTGGCTGATTAGAAATTAAGTCTTAACACACAGTTGGACAGGTGTACCTAATAAAGTGGCCAGTGAGTGTATATAGGTATATACATTTTTAGGTATATGTGTGTGTGTGTATGTGTGATATATATATATATAATATTGTGGTGTAGTGACCACTGTGTCCGCTAGGGGGCACTGTATTGGTGTCCCAGGACGAACGGATAGTCTTGTCCAGAGTGGTAACAGGAGCAGGGTGCTAAAGGATCGTTATGTATCTCAAGGTGGGTGGCCTTGGGATGGAGGCTTGCTTATGTGCTGATCAGCAGAGCTGATCTTTCGTTCCAATGTGTCAGGGAGAAGTCTCCAGGTAACTGGTGAGACGGGTGGGGCAAGTCACCTACAAACCCACCCAGGGGGTGTGTTTAAGAACGATATTGTAAAGTGTGTATGAGTGGTTGAAGGACCTGTGATGAGGTCATAGCCATGTGACCCAGTGGGCGTAGCTACGAACCATATAAGGTGGCCAGTGTAGGTCACATGGAGTGAATGCTGGGACCTGGTTGGTCCGTTTTGGAAGGTCCCGTCTGAGAGAGATGGGGCTGTCTTCCTGACAGCAAGTGAACACTGTGTAATGGCTGCATGTGCCTGATAGTTCCCTGGAGAGAATGGACATCTGCAGCGTGGTGAAGCGGCCATGAGGTAAACCCTGAGAGGGGATATAACTGTGAGGCTAAGAGAGCCTGCGTATGGCATAACCTGGGTGACCACAGGGATAATAGAGGGAACCATATACCCATCATACATATCCTCCTTCCCATAGTCGAGTGCCCATATACCCATCACACATCCTCCATCCCATAGTCCCATGCCCATATACCCATCATACATATTCTCCATGCCATAGTCCCGTGCCCATATACCCATCATACATATTCGCCATCCCATAGTCGAGTGCCCATATACCCATCACACATCCTTCATCTCATAGTCCCATGCCCATATACCCATCATACATATCCTCCATCCCATAGTCCCGTGCCCATATACCCATCATTCATATCCACCATTCCATAGTCCTGTGCCCATATACCTGTCAAACATATCCTCCATCCCATAGTCCAGTGCCCATATACCCATCACACATCCTCCATCCCATAGTCCCGTGCCCATATACATATCCGCCATCCCATAGTCCCGTTCCCATATACCCATCATACATATCCTCCATCCCATAGTCCCGTGCCCATATACATATCCTCCATCCCATAGTCCCGTGCCCATATACCTGTCATACATATCCTCCATCCCATAGTCCGGTGCCCATATACTCATCACACATCCTCCAATCCATAGTCAACCATTATGACATCATAATGAGCGGCGGCGGGGCTTGCAACCTTTGATGACATCAGCGTCGCCATGGCAACCATTGTGACATCATAATGAGGGGCGGGGCTTGACACGCACACACTGCTTCCCCAGTATGCAAATAGGGGCATTGTGACATCATAATGAGGGGCGGGGCTTGACGCGTGCACACTTTTCCCCTCAGTATGTAGATAGGGGCAAAATTGTTTGGTGAATTGGAACGTGCGGGGTTAAAATTTCGCCTCACAACATAGCTTAAGATGCTCTCGGGGTCCAGACGTGTGACTGTGCCAAATTTTGTGGCTGTAGCTGCGACGGTGCGGATGCCTATCCCGGACATACACACACACACACACACACACACATACATACATACATACATACATACATACATACACACATACATACACACTTTGAGCTTTATATATTAAGGTAACGCTGTCATTCAAGGTTGGGGACACTCGCTTGGCAGCCAAATAATCACGTCCGGCACAGTTTTTCCATAAAACAATAACAATCCATGCGGTTTATTCAGGCATCATAAACCCACAGCAGCAACATAAAGTTCATATAATCAGCATAGCGTCCATGACAGAGCTTCCCTCTGTTAAGCCTGTGGTCACACAGGTTGTGCAATGTCCAGCACACAGGCTCTCGAGCCTCACAGTTATATCCCCTGTCAGGGTTACCTTCTCATAGCTGCTTCATACTCCATACTTCAGACATCCATTCCCTCCAGGGAACTGTCAGACGCTTGCAGCCATTACTCACAGCATTCACGTGCTGTCAGGCAGGAAGCCCCATCTCCCAGCAGGACCTTCCACAACGGACAAACCGGGTCCAAGCATTTACTCATGTGACCTACCATGGCCACCTTACATGGTCCGTAGCCACTCCAACCGGGTGACATGGCTATGACCTCATCACAGGTCCTACAAGCATTCATACATGCTTTACTATGGCATTCTAGCCACACCCCTGGGTGGATTTGTAGGTAGCTCTCCTTTACCCATTGGCACGAAACCTCAGCAGTATCACTGCTGATCAACACATACACAAGTCTTCATCTCAAGGCCACCCACCTTGAGATACATTACGATCATTCAGCATCCTACACCTATCAGGACACTGGAAATGCTTATACACCTGTCCTGGGACACAGACACAGCGCCCCCTAGTGGACACAGTGGTCACTACACCACAAAACTCCCCCCTCTGTTCAAACTTGTGGGGTTGAACGCACAACATTACCCCAGGATCTCGCGACCGGGCACTCATTACACCTTGCCCCACAGGTCGAGAGAACCGTCTCCGTCCGTCATATGGCCTCATCTCTACTTTAGGCCTCCCCCACCCCCAGCGGTCAGAATATCGGCCTTGATCTTTGGCCCTCCTGTCACAGTCTGTCTGCATCATCACACACTATTTAATCACCACACTCCTTTCTCTAACTGACCGGCTCTCACGGTTGGTGCGGTCATAAGTCTTAATCGAGCCTATTGTCTGGCCTGAGTCTGACCCATTCAGGGTCTTACAAGAATTAAGGTCTCTCAGCCTCGTACGGCCCGTCGAACTGCCACTTGTTGACATTCTTCGGCCACCTGCCATGTCACTACTTGGAGGAACCCTTCGGGTCCTTACATCTTGGGTTGAAGGCGGCCGCCACTTGGTGTTCCGTACCTTTATTGATCTGCCGACAGTCCAGCCTCAACTGCTCAATCTCTTGCAGGTACCCCACTCGATACTCCAAGAGCATCCAAAAGTTTCTCAGGCTTTCCACGGAGCCAACCACCATGATGGGAATCCTACCCTCTTCACTGGATACCTGGTCTTCATCATCAGGAGGGATCCTCACCCTCACCACACCGGAGATATTTACAAGGTCTTACATTACCTTCCCGAATCTTCCAATGATTCTCCCAATCAGACTTTTGGGTACCGGAACTACATCTGTCCGCAAACCCAGCCGATCAATAGCCTCCCTTGCTAACTCTAGGCGTCGAGCAGCTTTCATACTACTGCGCCTGACCAACTATTTGGCGTGAAGACATTGCAAATG
The DNA here is from genome assembly GCF_039654945.1 of Dendrobates tinctorius. Taxonomy (NCBI): domain Eukaryota; kingdom Metazoa; phylum Chordata; class Amphibia; order Anura; family Dendrobatidae; genus Dendrobates; species Dendrobates tinctorius. Next base: position 39,058,145 of record NW_027361779.1, on the reverse strand, counting down.
CATGTTTTTCAGGACAGCTACCCGCTTTGCTGTGTCTTCCCTGGCTGATACTATCACCAACTGCCGAGTCTCAGGTGTCCAGTGTACCTTACATGCCTTGACCGCCTCTTTAAAAGCCTCATGCACACCTTCCTCAGCACAGGCTTCTTGTATGTCCTCGGGCACGTCAATCACAGACTTGAAGGTTGTGGCCTTGCTCTCTTCCTTGCCAGGAGGCTCTGGCTTTACCACGGACACTTCCCTCACTACAGTTGTCCCGACCGGGTGACTGTCTTATTCAGTTCTTAGCTCCCCAAATTCACAAGATCTCATCTCTCCACGACCCTCTGCCAAATCGGGCACCGGCAGCTCCGTCCCACCATCAGTCGGACCCGGCCGCTGTATATCTCCGTCCAAGCACTTCTCCCGCAGAAGACCTTTTACTACTCCTTTGAGTTCTTCCATCTCTTCCCTAAGGGTCATGTTCACGTTTTGCCACGTTGACAGGTGACCTTTGAGCTCAGAGACTTCTTTCTCTAGCTCTTCTATTCTGTGCTCCCTTTCTCTCTGAGCCACAGTCACCCCCAGAGTCTGAGTCACCCCGATCTGTCGAGTAATCCTTCCAGTTACCAACTAACTGTGTGAATACTTCAGCCGTCTTATCAATCAGGTCAACGTCAGTCCTGTCATGAGACATCAGGTTCATCCGCTGGGCAGACGTACCCCTTCTTTCGGGCACATCTACCTCTGACCTGTCCACGTCAGGAGCAGTCATCGTCTCAATATCTTTTAGCACAACAGTAGAAACGTGTCCAACCTCCTGCCATACATCATCAAACACAACAAAGTCCCAGCCCCTCTCCAAGGCATACACTAAGTCAGGTGGTATCCCGCTACCTTGGCACTCACCACTTGTGGACCCCTCAAACATTGCTCTGTCTACTGCATAGTTCACCGTGACCCCATGTTTACAGCGAACTTGGACCATTTTCTCGGCCAGACAGAAAATGAGAGGAGTTCCTGTCAGTTACCTGACTCTTTGAGTCCAACCGACCCGAGACTCCTCGGTGCAGCATTACGGTACACACCTGTGGCCCGTTGTTATCTGGAAAGAATGTCCCACATTCTCAAAAAGTCATACACGAACATTGCTGACTGTGACGACTCCTGGAGTGGACCCTCTGGGTCGTGACACCAACCCTCCCAGGGCGAGCTGACCTAGTGAAGACCACCCCCTATACAGGGAGTGTCAGGGGCAAGCCCCAGGGGGTGAGGCACCACGACTGCTGGCACCAGGCGACCGGCTCACAGGAGACACGAGTGGGTGAGGGTGTCTGCAGGAACGTGTAAAGTGTGGACACGGGAACACGTGGTATACAGAGACTTCGTTCGTCCGGGTGTGAGTGAAGCAGGAAGCGTGCAAGGAGCACGTCAGAGCACTGAGTCAGGCAGCAGGTGTGCCAGGAGGTGTAACAGAGTAAGAAACTGAGTACAGGATCAGAGTGTGTGCCCGGAGGCACAACTGAGTATAAGACAGAGCACGGAATCGGAGTGTGTGCCAGGAGGCACGACTGAGTATAAGACAGAGTACAGGGTAAGAGCGTGTGCCAGGAGGCACAACCGAGTATGAGACAGAGTACAGTGTCAGAGCATGTGCCAGGAGGCACAACCGAGTACGAGACAGAACACAGGGTCAGAGCGTGTGCCAGGAGGCACAACCAAGTACAAAGCAGAGTGCAGATTCAGAGCGTGTGCCAAGAGGCACAACAGAGTGCAAGGCAGAGGACCTGAGTACAGCGCACAGCCAGGCAGGGACACGGCAGACCAAGCCAGGAAGCACAACAGTAATCAGGCGCCTCCCCTAGGGGGAGGTCGTCTGATATAGCACATGACTACTACTGGTTCCGGGTCAGGACCTAGCCAGAAAGCACATGACCACTACAGGTTCCGGGTCAGGTCCTCCATTACCATAGAGAGGACCGAGCCCTATACAGCACTGACAGGAGCGCGCAAGCGCAAACGTGACATGTAGGAGGAGGCCCGGGGACGAGAGCTGCGCGTGCGCACCCTACGGGACCCCCGGAGTGACCGCAGCTCCGGAAGAGATGACGTCGGGACCGAGGTCCCGCCCCCAGGTGAGCACGGCGTGACAGTACCCCCCCCTTTACGCCCCCTCTTTCTAAAACTGGAGAGGAACTTAGACAAAATCTGGGGTGTGTGGATATTCTCCCTGGGTTCCCATGACCTCTCCTCGGGGCCAAAACCCTTCCAATCGACCAGGAACATGGTTCTCCCTCTTACCTTCTTCATGGCCAAAATGTCATTCACCTCAAACTCATCCCCCAAGCCAACAGGCTGGGGTGTGTGGCCTGGAGAAGGATGAAATCGGTTAAGAACCACAGGTTTTAGGAGAGACACATGGAAGGAATTGGGAATGCGGAGTGAAGGAGGCAGCTTCAATTTGTAAGCAACATCATTAATCCGCCTGAGGACCTCAAAAGGACCAATGTAACGGGGACCCAGTTTGTAAGATGGTACCTTAAGGCGGACGTATTTGGTGGAGAGCCACACCTTGTCACCAGGGAGAAATGGAGGAACGTCCAGGCGCCTCTTGTCAGCGTGTAATTTCATTCTGTCCCGTGCTTTCTCGAGAGCAGTTTTGGTCTCCTGCCATACCCTGGAGAACTCCACAGACTGAGAATCGGCAGCAGGTACCCCCGAGACAGGAAGTACCGGTAGAGGCACATTGAGATGCTGTCCAAAGACGATGAAGAAAGGAGACTTGGTAGACGATTCACTGGAGTGATTATTGTAGGCGAACTCAGCCCAAGGAAGTAGACCGACCCAGTCATTCTGATGAGCATTAGAAAAATGCCGGAGATAGGATGTAAGGATCTGGTTGGTACGTTCCACCTGCCCATTGGTTTGGGGGTGATAGGCGGAAGAGAAATCCAATGACACTTTCATGAGTCCGCATAGAGCTCTCCAGAACCGGGAGGTGAATTGGACCCCTCTATCCGACACGATGTGCTGGGGGAAGCCGTGAATCCTGAAGATATGGGAAATGAAGATCTTTGCCAAGTCAGGAGCAGAGGGTAGTCCGGGAAGAGGAATGAAGTGAGCCATCTTTGAAAATCGGTCTACAACCACCAAGACCACAGTACAACCAGAAGAACAAGGCAGATCAGTAATGAAATCCATGGCTATGTGCTGCCATGGAGCCGACGGAATGGGAAGCGGGAACAGAAGACCGGAGGGTGGTTGTCTGGGTATCTTGTTCTGGGCACAGGACGGGCAAGATGCTACAAAGTCTTTAACATCCTGGGAGAGTGAAGGCCACCAATAATGGCGAGAGATTAAGTCCAAAGTCTTTTTGACACCAACGTGGCCGGCAATCTTGGACGAATGTCCCCAATTTAGCACTCGTTTTCGGTTATTCTCAGCCACAAAGGTTCTTCCCGGAGGTAACGTGGTTAACTTGACAGGAGCCACAGTAATTACTTTGGATAAATCAATGATATGAGAGGGTTCTTCCTCTGCATCAGACGACAGGAATGATCTTGACAACGCATCCGCTCTAACGTTCTTATCGCCGGGCCGAAAATGTAGCTCAAAGTCAAAGCGGGCGAAGAATAGGGACCACCTGGCTTGCCGAGGATTGAGCCTCTGTGCGGACTGGATGTACGCCAGGTTCTTATGGTCTGTGAAGATCTTGAATGGATGTATGGCACCCTCCAGTAAGTACCTCCACTCCTCCAAGGCCAACTTAATGGCCAATAGCTCTTTGTCGCCAATGGAGTAGTTCTGCTCAGTGGAGGAAAATACTTTAGAAAAGAAGCCACAGGTGACAAAACATCCAGAAGAGGATTTCTGCAGAAGGACTGCGCCAGCCCCAGTAGAGGATGCGTCTACCTCGAGAGTGAAAGGTCTACTAACCTCAGGTCGGTGAAGCGCCGGAGCAGCGGCGAAGGCTTGTTTCAACGACTGGAAGGCCTCTTCAGCCTCAGAGGGCCAAGCCTTTGGGTTAGCTCCCTTGCAGATAAGGGACGAGATGGGGCGAACCAAAGAGGAAAAATGAGGAACGAACTGTCGGTAGTAGTTCGCAAAACCGAGGAAGCGTTGGATTGCCTTCACCCCATGGGGCTGTGGCCAATCGAGGACGGCGGACACTTTTGCCGGATCCATGCATAGACCTGATTCTGAGATAATGTACCCCAAGAATGGCAGGGACGTTTGCTCGAAGGCACATTTCTCGAGCTTGGCATAAAGGCGGTTCTCCCTCAGGCGCTGGAGGACTTGACGCACGTTCTTTCTGTGGGCGGAGAGGTCTGGAGAAAAAACGAGGATGTCATCCAGATAGACTACCACGCAGGAGTACAGCATATCCCGGAAGACGTCATTCACGAACTCCTGGAAAACCGCTGGGGCATTGCAGAGGCTGAAGGGCATGACCAAGTACTCGTAGTGACCGTCTCTGGTGTTAAAGGCGGTCTTCCACTCATCCCCGGAACGAATGCGGATCAAGTTGTAGGCCCCACGAAGATCCAGTTTGGTGAAAATTCGAGCTCCTCTAAGTCGGTCAAAGAGCTCCGGGATCAATGGCAATGGGTACTTGTTCTTGACCGTGATATTGTTCAGGCCTCGGTAGTCTATGCAAGGACGGAGGGAGCCGTCCTTCTTTTTTACAAAGAAAAATCCCGCTCCCGCGGGCGAGGAGGACTTACGGATGCAACCTCTAGCAAGGTTCTCCTGGATATAGTCAGACATAGCTTGGGTCTCAGCAGGGGATAGCGGGTATATCCTACCCCTGGGTGGCGTAGAACCAGGAATGAGGTCAATCGGACAGTCATATGGCCGATGGGGGGCAGAGTCTCGGCCTCCTTCTTGTCGAAAACATCTGCAAAGGACCAGTAAGCTGACGGCAGACCTGTAGGTGCCGGGGATGGACCGGCAGAGTTCATCAGACGGACGGGCAACAGGCACTTCTCCTGACAGAACGGTCCCCACCGGAGTATCTCGCCCGACCGCCAGTCCAGGGTTGGCTCATGAGTCCGTAGCCAAGGGAGGCCTAGAAGAAGTGCGTGAGACATGGTGGACAAGACGAGGAAGGAGATCTTCTCCAGGTGCAGGGCTCCGATCTGCAGCTCGATCTCTTCGGTGGCCTGGGTAACGGACTCCAGCACGGACGTACCATTGACCGAAACAATCGACCGAGGAGTCTCCAGGGATCTGACAGGAATCCGGTATTTTTTAACCGCCTCGAGTGTGATAAAATTCCCCTCCGCGCCAGAATCCAGGAAAGCCTCCTCAGAATAACGCTTGGCACCGAGATTCAATAATACGGACACGAGCAGGGGAGGAGAGGAATCGCGTACACCTAGGGAGGCCTCTCCTATCAACCCTAGGCGGAGAAGTTTCCCGGCTTCTTGGAGCAGGAACGGAGGAGGTGAGAGGAGCTCCTCTCTCTGGCTAATTCACGGGCACGTTCCTGAAACCGCAGGTCGATGCGTGTCGCCAGTGAGATCAGATCCTCTAAAGAGGTGGGAGTATCCCGACCTGCCAGTACGTCTTTGATCCGACTGGACAGGCCACGCCAAAAGATCCCTACGAGAGCCTCGTTGTTCCAACCGAGTTCGGAGGCCAAGGTACGAAAACGGATGGCATACTGTCCTACCGGTAGCGTACCCTGATGGAGGTTAAAGAGGGACTCGGTGATAGAGGCCAGCCGACCCGGCTCATCGAACACCTTGCGGAAGGTGTCCAAAAAGGTGGAAAGCCGAGAGACGAGTGGGTCATTGCACTCCCAGAGGGGGTTCACCCATGCTAATGCCTCCCCCTCTAAGTGTGAAACAATAAAGGCAATTTGGGCGCGCTCAGTGGGATAGTGCTGCGGCAAAAGCTCAAAATGTAACCGGCATTGGTTCAGAAATCCTCGACAAAACTTAGGGTCCCCGCTATATCGGGGTGGCTTGCCGAGGCGCGGCATCGGGTGCGGGGCCGAGGACTGGGCAGAAACGGATTGTATGGCCGACAAACGAGACTCCATGGATTTCAAAAAGACCATAATCCTGGTCTGACTCTCCCGTAGGACCACCAGTTCCTTTTGGATGGAGGTGGTGGCACCAGCGGGGTCCATGGCCTGATTACACTGTGACGACTCCTGGAGTGGACCCTCTGGGTCGTGACACCAACCCTCCCAGGGCGAGCTGACCTAGTGAAGACCACCCCCTATACAGGGAGTGTCAGGGGCAAGCCCCAGGGGGTGAGGCACCACGACTGCTGGCACCAGGCGGCCGGCTCACAGGAGACACGAGTGGGTGAGGGTGTCTGCAGGAACGTGTAAAGTGTGGACACGGGAACACGTGGTATACAGAGACTTCGTTCGTCCGGGTGTGAGTGAAGCAGGAAGCGTGCAAGGAGCACGTCAGAGCACTGAGTCAGGCAGCAGGTGTGCCAGGAGGTGTAACAGAGTAAGAGACTGAGTACAGGATCAGAGTGTGTGCCCGAAGGCACAACTGAGTATAAGACAGAGCACGGAATCGGAGTGTGTGCCAGGAGGCACGACTGAGTATAAGACAGAGTACAGGGTAAGAGCGTGTGCCAGGAGGCACAACCGAGTATGAGACAGAGTACAGTGTCAGAGCATGTGCCAGGAGGCACAACCGAGTACGAGACAGAACACAGGGTCAGAGCGTGTGCCAGGAGGCACAACCAAGTACAAAGCAGAGTGCAGATTCAGAGCGTGTGCCAAGAGGCACAACAGAGTGCAAGGCAGAGGACCTGAGTACAGCGCACAGCCAGGCAGGGACACGGCAGACCAAGCCAGGAAGCACAACAGTAATCAGGCGCCTCCCCTAGGGGGAGGTCGTCTGATATAGCACATGACTACTACTGGTTCCGGGTCAGGACCTAGCCAGAAAGCACATGACCACTACAGGTTCCGGGTCAGGTCCTCCATTACCATAGAGAGGACCGAGCCCTATACAGCACTGACAGGAGCGCGCAAGCGCAAACGTGACATGTAGGAGGAGGCCCGGGGACGAGAGCTGCGCGTGCGCACCCTACGGGACCCCCGGAGTGACCGCAGCTCCGGAAGAGATGACGTCGGGACCGAGGTCCCGCCCCCAGGTGAGCACGGCGTGACACTGTTTCTCTTTTGACACACCGGCCCCTCTCTGGACCTCCACCCCCTTTTGGGCTACCACCCTGATTTGGGCCACCGCCCCCTTTCGGGATTTTCCCACGTCCTTTCTACAGGTCTCCTTAGACCACAGTTCACACCAAAGCAGTTTGTCTCTTTTACGATACCATACAAGTTCTTGCTGGCACCACCACAGCTCCTGCTGTCACTGAGCTCCAACACCTCCGGCTGCTGTTCACACACAGCTGCTGGTGTCACCTTCGTAACCCCGCCGAGTTACAGGAAGCCGCTTGTCACCTTTGCAACCCTGCCAAGTTACAGCAAGCCGCTTGTCACCTTCATAACCCCACCGAATTACAGCAAGCCACTTGTCACCTTCTTGACCCCACTGAGCCACCACTCAGTGGGGTCAAGTTGAGAAAAGAGAAAAGAAAAAAAACCACACAAAACTCACGTGTCCTGTCTGTGTGCTCTTCGGGATGTCCGTCTCCTCTCCTGAGACCGTCCAACACACAGGGCGCACCGGGTGCTATTCAGGGAGCCGACCCTCCTCCCAGGGTCTCCCAACACACTGGCCTCACCAGGTCCAGGGGCTCAGGGGGTGCTATTCAGGACATCTGTCTCCGCCTGAGACTGCACCAGGTCCAAGGTCATACCATGTGTTCCAGGGATCCGATTCTTCTCCCAGAACCTCCCAACACTGACCCTCCAGGACCTTGCTCACTGAACCCTCCAGGTACACAGTCTCTCTCACTGACCCCAGTCAGTACAACATGAACACCTGTCCGTTACCTGTGTCGGCCACACAGGTCCTCGGACCCCTCTACCGCAGAGGTGTCCTAGAAGTCTTTTCCACTGACCCCGGTCAGTATATCACATGACTTTCCAGACCGTCAGCCCTCCTGGCTCAGCGTTGCCAGCACGGCACCATGTGCCTTTGGAAACCTGTTGTGAACTCATTTTCTGGTTTACCTCTGGCTTCTGATGAGGGTGGTGGAGATGGCTGTGTTGACAGAGGAGTCGTGAGTTCTCCATCCGGGCTCCCTCTGGTGGTGACAGCAGGTAATGAAGCTGATCTAAATTGCAGAGACCTGCCACCTGAGGAGGAGGACTGTGAGTGGACATCAGGAGTCTCTGACTGCATTTAAGACTGCAGCCTCCCTAATTTTGTGCTGGTGATTTTCTCCTGCCCTGAGGTTCTGGTTTCCAGTTCTGTTCCTGCCTTCTCAAGCTAAGTGTGCTCTGCTATTTTTCTCATGAGATTTGGTCTGGTTTTCTCAGTTTTTGTGGTCAGCCAGCCCCTGCTGGGGTTGTGCTGAATTTCCATTCTTATGTCTGTTTATGCCAGTTTGCTTTTTGTCCCTAATCAGATTGGTCTCTTTTTGCTCTGTCTTCAGAATATACCAGAGTGCTAATATAGGGAATTGAAGTCTAGCGACTTCAGGGTTTTTGTTATCAGAAAGTGTTGGACATTTTTTGACAGGGTTTTGTGCGTGATTGCAGACAGCATCTTCCTTTCCTGTCATTTCTAGTTAGTGTGGGTCCCATCGTTTGCTCAGCCTATTTTTCTATCTGTGTTTGTGTTTTCATCTTGTCTCACCGTCAATACATGTTTGGGGGCTGTCTATTGCTTTGGGGTCTGCTCTGGGACGGTTTAGACTTCCCCTTTTCTTGCTTTAGGCTTATTTAGTTCTCCGGCTGTGACGAGGCGTCTAGGATCATCGTAGGTACTCTCCACGGCTACTGCTAGTTGTGTGGATAGGATCAGGGGTCTGCAATCCGCTTAGTTACCAACCTCTCTGGTTTTCTGGGGCTTAGCTTGTTTTTGTTTTTCCTCCTCTATGACTCATTCATAACAGAATCACCAGCCATACCGCAGATTCTAGGGTACTCAAAAGCAGGAAAAATAAATTGTAAAAAAAAAAAGTGTCAGAATTTTTTTTTTTTCATATGTATTTTTTCCTCTTATTCTCTGGGGCAGTAGGAGGATTTTTTTCCTTAATGGAGATTAAGCAATTGTCTGATCGTGTGTGGCTGCTGAAGTGTGGGGAATTTCCGCCTATCTCGCTCAATCACATGCTGTTGAACCAAAAATCCCTACTCCTGATGTGTTTTCTGGGGATTGGTCTAAATTTTTGAATTTTAAGAATAATTGTAAATTATTTCTTGCCTTGAAGCCTAACTCATTGGGGAGCTCTGCACAGAAGGTTAAAATTGTCATCTCCTTGCTACGCGGCGATCCCCAGGATTGGGCGTTTTCTCTGACACCTGAAAATCCTATTCTGACTTCTGTGGATGCATCTTTTCAAGCCTTAGGGTTGTTGTATGATGAACCTAATGCTATTGATCAAGCTGAGAAAGCCCTATTGGCATTGAACCAGGGTCATAATTCTGAAGCGTTATACTGTCAATGATTCCGAAAGTGGGCGGTCCTTACTACATGGAATGATGATGCCTTGGCAGCTCTCTTTCGCAAGGGTTTATCAGAAACCGTAAACGATATTATGGTGGGATTTCCTGTTCCCTCTGGTCTTGACGATTCTATGTCATTAGCCATTCAAGTTGATCGACGTTTACGTGAACGTAAAACTACACGAGAGGTGTTGCCACCTTTTCAACAAATGTCTGAACCCATGCAATGTGATAGACTTTTGTCTAGGGTGCAACGTCAGGAGTATAGAAAGCGCAATAAGCTGTGTTTTTTCTGTGGAGATGCCTCTCATATTATTTCTGTCTGCCCTAAATGAGAGAAACGTTTTGCACACACATTTGCTGTGGGTGGCGTACAACCTAAGTTTCCTTTGGCAATTACTCTGATCTGCTCCTTATCCACATTTTCCGCCAAGACTTTTGTGGATTCAGGAGCGGCTTTGAATCTGATGGATTTGGATTTTGCTAGACGTTGTGGTTTTCCCATGATACCTCTGCGGACGCCTATTCCTTTGAGGGGTATTGATGCTACTCCTTTGGCGGAGAATAAATCTCAGTTTTGGACCCAGGTGATAATGCGGGTCGCCCCAGACCACCAAGAAAATTGTAGATTTTTGGTACTGCGTAATTTGCATGATACTATTGTTCTGGGTTTCCCCTGGTTGCAAATCCATAATCCAGTTTTGGATTGGAAATCTGTGTCTGTGGTGAGTTGGGGCTGTCGGTGTGCTCTTGGTGACACTCCTGTTTTCTCCACCTCTCCCCAGTCTCATGATGTTCCTGACTATTTGGCTGATTTTTATGATGTATTTAGTGAGAGTAAGTCTGCGTCCCTGCCTCCTCATAGGAGTTATGACTGTGCAATTGAGTTGAGGCCTGGGTGTAAATTTCCCAAGGGTCGGCTTTTCAACTTATCTGTACCTGAACACTAGGCTATGCAATCTTATATTAAGGAGTCGTTGGAGAAGAGTCATATTAGACCATCTTCTTCACCCTTAGGTGCTGTTTTTTTTTTTCGTGGCTAAGAAAGATTGTTCATTAAGGCCTTGTATTGACTATCGTTCCCTTAACAAGATTACAGTTAAATATCAGTATCCGTTACCCCTGATTTCTGATTTATTCTCCAGAGTTAAAGGTGCCTGCTGGTTTACTAAGCTTGACCTCAGGGGGGGCATATAATCTTATTCGCATCAAGCATGGAGATGAATGGAAGACAGCATTTAATACTCCGGAGGGACATTTTGAGTACCTGGTGATGCCTTTTGGGCTCACTAATGCCCCTTCTGTCTTCCAATCCTTCATGAATGATATTTTCCAGGACTTTGTGGATAAGTTTTTGATCATGTATTTGGATGATATTCTGATCTTTTCCAGTGATTGGGATTCTCATGTGGAACATGTTCGGACTGTGTTCTGGATTTTGAGGGAGAATTCCCTGTTTGTTAAGGGATCGAAATGCCTTTTTGGTGTACAGAGGATTTCATTTTTGGGATTTATTTTGTCTCCGTCAACTATTGAAATGGACCCGGCCAAGGTGCGGGCCAATTATGATTGGGTTTGGCCCACTTCTTTGAAGGCTCTCCAGAAGTTTTTGGATTTTTCTAATTTTTATCTTAAATTTGTAGCTAATTTTTCTGGTATTGCCAAGCCACTGACTGATCTGACCAAGAAGGGTGCTGATTTGCTGAATTGGTCTCCAGAGGCTGTTTTGGCATTTCAGGAGCTGAAGCGGAGGTTCACTTCTGCTCCGGTTTTACGGCAACCTGATGTCTCACTTCCATTTCAGGTAGAGGTAGATGCTTCGGAGATTGGTGCAGGAGCTGTTTTGTCCCAAAAAGATCCGGTGACTTCTAAAATGAATCCCTGTGCCTTCTTTTCCCGAAAGTTCTCCCCATCTGAACGCAACTATGATGTGGGGAATCGGGAATTGTTGGCCATGAAGTGGGCATTCGAGGAGTGGAGACATTGGTTGGAGGGAGCTAGACATCAAGTTGTGGTCCTCACTGACCACAAAAATTTGATTTACCTGGAGTCGGCCAAACGCTTGAATCCTAGACAGGCTAGGTGGGCCTTGTTTTTCACGCGTTTTGATTTTGTGGTCTCCTTTCTTCCGGGCACTAAGAATGTTAAGGCAGACACCCTTTCTAGGAGTTTCTTTGCTGATTCTCCTATTGTGACCAAACCAACTACCATCCTAGGTGAGGGGGTAGTTCTTTCGATTTGAGACGTGCCCTGGAAGAATTTCAAGAGGACAAACCTGAGCGCTGTCCTATGGGAAAATTGTATGTTCCTGACCAGTGGAGGAAGAGAGTGATTTCTGAAGTTCATTGCTCCGCGTTGGCTGGTCATCAAGGTATTTTTGGTACCAGAGATTTGGTGAGTCGGTCTTTTTGGTGGCCCGCCTTATCTCGTGATGTCAGGAATTTTGTGCAGTCTTGTGGGACTTGTTCCTGGTCTAAACCCTGTTCTGGTTCTGGTGGGTTGTTGATGCCCTTGCCGGTGCCCAAGAGGCCATGGACCCATATCTCAATGGATTTTATTTCTGATTTTCCTGTCTCTCAGAGAATGACTGTTATCTGGGTGATTTGTGATAGATTTTCTAGGATGGCCCATCTTGTACCACTCCCAAAGCTGCCATCTTCCTCAGAGTTGGTGCCCTTGTTTTTACAACAGGTGGTTCGGTTGCATGGGATTCCTGAGAACATTGTGTCGGACAGAGGAGTCCAGTTTGTCTCCAGATTTTGGAAAGCCTTTTGTTCCAAGCTGGGAATTCAGTTATCCTTCTCCTCTGCATTTCACCCACAGACCAATGGGCAGACTGAGAGAACAAACCAGACTTTGGAGTCTTATTTGAGATGTTTTATTTCTGCTGATCAGGATCATTGGGTCTCATTTTTGCCCTTGGCCGAATTCGCCCTAAATAATAGAGCTAGTTCTGCCACATTGATGTCGCCCTTTTTCTGTAACTTTGGGTTTCATCCTCGATTTTCTTCAGGGCAAGTGGAATCTTCAGCCTGCCCAGGTGTTGACACTGTGTTAGAGAGAATGCAGCAGATTTGGGACCAAGTGGTGGATAAGTTGTCACTCTCTCAAGAAAAGGCCCAGCGGTTTTCCAACCGGCATAGGACCATTGGTCCCCGGTTTAAAGTGGGTGATATGGTTTGGTTGTTGTCAAAAAATATCTCTATGAAGGTTGCGTCTCCAAAGTTCAAGCCAAGATTTATTGGGCCTTATAGGATTTTGGAGATTCTTAACCCGGTTTCTTTTCGACTGGCTCTTCCAGTTACGTTTAAGATCCATAACGTGTTTCATAAGTCTCTGTTGAAGAGGTTTGTTGAGCCAGTGGTTCCTATGGCGGCACCTCCTGACCCTGTGTTGGTTGAAGGTAATGTGGAATATGAGGTAGAGAAAATACTGGATTCTCGTCTGGCTAGGCAGAGACTCCAGTATTTGGTCAAGTGGAAGGGTTATGGCCAGGAGGACAATTCTTGGGTCTCTGCCTCTGACATTCATGCCGATAGATTGGTTCGTGCTTTTAGCGGGCCCATCCTGATCGGCCTGGTGGTGTAAAGGAGGGTTCGGTGACCCCTCCTCAAGGGGGGTTCTGTTGTGAACTCATTTTCTGGTTTTCCGCTGGCTTCTGGTGAGGGTGGTGGAGATGGCTGTGTTGACAGAGGAGTCGTGAGTTCTCCGTCCGGGCTCCCTCTGGTGGTGACAGCAGGTAATGAAGCTGATCTAAATTGCAGAGACCGGCCACCTGAGGAGGAGGACTGTGAGTGGACAGCAGGAGTCTCTGATTGGATTTAAGACAGCCGACTCCCTAATTTTGTGCTGGTGATTTTCTCCTGCCCTGAGGTTCTGGTTTCCAGTTCTGTTCCTGCCTTCTCAAGCTAAGTGTGCTCTGCTATTTTTCTCATGAGATTTGATCTGGTTTTCTCAGTTTTTGTGTTCAGCCAGCACCTGCTGCGGCTGTGCTGAATTTCCATTCTTATGTCTCTGTTTATGCCAGTTTGCTTTTTGTCCATAATCAGATTGGTCTCTTTTTGCTCTGTCTTCAGAATATACCAGAGTGCTGATATAGGGAATTGAAGTCTAGCGACTTCAGGGTTTTTGTTATCAGAAAGTGTTGGACATTTTTTGACAGGGTTTTGTGCGTGATTGCAGACAGCATCTTTCCTTTCCTTTCTAGTTAGTGTGGGCCCCATCGTTTGCTCAGCCTATTTTTCTATCTGTGTTTGTGTTTTCATCTTGTCTCACCGTCAATACATGTTTGGGGGCTGTCTATTGCTTTGGGGTCTGCTCTGGGGCAGTATAGATTTCCCCTTTTCTTGCTTTAGGCTTATTTAGTTCTCCGGCTGTGACAAGACGTCTAGAATCATCGTAGGTACACTCCACGGCTACTGCTAGTTGTGTGGATAGGATCAGGGGTCTGCAATCCGCTTAGTTACCAACCTCTCTGGTTTTCTGGAGCTTAGCTTGTTTTTGTTTTTCCTCCTCTGTGACTCATTCATAACAGAAACCGTTGCCCTTAGCAACCGAATTTTTCAGTCCTCTTCCGTTGCTCCTAGCAACAAGGCTACAACACTGCCCATAGCATTCTCCACCAATTGTAAGCTAGCGCTGTCATTCAAGGTTGGGGACACTCGCTTGGCAGCCAAATAATCACATCCGGCACGGGTTTTCCATAAAACAATAACAATCCATGTGGTTTATTCAGGCATCATAAACCCACAGCAGCAACATAAAGTTCATATAATCAGCATAGCGTCCATGACTGAGATTCCTTCTGTTAAGCCTGTGGTCACACAGGTTGTGCAATGTCCAGCACACAGGCTCTCGAGCCTCACAGTTATATCCCCTGTCAGGGTTACCTTCTCATAGCTGCTTCATACTCCATACTTCAGACATCCATTCCCTCCAGGGAACTGTCAGACGCTTGCAGCCATTACTCACAGCATTCACGTGCTGTCAGGCAGGAAGCCCCATCTCCCAGCAGGACCTTCCACAACGGACAAACCGGGTCCAAGCATTTACTCATGGGACCTACCCTGGCCATCTTGTATGGTTCGTAGCCACGCCAACCGGGTGACATGGCTATGACCTCATCATAGGTCCTACAAGCATTCATACATTCTTTACTATGGCGTTCTAGCCACACCCCTGGGTTGATTTGTAGATAGCTCTCCCTAACTCATTGGCACAAAATCTCAGCAGTATCACTGCTGATCAACACATACACAAGTCTTCATCTCAAGGCCACCCACCTTGAGATACATTACGATCATTCAGCATCCTACACCTATCAGGACACTGGAAATGCTTATACACCCATCCTGGGACACCCACACAGCGCCCCCTAGCGGACACAGTGGTCACTATACCACTATATATATATATATATATAGTTAGGTCCATTTATATTTGGACAGAGACAACATTTTCCAATTTTGGTTCTAGACATTACCACAATGAATTTTAAAGAAAACAATTCAGATGCAGTTGAAGTTCAGACTTTCAGCTTTCATTAGAGGGTATCCACATTAAAATTGGATGAAGGGTTTAGGAGTTTCAGCTCCTTAACATGTGCCACCCTGTTTTTAAAGGGACCAAAAGTAATTGGACAATTGACTCCAAGGCTATTTCATGGACAGGTGTGGGCAATCCCTTCATTATGTAATTCTCAATTAAGCAGATAAAAGGCCTGGAGCTGATTTGAGGTGTGGTGTTTGCATTTGGAAGGTTATGCTGTGAAGGAAACAGGCGGTCAAAGGAGCTCTCCATGCAGGTGAAACAAGCCATCCTTAAGCTACAAAAACAGAAAAAACCCAACCGAGAAATTGCTACAACATTAGGAGTGGCAAAATCTACAGTTTGGTACATCCTGAGAAAGAAAGCACTGGTGAACTCATCAATGCAAAAAGACCTGGACGCCCACGGAAGATAACAGTGGTGGATGATCGCAGAATAATCTCCATGGTGAAGAGAAACCCCTTCACAACAGCCAACCAAGTAAACAACACTCTCCAGGAGGTAGGCGTATCAATATCCAAATCTATCATGAAGAGAAAACTGCATGAAAGTAAATACAGAGGGTTCACTGCACGGTGCAAGCCACTCATAAGCATCAAGAATAAAAAGGTTAGACTGGACTTTGCTAAAAAACATCTAAAAAAGCCAGCACAGTTCTGGAAGAACATTCTTTGGACAGATGAAACCAAGATCAACCTCTACCAGAATGATGGAAAGAGAAATGTATGGCGAAGGCTTGGTACAGCTCATGATCCAAAGTATACCACATCATCTGTAAAACACGGCGGAGGCAGTGCGATGGCTTGGGCACTGGGTCACTAGTGTTTATTGATGATGTGACACAGCTCAGAAGCAGCCAAATGAATTCCGAGGTATTCAGAGCCATACTGTGTGCTCAGATCCAGCCAAATGCAGCCAAACTGATAGGTCGTTGTTTCATACTACAGATGGACAATGACCCAAAACATAAAGCCAAAGCAACCAAGGAGTTTATTAAAGCAAAGAAGTGGAATATTCTTGAATGGCCAAGTCAGTCACCTGATCTCAACCCAATTGAGCATGCATTTCACTTGTTAAAGACTAAACTTCAGACAGAGGCCCACAAACAAACAGCAACTGAAAACCACCACAGTGAAGGCCTGGCAGAGCATCAAAAAGGAGGAAACAGAGCATCTGGTGATGTCCATGAGTTCAAGACTTCAGGCAGTCATTGCCAACAAAGGGTTTTCAACCAAGTACTAGAAATGAACATTTTATTTACAATTATTTAATCTGTCCAATTACTTTTGGTCCCTTTAAAAATAGGGTGGCACATGTTAAGGAGCTGAAACTCCTAAACCTTTCATCCAATTTTAATGTGGATACCCTCAAATGAAAGCTGAAAGTCTGAACTTCAACTGCATCTGAATTGTTTTGTTTAAAATTCATTGTGGTAATGTCTAGAACAGTGGTTCTCAACCTTTCTAATGCCGTGACCTCGCAATACAGTTCCTCATGTTGCAGTGACCCCAAACCAAAAAATAATTTTGGTGGCTACTTTAAAACTGTAATTTTTACATTATTAACCTTTTTTACACCAGCAGGCTGTTTCGCAGGCTCTCTTGGCTCTCCGCCTCTTGCCTCTCCGCCTCCTAGGCTTCTGTCCTCTGGCGCTTGCTGCGTCCGCCCACTGATGGCATCAGCAAGCGCCAGACACACGTAATGTGCTGCTATGGACTGTGGAGCATTCCCCCTGCCCCTTAGGCCCCGGACAGATGATGCAATCATGTCTGCGCATGCGCGCAGGCATTCAGTTTGGAACGCGCATCCATAACGGCGTGCGTTCTTGCTGAATAGTGCTGTTGAAAACGGTAGCTCGACTTCTCAGAGGCTAAAGCTATCGGAAATATGTATTTTCCAATGGCTTAAGGCGACCTCTGTGTTTTGGTCGTTCGACCCCCGCCGGGGTCGCGACCCACAGGTTGAGAACCGCTGGTCTAGAGCCAAAATTAGAAAAATGTTGTCTCTGTCCAAATATATATGGACCTAACTGTATATACTGTATATATATTCCCTTTTTTTACCATCTAGTTTGGCTCATTTTGCCCCCGAACATACAGTTCTTGTCGATTTTAATCATTTTAATAAAATAGTGTTTTTGTCTGTCAAAATTGAGATTTTGTGCCATTCTGCTTATTTTTAATAAAGTATTGCAATTATCGTTATATATTGTTTTCTTTGGATATTTTTTATGGGATTACTTTTTTGAACAGTCAAGCTGGCCTGTGCCCACAGAATGCTCTGCTTTAACAGCCGACACTGCACCCGACTGCCCGTTTAGCTTTTCCGCCTGGACTCCTACCCTTTTCCCGCGCACAGCACTTTTTCACCCAGCCCTGCTTACAGTAGTCACAAGGGTCGGTCCTTGTCTGAAAATCTTCCCCCCTGCATCATTGGTGACAGTCCCGGCAGTTCTGGAACCGGTGTGAGAAAGGTATGCCTGATCTTGTTCTTCTTCTTACAAAACTTGTCACTCTGGCCAGAGGAGTTGTTGCTGGACATTTCAGAGTGCTACATTACATTAGCATAGATAAATACAGTATGGTTCATTGCTCTCCTACAATACAATGAGCCTGTGTGGGGTAAATGTCAGCACCTGGACAGGGCCGGTGTTAGGGGCAAGCAGATGAGGCATCTGCCTAGGACCCCCACTTCCTCAGTGGCGCCCAGGGAGTGGCATTCCGCTAATAGTGGCACACCACATGGCTGCTAATAGCCCCCTGCATCGTGCATTCAACTGTATCAGCATCATAGATTCTGATACAGTCAAAAGCAATGATGGAGGAGAGCGCGCCAAATGATGCTCACTCTCTCATCATTCCGACTCTCACACATCATCACGTGCCATGCTGTACCAGCAGTAGAGCTACTGAGACGCGCTGCAGACACAGGAGCAGCGGTAGAGCGATTAACCATGTCCAAATAAACTTTTTTTCATTTTAACTGGTCGGTGTGTCAGAAACATATCTTTTTCTTTTCCTGATCTACTAGTGATTGTTCTGTCCTCATCATTCTTCCTCAGCAGGTGTAAAGAGGACGGGAAACAAGCGTCGAACGACTTCAATAATGGTGATCATGCTCCTTTAGCGGCCTGAACTCAATGCCTGTAAATACAACCAAAATATTTGTGTGATGATGCAACATGTTAGCATTTGGGGCCCCACTATAAACATTTGCCCAGTGCCCCTCTTTGTCTAAAACCAGCCACGCACCTGGGATATTTTGGGGGGGAATATTAAGAGAGAAACTGTGTGTGCAGCAATTTGTACAACTTGAGACTATGTAAGAACCTCAGGATGGTGCTTTGTAGGTGGAGTGGGTAGCATTGATGGTGGGAGTGTGTGAACTGTGAGGCAGATACAGCACTGGCAAAGGAGCTGGAGTGCACTGTTCTGGCAAATGTAGTCTAGAGGCACTCTAGAGTGTTCAGAATGTAAACAATAACAGACCACAATGATTTTTCAGAGGGTTGAAAAAGAGTGAAAAAGGGGAAAATAAAAATAATAGGGGGTTTGAGTCTCATTATGTTAACAACCAGATCATTCTATTCTTTCTTCTTTTTTTATTTGCATTAATAAACTCATTTCTAAACGAAACCAAAGAATGTTCAGCAATTAGTATTTCAATAATCAACTGACTGGCAGAGAGGTGTGGATAGCGTGACGATAGCTTGAAGTAGTAAGGTGGACATTCAAATGGTATTGGTCATATGACATCCTTAAAGCATCATTCCAGCATTTGTTTTAATTGCAGAGCTGGAGAGGGGTGCAATTAATGTAAGTTCCCTGCTCCTGGTTATATAGATAGCAGCCGACATCTTCATCTGTTATCGAAGCGCACTACTTGTTCTACTACAAGCTGTGACTTGCAGTGTTTGCTGGTTGAGCAGTAAGGCACCAGGACTGCCATGCCCTTACTGGCGTATGGGACCCAGTGGGGAAGCGGCACAGTCCGGTTCGGGCTACCCTCTTCACCGGCCCCCATGGGCAGGATTTGGCTGTTCGTTAATAACTGAACGTGTCCTCGAACACATGTTCAGCTACAATGTATTGCTGTGCAGGACCCACTTCCTGCACTGCAATAGAAGCCACCAGCCAATCAGAGGCCGGCAGCTAACGTCAATGTGCATGTCGCCGGTGTATGACGTCACTGTCATGCATAAGCGTGTCCCCGCCTCTGATGGTTGAGGAAGAGGATGCTGCTGGACCCCGGCCAGGTAAGGTGAAACTTTTTTTCTTTTTTACTGAAATCCGGAATATGAGGAGACATATAGGGGGGCAGAAGGACATGTATTGGGGCAGCATGAGAGGACATGTATGGGGGCAAAATGGAGACAAATGATGGGACAAGATGAACACATAGATGGGGGCAGGACAAGAGGACATATGAGGCAGAAAGGGCACATATGTGAGGGCAGGATGAACACATATATGGGGAGGTCAGGAAAAGAGGACATATATGGGGGCAGGATGAGAGGACATGTATGGGGCAGGATATGCACATATGAGAGGGCAAAATGGAGACATAGGGGGCAGGATGAGAAGATATATATGGAGCAGGATTAAAAGACATATATGGGGGTAGGTTTGAGACACATGAGGCAAGGTGGAGGACATAAATTAGAAAAGGATGAGAGAACATTTAAGGGCCAGAATGGAGACATATATGGGGGGACAAGATGAGAAGACATATATTGGGGCAGGATGGACACATATGGGGGCAGGATGGAGACATAGGGGGACAGGATGAAAGGACATATATGGGGCAGGATGAAAAAACATATGGGGCAGGATTTAAGGGGGCAGGATGGAGACATATGGGGGGCAGGATGGAGACATATAGGGGGACAGGATGAGAGGACATATATGGGGCAGGATGAGAGGACATATGGAGGCCAGGATGGAGACATGGGGAGGCAGAATCTAGAAATATAGGGGGCAGGATGACAGTACATATATGGGAGCAGGATGGAGACATATGGTGGCAGAATGAAGACATATGGGGGCAGGATGAGAGGACATATATGGTGGCAGAAAGAAGACATATGGGAGGGGCAGAAGGTTAGGACATATATGGGGCCCAGATAGAGACACATGGGAGGCAAGATGGAGTTATATGGTGCCAAGATGGACACATATGGAGGGGGGCAGGATAGAGACTTTTGATGGGGCAGGATGAGAGGACATATATGGTGGCAGGATGAACACATATCGGAGGTGTAGAAGGTTAGGACATATATGGGGCCCGGATCGAGACACATGGGGCAAGATGAAGATATATGGTGCCAAGATAGACACATATGGAGGGGGGAAGGATGGAGACATATGATGGGGCAGGATGTAGACATATAGGGGCAGGATGAGAGAACACATATGGTGGCAGGATGAAGACATATGGGAGGGGCAGAAGGTTAGGACATATATGGGGCCAGGATGGAGATACATGGGGGGGCAAAATGGACACATGGAGGGGGGCAGGATATAGACATATGATGGGGCAGGATGGAAGGATGGAGACATATAGGGGCAGGATGAGAGGACATATATGGTGGCAAAATAAAGACATATGGGAGAGGCAGAAGGTTAAGACAAATATGGGGCCTGGATGGAAACATAAGGGGGGGGGGCAGGATGGGGATATATGAGGGGGCAGGATGGAGATATATGGGGGCAGGAAGGACACATAGGCAGGGCAGGATGAAGACATACAGAGGGGTTGGATGAGAGGACATATGGGGGCAGGATGGAGACATATGGGGGCAGCATTGAGACATATATGGGAGGACAGGATGTGAGAACTTATATGGGGCAGTATGAGAGGACTTACATGGAGGTAGGATGGAAACATGTGGGCAGGATGGAGACATATGGGGGCAGAATGGAGACATATAGGGGGCAGGATGATAGGACATATATGGGGCAGGACGAGAGGACATATGGGGGCAGGATAAAGACATGAGGAGGCAGGATCTAGACATATATGGGGCCAGGATGGAGACATATGGGTCCACGATGGAGACATATGGGGGGCAGGGTGAAGAGATACAGGGGGGCAGAATGAGAGGAAATATATGGGGTGCAGGATGGAGACATATGGGTCAGGATGGAGACATGTAGGGGAGCAGTATGAGAGCACATATATGGTTCAGGATGGAGAAATATGATAGTCACAATGAAGACATACAGGGGCAGAATGAGAGGACATATATGGGGGCATGATGGAGACATATGAGGCAGGATGGAGATATATAGTGGGGCAGGATGAGAGGATATATATGGGGCAGGATGGAGACGTATGAGGGACAGGATGGAGACATATATGGGGCAGGATGGAGACATATGAGGGGGCAGGATGGAGAGATATGGGGCCAGGATGAGAGGACATATATGGGGGAAGGATGGAGACTTGGAGCAGAATGAGAGGACATATATGAGGGGCAGGATGAAGACATATGGGGCAGGATGTAGACATATAGGGGCAGGATGGGATGACATATGAGTCAGGATGGAGACATATATGGGGGCAGGATGGAGACATATGAAGGGGAAGATGGAGACATATGAGGGGCAGGATGGAGACTTATGGGGCCAGGATGAGAGGACATATATGTGGGGAAGGATGGAGACATGTGTGGGCAGAATGAGAGGACATATATGGGGGCCATTCATATAGGGGGCATGATGGAGACATATGGGACCAGAATAAGAGGAAATATATGGGGGGCAGGATAGAGACATATGGGGCCAGGATGAGAGGACATATATGGGGGCATGTTGGAGACATATTGGGATTAGGATGGAGTCATATGGGGCCAGAATGAGAAGACATATATGAGGGCAGGATGGGGACATAGATATGAGGGGCAGGATGGAGACGTATAGGAGGACAGGATGAGAAGACATATATAGGGGCAGGATGGAGACATATGGGGGCATGAAGGAGAAATATGGGGTGGGGCAGGATGGAGACATGGAGCAAGGATGGGAGGACATATGGGGCAAGATGGAGACATATGGAGTGGAAGAATAGAGACATATGGGGGGGGCAGAATGGAGACATATGGGGCCAGGATAAGAGGACATATGGGGGGCAGGTTGAGAAGATATATGGGACCACGATGGGAGGACACATGGGGCTATGATGGACTGACATATGGGAGCAGGATGGAGCCACATGGAGGCCAGGAATGAGACACATGGAGGACAGGGTGAGTGACGTTATTACAGGAAGGAGCCAGGATGTAGGACATTATTACTCTATGGGCTAATTAAGGGATATTATTACTGCTGTCATATATTTTATTTTTGAAAATACTGTTTTCAGTAGGTGGGTCTTGTTACTGTGCAGGAAGACACTGTCGCTTTTTTCTTCATCTGACGTAGTGTAGACATAGTGTAGAAGCTGGGAAAAAAATCAGAGAATGTGCTCTAGATAAGTGAGATAATTTCTGCAGAGATGAGTCCTAGCTGGAGAAAGAGATGACGGTCTGTGCTGGATGAAGAAGAAAAGCGAAGATGAATATCTTCAACTATAGATGTCACTGGTGAGACAGTGTGTTACATGCACACTTACAGAGCTCCTGTGCATAATGTCACTGGTGATCACTGTACAGTATTACCTGTGGACTGACACTATACACTGTATACTATGTAAAAATAGAAAAGCAGGCAAAGGTATAGAACAGCATGCTGTATAGTACAAGCTGATAATATAGGATAGTCATAGGATCAGTCGTACATAATATATAGCAAGAGGATGTGGAAACCACATAAATTACGACCAATGGATCCAATTGTCAAAAGTTAAAAATAAATACTTTATTTAGGGAATTACACAGGACGGGTAGTGGGGAACATGTGTACAGAAATAACAAAGTACAACAGTGCAAGAGGACACGTGGCCTGGCCCTGGCCATATATGTCATTATATACACAAAACTCTAGAAGTAAAGATTGGCATAATTACCGACTCCACAATTGGCAGAATAGAAGCCAAGCAGCCTAAGATTAAACAGGGGAAATATGTAATACACAAGATCCCCTGTTACTATATTTGCTTATGCTAATTAGCAAAAGAACAATTTCTTGTAGTAAATATATGCTAAATTGCATCAGGACCATAATTAGTTCCGCATACATGGGCAGTAAAATCTGCCAAAAGCTGCCGGGGGATGGCTACCCCTGTATGTAACCATAATCTGCTCGTCCACATGAGAGTGAGCAGTGCTGGGGCAGAGCATACCTTGGAGTGGAAAAACCTTGGATGGCTGGGCGGTCCACGCGTCACCCCGACGTGCGTTTCGGAGGAAATCTCCTTCGTCAGGGGGCGTGTGTACCGGGGTGTTTAAATACCGCCGGACCGGAAGTCCCAGGCTTCCGATTTGAGAAATTGTTTCTTAGAGAGGGGATATAGTAACCGCTCAATTAAAAGAGCATACTTTCGTGCTAAGCACAGCAATAGAGACTCTCTCTTATATAAAACCAAAGATATTAATGGCAAATCGGATACGGTGAGATTCATTACCAACTTTAATGCACGGTCGGAGCAGCTGCGTGGGATTCTTAACAACTCTTGGGCTATATTGAAAACGGATCCCATTATCGCTCAGATTATTCCGAATAGACCGCAAATCACTTTTAGGAGAGCTAGAAATCTGGGTGACCATATTGTGCATAGTCACTATATAGGTGAACCATCTAAGACATTTTTGGAAGATCTTCCTCAAAAAAATAGAGGTGGAAGCAAGTCCGGTGGCCACTGTGTGGCGTGTACCAACATGGTTAAAGGGGACACTTTTGTAGACTCCTCTGGCCGGAAGGTTTATAAGATCAGGCAATCCATCACTTGCACCTCCCGCAATGTCATCTATTATGCCACATGTCCCTGCTCCTTGATTTATATAGGGTTGACTACCCGACAGTTAAAAGTGAGGATCAGGGAACATGTTTTGGGCATACAGGCTGCGGTGAAGGAAGATGACCCAAATGTACTTAAAACGTTAGCTAGACATTTTAAGATCCACCATGGCTTCGACAGTAGTGGCCTAAAAGTGAAGGGAATAGACATGATTGATATGGGGATTCGGGGTGGGAAAATATCCCAACGACTGGCCCAGAAAGAAACACGATGGATATGGACACTAGACACGGTGTACCCTCTGGGACTAAACGAGAATCTATCGTATGTTCCATTCTTGTGACCCTTCTCTGTTTGGAGCAGTGCATGGTTATACACTGTGCAGCAGTTTTTTGTTTTTGTTGTTTGTTTTTAATGATTTTAATGAGTTTTTGTGTTTCAGTTAATTTTAGAGCATTTTTCATGGTCCGGATCAGGACAGCCCAGTAGATCTCGGCTCCTCTACCACAGATGAAGATTTTGCCTCTTTTCTTTTTTCCTTCCCCCTTCTACCTTCTTCCCCTTCCCTATCCTCTCTTTCCCTCCCCTCTCCTCTTCCCCCTTCCCCTACTTTTCTCCTCCAAAATGAAAAAAAAACAGACAATGTGATTTTCTGGATTTTTTTTTCTCAGTTTGTCTCCCATAGTTGAGGTCTACCTATGATGTAAATTACAGACGCCTCTCATCTTTTTAAGTGGTGGAACTTGCACTATTGCTGACTGACTAAATACTTTTTTGCCCCACTGTATGTATATATGTATCTATGCACATGACTGCATATATGCCATTTATTTTTGCTTAAGACTTTGAAACTCTTTTCAGCTGATGTAATACATGGGTGTTACTTTTGGGCATTACTTTTTGTGAACGTTAGCTGCTTTCCTTGTCTTACGTGACTTCTCTGGTAACTGTAGATAAGGATTTCTAACAAGCTCAGCATATTGTATGTACTCTTTTCTGCAAACGCAATGTTCCAACACCCTTTCGGCTCTGCTATTTAAACTCTTAAGAATATGTATTGAGTTAGACAGAGGACGGCCCACACCTGGTGTGGCTGTCATTCTCTCTCCATGCCGGCATGTCCAATAAAGAAGCATCTTACTTATTCAGGTCTGGACGATTTCTAATTGGAAGACTGAAACTCCCTTGACATTTTGGTGCGTTGGCCGGGAATCCTACACCTTTCCCTCACCGGTGAGTACTGTAAACCATGCATGGGGGAGTCTGGAACTCCTTAAGTAAGTCCTCCGCCTTGACATTAGGCGTCACCAGGGGCATTAATCAGTTATCCCGGTCTGAGGGAAAGTGACGGATTTCGTATAGTCTAAGGATCTCTGGGAATCGTCTGTATCTGAATACAGGTAAGAACATTTTATAATTTTCGTTATATTCGGTAACCTTGTTAATCCAGTATGAATGTTATTCTAGGAATTGAATGGGAACTGTGATGGTAGACTTTTCCAATTGGGGTTTGTGAGAGGCTCTTGTAAGTTGGAAGTTGTTTACATGCAATTGGGGTTATAATAACTCCTGTAAGTTGCTAAGCTCCATAGTGTATGGGGTTTGTTAGTTCTTGTAAGATATTCTGTAGAATGGGTACAAAGCCAGTGTGAGAAGGCTACTGTGGAATAAAAAACTCAGTGTGCACGTTAAATTGATCTAGATGGGAGAATCGAGGGAGATTCTCGTCGGATTAAGGAATCCGCTGGATTAACCTAAAATAGAACCCAGTATAAGATGAATTTTTGCCGGTATTCTGTTTTGTCTTCTGTACTTTGTTGAATGTTGTTTCCTGTTAAGTGTGCTGTTTTGTCTGTCTTTTAAAACAACATAGAACTAAAACGCCATAAATATATGTTTTATGTTACACATGAGACTCCTTGAATGTTATCTTGAGTGAATGTAAATGAGGGAGTCCAGTAGGCGTGGTCAACAGTCATCTGTGGACTGGAGACAAATCATAGGGTATTATAGTGGTATAAATCACCTAGGTACATGTCACCTGATCCCCATAGAGAATATTCTATGTTGTTTTGTTATGTGTTTTTCTTTTAATAACACAGAGTGACTGAACCATCCTCGTTTTACTGAGGAGAGTCTGCGCCTGTGGTGCTCTGAATACCTGATATTAAGAACGGGAACGTCTCTGTATATAAAGAGGCGGTGTCATTGGACTTTATCTCAGCACTTCAGGAACAGGAGTACGAGGGAACTTTACTCTCCTGTCTTATGTCTCTGTGTACGTGTGTCTGTCCAATCCCTAACTGTGAAGAGTGTTGTACGTTGTGTGTTTGCACTGTTACACTGGTCAGAAGTCCCTGTGAGCATATTTATCTCGTTCAGATCAGTGACCACATTTATCGTGACCCCATTCCTTGGTGACCGTTCACGTTTGCCACACTGTGTTGTCATACTAGGTCCTTACAGGTCTTCATTGGACGGAGGTGGCAGGATATAGAGATACAAGCTGGTGAATATCTAGGACATAGTGTAATCAGTGAGGATTATTTAGATCCTGGATATTAGTAGCAGTAATTGAATTGTTGCTGTTGGTTTCTTATCTTCTTGTTGACATATGAATTTCACTGATATTTGTCAGACTTATAAGTGGGTAGAAATCCATTGTGCTCCAGGGTTTATATTGTGTATAGTCCTCATCTTGTTTGTCTTTTTGTGTTTAAGAGTTTTATGTAACATCATTATGGGACTTTATCCCATAGATATATATTTTATGATCTTGTCCTCATTGTAAGGCAGGATTTTTATTGCCCATTACATCTGAAGGCTGGAAAGTTGTTAAGATTGTACAAAGGAGGTGTCTTTTGAATGAGACTGGATATGGTCCTTTTTCATCTGGTACCCAGAGATAACAGTCTTCAGATCAGATGTGCAATGTGTCCTTATTGGGAACTTATAGGCCTAACTCTTATATATTATAACAAATAGAGAGTAAACATTGTAGATCCCTGACAATGTCTTTTTAGTCTTGAAAAAACAAGGAGTAGGCACCACCCAGAGCAAACAGTCCTGAGGTGGGAGATAAGCTGTTAACATGAGATGTGTTGTGGAATGTGGTTGTGGTTTTGAGATAAGAAGGGGCCACTAGGAGACCCTGAATGTGTCTTTTGACAGATGGGTCGCATTGGATGATAAACTTAAGGCCCCGTCTCACTAAGCAATCTCGGTAGCGAGATCGCTGCTGAGTCACAACTTTTGTGACGTAACAGCGATCTCACCAGCGAGATCGCTGTGTGTGACAGCGATCAGCGAGCGGCCCCCCCGCCGGTATCGCTGATCGCTGCAAGAAATCTCTGGACATTTCTTTGGTCACTGGTCTCCCGCTGGCCAGCACACATCGCTGTGTGTGACAGCGGGAGACCAGCGATCAGGTGTAAAAAATAATAAAAAAAATAAAAAATATTGTTATTCTCACCTTCCGATGTCCCGTTCAGCCATCCCGCCTCTCTCCACGCTCCGGTCCCAGTGATCCTTTGCACGAATGACCGCGAGACTTTGTTATCCCGCGAGACCGTGACATCTCGCGGTCATTCATGCAAAGGATCACTGGGACCGGAGCGTGGAGAGAGGCCGGAAGACTGCGCGGGACATCGGATGGTGAGAATAACTATATTTTTTATTTTGATTCTATTTTTTACAGGATGGCCAGCGATGCCGGGCGCTCGGCATCGCTGTGCTGATCGCTGGTGAAGCTGTCTGTGTGACAGCTCACCAGCGATCACATAGCGACTTACTAGCGATCCTGACACCTTGATATCGGTGTCGGGATCGCTGGTAAGTCGCTTAGTGAGACGGGGCCTCTAGTTTAAAATTTGGTACAAGAAATGTGTAAAGAGAGGAAATATTTAATTTGGCTAAAGTAGAAATACATTTATAAAAAAACACTATTTCCAGAAGTAACTCTCCTTGTGGGAAACCATGAGGTCACTTTTCTTGTTGATTCAGGAGCCACTAGAACCTTAGTACATCCAGAAGAGATACCGACAATTGGACTGTCTGATGCCTGCATAGTGGTAAAAGGAGCAAGTGGTAAGACACAGAGAACCATTGTCTACGCCTGTGGAGACACCGGGCCCTCGGCACAGGTAAAAGTGCAATTACACAAATTATATTATCAGCTGTGTGGGAGGGATATGATGCAAGTCCTGAGCTTTTGGAATAATTCCTACTGCTGCCGGACTATAGGTGAAATCCATGGCTGAGACAATGGTGCTCCAGGGGTATGGGGAATCTAGATATTATTACAGTCTAGATCTAATAACTGCAGGACCATCCTCAGTTACTGAGTCATAGAATCATAGAATCATAGAATCGTAGAGTTGGAAGGGACCTCCTGGGCCATCTGGTCCAACCCCCTGCTCAAAGCAGGATTCGCTAAATCATCCCAGTCAGATGTCTGTCCAGCCTCTGTTTGAAGACTTCCATTGAAGGAGAACTCACAACTTCTCGTGGCAGCCTGTTCCACTCATTGATCACTCTAACTGTCAAAAAGTTTTTTCTAATATCTAATCTGTGTCTCCTCCCATTCAGTTTCATCCCATTGCTTCTAGTCTTTCCTTGTGCAAATGAGAATAAAGTTGATCCTTCTACAATGTGACAGCCCTTTAGATATTTGTAGACAGCTATTAAGTCTCCTCTCAGTCTTCTCTTTTGCAAACTAAACATTCCCAAATCCTGCAACCTTTCCTCATAAGACAGGGTTTGCAGACCGGTCACCATTCTGGTCGCTCTTTTCTGAACTTGCTCCAGTTTGTTGATGTCTTTTTTAAAATGTGGTGCCCAAAACTGGACACAATATTCCAGATGAGGTCTGAC
Source organism: Dendrobates tinctorius (assembly GCF_039654945.1). Lineage (NCBI taxonomy): Eukaryota > Metazoa > Chordata > Amphibia > Anura > Dendrobatidae > Dendrobates > Dendrobates tinctorius. The sequence continues at coordinate 39,029,299 of NW_027361779.1, read as the reverse complement.
CAAAGAGGAGTAGAGGGAAATAATGACTTCACGTGATCTAGACTGTATGCTTCTGTTAATACATCCTAGAATTGCATTTGTCTTTTTTGCTGCTGCATCACACTGTTGACTCATATTCAGTCTGTGATCTATTAGTATACCCAAGTCTTTTTCACATGTGCTGTCACTTAGCCCTATTCCTCCCATTCTATATATGCTTTTTTCATTTTTATTGCCCAGATGTAGTACTTTGCATTTCTCCCTGTTAAAAAACATTCTGTTAGTTGCTGCCCACTTCTCCAGTTTATTTAAATCTTTTTGAATCCTCTCTCTCTCTTCTCTAGTATTAGCTATCCCTCCTAGCTTAATGTCATCAGCAAATTTAATCAGTTTACCCTCAATTCCTTCATCTAAATCATTGATAAAGATGTTGAACAATACAGGGCCCAGGACAGAGCCCTGTGGTACCCCACTTGAGACATTCTTCCAACTGGATGTGCAGCCATTTACGACCACTCTTTGGGTCCGATCACTAAGCCAGTTATGAATCCACCTAACAGTTGCCTTGTCCATTCCATACTTAGTCATTTTTTCAATAAGGATTGTATGAGAGACTTTGTCAAATGCTTTGCTGAAGTCAAGATATACTATATCTACAGCATTTCCTTGATCCACCCAATCAGTGATACCGTCATAGAAGGAAATTAAGTTAGTCTGACATGACTTATTAATTACAAACCCATGCTGACTCTGTTTAATCACTTCATTCTTATCCAGGTATTGACATACATGTTGTTTAATAATTTGTTCAAAGATCTTTCCTGGTATAGAAGTCAGACTCACCGGCCTATAGTTGCCTGGGTTCACCTTCTTCCCCTTTTTGAAGATAGGAACAACATTTGCTCTTCTCCAGTCTTCTGGCACTTCTCCTGTTCTCCAAGAATTTTCAAAGATTATGGAGAGGGGTTCAAAAATTTCTTCTGCTATCTCCTTCAGTACTCTGGGGTGTAATTCATCTGGACCTGGAGACTTGAATTCATTTAGGTTAGCTAAGTGTTTCCTCACTATCTTTCTGTTTATAGATATCCTGGATTCTTCTATTCCGTTAATAGGACAGTGAATAACAGTTGGTGTTACATTTCCTTTCTGAGAGAAAACAGATGCAAAATAGGAATTTAAAAGTTCAGCCTTCTCAACATCCTGTCTTACCATTTCATCATTTTCATCCTGTAAAAATCCTATAGCATCTTTGACTTTTCTTTTACTTTTGACATATCCCCAAAATCCTTTATTATTGCTTTTGACATCTCTTGCAAGCCTCAATTCATTGTCAGCTTTAGATAATCTGATTTGTGCCCTGCAGGTTCTGCAGACAGCATTATATTCTTCTTTAGATATGCCTCCCTCTTTCCATTTTATAAACATTTTTTTCTTCCTTTTTAGCATGTGCTTAATTTCTGTGTTCACCCATCCTGGTTTCCTTAAATGCTTCCTATTTTTCCCTCTTTTCGGAATTGTTAACAACTGTGCTTTGAGAATTTCATTTTTCAAGATTTCCCATCCTTCCTGGACATTTTTGTCTTTAAGGATATCCAGCCATTGGATCCCTCCAATTATCTTTCTGAATCCCTTAAAATCTGCCTTTCTGAAATCTAACCTTGACGTCTGAGTCTTCACAGGTCTTCCTCCTCTAGTTATCCAAAATTCTAAAATAGCATGGTCGCTCCTTCCTAGGGTTCCAGCCACTTTTACCTCCTCAACCATTTCCTCCCTGTTTATAAGGATTAGATCCAAGGTAGCAGTTCCCCTTGTTTTCTCCCCTACCTTTTGGAAGATAAAGTTGTCAGCAAGAGAGGATAAGAATTTCCTTGACCTGTTAGTTTTGCCTGAGAGAGATTCCCAACAAATGTCTGGATAGTTGAAATCTCCCATGACAACTATGTCATATTTTTTGGAGAACTTGGCCATTTGATGCATAAAGAGTTCATCCATATCTTCAGCTTGCACAGGCGGCCTGTAGTAAATGCCTACAATGGTGTCCTTTCCATTGTTCTGTCCTTGTATTCTTACCCAAACAGTTTCCACAGAACTCCCAGTCTCTGAAGCTTCAATCTCTGTGCAGATATACGCGTTTCTAACATACAATGCAACACCCCCTCCTCGTTTATCAAGTCTGTTTCTTGCAAATAAGTTGTATCCTTCTAGTCTTGTATTCCAATCATGTGTATTGTCCCACCAAGTTTCAGTGATTCCAATGACATCATATTTCTTTTCCTGTGTTAGTAGTTCCAATTCTCCTTGTTTGTTGCCCATGCTTTGTGCATTAGTATAGAAACATTTTAGTTTGTGATTGGTTTCTCTTTCTCCAATATTTTTATTAATTAGATTCTTTCGTCTTTGTTCTTCCTTTCCACTTCTAATAGCAGAGTTCTCAATAGCATTTGTCAGGTGTATGGCTTTTTCTGGTCTTTTGCTTCCCTTCCCATGTTGTTCTAGTTTAAAGCTCTCCTTACAAGTGTAGCAAGGCGACTTCCAAATACATGCTTTCCAGTCTTCGTAAGGTGCACCCCATCTCTAGCAAGTAGTCCATCGTATAAGTAGTTCACTCCGTGATCCAGAAATCCAAATCGTTGCTGACGGCACCATCGACGTAGCCAGTTGTTCACTTGCAGAATCTTATTCCACCTCCTTGTTCCATGGCCATCCACTGGGAGGATGGAAGAGAAGACCACCTGCGCTCCCAGTTCTTTCACTTTCTTGCCTAAGTCTTCAAAGTCTCTGCAGATGGTTTCCAGGTCGTTTCTTGCGGTGTCATTTGTCCCCACATGTAGTAGCAGGAATGGGAAGTCATCTGTAGGTCTGAAGAGTCCTGATATCCTGTCAGACACATCTTTAATTTTTGCACCTGGAAGACAGCACATTTCTCTTGAAGTTATATCCGGTCTGCAGATAGCGGCCTCTGTTCCTCTCAACAGTGAATCCCCCATGACCACCACTCTCCGTTTCTTCTTCACAACATTTTTCTTTCTCCATCCAGGAGGACTCTGAAGGCGTACAAGGTTGCTGTTTGTTGGCAAAGTCTTATCCTGATGTATTTCTTCATTGTTTTCCTGCGTGAGAGCCTGGTACTGGTTCCTGAGGAGTATGGGTGCTGACTGCCTCCTGATCCTCCTGCTTCTCTGGGTCACATGTCTCCATTCCTCTGTTTCTTCAGGTGCACTTCGAATTTCTTCTCTTTCTGTAACATGAAGAGATAATTCTGCTCTGTCCAAGAACTCTTCACCTTCCTTAATGATCTTCAATGTAGCTAACCTCTCTTCGAGATTTTGCAACTTTTCCTCCAACAGGGACACAAGCTTGCATTTGTGGCATGTGAAGTTTGGCTTTTCCACTGGTAAATCTGTGAACATGTAGCAAGAAATGCAGCTCACCAAATGGCTCCTAGCCTCTTCCATCTTGAGATTTCTTAAAAACGACGAAAGATGAGCCAAAATTTGCGCGCCGACAGGCGCGCGGTTTTTCCGATCTCCTCTTTTCAGCTGCAACGGCCAAAACCGTTGGCAACGATCACCGTGATCGTTGAGCTCGCGGAGACTCTTCACTTATCCCAGAAGGCACTGGAAATATGCAAATGATCTCCTCAAGACTCTTCCCCTGGTTTTCCGATTTCCTCTTTTCAGCTGCAACGGCCAAAACCCAGTGATCGTTGAGCTCGCGGAGACTCTTCACTTATCCCAGAAGGCACTGGAAATATGCAAATGATCTCCTCAAGACTCTTCCCCTGGTTTTCCGATTTCCTCTTTTCAGCTGCAACGGCCAAAACCCAGTGATCGTTGAGCTCGCGGAGACTCTTCACTTATCCCAGAAGGCACTGGAAATATGCAAATGATCTCCTCAAGACTCTTCCCCTGGTTTTCCGATTTCCTCTTTTCAGCTGCAACGGCCAAAACCCAGTGATCGTTGAGCTCGCGGAGACTCTTCACTTATCCCAGAAGGCACTGGAAATATGCAAATGATCTCCTCAAGACTCTTCCCCTGGTTTTCCGATTTCCTCTTTTCAGCTGCAACGGCCAAAACCCAGTGATCGTTGAGCTCGCGGAGACTCTTCACTTATCCCAGAAGGCACTGGAAATATGCAAATGATCTCCTCAAGACTCTTCCCCTGGTTTTCCGATTTCCTCTTTTCAGCTGCAACGGCCAAAACCCAGTGATCGTTGAGCTCGCGGAGACTCTTCACTTATCCCAGAAGGCACTGGAAATATGCAAATGATCTCCTCAAGACTCTTCCCCTGGTTTTCCGATTTCCTCTTTTCAGCTGCAACGGCCAAAACCCAGTGATCGTTGAGCTCGCGGAGACTCTTCACTTATCCCAGAAGGCACTGGAAATATGCAAATGATCTCCTCAAGACTCTTCCCCTGGTTTTCCGATTTCCTCTTTTCAGCTGCAACGGCCAAAACCCAGTGATCGTTGAGCTCGCGGAGACTCTTCACTTATCCCAGAAGGCACTGGAAATATGCAAATGATCTCCTCAAGACTCTTCCCCTGAGTCCTTCATCAGGGAAGCAATAGATAAAGGTATACACATGTAGATGTTCACACACCAGAAGAACTACACTGCACCATGTTCTACAGGTATTTCAGGGGTCCTGATGTAAAATATGAGAATTTCCATGCTCTAGATTGTTCTTTGCACACCATATACTGGAATTATAAAGGGAACTGTGCCGTCAGTTGTAATCTGTCAGGACAAATTAAATTGTTGTTATTGCTTTTTAGAGGCACCGTGCCACATGTTTCCCTCTCCAGATGTGAAGGTAGATCATGGAAATTCCTTGGTGATTTTGTTGAAGAGTGTAAGGAAAGTAACGATGGGAGGATATGGGTGATAGCTCATTTTACAATGCCAGACTGCAGGCATATTCACAAGTACTAAAGTGGAACACCATTTTTAAACCCAGTGTCCACCTGCAGCGAGGCGGGGGAACGAGTGAGAAATGCTGATCCTTTCCTAGAATTAGAGGAAGAATTGACCACATACCCAGAATCTTTGTGGTTCTCATGACCTGCAGATGTGGGATTGATAATAGGGGTGATTATACCCTGTCCAGCTCACCTTGTAACACAGCCTTGTTTCCAGTAGGGAGGGCGCCCCATCTGTAAACAAGGCGGTGATAACAAGAGCCCCCACAGTGCCAGACCCCCATACTCTGCTGAATGACTGTAGGCCGGAACATAAGGTCTTTACAGTGATATCAGTAATGTCTTCTTCAGCATCCTGGTACATCCAGATAGCCTGGTTTGGTTTGTATTCACATATAAGGGGAGCAGGTATACATTCACCGGAATCCCACAAGGGTACGGTGAATCACCTACTATTGTTTTCCAGGTAAAATCGGCTAACCTAGTTCAATGTGAGTCACCAGAAGGAGCCAGATGCTCTTATATGTGGATGACATGCTATTGGCATTTAAAAGAAAAAAAGAAAAAAAAAAAAACAATTTGGTAACAAAAGGGGTTATTTTTTTTAAAGATGACCTATATGTATGAACTGCCCAGTAACCTCCTAAGATATGTCATAGTATTGAGCCATGGCATAAGCTATGTCTCAACAGGAGGGATGGTAGAGGTCATATCTTACGTATTTATGATGTATGGCTTTACTAACTATTAAAATTTTTTGTTTAATCTGCATTACTTGTGCAAAAATAATTCCTAAAGGAATCTGAGACCAGAGAGAGGACAATGTCCTCACCCTGAATACTTATTCCAACACATTTGTATGGATTTTATTGAACAAGTGTGAGGGAAAAAGTACGGCCTTGTTATTATGGATGCTTTCAGCAGGTGGATTGAAACTGTCCACCCTGATGCATTAATGGTACTGAAGGCCCTTCTAAAGGAAATCATACCCAGATCTGGGGTTCCAGAAAATATATAGTAAACTAAGTAATGTTATTATTACCTAAAACATTGTCAGTTGAGTTGGGAAACCGCTGTGCCTGTCATCCTCAGTCAGCCGGACTGGTTGGGAGACACAGTGGGAGCTTGCAAAAAAAAGGTTGACAAAGATCATGCAGGAAACAGGAAAAATTGGTTGCACTGTCTCCTATTGGTTGTACTAAATATGTATGTCACACGGACATCTGTAGTGCTGACAGGCTTTGAAATCATATACGGGAGATCTTTTTTGTTACCTCAGCTAAAATCCTCTAAAAGGATAGATGAGGAAGTTGATTGTATATTAGCAGAATATATGGCTAAGATATTAACTCACAAAGAAGTTTCTACTCGTAGTTTTGTTCCAGGAAACCCACTAACCAAGCCTGAGATCGTGAAACCTGCAGACTGGGTCCTTGTGAAGGTGATAAAGAAGAAACACCAGCACCATCCTAAGTGGGAAGGTCCTTACCAAGTCCTGTGGACTTCTCCTACTGCGGTCAAGATTCTTGGATCCATCTCTCACACTATAAACTTGTCAGACAGGTAGGGACAGAGTAGGATCTGACTTGCTTGTCAAAGTCCAGCTACAAAGGGAGGTTTTCCACAAGGGAAAGCTTGTCTCAAACTGGTGAAGTCTCCCATTCATCCCCCTACCCGGACAAGACGGTCAGATCTAGGATGTGTACATCAGGGTTAGTCACATGTATATTCTTCGTGACCATAGTGATGGGAGATTGGAGGGTAATGGACCCAGCAGGAGAGGAAAGTTCAGGGTGGTAGAATGGTTTCAGATTTAGGACTTTGCATCTTACTTTTGAAATCGGGCAGGAGGCCGCCATGTTAGTGGATTTCTGTCTGTTGTATAAATGATGCAGAGACAGGGAACAAGCTGTGAAACTAGCAGAGTCTGATAAGTATGTTTGTGTTATGAGCTATAATAGCAGAGGGGACGTATGTGTGCTGACTGGAGTAAAGCAGCGTGGACAATTGTAGCCCGAGACTATAGGTATAAGCCTTATGGCTACATAGATTTAAAGCCTGATTCTCCATTAGGAAAAAGGAGGTCCCCTTACACAAATAAGAATAATTGTAATCAGCTACTGAGAACTTTTAAAAAACCCTAAGATGAGGGATCAAAGTTTATAGGAGCTGATATGTCAGGATTAGAGCCAATAGGATATTTCTACATAGAAGTTCAGAATATAGGGCATACATAGACCCAAGGAAGGTATGTCAGAAATTAACCCTAACAGAGTCTATAGGGTTCATAGTTAGATTGTCTAAGGCCTCTTTCACACTTCAGTTTTTTGCATCAGTCAAAATCCGCCAAAAGGACGGATGCTGGATCCGTTTTAGAACTGATGACAACGGATGCCACCCATCTGTTTTTTTGACGGATCCGCAAAATGAAGAATTTTAAAGGAATCGCAGCCTGGAAAAGGAGAGAGAGAGAGAGAGAGAGAGAGATTTTTTTTTGTCCGGCACCCAGAAAGAATTTCGGGTTAAATGAGTGTCTGGAGGATCCGCCACAAAAAAAAACGTTGCAAGCTCCGTTTTGAAATCTTTGAGGATGGTGACGGACAGCAATTTTTGGCGGATCCTCAAAAAAATGGATGCAACGGACAGCAATCCGTCACAATCCGCCATTAATGAAAGTCAATGGAGAAAAAAAACAGATCCTCAAAAGAAAATTGAGGATCCGTTTTTTTCAAAACCTGGCGGATTGTGACTGATTGTAAAAAACTTAAGTGTGAAAGAGGCCTAACCTAACTTATGAAGATAAACTAGCTCTAGAGAGAGGCTGTGAGAAGAATGAATGGTTAGAATGGCTTAAATACATTGCAAAAAGGTTTAAAAAATTAAGTTATATAGTAAAACTTATGTCTCCTCAGAAAGGGAAGGAAAATGTAAAATGTTATCATTTTTATATCCTCCACTTGAGAAACCGGATATCCACCACAGGTGATTGCTAATCCTGGTAACTATACTTGTTTTAGTCTTCCAGGGCATGGGCACGACTTCGGAGAGCTCCAAGGCGACTCTTGTAGGGAATGGATCATTGTCTCCCACAGGGCCAAGTACTCAGCCATATGATCAGACCACACTACCCTGAGAGCGGATATATGGTGGTTATGCGGTGATAAAAGCATAAGAGCCAGACTACCACATGGTTCCCGAAGGGATCGTGCGGTGGTCCAGCCAATCATGCCGTTCCACCTGTTGTCAACAGGGATATGGCCAAAGGTACGTAGTGGAAGAGACAGAAGCATGAAACTCTGCAAGGATCCTTCCATTCTAGTATCTACAGAGATGACATTGGAGTTCCCAGGGGAGTGACCACCTAGTACAAGGCTAGGATCCAGGTAGCAGCCGGGTGGGAATCCATAATTTGGTGGGTGATTATAAAAATGAATGTAGATTGGATAAACTACTTATACAGTACTATAACCAGTAGAGATTTGTTAATTATACCCGAGATGCAGTTAAAGGGATAGGTGAGCAATTAGGACCAACTCCTCTCATGGCTTGGCAGAATAGGATGGCATTAGACAAGTTCTTAGCACGAAAGGGAGGTGTATATAAAATGTTTGGAGGGTTTTTGTTGCACCCTTTATCCTTAATACAGATTTTGATTGAAGTATCTCCAAAGCTTTTGATGGACTGACTGCCCTGTCTAATGAATTAGCACAGAACTCTGGATATGACGACATATTCCTGGACTGAAGGATGGTTTGGGAAATGGTCCGGATTATTCACTTCTGCGCTGACATCTCTTACCATCGTGGCCGGAGTGCTGATTGTTTGTGGATGCTGTGCTATTCTAGGCATTAGAGGACTTGTTCAAAGACTGATTGACTCTGCCATAACAAAAACTATGCATCAAGGAATGGAGACCTTGGAATCCAACGAAAGAATGAAAATTTTTGGACTTGATGATAAATATAATGAACATATTACTCTCCCTCTAGATTATATGAAGATCTTCTGTGAAATCTGACAAAAAGAAATCTGTCCCCAATGTGTACAGACAGATGATTTTATTACAAGATGAGGGAATGTTATAATAATTGTAATAAGGTCCTTTCTTTTGTGTGCATGGGTGTATGTGTATATATATATATATATATATATATATATATATATATATATACCCATGCGTGTATGTATGTATGAGTGTGTGTATGTGTATATATATTTATGTATATATGTATCTATGCACATGACTGTATATATGCCATTTATTTTTGCTTAAGACTTTGAAACTCTTTTCAGCTGATGTAATACATGGGTGTTACTTTTGGGCATTACTTTTTGTGAACGTTAGCTGCTTTCCTTGTCTTACGTGACTTCTCTGGTAACTGTAGATAAGGATTTCTAACAAGCTCAGCATATTGTATGTACTCTTTTCTGCAAACGCAATGTTCCAACACCCTTTCGGCTCTGCTATTTAAACTCTTAAGAATATGTATTGAGTTAGACAGAGGACGGCCCACACCTGGTGTGGCTGTCATTCTCTCTCCGTGGCGGCATGTTAAATAAAGAAGCATCTTATTTATTCAGGTCTGGACGATTTCTAATTGGAAGACTGAAACTCCCTTGACAAGAACATTTGTGATGGCCTTATTATCAATATTATTACTTTTTATAGCACTATGCTGTTACTTACTTGATTTGTCATCATTTTGAATACACATGTAAAGAGGCTCTGATGATGTAATGATAATGTCATGTATTTGATTTGTCATCATATTAGAATATACATGCTATGTGGCTCTGATATCATAATGGTAATGTTATTTATCTGATTTGTCATCATGTTTGAATGTATATGTTATGAGGCTCTGATATTATTATGGCAATATACTATATTATTATACTTGCATCCATGCATTTGGCTCTTGGGAAATGGTAGATCCCATTTTGCAATGGAGAACACTGCATGATGTGTTATGACAATCCCTTCATCATTCTGTGACAGCGGAGCTCACGTGCCGCGGACTTTGCACGCGGGTGAGCCATGTCCCGGTGCGCTGGTCGGCTCTCAGCGTCTACATGTGGTGTGGGGCTGGCTCACCTGTGAGCCCCTCCTCGCCCCATGACGCCGCGGCCGTCCGGCGTCCCCGACTCCATGACTACACCCGCGTCACTTCCGGTCCGCGACACGGGCACTTCCGGTCCGGCGGTATTTAAACACCCCGGTACAATAGTCCATACGCCCCCTGACGAAGGAGATTTCCTCTGAAACGCGCATCGGGGTGACGCATGGACCGCCCGGCCATCCAAGGTTTTTCCACTCCAAGGTATGCTCTGCCCCAGCATTGCTCACTCTCATGTGGACGAGCAGATTATGGCTACATACAGGGGTAGCCATCCCCCGGCAGCTTTTGGCAGATTTTACTGTCCATGTATGCGGAACTAATTATGGTCCTGATGCAATTTAGCATATATTTACTACAAGAAATTGTTCTTTTGCTAATTAGCATAAGCAAATATAGTAACATGGGATCTTGTGTATTACATATTTCCCCTGTTTAATCTTAGGCTGCTTGGCTTCTATTCTGCCAATTGTGGAGTCGGTAATTATGCCAATCTCTACTTCTAGAGTTTTGTGTATATAATGACATATATGGCCAGGGCCAGGGCCAGGCCACGTGTCCTCTTGCACTGTTGCACTTTTGTTATTTCTGTACACATGTTCCCCACTACCCGTCCTGTGTAATTCCCTAAATAAAGTATTTATTTTTAACTTTTGACAATTGGATCCATTGGTCGTAATTTATGTGGTTTCCACATCCTCTTACTGTATACTATGTACAGAGCTCCTGTGTATAATGTCACTCATGGTAATAGTAGTATTGTGCTTTTTTTTATTAATAATCACTACTGCAGTATTCAGTCACTATATGGTGGTAATATGCGAGCTGGTCATTGTGTGGCATTATTTGTTCCTTGTATTTGGTATTACTCAGTAACTATCATGCACTCAGCCGCAGGCCCGGTCTCTGCTGCGCAGGGAGACCAGCACCTATCTCGCAGCTCCACTGGTACTATTCACCCTGTCCGTGGCTCCAGACAATCAGCTGCTCCTTTCTCTGCTAAGAACCTGCATCTTCTTGGCAGGTCTCCTGGTAATGCTGTTAGGAGGCGCGCCCCGCTTGCTGCACATACTTAAAACAGCAGGGCACCTGTTCTCTATTAGGGCTGTCGGTGCTGTTATGTTCTGTGCATAAAAGGCATCCTCCCCTTGAGGGAGGTGCATGAACAACGTGTTCATTCTCTGTGATCTCTGCCTCCCACTCAGGCCACACTCTGCTGTGCTCTGCATTTGAAGGCTGTTTGCATTATTCTAATACCTGTGTCTCCTCAAAATCCTCTGCTGGCAGTTCCCTCTCCTGGATCCTTCTGGACACTCCGTAGGCTCTCCTCTCGGAACCATCCAGATATCATTGCCAGCTAGATCAGCCTTTCTGAGTTTACACAGAACTTCTGCTATTCTTGCCACCTCCTTTATACGGTCTGTATGGGTCGTCCCTCTGCTCTGGGTATCGTGGTGAAGCGATGTCCGGGGGACCACCACAATACAGGGAAACTACGGTACACAAGATGAGGTGCAAGCAACAAAGGGTTAATTTATTTACAGGCAAGGAATGCAGTGTTAGGAAAGTGTAAACAGGGGTATGCAATAACATAAAACAATTTACACTTCCTTCCTGCGCTGTGATGTGAGGTGAGGAAGGTGAGAAGCTCCAGCTGTCCACTGCACTAAATCTCACAAAAATGACAAGGAGACTCCCCAGGATGGCGTGAAAACAGCTAATAACCTCACTGAGGGTCAGTGCATGGAGCGGTATCTCCTCAGGAGTGGGGGCACGCCTAACAGAGCTGAGACAGCGTCCAGAGTGGGGGCAGTGAGCAGTCTCAAGATGGCACAGGTAGAGGGGAAAGAGGAGGGAGCTGAGGGGGAGAAACAGCAGCAGCTCCAGGGAGAGAACGCTGACAGACAGAGGAGCAGTAACACTGTACCTGATAATGAATCACAGAGGCTGAGTGGGGGAGAGATCAACTATTCCAGACTGGCCAGAGAAGTAGAAGATCACCTGGCTGCAGAGGTCAGAGAAGCTCTGAAGGACACCGTGAAGGAGGCTTTAGCAGGATTGCAGGAGGACATAGAACATCAGAATGTCCGGCTGACTGAGGCAGAACAGAGGGTGTCCGATGCTGAAGATACACTGGCACGGCTGGAGAGCTGATTTAAAGAATTAGACACGAGCACCCAGTTGATGAAAGAAAAAATGGATGACCTGGAAAACAGGTCAAGGAGGAACAATCTGAGAGTGGTGGGACTGCCGGAGTCAGTGATGCCAAGCCAGCTGGATGCAATCTGTGAGAAAGAACTTCCACAGGCCCTGGGCCTAACACACAGCTGTCGTGTGGAAAGAGCCCACAGAGTGGGACCGATGACGAGGCAGGAGGAGAGAAGGACCACTACAGATGATACATACATGTGCCAGTCATTACACTGGCTACCCATCCACTCCAGAATTCAGTATAAACTTATTACCCTCACCCACAAAGCCCTCCATGGTTCAGCACCACCCTACATCTCCTCCCTTGTTTCAGTGTACCACCCTACCCGCGCCCTCCGTTCTGCTGATGACCTGAGGTTAGCATCCTCAATAGTCAGAACCTCCCACTCCCGTCTCCAAGACTTTACAGGTGCCGCACCAATTCTTTGGAATGCACTTCCCAGGTCAATACGATTAGTCCCCAATCCCCACAATTTTAAGCGTGCCCTGAAAACGTATTTATTCAGACTGGCCTATCGCCTCAACACATTAACCTAATCTATCCCTGTGTGGCACAGCCAAAAGTTTTACCATAACCAGATTTCCCGCATCATGTTCCCACATGCTTATGCATCCATTAGCCCTCTGTGTCTGTACTGTTACACACTTAACATTATGGCTGGTCCATACAATCAGGGCAACTGTTACCACCCACCTTTCGTGTCTACCTCTTTCCTCATAGACTGTAAGCTTGCGAGCAGGGCCCTCTTTCCTCTTGGTATTTGTTATAATCTACTGTATGTTATTATTGTTATGCTGTAATGTCTATTGTCTGTACAAATCCCCTCTGAAATGTAAAGTGCTGCGGAATATGTCGGTGCTATAAAAATAAAATTTATTATTATTATTATTACATCCAGGTAAGATGAAAGGTCCAGAGCACGTCAGGTCATAGTCAAATATCTAGAATACAAAGACAAGGAAGAAATCCTGAGGGCCTTCAGGAACAGAAAGCAACCTCCGTGACATAAGGACATAAGATCTTAATATTTGGGGACTACTCTGCGGAAGTCACCCGGAAAAGGAAAGCTTTTAATGAGGTGTGCACAACTCTTTACCACAAACACATCAAATTCCAGCTCCTCTGCCTTGCAATATTGAGGGTAAGAGGGCCAGATGGAGCGACTAAGACTTTTCGGGACCCGTTGGAAGCGGAGCGGATGCTACCCCAGGAGGGGAGTTCACAGCGACAGGACAAGAACCCAAAAGAGGGGACTGTCATGGAATCGGATGGAGGAGGCTCCGTTTCTAACAGACCATCTACTTGGAAAGTAGTTTTTCTAGTTCATGCGACACAGCCGGGAAAAAGAGCAATCGTTTTAAGGGATTATGGTTAGGATAGTTACGTGGAATGTTAAGGGACTCAGATCTCCACACAAACGAAATATGATTTTACGTCATCTTAAGAAGCTTAAAACTGATATTGCTTTTTTGCAGGAGACACACTTGCAGAAATTTCTTCCGTATGAACAAGATGTGGGTGGGAAAGGTGTATGGGTTGGCATCACAAGGTAGGAAGGCAGGAGTGCTCACTCTGATCAATAAGAGCTTGGCACACACGGTGGAGTCACAAGAATCAGATGAGGAAGGAAGATACTTACATATCAAAATCGTAGGCACTCAGGGCACTTTTAGCATCCACAATGTTTATGCTCCCAACACGGAACAAAAAATTTTTTTGAAAACATAGCAAACAGGATATTACTTGATGGAGAAGTGTGTAAAATGGTGGGTGGTGATTTCAACACTGTAGTCTCCCAGGAAGAAGACAGGAGAAGCCAGGGGAAACAGGGGAGGCATACGGAGGGACCTTTAAAAGCGATGTTGGAAACCACAACCCTACACGACTGCTAGAGAATGTATCACCCACAAGAGAGAGAGTGTACGCACTACTCACACCCGCATGATTCGTGGTCACGGATTGATCTTCTTTTGACAAGTGAGACTTTGATGCAGAGGGTGGAAGGGATTGACATAGAAAACATGGTGATTTCAGACCATAGTCCAGTGGTAGCAAGTGTAGCTGACAAAGCTCAGAGAGGACAGGACTACATTTGGTGATTCCCCACTTTCTTGGCGACAGACGAAAACTTTCACAGGATATTGAGAGAGTGGTGGGTGGAGTACACACTGACGAATCAGGAACATAGAGGAGAGATATGGTTGTTTTGGGAGACGGCCAAGGCAGTACTGAGGGGGAAAGTGATGGGATACACGACAAAGGCAAAATGACAGGCGCAAGTAAAATTTAAAGAAGCCAGTCGGTTAGTTAGAGAAGCATATACGGTTTTTCTGGAAAAACCATCAAGGGTGATAAAAGCAAAGTGGATGGAGGAGAAGGGAGACTTTGAAATCTGGGCGGAAAGGAAAGAAAATATGTACAGAACGCAACAGGAGGCTGAGTTGACGTGCTACGGGAATAAGGCAGGGAAATTAATGGCAAACTTGGCTAGGGGAAGGCGACCAATAACTCATATAACGACACTGAGGAATGCTTTGGGAAACAAAACAACAGATCCAAAGGAAGTAAATGATATCCTGGGAGACTTCTATGCAGATCTATACAAAGAGGAGGGGTTAATGAGGAGGGGGGAAGGAGAGGAATGGTTAAGGGGAGCGCAAATGACTAGGTTTACGGAGGAGCATCTACAGATATTGAATAGGGAGATGACGGAGGAAGAAATAAGGGAAGTCATAGGAAAGATGAGTTCAACGAAAGCCCCGGGACCAGACGGGTTCAATGGTAGTTTCTTCAAGATTTTAAAGGAACAAATTTCACCTGTATTGAAGGAGTTATTTAATAAGATATTAGGGGGAGAGCGAGTATCGGCTACCCTTAACACAGCATACTTTATGCTCATCCCTAAATCAGGAAAGGACCTAGAGGACCCAACTAGTTATAGGCCTATCTCATTAATCAACCAGGATCTGAAAGCTTTGGCAAAGTTGATGAGTAATAGATTGACATCGATATTGCCAGAGATTATAGATCTCCCCCAGGCGGGATTTGTCAAGGGGCGCTCAGCAGTGACGAACATCAGGAAAGTAATGTTGGCAGTTGACATAGCTAAGCGGAGAGGGGGAGAAAGTCCAGCATTGATCATCTTGGATGCGGAAAAAGCATTTGACAATGTGAGGTGGTCATGGCTGGAACAGGTGTTAAATCATCTGGATTTGCATGGCGCAATTAGAAATTTTGTGCAGGTGCTGTACGCGAATCCTCAAGCTAGGGTGAACACCCTGGGATTCTTATCAAGAATGTTTCCTTTGTTAAAGGGAACCAGGCAGGGTTGCCCGATGTCACCTTTGTTATTCAATTTAGCTATCGAACCATTGGCTAGATGTTTGAATGGTGGACAATGGTTTGAAGGGATCAAGGTGGGGGGCAGAGCACTGTGTTCGGCATTGTTTGCTGATGATATTGTCCTGTTTATGAGTAGGCCCAAAACACAACTGATTGAAGTCATAGCACAAATTGAGGGGTTCGGGAAACTGGCAGGATTCAGACTTAACAAAAATAAATGTGAAATACTCTTTTTGGGAGAAAAAAGAGCGGAGAGAGAGAGAGGCTCAATATGTGACATTCCTATTGCCAGAAACACAATTAAATACTTGGGAGTGCTGGTGGGGAGGGATCCAAAAGCTTTATATTCCATAAATTATTCCTCACTAACGTATAGAGAAAGAACTGCAGGGATGGGCTAATCTTCCGCTGACCCATTTGGGAAGAAATCATCTGATAAAAATGATGAGCTTCTCTAGGCTCATTTACCCCATGCAGACAGTCCCATTACTTCTCAAACATACAGACATAGAAAGATTGACAAAGGCATTCTCTCACTTTTTGTGGAAGGGAAAGAGAATTAGCACTAATAAGCTAATACTACCAACGGAGGGGGGGGGATCAAACTACCAAATATTAGAGGCTATAACCTGGCTTGCATTTTGAGACATGCAGTTGACTGGATTAGACAAACAAATAGACACTCTGACTGGACTTTAGAAGCCGAATTCTGTAGGCCATGGGACCTGAGATCAATATTACATACATCCATACCAATTTACCACCCAATATTAAACACTCATTGATACAGTATGTAGGGACACAGTAATGACCTGGAAGGTGGTTAGAAAAAAGTTTGGGCTAGCATGGAATATTTCAAAATTCATTAACATCTGGGCAAGCCCAGATTTCCCACAGGGGAGGGAAAATGACCTATTTAGAGAATGGAGGGAGAAGGGGATAAGGACTTTAAGGGACTTGATGCATGATACAGAGCGGAGATGGATGACGTGTGGGGAAATAAGAGAGAAATATGACTTGCGCCCATTCCAGACTCTCCAGTATGAACAGTTAAAGCAAGGGATAATGAGAAAATTACTCAACGTAAACAATGAATATGAGGTAAACCACTTGGACATGATTTTATTAAAGGACATTCATGAGATTACCATTTCGGGTCTCTATAGGGACTTGAGAGAAGCATTAGTTCCCAACATACCAGGGAAAATTTTAGAGGGATGGGCAAAGCAGTTGGGAGACCAAGAAGGGGAAGAAAAAATCTTGAAAGGGTGGATGGAGATGAGGAAGAAGATGGTAAACGAAATCTGGAGAGACACTCAATACAGACTTATACATAGGGCCATATATGGTTTCAATTTTTTGAATATTAGACAACAAGACAAACTGGTGAAATGTCCGAAATGTGGTACAGAAAGAATGGACTTATACCATGGGATTTGGCAGTGCGGAAAAATTGAGGGATTTTGGAAGCAAGTTCAGGGGTTGGTTCGAACAATCTGGAATAGAAACTTGGAGCTGGAACCAATGGCTTAGCTATTCCATTATCATCATCAGGAGGGAGGGGACAAAGGAGGGGGTACAATACCATCTCTCTTCCACGATATAGTCATGATAAGTAAAAGGGCAATTCTCCAGAAATGGATGGTGAGAGAAATTCCCTCGAGAGAAGAGGTGATAAGCCAGCTGAAAAAAACGCTCTTGCTGGAGAAAGTGGTGGTGGAGAGGAGCAAGGAAAGATCGACAGCAATTTTTTTCAATAAATGGAGAAAGTTCATAAGTGGTAGATGCTCAGGAGAAGAAATAAGGCAAATAATGTTAACATTTGTATCTACTGAATGGTATATGAAGGAAGATCTGTTAGGATCCCTAGGTAAGCTGAAATTATAGGGGGAGGTTCTGAGACCGAGTCGCATGGGGAGTGGGAAGGAAGGGGGGGAGGGATAGGGTTGTTAAGTAAGTTTGGATTTAAGACATAAGAAACTGTTGAAGTATGGGAGAAGGAAAACAGGAAGGAAGAATATATGAGGAGGAGGAGGTGAAAAAGGCAAATTGGAAGGATTATGTGAATGCATTGAGATTCCTTGATAACTATTACGACGTTTGATATATTTTTGTATGCTAATACTTATCCTTTTTATTCTATAATTTGTATATTTTATGTAAGAAAATCAATAAAAAGTTGGTTTAAAAAAAAACAATTTACAAAAGTGATATTCTCTAGCTGGGCCGTACAAATGGCACGGTGCACCAATTATTACAGATCAGTGTATTCTTTCAAAAGGCAAAACAATACAATAAAGTACAGCATGCTGCTGCTCTAACTATAGCCTGACTAGCCGCTGCTACTTCGACTACATGGCTACAGTGTTCTGTCTATTGCAGCCTATCCTAAGCCCTAAACATGTGCGCACATGCGGTTAACACTCACAGTAAAGTTGGTGTCTCAGTTCCTTCCTGGGGGCCCCCTGCAGTTCTCTGCAAGATGATGCGAAGTCCTCCCTGGCAGCTCTGTGCAAGGTGGTCTTGTCCTTGTGTGAAGATTCCAAGCCTGTTCCTAGAAACCGTGAACTCCTTCTTCCGAATTCCTTCCTTGTAGATCTTCATGGCTTCTCGCAGCAACACAGGAAAATCACCTTCGTTATCCCCAGAAGGGTATACTCAATCCCACAAGTTCAGTCAGTTCTAAGCTGCACGCTTTTCTCCTTACGTCAGTCTCCTGCAGACTCCCAGCTCCGAACACTCACTGGGAAAACAGCCCCTCCCCTCTCCATAGCTGGAAGAGCAAACCAAAGTAGTCTTTTGAAGGATAGAATAGAATGTACCATCGCATCAGCCAAGGGGGTGCTGTCTCTTAAAGGGGCAGCGTGTCTCTGCTGTCCATAGCAATGTCAGCCCCTTACAGTGGCATTAAGGTCACCTGGTGTTGTGACGGGGGAATCTCTGTATAGGGGTACACCTTGCCCGGTGCTCCACTACGTGGTTCTGTGTCATGGTCTAGAGGGTTCTTCCCTCATGCACCTTCTCCATTTGTTTGCATCCTTGTTTTTTTGAAGCTCATTCTCCTGTCTCTTGAATATCGGGTATACAGCTACCACTGCACCATCAGTGGTCTAGTGAGTCCACTATACATCTTCACGCCCTGTGGGCGTAACAGTAACTATGTGGTGCTAATATATGATCTCGATATTGTGTGGTGGTATTTGTTCCTTCACTGTGGTGGTAATATGTTGTCTGGTCAGGGTGTGGTGGTATGTGTTCCTTGAATGTTGTATTATCGGTCATTTTAAAAAATGTATGTGACACATTCCCTTAAAGAAAATTAAATAAAAATATACCGGAAAAGAGTACTGGACATTTTAATAAATGTTTAATAGGTTAGAGTAGAGTACGGCCCTGCCAAAAGAATCTATCTTGTCATGGAGGCAGGCTTAAAAAATCTATTGGCAAAAACAAAAGCTGATGGTTATGTATTTCATATGCTGCTCGATGGGAACTGTTAATTCGTCAGAAAGACATCAGGACACAATGGACCATATTTGCTGCTAATAATAGTTGTGGGACATATAAAGAGGGCACAGGTATGTACTCAATAAGCCACCATACCACTGAACATTTTAATTGAACCTGTAGCTGCAAAATGCATATAGGTCATAACAAAACAGGCACATACACCCACATTGTGACCAATAGATATCCCAAATTTACCTGATAAGAGCAAGTGCAAGCAGACAAGTAGAGGGTCCAGGTGTCTGTAATGCTGTAGATAAGCCTCTGATATAACGTGTTTTTCTTCTCTTTCAGGTTACATTATACTCAACGAGGTGGGTGGTACGGTCCAATGGGTGTCGCCGTACCGTCCGGCGCCTCCCTTCATGCGATGACGTCCTCTTCTCCCGTCCTGTAATGGGTCCGGCGCAGGCGCACTGCTCAGCCCTGTTGAGGGCAGAGCAGAGTCCTGCAGTGCGCAGGCATTGGGAGAGGTCAGGCGCCTGCGCACTGTAGAATTCTGCTCTGCCCTCAACAGGGCAGAGCAATGCGTCTGCGCCGGAGCCACTTCAGTATGGGAGAAGAGGACGTCATCACATGAAGAAGGGAGGCGCCGGACCGGACCGCAACACCAATCGGACCGGACCGCCCACTTCGGTGAGTATAATATAATGTGTTTTCTCTTTCAGGTTACATCGGGGGCTTATCTACAGCATTACAGAATGCTGTAGATAAGCCCCCAATGTCTATGCCGGCAGCCAATAGGGCAAAAAAAGGGTGACAGATTCCCTTTACGGACCTCCATGATGTTGTGCTAAAACCGTTGGACAAGGGGGGTAATATTGTTATTTGGCCTAAGGCCATGTACGAAAAGGAAGTTTTTCGGCAGCTCCAAAACAGTGTTTGTTATAAGAAACTTACATATAACCCCTTGTCCGCCTTTAGCTCTCAACTGGACAATATTTTAAGCTTGTCAGTGGAGGATAACATAATCACCAAAGAATTGGCATATGCTCTGAGAGTTCAGGAGCCAGCGAGCTCGACCTTTTATCTCCTTCCCAAAATTCATAAGGATGCTAGAGTGCCACCTGGCAGACCCATTATCTCAGGTAGGGGAAACTTCCTGGAAAATGTCAATCGGTGGATTGATTTTCATCTTCAACCCCTTGTTGAGAATTTGCCCTCCTTCCTTAAAGACACTGGGGAGCTTCTCAGAAAAGCTGACTGTTTATGTCTTGATAGTGACACCGTCCTGGTTACAGCCGATGTCGAATTATTATTTACTAGTATCAGACATCAAGACGGCTTGAGGGCGGTGCGCTTCTTTCTTGAACAATCCGGATCCTCGCCGCACCTTGGAGAGCTTATCCTTGAACTACTTGAATTTTCTTTAACTCATAATTTTTTTGTTTTTAAGTGGTCCTTCTTCCTGCAGCTCCAAGGGACAGCCATGGGAGTGTCTTTTGCGCCTTCTTATGCGAATCTGTTCCTGGGACTGTGGGAGAGGGACCTCTTCCTGTCGAATCAACAGGCGTCAATGGATCGGGTCCTCCTGTGGACCCGGTTCATTGATGACATCCTCTTGATCTGGCAGGGTTCCCCTTCTGACCTGTCTTGTTTTTTGACCGGCTTAAACGACAATGATTTTTTTTTTTAAACCAGTTATTTTTATTTAGGTTTCAAAAGATTTTAAACAATAAACAGTGGATATCAATATACATGTAACAATTCACATATCTTGTAGTAATACAATCAAAGCCATCCCCCCCTCCCCCCTCCCCCCTCCCCCAATACTCCTTATGCCGGGTATACTTGAGAGTCTTAGCAATCATATCACCGCCATCCAGGCGGACCATATTTTTTCGAAAGTGCTTTCACCATGCCTTCGCCTGTAAATGCTTTCCTCTAAATGCATTACCATACGTGTCTGAGCAATAAATTCCCTCCTAGTGGGGGGTTCCGAATCCTTCCATTTTCGTGCTATTAGTTTGCGTGCCACATACAGCAACCTCGCTATTGCCACTTTGTAATGTTCTGAGACAGGTATCCCATCCACCTCCCCCAAAACACACAGCACTGGATTCCTGTCGAGCGTACATGCATTACCTCTCTCAATTTTGTTGATAACGACCAGCCAGTATGCCACAAGCTGCGGACACGACCATAGCATGTGTAACAGTCCGGCCTGGTCTGTGCCATATCTAGGGCAGCTAGAGTCTCCCCTCAAGCCCGCCTTGAATAGGACCAGCGGTGTTTTGTATGTTCTATGTATTACATATAATTGGGAGAGCCATGCCTGCTCGCTTAGAGAGATCTTCGGGACATATTCAAGAATAGCCTCCCATTGTTCTGTTGTGAGGGTACCAACCTCCCTCTCCCATTTACTCTTTGCAGTGAGGTGATTGTCCCCCAGATAGCAGTGTAGTAGATCATGATATATGCTCGATATAACTCCCCTCGTCCCTCCCTTCATACAGACAAAGTCTAGTACAATGTCGCCCTGAACCGTCATGACTCCCAATCTACACTGTGCCCTCCAAGCATGTCGAAGCATATAGTATTGAAACCCCCATACCGAAGGCAAATCAAATTCCTCTCTCAATGTCTCAAAGGTCTTCATGTCCGTTCCACTCTGCAGCTGGCACACATATCTCACTCCTTTCGCCTTCCAATTGCCCATTTGACGCAGCTTATTAAGTTCCGGCAGATGCTCATTGTCCCATACTGGTGAGTACCTAGTCAGCTCATTCACCCCTCTAATCCTTTTAATGGTGTCCCATACCTTCTGAATCATGCCTATGGTAGGATATGGTGCTCCCAGTTTCTTAAAGGTACCATCCTCTAGACCCTGGATAAGTGGGCGTCTCCCCGTCACATGTACCAGCACCCAGTGAGCTGCTCCTCCACAATCGAGCTCTCTCCATCCCCTGACATGCTGGCCCTGTACTGCCAAGAAATAGACCCATGGATTTGGTGCGGCCAGTCTTCCCTCTTCCTTTCCTTTTTGCAGAGTTCCAAATTTAATCCGTGCCTGCTTCTTGCCCCATATCAAGGATCTGAAGATAGAATCAATGCCCCGAAATGACAATGATTTAAACATCCGGCTGACTTATGTATGTGATGCTAAAAGGGTAGAGTTTCTCGATGTATGTGTTAGAAAGGACACAACTTTCATGTTACAGACGGATATATTCCGTAAGCTGACTGCCACAAATTCATAACTCTATGCCTCATCATGTCATCCCCCACATATCATCAAGGCAGTCCCAGTGGGACAATTTCTTCGTCTTAGGTGGATCTGCTAGTCAGATTCTGATTTTGAGAAGCAGGCTAGAGAACTCACCGATCGGTTCCTTAATCGGGGCTATAGTTGACCTTCCTTGAAGGAGGCCTATAATAGGGCTAAACATAGCTCCCATTCATCCCTTCTCTATGACAATACACGGAGGGGATCTTCCTCAGATGCTCGGCAAATTAGGTTTGTTACGAGTTATAATTCTCAATCTGATAGGGTGCGTAAGGCACTACAGAAGTCATGGCCTATCCTAAAGGTGGATCCTATAATTTCCAAAATACTACCAGAGAGACCTGCTATGTCTTTTAGACGGGCTAGGAATTTGAAGGACCACCTAACGCACAGTTTATACGTGGGTGAACCAAAAACTATGTTTTTAGATGTTGGGGCTGCTCGGTGTGGATGCCGTCCGTGTGGCCGCTGCATTGCTTGCCCGAACATTGATCGTGCCACCACCTTCTTGGACTCCCATGGGAAGATATATAAGATCAAGAAAACTATTACGTGTGATACACGTTAAGTGATTTACTACGCTACATGTCCTTGTAATCTTATTTACGTAGGTCTTACATCTCGTCCATTTAAGGTGAGTGTGCGCGAGCATGTTCTAGGCATTGAGGCGTCGGCTGGCCATGCGGACGTGTCCGCATTGAAGACAATCCCACGTCATTTCAAATTATTTCACAGCAGTAAAAGTAAATTGATACGGTTTAGAGGTATTGATGCGATTGATGTGGGTATCCCGGGTGGTAAATTGTCTTCCAGATTTGCATGCCTCGAATCCAGGTGGATCTGGACACTCAAAACTGTGTATCCTTATGGGTTAAACGAAAATCTTAGTTTTGCCCCTTTCCTCGATCACTGATATGTGGTTCCCCCATGCTCGCTGTTCTCTTGTTTGCTTGTTTGGGTTTTTAACGTTTTCCTTTTCCTTAATTTTTAGTTTTTTATCCATCCTGGTTCTACTTATGGTATCCGGAGGGACACATCGGCTTACAGACGAAGTGGAACATCATATGTGTCCGATTTGGATATGGACTCTTTTATTTTTGCATAGTGATATGCGACTATATGGAGGGTACATGGGATATAATGTTGTGGTTTAATCGTTATTTGTCATTTCTACATTGGCTATGTCTCTTTTTTATCATTATATTTTATGTGCCATGTATTTATCACTCTGCATCTGTTATGCGTGTGTATTTTTGTCTGATTACTCTGGTGGATATTCTTGATTATTTGCATCTTCGGTTTATATTCAAATGATATTATATGACATGATAATAGTATTCTTAGAGATTCTGTTATATATAGCCCAATTGGGTTAATTAATACTTTTTGATTTGAAGTTGACATGATATAGAATGTCCCTAGAGAATAGGTTGTGTATATCGTATTAGGTATGGCAAGTACTTCTTCTTTTGTGATTTATCATGAATATTTGTGGATATACAATGTAAAATGCTTATACCTTCTGTCTATGTTACTATCATTATGCTAATTTGTCCACCGTGCCTAGCGCTTATATAGCGCTTTGAGTCCCTGAGTGGTTGGGGATATTTTGCCCACTTCCAAGATGCCCCAGTTGCCTTTATTTTACTCTGCGCTTGTGCAGTTATTTGATTTATTCTGCGCCTGTGCAGCCATCCGACTCCTCTCTCTGGCCGGTGCTTGGTTGCTATGGGCGTCCGGTCACGTGGGGCCCCGCGTCATCCGGACGTCACGGCCTGCATTTCACTGTGCTGGATAGATGGTGGTTGTATGTTGCCCGGGTAGCAGTTTACCACTTCTGGTATCGGCGCTGGCAGCTCTTTCGGGTTTCTCCCTATTTAAACTCAGTCCCTTCACTTGACACACTGCCTCCTGACGAAGGTGTTCAGAAACGCACGTTGGGGCGGATACCTGGACCCTCTACTTGTCTGCTTGCACTTGAGCTTATCAGGTAAATTTGGGATATCTATTGGTCACAATGTGGGTGTATGTGCCTGTTATGTTATGACCTATATGCATTTTGTAGCTACAGGTTCAATTAAAATGGTCAATGGTATGGCGGCTTATTGAGTACATACCTGTGCCCTCTATTTATGTCCCATGACTATTATTAGCAGCAAATATGGTGCATTATGTCCTGATGTCTTTCTGACAAGTTACCAGTGTTTTAGCATGTTTTATTGTTCCTTGCCCTGTATATTAATAAAGCAATTTTACACCATGACCTTGAGTTGTTGTTTTGGAAGGTTTTTTCCTCCCCCTTCTTTGTGAATTTATGACAATTGGTCTTTTTACAGTCTATGGTATCTTTACTATTGTGGGATACTGTTTACAATTTGTATGGCATGTTATTATTTGTCGTATCCCACTTGATATTTATACCTACAGTATGTGTGCTACCTTCTCTGTCTACGTATTCAGGCTGGTCAGCAGCGCAAATCAAGCAGCTGAGATGACAGAAACTAAATATCCGAGCACCTCCAAATACTCGGAGGACACCAGAGCATGCTCGGGAGCAACGAGTATACTCGCTCATCACTACTCACGGCGTTAATGTAGCGACAGCCAAAGACGGTGGGCCATGTCTGACAGCTTCTGTCTCCAGTATATCTAAAGATAACATTTTGCCAACAGTCTTTATTAAAAGTAAAATGTCAATTTTGTCTTCAGTTCCTATGGAGACCTATGCATCTCCTTGGTAACAGACAACAATATATGTAGAATACGGCAGTCATATTTTATGCATTTGCCCCTGACCTCTCACTAGCAGGGACACATAGAATATCGCTGAGATGCTGTTCTCTGTTCCATTACGAAGCAAAAAAGCCGCCCAAACCATAAGGCCATGTTTACATGTTGCAATAAAATTCCACTGTGGATTTTGTCAGAAATCCATGACATCTGCAGTGAATCCCCAATAGAGTAGACATTTGTTACAATATAGTATTGCATAGCCAATGTCCTTTTTATGTGACTCGTTAAGGACAGAGCATACAGAGCAGAACTTAGTTACCGTGGATTATTTTGACTCTTTTTTCTAGAAAAAATACTATTTCATGACTTCATAAGTGACCATTTTTGTATTGGTGCATGTATTATTATATTCAAGGTCAGAGTAAAAATTTGCTTAATTACAATACGGTCCGTATTTTTCTACGTTGTGTGTGACTCCAGCCTTTGAAGGTGTGAGGACGCCACTCTGTTATACTCAAGGTAAAATACTGCATATACCCTTACTTTTTGGCCGCACTTACACTCTCCCATCACATGTTAGTTATCAGCTTTTAAGCTTTGGAGTCTGATTTGGCCATTAGGGATTTACGGCTGGTTACAACCATTAGGGTCTTTCTTCCCTTTTTATTCCTTTAATGTAATGTATTATATATCTTACTACATACCTGTGAAAGACCACTGTGATATGCATTAGCGCCTTGCTGCATTTACATTATTACTCAAATTGATTATTCATTTATCTTTACCCCATGATGTCTCCTATTGTGAGACACTGTTGTATCCTTGTTCTTGTTATTTTTGGATTTTAATTGACTAATAATAAAATTAATATATTTTACTCTTTTTGGATCTCTTCGTGTTTATGATGTAAAGGCCCCGTCTCATATAGCGAAATCGCTAGCGAGATCTCTGAAGTGTCACCGATTTTGTGACGCAACAGTGATCTCGCCAGCGATCTCGCTACATGTGACACATAGTGGTGACTGGTTCCCCGCTGGATATTGCTGATCAATCTTGAATGTTCTGTGACATTTTTTAATCGTCAGCGTCCCGCTGGCCAGCATGCATGGGTTTGTTTGACACCAACGAGCGACCTCGTTGGCGACGCAGAACTTAGGGACGCAGGCTGGAATCGTTCAGAATAGCTGCTGTGTGACACGGTACCAACGACCGCCGAGGTCATTATACGGATCGCCGTATCATTGCTGCGTCGTTGAAGAGATCTGCCTGTTTGGCAGCTTACTAGCGACCATGTAGCGACGCACCAGCGATCCTTACCAGGTCGTAACATTGTCGGGATCGCTGGTGCGTCGCTATGTGAAACAGGACCCCTAAACTGACATCAGGATTGTGTAAAGATCACTGGAGAAAGTCTGATTAGGACAGTGTGACTCTGGAACCATTGTTGGTGACTCTAGGATGCATTGTTCAGCTTGACATTATCCAGGTTGTGAGTTCATTTTCCCCTTTGTCACTGAGGTCTGGTGAACTCCCTATTCTGGTAAAGGAAGGTAATGAGCCTGATTATCAGGCACCTGAGCCTAATGAGGATGACTGGCTGAGTGGAGTCACAGACTGGATATAAGGCTGCCGACGCCATTCTGCCCTGCGGGTGATTTCTCTGTGGACTTCTAGGACACCAGTCTGATTCCTGCTCCTCTAAAGCTAAGTTTTCTGTTTTGCCTGTTAGCATTTGTGTTTTGTTTTTGTTTTCCTTGCTTTTCTGGATTCTGCCATTCCCTGCTGGGGTGAGCTGAATCTCCTTTTGCCGGTTGCTCTGTCTTCAGAATACTCCTGAGTACTGACATAGCTTTTTTGAAGCCTAGCGTCTTCAGGGCCTTTTTCACTGTCAGTCTGTTGGCTCTTATTTTCATATTGTTCTTCACGGATTGCAGACAGCAGCCTTCCTGTCCTTTCCTATCTAGTTAGCTTGGGCCCCGTCTTTGCTCAGTCTATCTTTCTGTCTGTGTTAGTGTTTTCATCTTGCTTCACCGTCATTATATGTTGGGGGCTGCCTATTTCTTTGGGGTCTGCTCTGGGGCAGTTTAGATTTCCCCTTTCTTTCTTTAGGCCTATTTAATTCTCCGGCTGTGATCGAGGGGTCTAGGGCATCGTAGGAACCCCCCACGGCTACTGCTAGTTGTTGTGGATAGGATCAGGGGTCTGCAATCCGATAGCTGCCAACCTCTCTGGTTTTCTGGACTTAGCTAGCATTTCTGTTTTTGCCTCCTACGGTGACTCAATCATAACAATCCAACTCAGTTAGCACAACCTGGTACACAGTGTGACGCTAGTCACTTCTCATGGCCAAGACGTGAGTCAGAGTAGTCGAGGAGTCCAAGGTCAGAAGCTAGGAGGGTACGTCATAAATAGAAGGAAGAGACAAAAGCGTAGCCAGGTAAAGTTCTGAGGTCAGAATACAGGGGGGATAATGGATCAGAGCTGAAAGGATTAAACAGGCGGATAGTCGGAACAAAGTCCAAGGTCAGGCAACGGATCAAGCATATAGAACTCAAGGCACAGGGAGTACAAAGCACAAACATCACAAGATGAATGTACTTCTAGCAGTTGTCTGGGAGAAGCTGCTCAGTTAAGCAAGCATGTCATTTACCTGGGATATTGAACATCTGAAGACTGCCGACGCCTCCTAGTCACAGATTGGCTAGTCGAGCCACCTATAAACACTGACAGCTTCAGAACGCTCCTGTACCGGATTGGATGTCCGAGCTGTCAGTAACTGCATCCCAGACATCATGAGGGTTGGAACTGTGACAGTACCCCCTCTTCTAGCGGGGGGCCACCAAGCATCCCAGGAAATTTTAAATGGAAGGCCCTGACTAACCGATTGGCCATCACATCTCGAGCAGGGACCCAGGATCTCTACTCTGGTCGGTATCCCCTCCAGTGGATGAGGTACTGGAGGGAATTACAGACTCTCTGAGAATCCACAACCCTCTGAACCTCATATTCCAGGCCACTGTCTACTGAAATTGGAGGAGGCGGTGATGAGGAAGAAAATGCAAAAGGGACATTATCCTTTAATGGGGATTTATGGAATACGTTAGAAATGTGAAGGGATGGAGGAAGCTTTAACCTAAATGCCACAGGATTTTAAACCTCTAGGATCTCATATGGACCAATGAACTTTGGACCCAACTTTGCCGACGGCACTTTAAGTTTAATGTTCCTAGAAAACAACCAAACCTTATCCATAATCTTAAAAGCAGGACCAACTGACAGTCTTCTATCGGCCTTTCATTTTTTGTGAATCTGAGCAGTCCCAATATTCTTTTGAACCTCCCTCAAGACATCCCCAAGTCTCTGCACGACGACCTCCACCCCAGGGCATTCAGAACTAATCCTAGAAAATTTGCCAAAATGGGGATGAAAACCATTATTACAGAAGAATGACGAGGTTCCGGTAGATTGATTTACCCAACTGTTGAAAGCAAACTCAGCAAGAGGTAAAAACGAAGACCAGTCCTCCTGTCGCGCTGCCAGAAAGCACCTTAAAATCTGTTCCAAAGATTGATTTGTCCTCTCAATCTGACAATTCGTTTCAGGGTGATAAGCAGATGAAAATGACAAGTCAATCCCTAGTTTATTGCAAAAAGCTCTCCAAAATTTAGACACAAATTGTACTCCCCTATCAGACACAATGTTCAGAGGAATTCCATGTAATCTTACAATATGAGAGATGAACAACCTGGAGAGTGTCTCTGCATTAGGTAGTCCTGACAAAGGAACAAAATGAGCTTGTTTATTGAATCGTTCAACTACCACCCAAATAGCAGTCTTCCCATCAGACAGAGGCAAATCGGTAATGAAATCCATGGACAAATGAGCCCATGGTCTTTCTGGAATAGGCAATGGAGCCAATTCCCCAGCTGGCCGGCTATGACTGACTTTGGCGCATGCGCAGACTTCACAACCAGGTACAAAATCCTTAATATTCTTAGGCATGGATGGCTACCAAAAAAGTCTAGCGATGGCTTTCCTTGTGGTAGTAACCCCAGGCTGACCACTCAAAACGGAATCATGGAATTCCTGTAACACCAACAATCTTAGGGACACAGGAACAAATAATTTGGACCCTGGGGAAGTAGAAGGAGCCAATGACTGGGCTTTACGAATCTCCTCTTCCAGCTCTGAGGTTACCATAGATACCACAATACCCTGAGGAATCATGGAGGATGGAGGTTCTGGAAGAGAAATGAGATCTAGACTATGAGATAAAGCATCAGCTTTCAAATTCTTAGACCCTGGCCTGAATGTAATAGAAAAATTAAATCGAGAGAAAAACAAGGACTATTAGTCCTGTCTAGGAATTAACCTTTAAGCTGATTCAATATAAGCTAAATTCTTGGGATCTGTGATCACTAGCTGGATGAACCGCCCCCTCCAAAAAATTCCTCCATTCCTCAAAGGCCAATTTGACAGCAAATAACTCCCAATTCCCAATATCATAATTTCTCTCCGCCGGTGAAAATTTTTTAGAAAGAAAAGCACATGGACGCAGGTTAGTCAGAGTTTTGGGCCCCTGTGATAAGACTACCCCCACTCTGATCTCTGAAGCATCAACCTCCACAATGAATGGTTCTTGGAGATCAGGTTGGATCAGAATGGGTGCGGACATAAAACACTTAATCTTTCAAAAGCCGTGATAGCACTCAGCGACCAAACCTTGAGATTCCCCCCCTTACGTGTAAGGTCAGTAAGTGGTTTAGCAATTTGTGAAAACCCCTTGATAAATTTTCTATACTAGTTGGCGAATCCCAGAAAACGCTGCAAAGTCCTTAAGATCATGAAGTTGAACCCAATCAATTATGGCCTGCACCTTATCAGGGTCCAATTCTTCTGTTCACAAGATAAACCCCAAGAAAGAGATTTCCCGAACAGAAAAAAAACACATTTCTCTAATTTAGCAAACAGAGAGTTCTCCCTCAGTCTCTGTAACACCACACATACATGTCTCTAGTCAGTGTCCAAGTCTAGCGAGAAAATTAGAATGTCATTGAGGTATATTACAACAAATCTTCCAATGCAATCAGAAAAAAATATCATTCATAAAATTTTGAAACACAGCAGGTGCATTAGATAATCCAAAAGGCATGACAAGGTTTTCAAACAGACCCTCAGATGATTAAAATGCTGTTTTCCACTCATCACCCTTCCGGATGTGCATTAAATTGTAAACCCTTCTAAGATCAAGTTTAGAAAACACCCTGGCCCCCAGAAGCTGATTATATAGGTCGGGGATGAGTGGAAGTGGGTAGGTATTTTTAACCGTGATCTTGTTTAGTTCTTGGAAATCAAGGCAAGGACAGAGACCACCATCTTTCTTTTTAACAAAGAAAAATCCAGCAGCTACA
Organism: Dendrobates tinctorius; assembly: GCF_039654945.1. Classification (NCBI taxonomy): domain Eukaryota; kingdom Metazoa; phylum Chordata; class Amphibia; order Anura; family Dendrobatidae; genus Dendrobates; species Dendrobates tinctorius. Next base: position 38,998,851 of record NW_027361779.1, on the reverse strand, counting down.
GGGAAAGAGGAAGGACGGATATGACATATTCTATCATGGAGGCCCACTCAGGCCATAACAAATTGTAAAGGCGAGCTTTTGGCAATTTGGCACTAGGAATAAGGTCAATAGTACAATCATCGGGACGATGGGGAGGTAGTATATCCACCTCTTTTTCCGAGAGCACATCTCCGAAGTCCTTCGGAGCATATTTGTACATTATTTAGACATTTCTTGGAACACTTGGGACTCAATTTCACAATCTCCTTCAGACACCAATCAATAAGTGGATTGTGAGTCTGCAACCATGGAAACCCCAGTACCAATCCAGCAGGTAAATTATCCAACACAAAACAGGAGATGGATTCAGAGAGTGCTTCCACTTGGGGAGTGAAATCCAGCGTTGCTCTTTTGACCAAATTGTGAGCTAATGGTGTCTTATCAAGGGTGATGATTTGAATGGGTCTTTCTAAACTGTCTCTAACCCTAACTTCAAAACCAGTCCCGAAACAATAAAGTTAGCAGCAGACCCACAGACAATGAATGCCATTGTTGATAACACCTGGTTCTCGAAGAAAATCATTGTATTTATCAGTACTTTATCAGTGGAAGAGAAAGGTACCTGGGAGTCTGGGTGACCTCGGTCATCACCCAGACTCAGACATTCTCCCTATGGTTTGGTGGCTTGAGGATGAGTTGGGTAATTCTTAAGAAAGAGAGACCACAGTATAGACAGAGTCTAAGATCTTGTCTCCATCTTCTCTCCGCTACACGAAAACTGGCAACTCTAACCTGTGGTAAATCGACCTGCTCCAGGGAAGTATAACATGAGGCCTGCTGTTCAGCATGTCTCGCACAGATTCTGCGGTCCATTCGTATGGCCTGAGTCATGGCCTCCATCAGAGAACAAGGGGCATCATGGAGGACCAAACCATCCTTGAGTGTCTTGGAAAGGCCTCTTTGGAACTTACACCTGAGAGCAGCATCGTTCCATAGAACTTCTGTGGACTACTGCCGGAACTCAGTACAGTAGTCCTCAGCTGTGCGACCCCCCCCAGTGTCAAGTCCATGATCTTAACCTCTGTGACCTGGAATCTGTTGGGTTTGTCATATATCAGACCTAAACTGTCAAAAAAGGCAACGGAAAACCGTTCTGGGGCTTGTAGGGAAAAAGAAAATGCCCAGGTCTGCGGACCACCTCGCAGTAGGGACATGATTATTCTCACCTGCTGCAACTCCTCCCCTGATGATCTGGGGTGCAGGGTAAAAAATAACTTGCAGCTCTCCCTGAATAACCTAAACTGGTCTTTTTCTCCTGAAAATTTATCAGGGAGGGATATGACAGGTTTCAGAGACACCAACTGTACATCAGAGGGTAATGAAGTTATAGCCACTGCCGGCAGTAAAGCGCTATGGGAGGTCTTCATCAAGTTATTTATCTGACCCTGCAACTGACATTGAGATGACTCCAGACTCTGGCAATCCTTCGCAAGATCCTGAGCCATCTGCATCAAATTCGCCATCTGGTCACAAAGCGTGTGAATAGGATCCATAGTGGCAAAAAAGGAAAAAGTAGTGGTCAGACGTAATGTGACACTAGTCACTTCTCACAGCCAAGCCGTGAGTCAGAGTGGTCAAGGAGTCCAAGGTCAGAAGCCAGGAGGGTACGTCATAAACAGAAGGAAGCGTAGTCAGGTAACGTTCCGAAGTCAGAGTGCCAGGAGGATAACTGATCAGAGCTGAAGGGGTTAAACAGGCGCATAGTCAGAACAAAGTCCAAGATCAGGCAAATGATCAAGCATATAGAACTCAAGGCACAGAGAGCACAAAGCACAAACCTCACAAGATGAATGTATGTCTGGCAGTGGTCTGGGAGAAGCTGCTCAGGTAAGGAGGCATGGCATTTACCCGGGATAATGAACACCTGGAGACTGCAGACACCTCCCAGTCACAAACTGGCTAGTCGAGCCATCTATAAACACACTGAAAGCTCAGCATGCCACTGAACCATTCTGGATGGCCATGCTGTCAATCAAAGTACTGACAGCTTCAGCACGCCCCTGTACCGGATTAGACGGCCGAGCTGTCAGTCAAAGTATTGACAGCTTCAGCACGCCCCTGTACCGGATTGGACGGCCGAGCTGTCAGTATCTGCATCCCAGACACCCTGAGGGGTAGAACCATGTCACACATCATCTTGGGCTAGGTCACATGAGGCCTTATTTCTAAGGCCTTAGGGAATCCATGCATTGTAGAGATCGGCATTCCCCAAAACTTTTAAGACAGCGTTTCTATCGCTAAAGACTTAGGGAAGCCCTATTGTTGGAGAGATGCCATTCCCCAAGAGCTTCAAAAAAGAGTTGTTTTTTATATTCAGGACTCAGTCTAGCAAAGACCCTTCTGCTTCAGTTTCAGGATGTATCGGTACCATCCTACATCTGAATATACATGAGTATGTATAAATTTATAAAGATCCACTTAGTTAGGAGAAAAGGCATCTTCTGTAGGAGAAACGTCAAAAACTGCTCTGAGTAGGCGATTACTAAAGTACTGGCACAATACTGTTGTTTTATTGATTTATGCATAGAAAGGGTTAATTGTGTTGTCTTTTGCGCACATATAACTGTTAATTCTGTTTAAGTGTACCAGCGTACACTAGAGTTGAGAGAAACGGGTCGAAAAAATTCAAAAGTCGCCGACTTTCGCCAAAGTTGGGTTTCATGAAACGAAACCCGACCTTAGCGTGAGGTCGGCCACTAGGTCGGTGACTTTAGCGCCAAAGTCGCGTTTCAAAAGATGCTTTAGCACCCTTTTTCAGCCAATCAGGAAGAACGCACACTGTGGGCAACGTGATGACATAGGCAGCGGTCACCACCATCTTGGAGAAGGGCATGCAAGTGATTGGCTTGCTTTGTGTGGCGTCACAGGGGGTATAAAAGGGCGGGGACACCAACCGCCATGTTACTCATGCTGATCTCAGAATAGGGAGAGCTGCTGCAGCTGCTGATTCTGTAGGGAGAGCGTTAGGGAGGCAAAAAGAAAAAAAAACTGCTTCTGCTGCTAGCGCTTTTCACTGTAGTTACTGTGCAGTGAAAGGTGAAGATTTTTGCTTTTGTGCAGCAGCGATGGTGGTGATTAGCCTGCCTTTTAAGGCTAGATGCATTGCTGTGTGCACACTGGTGTTCAAACTGCTTTTATAAAAGCAATCCATATTGTATTGTTTTGTCCTGGTGAGGTAGTGAGCGTTCATTTTTTCACACACCGTACAGCGGTGTACGCTCCTCACACAGTACCGTGTAACGGCTGTTATCACGGCTAAATTGAAGCTATATACGTGTGTGACTCTAAGGAAAAGTCGATGAGTTTGTCCGTTCTTACAGTATATGAGCAGAGACCGTTGGCACAACCCTACAGATACCGGAATGGTGCACAAGTAGGATCCCAATCCGTGACTGTCAATGTATATGAACTTGGCACACACCCAAACGAATGTTGTTGCAAAATTGGTGATTTTAATAAAAGGCAGTACATACATAAACGTTTCGGTCTATGACCTTCATCAATGTACGTTAGAATGTACTGTGAGCACTTTGTGAATAGGTTTCAAGGAAAACCAATGCTGAAGGGAGGTAACTATCGCCGTCCGTGCAATGCTACAGCGTGTGGATGCGGTATCCGCCGCAGATCCTATGGCGCACCTTATAGTTTTGTCCGTTTTTCAAACAGTTTAGTATATTTGCTGTTTGATTACATTCAAAACTAGAGAGAGACAGCGTGTGTCAGTCCGTATACAAAAACACGGAGCTTGACAATTTTACATACATCGTACAGCGGTGTACGTGCACGCTCCTCTCTCAATACCATGTAACGGCTGTTATCACGGCCAAATTGAAGCTATCTACGTGTGTGACTCTGTAAGGAAAAGTCGAGGAGTTTGTCCGTACTTACAGACCTACACCTTATAGTTTTGTCCGTTTTTCAAACAGTTTAGTATATTTGCTGTTTGATTACATTCAAAACTAGAGAGAGACAGCGTGTGTCAGTCCATATACAAAAACACGGAGCTTGACAATTTTACATACACCATACAGCGGTGTACATGCACGCTCCTCTCTCAGTACCGTTTAACGGCTGTTGTTGTGAGTTCATTTTCCCCTTCACCATTGAGGTCTGATGAACTCCCTCTTCTGATGAAGGAAGGTAGTGAGGCTGACTACCAAGCACCTTGGTATGATGATGATGACTGGGTGACGGGAATTACTGACTGGAAATAAGGCAGCAGACTCCCTTCTGCCTTGCTGGTGATCTCTCTGAGGGATTCTAGGAGACCAGTCTGATTCCTGCTCATCAAAAACTAAGTTTTCTGCACTGCTTTTTGCATTTGTGTTTTTGTTTTGTTTTGCCTTGTTTTTCTGAATTTCTGCCATTCCCTGCTGGGGTGAGTTGAATTCCGTTTTGCGCTGTATTCAGAAAATACCTGAGTGCTGATATAGTCTTTTTGAAGTCTAGCGTCTTCAGGGCCTTTTTCCCTATCAGCCTGTTGGCCCTTGTTTTGATAGGGTTTTTGGCGGATTGCAGACAGCAGCTTTCCTATCCTGTCCTATTTAGTTAGCTTGGGCCCCATCATTTGCTCAGCCTATCTTTCTATCTGTGTGAGTGTTTTTTCATCTTGATTCACCGTCATTATATGTTGGGGGCTGCCTATTGCTTTGGGGTCTGCTCTGGGGCAGTTTATATTTCCCTTTCTGTCTTTAGGCTATGTAGTTCTCTGGCTGTGATCGAGGGGTCTAGGGCACCGTAGGAACCCCCCACGGCTACTGCTAGCTGTTGTTGATAGGTTCAGGGGTCTGCAATCCGATAGCTGCCAACTTCTCTGGTTTTCTGGACTTAGCTAGTATTTCTGTTTTTGCCTCCTACGGTGACTCATTCATAACAGAACCTTCCTTCACCAGAAGAGGGAGTTCATCAGACCTCAATGGTGAAGGGGAAAATGAACAACAGGCTGTTATCACGGCCAAATTGAAGCTATCTACGTGTGTGACTCTGTAAGGAAAAATCGAGGAGCTTGTCCGTTCTTACAGACCTACACCTTATAGTTTTGTCCATTTTTCAAACAGTTTAGTATATTTGCTGTTTGATTACATTCAAAACTAGAGAGAGACAGCGTGTGTCAGTCCGTATACAAAAACACGGAGCTTGACAATTTTACATACACCGTACAGCGGTGTACGTGCACGCTCCTCTCTCAGTACCGTGTAACGGCTGTTATCACGGCCAAATTGAAGCTATCTAAGTGTGTGACTCTGTAAGGAAAAGCCGAGGAGTTTGTCCATTCTAACAGACCTACACTCTAGGGAGATTCCAATTCTGCCCAATTCTATATACACCTTGTAGTTTGTCATACACTAGGCAATTTCTGCCGGTCACATTGCTGTGTTATAGACACAGGGCCTGACAGAATCCAACTGTCTCCTGAAGTGTAGAGAGATTCCAATTCTCCACAGTCCTTTACCCACCTTTCTTACAACATCCAAAATCTGCCTGTCACATTGCCGTGTAAAATAAACAGGGCCTGACAGAATCCAACTGTGTCCTGAAGTCTACAGAGATTCCAATTTTCCGCAGGCCTCTATCCACCTTTATTACACCATCCAGAATCTGTCTGTCACATTTCGGTGTAAAATAAACAGGGCCTGACAGAATCCAACTGTGTCCTGATGTCTACAGAGATTCCAATTCTCCCTACTACTATATACACCTTGTACCTTGTTTTACAGTACCATATAGTTGGTGGTTTTTTGGGTACATTTTCCCCAAAAATGAGGAAGTGTGGTGGAAGAGTCCGTGGAAGTGGGCGGGGGTTGGCAGCTGGTAATGATGGTGTTGGTGGTGGATCTGCTGGTAGTGGCAAAAGCAAAATAGCACCTAATGCAGGAGGTGTTGAGCCTGCGTCATCGTCTGGCTCCACAAGGCCTCGAAGGCTCCCTTTTCTGGGAGTAGGTAAACCCCTTTTAAAGCCAGAGCTTCAAGAACAAGTTTTGGCTTACATTGCTGACTCAGCCTCCAGCTCTATCACCTCCTCTTCTGAAGTTTTAAAAAATAAAAGCACTGAGTCATCATTGGAGGCTCATGTTCATGAACCACACCTTTCCTTGTGTCCTTCACCCCAACCAAAATTGAAGGATGCGGCAGGCCACACTACAGATTAATCCATGGAGCTGTTTTCACATACCATGCCTGGGTTATCAAGTCAAATCGTGAGTCACCCAGGCAAAGATGAATCTGACATGGAGTGTACTGATGCACAGCCACTGATGATTCTGCTGGTACATTCACTCAGAGCACTACATTGTCCTCGCAGTGTACTGAGCCAGAATCTGACCCAGATGAAACTCAGGTGCCCCTTCCCGCATACTATACCACCATACATGGTGACACAGAGGAAGGTGCACATGACATTGAAGAGGAGGTGATGGATGACCCAGTTGTTGACCCAGATTGGCATCCATTGGGGGTAGAGGGTGCCGCTGCCAATAGCTCAGAAGAGGAGGAGGAGCATCCACAGCAGGCATCGACATCGCAACAGCTGTTTTCTGACAGGCCCGGAGCATTCTAAAAAAGGGGTTACAAAAACCAAAAGAGTGGCAGGACAGCTTGGCCAGATGGCCAAAATAGCACAGCATGCAAGGCCTCAAAATGTCTTCCATAGTAGGAAGAGTGCAGTGTGGCACTTTTTTGAACAAAATCCTAATGATCAGGCAAAGATTATCTGTAAGAAGTACGCAAAGACCTTTAGCCGAGGGAAAAATCTGAGAAATTTGAATACCATTTGCATGCTAAGACATTTAACCACCATGCACTTGCAAGCATGGACGGACTACCAAAACTCACGTACCACATGTGCTACTGCTCCCAAAGAAGGTAGTCAGCAATGCTACATTGTTTCCCCCAGTGTAAGTCCACCGGTTAGCACACCACCAGCAGCCAATGTTGAGTTGTCGTCGCAAGGGCAAATCAGTCAGGGAATCACACTGTTATTGCAACGAAAGACTGAATCTAGGCCATCAGAAAGAACACCAACTCCATCACTATCATCAACCCTCTCTCAGTCCGCCATGTCCACCGCTAGTTCCATCATATGCTGCTCTCAAGTCCAGCTCACCCTACCAGAGACTATGAGTAGGACAAGAAAGTACTCATCCTCTCATCCATGTACACTGGGTTTGAATGCCCACATTGCCAAACTAATCTCGTTAGAGATGATGCCCTATCGGTTGGTTGAAAGCGCAGCTTTCCGCGAACTCCTTGCCTATGCAGTACCACGCTATGACCTACCCAGTCGCCACTTCTTTTCTCGCAAAGCCATCCCAGCCCTCCACCTTCATGTGAAAGACCACATTGTCCATGCACTCAAGCAATCAGTGAGTGGAAAGGTGCACCTCACAACTGATGCATGGTCCAGTAGGCATGGCCAGGGCCATTACGTGTCCATCACTGCGCACTGGGTTAATGTGGTGGATGCAGGGTCCACAAGGGACAGCTGTGATGGCACAGTGATGCCTAGCCCACGGTATAGGAAACAGTTGGCTATAGGCGTTCGACCCTCCTCCTCCTCCAGAAGTGAAAGCTCGTCCACAGAGCGCAGTCGCACGAGCACTGCATCCGCAGCTGATAGAGGTGCACACGATGTGTCCCACTATCGATCAGCTAGTGGAAAGCGTCAGCAGGCTGTGTTGCAGATGATGTGTTTGGGCGACAGACACACGGCAGAGGTACTGGCCGACTACTTTCATCGACAAACTGATTCATGGCAGGGCAGTCTACATCTTGAGGCAGGCAAGGTAGTTAGTGATAACGGTCGGAATTTTGTGGCAGCCATAGCCCTTTCAAAACTCAGGCACATACCTTGCTTGGCTCACACCTTGAACCTGGTGGTGCAGTGCTTCCTCACTAATTATCCGGAGTTAACAGGCCTGCTCCATAAGGTTCGAAGACTGTGCTTGCACATCCGCCGGTCGCCGGTACCATCAGAATTTTTTTTTTTTGGTTGGTATTTTACATTTTTATTCCAGCCTTTCTTGACTTCATAAGGGAATGACAAGCCTATATCTGTGTCTCCTCCACCTCCTCCTTTTACTCCTCCACCTCTTTTCTAAATGTAGTTGCCCTTTTCCATATGTAATTTTTGTCTTCTGAGCATTTTCTCTGCTTTGGGACACCTTTTAAGGTGTTTTGTAATTGTTTTCTATGTGTTTGTATGTGTTTGTGTTTGCCTGCCATTGTTTTCAATGGGGATCGACGAACATTCGACGAACTTGCCTCCTGTGTGACGAACCAAAACACTAGCGTGGTGGCTCAACACTACTCCTGATATATAGACGTACATTGTTAATGTTTAAACTATGCTATATATACCTGCTATCTGATGATACTGTACACTTTGTCTACTTTTCATATTCTTGTCTAATCCATACTGAGCCTGTGAGCGTCTCTGTGTGACTGATGGAATATATATGGAGATTGACAATTATCCTTTGACTGAATAGAGCTGTACATTTCTGATACAGTGCCATATATCTGATGTTATTTTGTGTCTATTTTGTTGAAAATTTGGAAGTTTGGTGGAAGAGGCCGCGGACGTGGGCACGGGGGGGCCAGCTGGTGATGATGGTGGTGGTGCATCTGCTGGTAGTGGCAAAAGCACAATAGCAGCTAAGGCAGGAGGTGTTGAGCCTGCGTCATGGTCTGGCTCCGGAACGCCTGGAATGATACCTTTTCTGGGAGTAGGTTAACCACTTTTAAAGGCGGAGCATGAGGAACTGCTTTTGGCTTACATTGCCGAAACAGACTCCATCAAATATGCCCGCCTCTTCTGAAGTTTCAAAAAATGCAAGCACTGAGTGGTCAAGTGCTGACTCCTGGTCAGGAACAACCCCTTTCCTTGTGTCCTGCACCCCCACCCAAGCTGAATGAGGCAGCAGGCCACACTTCACATTAGTCCATGTAGCTCTTTCTATCATACCATGCCTGGGTTATCAAGTCAAATCGTGAATTCCCCAGTCCAAGATGAATCTGACATGGAGTGTGGGTGGCCAGCCAGGGCAGTGGGGTTTATCAGTACCGGGCCAATGTCTCACAGGGATGTGTCACGGTGGTGGTGACCCGTTCCATGGCCCTGGGCGTCCATGCAAAGGGGTGAATTACGTTTATAGGTGAATGATACGTGACGCCACCTCTGGTTTCTGATTAGATTGACCAGCGCTGCAGTGTCGCTTCTGTGGGACAGATGTTGTGGTGCAGCTAAGATGTAGAAGACCTGCACAGGTAGGGCCGTAGTCACAGGGCAGATGAAAGAGTTGGGAGATGGTGTGCAGTGCAGGATGTAGCTGAGCCGTGCGCCAGGCGCAGGAGAAAGATGACAGACACAGTCGTGCAGTTCCTTTACCTTTACTTGGTAGGTGCTGTCCAGGACCCAGAGTACAGATGGAGAAGGAGTTGGTCAGCCTGGAAGCCAATTTGGATTTCTCTCTCTGCAGATAGGTAGTGTGGCCTCCATTCTAGTGCTTATCTGAGGTACTCGCAGTGCTGAGTTCAATGAAGTTCCCCCTGTTGACTCTTTTTTGGAACTTTCTCGTATGGCTGGCAGCCGTAGCCTTTTCCTTCTGGCTCACACACGTCGATGCTGGGGCCTCCGAGCCTCAGTTGGGTAGAGAGCATTTACAGCTGCTACTTCCTCCGGATTCTGCTGCAGGAACGTCAGTGTCCCTACAAACTCGGAGACCGGAATCCGGACCATGCGCTCCAGCTAGGAGTGAGCCTTAACTCTGCTCATCCTCCAGCTCCCCTTCTCACATCCACACACTTCCCCTTCCCTGCATAGAATGGCCTAACTTACCTCCTCCCGACCACAGAGAGCAGCTCCTCAGCAGTCATGTTCAGAGGTCTCCATGCTGGCGTGGAGTGGGAAATGTGTTGTGTGTTGGTTTAACTGCTAGAGAGATCCTTCGTTGCTCCCAAGCATGACATCACACTCCCTAGGAAGAAGGTAATGCCACTGTGGCGACCGTACTCCTGGGGACGCCACAAGTGCACTGATGCCCAGCCACTGCTAGATGATTCTGCTGGTACATTGACCCAGACAACTACATTCCCCTCACACTCTACACAGCCAGAATTTGACCCAGAGGAAACTCAGGTACCCCTTCCCGCATACTATACCACCTTACACGGTGACAAAGAGGAAGGTGCAGATGAAAGTGCAGGTTCCTTGAGCTGGTGGGGGGGCATACTCATGGGCGACGGCACTGGCACATGGCCCCTCATAGTACGCAAAAGTGTCTCTGCCGGTGGGAGGGGAAGGCCCACCCCCACCCGCCGTCAGACACACCGCCACACACCGCCGTACTATTAGAGGGGCCCTGTGCCACTGCCGTCACCAACGAGTGGGCCCCCCCTGCTTGCTCAGGATCACAGCGCTTGCAAAGTTGAAATACTTACCTCTCCCTGCTCCACCGCCATAACGTCTTCCGCGTTTCCTGACAGTGATAGTCTGATCAGAGAGCGTAATGACATCACATCACATCACATGCATGTAGTATGTAGCATGTATGTAGTATGTATGTTGCATGTATGTAGCATGTAGTGTGTATGTTGCATGTATGTAGCATGTAGTATATATGTAGTATGTATGTTACATGTAGTATATATAGTATATATGTAGCATGCATGTTGCATGCATGTAGTATATATGTATTATGTATGTAGTATGTAGCATGTATGTAGTATGTAGCATGTATGTAGCATGTAGTATATATGTAGTATGTATGTTACATGTAGTATATATAGTATATATGTAGTATGCATGTTGCATGCATGTAGTATATATGTTGTATGTTGCATGCATGTAGTATATATGTATTATGTATGTAGTATATATGTAGCATGTATGTAGTATGTAGCATGTATGTAGTATGTAGTATATATGTAGTATGTATGTTACATGTAGTATATATGTAGTATGCATGTTGTGTGTATGTAGCATGTATGTGGTATATATGTAGTATGCATGTAGTATATATGCAGTATATATGTAGTATGCATGTTGCATGCATGTGGTATATATTTAGTATGTATGTTGCATGTATGTAGCATGTAGTGTGTATGTTGCATGTATGTAGCATGTAGTATATATGTAGTATGTATGTAGCATGTATGTATATATAGTATATATGTAGTATGCATGTTGCATGCATGTGGTATATATGTAGTATGTATGTTGCATGCATGTAGTGTATGTATGTAGTATGTATGTTGCATGTATGTAGCATGTAGTGTGTATGTAGCATGTAGCATGTAGTATATATGTAGTATGTATGTTACATGTAGTATATATAGTATATATGTAGTATGCATGTTGCATGCATGTAGTATATATGTATTATGTATGTAGTATATATGTAGTATGTAGCATGTATGTAGCATGTATGTAGTATGCATGTTGTATGTATGTAGCATGTATGTAGCATGTATGTAGCATGTAAATTTTTTTTTTTTTTTTTTTTTTTTTTTACATTCAACACATTAGCCGGATGATGGGACTACTACTGTCCCATCATTGGCTAATGTGTCAATCACTGTCATGGTAGCAGGCATCGCCCGATGGGACTTGTAGTCCCATCGGACGATGCCTGCACAGACCCCCGGAGCCTGCACAGACCACCGGCAGGCCGGCACAGCCCCCCGGCAGGCCGGCACAGACCACCGGAGCCTACACAGACCACCGGCAGGCCGGCACAGCCCCCCAGCAGGCCGGCACAGACCACCGGAGCCTGCACAGACCACCGGCAGGCCGGCACAGCCCCCCAGCAGGCCGGCACAGACCACCGGAGCCTGCACAGACCACCGGCAGGCCGGTACAGACCCCCGGACAGTCGGCACAGCCCCCCCGAAGGCCCGAACTGACGGCGCATCATGATGCGCACAGACAGCGCATCATGATGACGTCATTTCGGCAGCCAATCAGAGCCACAAAAGTGGCTCATTGCATTTTGGACTTCCGATTCCGGTATCCGATACGAAAAAAGTATCGGTACTCGGTATCGGAATTCCGATACGGCAAATATCGGCCGATACCCGATACTTGCGGTATCGGAAAGCTCAACACTATTGATAAGTCAACCATAATTGGAACATAATATAAAATTATGATTAGGAGTGAGAAATCCATCCTTGGATCCCACAGAAACCCCCAAACACGAGCATAATACATTCCCCCATCTCCAGTGTAGCAAGAACAGGTATCTTAAATGAAACAAGCATAGGTTAGGGATTCATTTAAACCCCTTGGGGATACTGATTGCATCCTAAAGATCCACTCAGTCTCCCACTTCAGGATGGCTCTATCTAAATCTCCCCCTCGGGGTTTGGGTTTAATTAATTCAATCATAGAGAAACATATTTGATCCAACTGTCCCCCATGCTGTTCATTCGTGTGACGGGCAATAGGGGTATCCCTTTTATTCTGATTATCCCCAAGGTGCTCTCCAACCCTAACTGTCATTTCCCTCTTTGTTTTCCCAACATAGTCAAGGGACACGTACAGGTGGCTTTATATACCAACCCTGATGACTTACAATTTCCAAAATCACGAATGAAAAACTCTTTTCCACTTGATGCACTCAAAAACCGTTTACATTGTGACATATAGCGGCATTTTGAACAATTTCCACATTTGAAAAACCCTACTGGTTTTCTATCTAACCATGTCCCTGTTTTTGGAGGTTTTTGGTACAGGCTATGCACTAACCTGTCCCCAATCGACATACCTCTCCTAAAAGTGATGTTTGGTTTTGATGACACAAAATTTTTAAGATTGGGATCAGCCAGTAGGATATTCCAATGTTTTTCCATAATGCGGTAAACTCTTTCAGACTGGTTGTCATAAGTGCCAATCAGTCTAACCTCATTGGAAACGTCCTTTCGTGAGTCCTTCCCCCTAAGGAGTGCAGATCTATTTTTTTCATAAGCATTGTTGTACGATTTCACCAAAATGTCAGTTGGATATCCCCTATCCCTAAATCTTTGGTGCAGATCTCTTGCTTGCTTTTTAAATACTCCAATATCAGAGCTGTTTCTCCTTATACGGAGAAACTGCCCTTTTGGTATTCCCCGTTTAAGGGGAGTAGGGTGATGGCTTTTCCACTGCAGAAAATTATTTGTCGCAGTTGGCTTGCGATACGTACAAGTATCAAGCCTTCCATCCACGTTTTTTGTGATGGTCAAGTCCAAAAAGGTTATACCATTTCCTTGACATTCTGATGTAAATTTCATGCCAATGGTATTTATATTTATCTCCTCGATAAACCTTTTAAATTCCCCCTCTGAGCCAGACCAAAGAATCAAAATATCATCTATATATCTGGCCCAGAGGGTGATAGAGGACTGCCACCATCTCTCCTCCTCACAAAAAATCATGGTTTCCTCCCACCAGCCCAGGAACAGATTGGCATACGTGGGGGCACAGGGGCTCCCCATTGCCGTGCCCCTGAGCTGGTGGAAGTATTTACCATTAAAGATGAAGTAATTCCTGGTAAGAGTGAAGAGCAAGAGCTGGTTGACAAAATTGTTGTGTTCAGTACATTCTACAGCTCTGGACTTCAAAAAATGATTCACCGCCCGAATCCCAATCTCATGGGGAATGCTGCTGTACAAAGCTTCCACATCAATAGATGCTAGTTTAACATGGGGATCCACAACAATATCTTCAAGGAGACCAAGTAGATGGGAGGTATCTCTTACGTATGATGGAAGTGATACCACAAATGATCTTAAAATCTGATCGATGTACAAGCCAACATTTTGGGACAAAGAGTCAATGCCTGCCACAATTGGGCGGCTCTTCAAGGGTGTCAGACCCTTGTGGACTTTTGGAAGGGCATAAAAAGATGGTATAACGGCGGCACTTGGTGCCAAGAAGACAAACTCATTCTGTGAGATCAAACCATTGTCTCTCCCTGGATTCAAAATTTGCAAAAATTCATCACAGAAGGTCTTAGTAGGGTCACCTGGTATTATCTCTTATGTCTCTTTATCACCAAGGAGTGACCCACACATCTCAAGGTATTTGGAATGATCCAATACCACCAAGTTACCCCCCATATCTGATGATTTGAAGATAAGTTCATTGTTTTTTTTCAAGCCTTGTCATTGCCAGAGATTCACTAGGGGTTAGATTATTTCCCATTCCACTTTGGGCATTGGTAATTTTACACAAATCTGCTTCCACCAACTTCATAAATATATCAACACTTGTAATATCCTTACATGGTGGCATTCTAGTGCTCTTCTTTTTCAGATTTGTAAAAGGCCCTTGGCCTCTATTGTTCTCATTCTCTTTTAACAGTCCAACTAACGCCTGAAAACTCTCCAAATCATCTTCTGTCAAGCCCTGTTCTTTACATTGTTCCAAATCATGTTGTTCTCTATGATTGAATTAATTAAAGCCAAACCCCGTAGAGCCATCCTGAAGCGAGAGACTGAGTGGATCTTTAGGATGCAATCAGTATCCCCAAGGGATTTAAATGAATCCCTAACCTATGCTTGTTTCATTTAGGATACCTGTTCTTGCTACACTGGAGATGGGGGATTGTATTGTGCTCGTGTTCGGGGGTTTCTGTAGGATCCAAGGATGGATTTCTCATTCCTAATGATAATTTTATATTATGTTCCAATTATGGTTGACTTATCAATTAATTTGTCACTCCCTTATCTTGGATCTGTACCTTTCTTTCTATTAGTGGCACATCTGCTTTAATATACGGTGCAGGAGTAAATGAGCAATAATGCAATTCTATGTTTCCTTATGTCATGAAGTTTTTTACGCTATATTAGATATCTCCATTGGCATGTTGCGTAAAATAAGGATTTTCTGATGGCTATTCTGCTTGGAGCTCATTACTGCTGTTTAGACTTATTGCTTATACATGAGAGAAGCTTGCGTTCCATGCTGGAACACTGTGCTACCTAATAGTAAGTCCCCTTAACCTCCGCTTTGTGCACATTATGTGATGCGCTCTGGTAACGCGGGATGCCACTATATCTAAAGTTGACAAGAGAAACCGGAAATGCACGTTGTGTACATCTCGAGCGTCCGGTCCGTGTGTGTCATGTGACGCGCTTTGTGAAGGTGGAATGCTTCATGTAGCGCTGGCAAGAGAAACCGGAAATGTAGTTTGTGTACATCCGGTCCGCGTGGGTTATGTGACGCGATATTGGAAGTGCTTGCGCTCCAGCCTGGAACGCAAAAACGTTATTGTTATCCAGTGCTGGTAAGATAGACCGGAAGTGCACGCTGGGGCTATTAGTGGATGCAGGGACCTACAAACTATCTATTCATAAGTTTTATTTTTGCCCATATACCTGGGGGAGCGAGGTTATTGCGGGCTAATTATTTGTATGGTACTAGTGATCTGTAATACAACATTACCCGGTAAAGAGAGTGTTAAAAGGGCGGATAATTGGCTCTGAACTCCATTGTGGGATATTTAAACTGCGCCATACACAGGTTTAGTCAGCTATGCCTTTCCATCTGGACACCTCATATCAGTGGCACTGCTAGGTTTTTATTGAGCCTCCTGATAAACCGCTAAGACGGGGAAACGCGTCGAGGCTGGAGCTAAGTAGGGGTTAAAATCCCCATTATTTTCCATTTTGCTGGATTAGAAATCAATATGAAATTTTATAATCAATTTGTTTTGTGAATCTTGTATTGTGTCATGTATGGCTCTTTTTGTCTCATGGTCACAACGCCCTAGGTCTATGTGAGGTTATGTTTTGGTATAGGAATTTATTATCTTATTTACCTCATATCATGCACTATATTGTGGGCATATTAATCTTAGTGCTGTGATATAGCTTTTTTCATAGTTCCTGCTGTATCTATGTCAATCTTTTTGCATTTGGGACATCTTTGGATGGGGGCTTTTTAAATGACCTAGATTTATGTGCAATAGAGCTTACAATATAACATGTCAGGAATTGACTCTTAATAATTGAGTTCTATCTATTCATCTATACACTATCATTTATTGTTTTCCCACCTATAGATCAACAGGGATAACCAGGGCGAGTCTGGGACAGCCGTCGCGGAGTGGGGGCACCAAAAAATCGTTATCTTCTAGGGTGCCAACCTCCACTGCTAGGAAGGGACAGCAGAATAGTGCAGGTTATCAGACAGGTTATTTTTTATGAAACAATCACTGATCTCAGGGAGACCAGTCAAAGAAAACACTGCGGCAGCCGGCAAAGGCACTCAATCACAGTGAAATCCTAGGTGCAATGCTCCCTGGGAAATATGAATATGCAAATAATGTCCATGGAGCCTCATTTAAGAGTCTCAAACACGGGACTAGCCGGATCTTCCTCCAGGGAAGGACCCAGCCAAGGGGTGGCTCCTTTCGGAAACCACCATTACCACCATATTAAGTGGCCCTTTAAGTCAATATCCAGCTCTTTACGAGTTTACAGATATGACAAGGGAAATACCAAGCCCAGGTATCCATCCACAGACAGCTGTTTCGGGGTGTTTCCCCTCATCAGTGTGGAGTAGGATTCTGGCTAGGTGGGAGCAATGCCTAGTAGACCAACATCACGAAACAATCACTGATCTCAGGGAGACCAGTCAAAGAAAACATTGCGGCAGCCGGCAAAGGCGCTCAATCACAGTGAAATCCTAGGTGCAATGCTCCCTGGGAAATACAAATATGCAAATAAAGTCCGTGGAGCCTCATTTAAGAGTCTCAAACACGGGACTAGCCAGATCTTCCTCCAGGGAAGGGCCCAGCCAAGGGGTGGCTCCTTTCGGAAACCACCATTACCACCATATAAAGTGGCCCTTTAAGTCAATATCCAGCTCTTTACGAGTTTACAGATATGACAAGGGAAATACCAAGGCCAGGTATCCATCCACAGACAGCTGTTTTGGGGTGTTGCCCCTCATCAGTGTGGAGTAGGATTCTGGCTAGGTGGGAGCAATGCCCAGTAGACCAACATCACGAAACAATCACTGATCTCAGGGAGACCAGTCAAAAAAACCACTGCGGCAGCCGGCAAAGGCGCTCAATCACAGTGAAATCCTAGGTGCAATGCTCCCTGGGAAATACGAATATGCAAATAAAGTCCGTGGAGCCTCATTTAAGAGTCTCAAACACGGAACTAGCCAGATCTTCCTCCAGGGAAGGACCCAGCCAAGCGGTTATTTTTTATGCTGACTTGCGTTATGGTATACACTGGGTTGGTGATATTTTAACATTTAATAATAAAATTGTTTTTTATGGGAATATATGTTCCCTCATTGAGAAACCAGCCGGGGACAGACAGAACTGTCAACCTGGCAGCTACCCACAGATTTCTCCATGCCCTTTCTCAGCTGGATTGACAGGTCTGTAGATTGTTTACACAACCCGTCAATCTAGCTGAGCTGGGCAGGAAAAAAAAGTCAGAGGATAGCCAAGGTGATTGTCCCCCCCGTTTCTGACTAGTTTCTAAAGTGTTTTCTCTAAAATGCTGCAATATTTCAGAGTTAGGGAGCCTGTCCCTGTTTCTGAATCTTCCGCCAGGTTCCTCTTAAATTCTTGTCTGTGCTGACCTGTCCCAGTCTAGTGAGCTGCAGAAAACAAGGAACTTGGGCTAATTATGTCTTGTAGGCAATGTAAAAACAGGAATATTTCAACATTGTGTTTTATATGAATAGGTAAAAAATTAAAAAATACACAAAGAAAATGTTTACAAAAGTTTATTATACTGTAAAGCCACATTATAAAAAAATAGGTCATGTTCTGACGATACATTCGTTTTAACTTTTCTCCAAGAAATATCCCTGTATATTTTTAGAAATTTGCTGTTTACTAAGCTATGATATTTTTTATTTTGCTGACTTTTTATTTTTTACGACACTTTCATTTAATCCTGAAGCAATTTTTCTTTGATACTGCGCCTATAAAAGAATATAGGTCTGCTTTATTAACCGTATTTGAGTATGCATAAAATAAATCCAAGGGTTTAAAAGGAAGAAGGCAACATATTCATTGTTTACCTAGGTAATCTCGTAATGTTTGACTTCATGCCGAAGATATCTTTGGATTGAACAAATAAATTGTAGCACATCTTTTATGCATTTTTTATGTGCTAAGTGCATCAGACACTCACTCCATGTTTATTGTTATTTCGTTATTTATTAGTCACAGGTTATTTGGTACTTTTAAAAGAACCCCGCATCATGTACAGTGGGTACAGAAAGTATTCAGACCCCTTTAAATTTTTCACTCTGCTTCATTGCAGCCATTTGGTAAATTCAAAAAAGTTCATTTTTTTCTCATTAATGTACACTCTGCACCCCATCTTGACTGAAAAAAGCAGAAATGTAGAAATTTTGGCACATTTATTAAAAAAGAAAAATGGAAATATCACATGGTCATAAGTATTCAGACCCTTTGCTCAGCCACTCATATTTAAGTCACATGCAGTCCATTTCCTTGTGATCCTACTTGAAATTGGTCTACTCCTTCATTGGAGTCCATCTGTGTTTCATTAAACTGATAGGACTTGATTTGTGTAGTCACACATCTGTCTGTATAAGACCTCACAGCTCACAGTGCATGTGAGCTGTGAAAATCACAGTGAAAATCATGAGGTCAAAGGAACTGGCCAAGGCACTCAGAGACAGAATTGTGGCAAGGCACACATCTGGCCAAGGTTACAAAAGAATTTCTGCAGTACTCAAGGTTCCTAAGAGCACAGCAGCCTCCATAATCCTTAAATGGAAGAAATTTGGGACCACCAGAAGTCTTCCTAGACCTGGTTGTCTAGCCAAACCTAGCAATTGTGGGAGAGGGGCCTTGGTGAGAGAGGTAAAGAAGAACCCCAAGATCACTGTGGCTGTGTTCCACAGATGCAGTAGGGAGATGGGAGAAAGTTCCACAAAGTCAACTATCACTGCAGCCCTCCACCAGACGGGCCTTTGTGGCAGAGTGGCCCGACACAAGCCTCTCCTCAGTGCCAGACATATGAAAGCCCGCATAGAGTTTTCTAATAAACACATGAAGGACTCCCAGACTATGAGAAATAAGATTCTCTGGTCTGATGAGACGAAGATATAACTTTTTGGTGATAATTCTAAGCGGTATGTGTGGAGAAAACCAGGCACTGCTCCTCACCTGCCCAATCCAATCCCAACAGTGAATCATGGTGGTGGCAGCATCATGCTATGGGGTTATTTTTCAGCTGCAGGGACAGGACGACTGATTGCAATTGAAGGAAACATGAATGCAGCCAAGTACAGAGATATCCTGGATGAAAACCTCTTCCAGAGTGCTCAGACTTGGCCAAAGGTTCACCTTCCAACAAGACAATGACCTTAAGAACACAGCTAAAATAACAAAGGAGTGGCTTCAGAACAACTCTGTGACCATTCTTGACTGGCCCAGGCAGAGACCTGACCGAAACTCAAATGAACATCTCTGGAGAGACCTGAAAATGGCTGTCAACCAACGTTCACCATCCAACCTGATGGAACTGGAGAGAATCTGCGAAGAAGAATAATTATTAATAATAATAATAATAATAATAATAATAATCTTTATTTATACAGCGTCAACATATTCCGCTATCACTAAACATGCTGGACCTCTTTGTCCAGTTACCGTGGGTGACCGCACGCCGAACAGTTAATTAGTGTCCATAGAACATCACGGGCCCCAACAGTTATATCTCCATGTCCGGGGTTATCTCGCAGGCGCTCCTGCTCCAGATGCCTACTCTTTGGTAGTCCTCTCTCTCAGGGAAGCTGCCGAACTGGGATCACCATCCCGGACAATGCCTTGCTCACCAGGCCACCTGACAGCCCAGATCCAAAGGCGGACAGTAGCTCCCCCAATCTCAACCAAAAAGTCATCACGGAAGGTACCGTGAAGACTCAAGAAGTGAAAAACAATAATATTGATAAAAATATAATTTTTATTAATTATCAATTAAAAATAACATAATTGTATTAAAAAGACAGGACTAATTGGTCTCCAACATAGGGGGTAAGGATAGCCAGCAAGGAGAGTGTATGATATCTCCACAGTGTGCAAATTATCTATTTCAAATATATCCAAAAATCCAAAAAGAGTCCCTCCAAAGCAAAAGAAATACAATATATTTAAGGCCTGTATTCCAACGGCAGTTACAAAAACTTGCAAAAATAAAGCGCTATAAGCACTAAAGGAAAGTTTGGCCTATTCAGTATGAAAGATGGCTAGGGAAGGAATTGCACTTCAGGGAGATATATCTAAAAAAGCAGGGCACAGCAGAAAAAGGTTCCATAAATGGATAAGGTGCAAGGCAATTTTAAAGAAAGATTTTTACCTGTGGCTGGGCACTGGAAGAAGGAAAGCCAATGGTAAGGCTAAATGATGGAAAACCTTTTCCCCACCGCCGCCCGACGGCACTGTTTCGCATGAGTTGCTTCTTCCCGGGGAATTTTTTTTTCTCTCAATGGAGATAAAGCAATTGTCTGATCGTGTGGAGCAGCTCGCTGCGGAAGTGCGGGGAATTTCCGCCTACTTTGCTCATTCACATGCTGCTGAACCAAAGATTCCTACACCTGATGTATTTTTTGGGGATCGGTCTAAATTTTGTAAATTATTTTTTGCCTTGAAGCCTAACTCGTCAGGGAGCTCCGCGCAGCAGGTTAAAAATGTCATCTCTTTGCTGCGTGGCGATCCCCAGGATTGGGCGTTTTCTTTGAAACCAGATAATCCTATTCTGACTAATGTGAACGCATTCTTTCAAGCTTTGGGGTTGTTGTATGACGAACCTAATGCCATTGATCAGGCTGAAAAGACCCTGCTGGCATTGAGCCAGGGTCGTGATTCTGCAGAATTGTACTGTCAAAAATTCCGAAAGTGGGCAGTACTTACTACCTGGAATGATAATGCCTTGGCTGCCCTCTTTCGGAAGGGGTTGTCAGAAGCCGTAAAAGATACTATGGTGGGATTTCCTGTTCCCTCTGGTCTTGCCGATTCTATGTCATTAGCCATTCAGGTTGATCGGCGTTTGCGCGAACGCAAAGCTGCACGAGAGGTGTTGTCACCTGTTGAACAAATGTCTGAACCTATGCAATGTGATAGAGTTTTTTCCAGAGAGCAGCGTCAGGAGTTCAGAAGGCGTAATAAGTTGTGTTTTTTCTGTGGAGATGCCTCGCATATTATTTCTGTCTGTCCCAAACGAGAGAAACGCTTTGCACACACGTTTTCTGTTGGGGGTGTTCAACCTAAGTTTCTTCTGGCTATTACTCTGATCTGCTCCCTGTCCACATTTTCCGCCAAGGCGTTTGTGGATGCGGGAGCAGCCCTAAACCTAATGGACTTGGATTTTGCTAAACGTTGTGGATTTCCGATGACACCTCTGCAGACGCCTATCCCTTTGAGGGGAATTGATGCTACTCCTTTGGCTAAAAATAAACCCCAGTTTTGGACCCAGGTGGTAATGCGGGTCGCCCCAGACCATCAAGAAAATTGCAGATTTCTGGTGTTGCATAATCTGCATGATACTGTTGTTCTGGGGTTTCCCTGGTTACAGATTCAAAATCCAGTTTTGGATTGGAAATCTGTGTCTGTGGTGAGTTGGGGTTGTCGGTGTGCCTTTAGTGAGGCTCCGGTGTTTTCCACCTCTCCTCAGTCGCATGATGTTCCTGATTATTTGGCGGACTTTTATGATGTATTTAGTGAGAATGAGTCTGCGTCTCTGCCTCCTCATAGGAGTTATGACTGTGCAATTGAACTGAGCCCAGGGTGTAAATTTCCCAAGGGTCGGCTCTTCAATTTATCTGTACCCGAGCACGAGGCTATGCGATCCTATATTAAGGAGGCGTTGGAGAAGGGTCATATTAGACCATCCTTGTCACCCTTGGGTGCCGGTTTTTTTTTGTAGCCAAAAAGGATGGATCATTAAGACCTTGTATTGATTATCGTGCCCTCAACAAAATTACTGTTAAATATCAGTATCCGTTACGCCTGATTTCTGATCTATTCTCCAGAGTTAAAGGTGCTTGCTGGTTTACCAAGCTTGACCTCAGGGGGGCGTATAATCTTATTCGCATTAAGCATGGGGATGAATGAAAGACGGCATTTAATACTCCGGAGGGACATTTTGAGTACCTGGTGATGCCTTTTGGGCTCACTAATGCCCCTTCTGTCTTCCAGTGCTTCATGAACGATATTTTCTGAGATTTTGTCGATAAATTTTTGATTATCTATCTGGATGATATTTTGATCTTCTCCAAGGATTGGGATTCTCATGTAGAACATATTCGGACTGTGTTCCGGATCTTGAGGGAGAATTCCCTGTATGTCAAGGGATCTAAATGCCTTTTTGGAGTACAGAGGATTTCTTTTTTGGGATTTATTTTGTCCCCGTCAACTATTGAAATGGACCCAGCCAAGGTACAGGCCATTCACGATTGGGTTCAGCCCACTTCTTTGAAGGCCCTCCAGAAGTTTTTGGGTTTTGCTAGTTTTTATCGGAAATTTATAGCAAAATTTTCTAGTATTGCCAAGCCATTGACTGATTTGACTAAAAAGGGTGCTGATGTGTTAAATTGGTCTCCGGAGGCTGTTTCTTCCTTTCAGGAGTTGAAGCGAAGATTCACCTCCGCCCCGGTTTTGCGGCAACCTGATGTCTCACTTCCATTCCAGGTAGAGGTGGATGCTTCTGAGATTGGTGCAGGAGCTGTTTTGTCCCAAAAGGATCCTGTAACATCTAAAATGAATCCCTGTGCTTTCTTTTCCCGAAAGTTCTCTCCATCTGAACGTAACTATGATGTGGGGAATAGGGAACTGTTGGCCATGAAATGGGCATTTGAGGAGTGGAGACATTGGTTGGAGGGAGCTAAGCATCAAGTCGTGGTCCTCACTGACCACAAGAATTTGATTTACCTAGAGTCGGCTAAGCGCTTGAACCTTAGACAGGCTAGGTCGGCCTTGTTTTTTACACGTTTTGATTTTGTGGTTTCTTTTCTTCCTGGAACAAAGAATGTCAAGGCAGACGCCCTCTCTAGGAGCTTCCTTGCTGATTCTCCTGTGGTGACCAAGCCTGCTACCATCTTAGGCGAAGGGGTAGTTCTTTCTGCCATCTCGCCCGATTTGAGACGTGCTCTGGAAGAGTTCCAAGAGGACAAACCTGAGCGTTGTCCCAGTGGAAAGTTGTATGTTCCTGACCAGTGGAAGAAGAGAGTGATGTCTGAAGTTCATTGCTCTGCTTTGGCTGGTCATCCAGGTATTTTTGGTACTAGAGATCTGGTGAGTCGTTTTTTTTGGTGGCCCTCCTTGTCTCGTGATGTCAGGAATTTTGTGCAGTCCTGTGGGACGTGCTCCCGGTCTAAATCGTGTTCTCGCTCTAGTGGGTTGTTGATGCCTTTGCCTGTCCCCAAGAGGCCATGGACCCATATTTCAATGGATTTCATCTCTGATATGCCTGTCTCTCATAGGATGACTGTTATTTGGGTGATTTGTGATAGGTTCTCTAAGATGGTTCATCTTGTACCACTCCCTAAGTTGCCGTCTTCCTCTGAGTTGGTGCCCCTGTTTTTACAACAGGTGGTTCGTTTGCACGGGATTCCTGAGAACATTGTATCTGACAGAGGAGTCCAGTTTGTGTCTAGATTTTGGAGAACTTTCTGTTCCAGGCTGGGAATTCAGTTGTCCTTCTCCTCTGCTTTTCACCCTCAGACCAATGGGCAGACAGAAAGAACAAACCAGACCTTGGAGTCATATTTGAGATGTTTTATTTCTGCTGATCAGGATGATTGGGTTTCATTTTTGCCCTTGGCCGAATTTGCTTTGAATAATAGAGCTAGTTCTGCCACTTTGATGTCACCTTTTTTTTGTAACTTTGGGTTTCATCCTCGATTTTCTTCAGGGCAGGTGGAGCCCTCTGCCTGCCCAGGTGTTGACACTGTGGTGGAGAGAATGCACCAGATCTGGGACCAAGTGGTGGATAAGTTATCTCTCTCCCAGGAGAAGGCCCAGCGGTTTTCCAACCGACATAGGACCATTGGTCCCCAGTTTAAGGTTGGTGATATGGTGTGGTTATCATCAAAAAATATTGCTATGAAGGTAGCTTCTCCTAAGTTTAAGCCTAGATTTATTGGACCTTCCAAGATTGTGGAGATTATTAATGCGGTCTCTTTTCGTTTGGCTCTTCCTGTCACATTTAAAATCCATAATGTGTTCCATAAATCTTTGTTGAAGAGGTTTGTTGAACCTGTTGTTCCGGGGGTGGCACCTCCAGACCCTGTATTGGTTGAAGGTAACATGGAGTATGAGGTAGAGAAAGTACTGGATTCCCGTCTGGCTAGACAGAGACTCCAGTATTTGGTTAAGTGGAAGGGTTATGGTCAGGAGGATAATTCCTGGGTCTCTGCCTCTGATATTCATGCCAAACGATTGGTGCGTGCCTTTCATCGGGCTCACCCTGATCGCCCTGGTGGCGTAGTTGAGGGTTCGGTGACCCCTCCTCAAGGGGGAGGTACTGTTGTGAGTTCATTTTCCCCTTCATTACTGAGGCCCGAGGAACTCCCTCTTCTGGTAAAGAAAGGTAGTGAGCCTGATTGTCAAACACCTGAGGCTGATGATTATGACTGGCTGAGTGGAGTTACGGACTGGATATAAGGCTGCCGACGCCCTACTGCCCTGCGGGTGATTTCTCTGTGGGATCCTTGGAGACCAGTCTGAATTCCTGCTCCTCCAAAGCTAAGTTTGCTGCTCAGCCTTTTGCTTTTGTGCTTTGACTTTGTTTTTGCTTTGTTTTTCTGGATTTCTGCCATTCCCTGCTGGGGTGTGCTGAATTCATTTAGCTCTGTCTTCTGAAAATACCTGAGTGCTGATTCAGTTTTGGAAGCCTAGCTGCTTCAGGGCCTTTTTCATATCAGCTTGTTGGCTTATGTCTTTGATAGGGTTTTGGCAGATTGCAGACAGCAGCCTTCCTGTCCTTTCCTATGTAGTTAGCTTGGGCCCCTCTTTGCTCTGTCTATCTTTCTGTCTGTGTTAGTATTTTCATCTTGCTTCACCGTCATTATATGTTGGGGGCTGCCTATTGCTTTGGGGTCTGCTCTGGGGCAGTTTAGATTTCCCCTTTCTTTCGTTAGGCCTATGTATTTCTCCGGCTGTGATCGAGGGGTCTAGGGCATCGTAGGAACCCCCCACGGCTACTGCTAGTTGTGTTGATAGGTTCAGGGGTCTGCAATCTGATAGTTGCCAACTTCTCTGGTTTTCTGGACTTAGCTTGTATTTCTGCTTTTGCCTCCTACGGTGACTCATTCATAACAGCTATTGTAATGTAAATCTGGCGTCTAAGGCTAGTTTCACACTAGCGTTTTTGAGCACAGCGACGGCCTGCGCACGGCCGCCGCTAAGCCCCGCCCGCTGTCGCGCCTCCGCCGGCAGCTCCGCCTGCCGGCGCATGACGCTGCATGCGCCCTGCGTCCCCTATCTTTATCACTGGGGGCGCAGGCCGTGCGCAGTATGCGTTTGGCGGCGCATGCGTCCTTTTGACGGAGCGCCGACCTGCGCCAAATGCAACCTGCTGCAGTTTGGTTGCGCCGGCGCATCGTCAAAAAGGCGCATGCGCTGCCAAACGCATACTGCGCACGGCCTGCACTCCCAGTGATAAAGATAGGGGACGCAGGGCGCATGCAGCGTCATGCACCGGTAGGCGGAGCTACAGGCGGAGGCGTGGCAGGGGGCGGGGCTTAGCGGCGGCCGTGCGCAGGCCGTCGCTGCGCTCAAAAACACTAGTGTGAAACTAGCCTTAATTGGAGCCTGTTATCTTCTGGCACGACACACATTGATTGTCCTGCCCTCTGTATGTGTATATATTCTGAGACCGATGAGTAAAAGGTGGTCACACTGGAAATACATGGAGTAGCAGTGATCTTTTATATGTTCCCATGTTACAAAGCCTTTCGAGCTAGCGTCCTTCATTCAGAAGTGAGGAAAAGCAGAGTGAACCTCCTGAGAAACGGGGTGGTAATGTAAAGAGGTATTACAGCACAGAAGACCCCGTTACACTGGTGGCAGACAGCGGGATATGATACCCCGTCTAAAGGAGTAGAGGACTGAATGGAAAACAACTACCAGAAGTTAAAGAGGAATACATTAAAAGACCTGGTGGAAGCTCAAGGATTAATCGCCAGCAACAAAACAAAAGCGGATTTGATAGCAGCCATCATGGAACACGACAGTGCAGTGCCCCCAATGTGAACGTGGAAGAGACTGAATTCCAGAGGGAGGTAAAGAGCAGACTGGCGTTCTATGGCCCAAACCCTGCAGTAGAGATCGTACGAGAAGTGATGGCTGATGTGCGTACTGATCTGAAGGAAAAGATGGCAGAGCGGACCAGGATAGAGCTAGCCAAGATGGAGATGGCAGAGCGGACCAAATTAGAGCTAGCCAAGATAGAGTTAACCAAGATGGAGATGGCAGAGCGGAGAGAGGAGAGTCAGCGAGCAGGGGGAGCTCTGGCCTCCGCCCAGGTACCGTCAGCAGTAAGCCACAAAAAAATCCAGTATAATGCCTTCCGACAGTTGGGGGAGGCAGAGGAAGACATTGATGGCTTTCTGCAGGACTTTGAGCGGCAGTGTGCCCTTCATCAAGTGAAGCCGGAGGATTGGGTTCAGGTTCTGGCCAGCAAGCTGACAGGCCGGGCAATGGACGCCTATCGCACAGTACCTGATGAGAACTGCATGGACTATGCGCGGGTCAAACAAGTGATCTTGGCCCGGTATGCACTGACACCAGAGGCATACCGCCAAAAGTTCCGCGGACTTATAAAAAGGTAACAGATACCCATGCGCAATGGGGCTGTAAACTACAGCGGTCACTGCTACAGTGGGTACAAGGGAGCCAAGCAACCACTAAGGAGAACGTCCTCCAGCTCTTCTTGTTAGAGCGATTCTTTACTGGACTAAACCCCGAGACACAAGAGTGGCTTCGGGACAGACGGCCAATGACTCTTGAGGAGGCCGCTCGTCTGGTCGATGATCATCATGATGCCAGGAGGTCTCAGTTCTCAGGATCAAAGACTGTCACTAGGGGCCCTCCCATGGGTCTGGAGGCCCCTAAACCACAGCAGATTGTCGGGGGACCAGCTAAAACCCCGGCTTACCAGAGTCCCCCTGGGGTGCGATGCCACACCTGCGATCAGCTGGGCCACCTGCAAAGACAATGTCCCAACCGGACTCAGCGTACCCAGTGGCCAAAGGTGGGAATGGCTACTGTCAACCAGGCCGCTGTACACTACTACCAGTGCGAAGCTGACCCGGCATTGGGGGCTATGACTAATCCGGGGATGAAAGAGATGGAGGAAGTGCTGCATGAAGTAGTCCCCATGCAGACAGCCTGGGCAGACAATCGACAACAGCATCGACAGGCGGTATGGGTTAATGGGAAATGTATGCAGGGACTAAGAAATTCCGGAGCAACTTTGACCCTTGTGAAGCCTCATCTCGTCCGTGACCAAGAGAAGACGGACCGGACAGTGGCCATCCGTGTAGCAGGGGGAGCCATACATCAACTGCCCACTGCCAGGATTCACCTGAACTGGGGAGCCGGGGATGGCCTTGTTGAGGTCGGCCTGATGGAGGATTTGCCTGCAGACGTCTTGCTGGGAAATGACTTGGGGCCCATGTTGTCTGCATTCTCGGTCGCCCCTCTGGCTGAGACCTATCCTGTGACCACCCAGAGACAAGCTCGAGCTGCGGAGGCGGAATCACACTCAGAGGAGGCCCAGGTAAGAAACCCCAGCCCTACACGTATCCCCATAGCCAGACACATTTCTTGGGCCACCCCGCTGAGTTTAAAATGGAGGTACTTGAGGATCCCTCATTACAGGGGTATCGTGGGAAGGCACAGGAGGGGAGAGGAGTACTAGAAGGGGAACAGTTTGTATGGCATCAGGGACTCCTCTACTGGGTTACAGAGCAGCGCCACACAGGGACGAGCCCCACTATAAAACGACAGCTGGTAGTTCCCAAGAAGTATAGGCAGGAGCTACTGCGAGGCTCTCATGACATACCCTTGGCCAGGCACCTCGGCGTCAGTCGCACCAGGCATCGTCTGACACAAAACTTCTTTTGGCCGGGGTTAACCTATGATGTTCATCAGTACTGCCAGACCTGTGACAGTTGCCAGCGCATTGGCAAGAGGGGAGATCATTGCAAGGCTAAACTACACCCCCTCCCCAATGTGGAGGAGTCATTTAGCCGAGTAGCGGTCGATCTGATAGGGCCGTTAGCCAAACCCAGTCCGTCAGGGAAAAAGTATATATTGACAGTGGTAGATTATGCCACACAGTATCCAGGGGCGGTTGCATTACCTAACGTACTGGCAGAGACAGTGGCGGCTGCCCTGCTCCAGGTTTTCTCACGGGTTGGATTTCCCCGGGGAGGTTATCTCAGACCAGGGTACCCAGTTTACAGCAGAGGTGACCAACCAACTGTGGAAGCTGTGCAGCGTAAAGTCCATTAGAAGCGCCCCGTACCACACCCGCAAACCAATGGGTTGTGTGAACGTTTTAACGGAACATTAAAACAACTCATTGGGACTTTTACCAGGTCCTACAGGGACTGGGAGAAATTCTTGCCACACCTCCTGTTTGCCTATCGGGAGGTGCCCCAAGAATCCACGGGGTTCTCCCCGTTCAAACTGTTATACGGGAGGCGGGTAAGGGGACCCCTAGACTTAGTGCGAGAACACTGGGAAGGGGAGGGAACCATAGAAGGGATACCTATTGTGCCCTATTTGCTGGAATTCCGGGACTGACTACAGGAGCTGACTCAGGCTGTACGTGGGTACATGCAGGCGGCCCAACGGCGCCAGCGCGTATGGTACGATCGGAGGGCCAGAGAACGCACCTTTGAGATAGGACAGAAGGTCCTGGTGTTAGAACTAACGAGGCAGAACAAGTTCAAAGCTGCATGGCAGGGGCCCTACCAGGTAGTGGGGAAAATGCCAACACCACCTACAATGTCGCCGATTGTGACGACCTCAGGGTTATCTGCATGTTCCACGTGAATATGCTGAAGCCTTACCGGGAGCGCCCTGAAGAGGTAATGGCCATCTGTGCACCCAAAGCAGAGGATTTAGCAGGACTCCCCTTGCCTGATGTCTTAGGGGAGGACTCAGTCTAAAACATGGGACCAGGTACACTTGGGAGAAAACCTAGGGCCCTGGGAGAGACAGCAGGCGGAGGCGTTGTTGAAGCAGCGACAGAGGATGTTTTCAGAGAGACCGGGGTACATCCGCCTGGCACAACACAAGGTTGAGACCCAGGATCAGACCCCCTGAGACAACCCCCCTTCCGCGTCCCTGAGTCTGTACAAGAAGGGATGCGACAAGAGATACAAGAGATGTTGCGTTTAGGGGTCATTGAAGAGTCAGATAGTCCCTGGGCATCCCCCGTAGTGTTAGTGCCCAAGAAGGATGGGACTACCTGGTTTTGTGTAGACTATCGCAAGCTAAATGAGAAAGCGGTGACGGATGCGTATCCCATGCCGCGTGTGGATGAGTTGCTAGACCGGCTGGCGGGGGCAAAGTATTTGACCACCATCGATCTATGCAAAGGCTATTGGCAGATCTCCCTAAGTCCTGACGCTATTCCCAAGTCTGCATTTGTCACCCCGTTCTGCTTATTCCAGTTTTCAGTTATGCCGTTCGGGATGAAGAATGCTCCTGAGACTTTCCAGAGGCTGGCTGACCGGCTTCTAGATGGTATCCAGGACTATCCTTGTGCCTACCTGGATGACATTGCCATCTACAGCGCGGCATGGGATGAGCATCTAAATAACCTAGAGACAGTATTGGACTGGATCCATAAGGCCGGAATCACCTTGAACCCCAACAAGTGTCACGTGGGCAAAGCAGAGGTTCAGTATTTAGGACATTGGGTGGGAAGTGGGAAACAGCGACCAGAACCAGCCAAGATTGAGGCCATAGCCAAATGGCCCACCCCACGCACTAAAACCCAGATCATGGCGTTTCTAGGGACAGCAGGGTATTATAGGAAATTTGTACTCAATTACAGCAGCGTAGCCAAGCCCCTCACTGATCTGACCTGTAAGAACCTCCCCCGCCAGGTAACCTGGAACCCCGAGTGTGAGGAAGCCTTCCGCCAGCTAAAGGACGCCCTCACAAATACCCCGGTATTGGCCACACCTGATCCAACTAAATGTTTCCTTGTTCACACAGACGCTTCTATGTTTGGATTGGGGGCAGTGCTGAGCCAAGTCGGGCCAGACGGTCAAGACCACCCGGTAGCTTACCTGAGTCGGAAACTATTGCCCCACGAAGTAAGCTATGCGGCCATCGAGAAGGAGTGCCTGGCAGTAGTATGGGCACTCAAGAAGTTACAACCATATTTGTATGAATGACAGTTTTCCCTCCTAACGGACCATAATCCCCTAGTGTGGCTTAATGTGGAGTTTAGCCCTACATCCTCTAGACTTCACCATCCACTACAGACCCGGCAAACAAAATGGTAATGCCGATGGACTAAGTCGACAAACGGAACTTGACTTCGGTCATCCCCAAGCCAATCCGTTAAAGGGGTTGTCCGGGCTTTTCACATAATCTCAGTACATATCTGGGCTGCAGAATTATGACAATAAGTAATTTACTTTCTGTCAATAGTTTGCACGGTTTTCTAGATATTCTGAACAGAACGTCCAAGGGGGGGTGTTATGGCATTGAAATGAGAACTAGTCGTAACCTCCTACTCTACTCCCTCAATAGCAACAACCCCACCCTCCACAGCTACAGGCCCTCCCCGTCCACATGAAGCAGCCATCATCACACAGTAACCAAATCTGCTGCTGTGTGAAGACATCAGTGACACATAGCTGTCTCATTCACACAGCAGAGGCTTTGTCACAGAACAGATTACATCAGTGACTGCCATCCCCTGTGCAGATTAGAAGCTGCAGACCCCCATCACTGGCCATCACAGTCTGTTCTCACTGCTGCCAGCAGCCTGGGACAGTGAGGGAAGGAATTACTGATAATGAGTTATGTATTGCAATCATGGAGTGTCCCAGAATACTGGACGATTTTCCCTCCTCCTCACAAGATTCACTTTCCATAGATCACTGTTCAGCGTGTGTCTGGGGGAGGAGCAGCTCTCTGCACTGAGGCTGCTGGAGGGGAAGAATTCATTACTGTGTGATGAGGGCTTCTTCATGTGGACGGGGAGGGCCTGTAGCTATGGTGGGTGGGGTTGTTGCTATAGAGGGCAGGTTTGGAGTAGAGTAGGAGGTTACGACTAGTTCTCATTTCAATGCTATAACACACACACCCCCTTGGACGTTCTGTTCAGAATATCTAGATAACCATGCAAACTATTGACAGAAAGTAAATTACTTATTGTCATAATTCTGCAGCCCAGATATGTACTGAGATTATGTGAAAAGCCCGGACAACCACTTTAAGGATCAGACTGTGTATGACGATCGCATCGCTGAAAAGGGGGAGCCGTGTTACAGAACCCCCCAGCACACCGAATAGGAGATGTATGCCCTTAATGCAGCAACCGACCAGCTGCGATCCCCTGGGAAGAGGTAAACAAGATATCCTACTTCTGACCTTCCCCCACCTTTGTAAATCCCACGGCTATTGTAATGTACGTCTGGCGTCTTAATTGGAGCCTGTTATCTACTGGCACGACA
This sequence comes from Dendrobates tinctorius, assembly GCF_039654945.1. Lineage (NCBI taxonomy): Eukaryota > Metazoa > Chordata > Amphibia > Anura > Dendrobatidae > Dendrobates > Dendrobates tinctorius. Next base: position 38,967,119 of record NW_027361779.1, on the reverse strand, counting down.
CACATTGATTGTCCTGCCCTCTGTATGTATATACTGTATATTCTGAGACCGATGAGTAAAAGGTGGTCACACTGGAAATACATGGAGTAGCAGTGATCTTTTATATATTCCCATGTTACAAAGCCTTTCGAGCAAGCGTCCTTCATTCAGAAGTGAGGAAAAGCAGAGTGAACCTCCTGAGAAACGGGGTGGTAATGTAAAGAGGTATTACAGCACAGAAGACCTCGTTACAATTAGGGAACGTGATAGGCTGCTCTGAACAAATGTGTTTTGATGGAGGGTCTAAAACTGCAAGTTGTGGCTGGTCCTAATTTCTTGGGGTAGAGCATTCCAGAGGATTGATGCAACATGGGAGAAGTCTTAGAGTCAGGAGTGGGAGGTATGGATTAGTGCAGAGGTTAGTCGAAAGTCGTTTGCAGAGCGCAGCCATCTGCTAGACCAATAGACAGAAATGAGGGAGGCAATATAAGGGGGTGCCGCACTGTGGAGAGCTTTGTGGGTGAGAACAAGTACTTTGAATTGGATCCTATAATGAATGGGCAGCCAGTGTAATGACTGTCGAAGAGCGGACGCGTCCGAGTACCGATTAGCCAGATGGATGACCCTTGCTGCTGCATTAAGGATGGACTGGAGAGGGGAAAGTCGAGTGAGGGGGAGGTCAATTAATAGAGAGTTACAGTAGTCCAGACGGGAGTGGATCAGGGCGACAGTGAGGGATTTTGTTGTCTCCATGTTGAGAAAAGGGCGGATTCTAAAAATGTTCTCTAGGTGTAAGCGGCAAGAGTGGGTAAGAGATTGTATAAGAATTGCAGAGGATCCCCAAATCCAGGTGTGAAAAACTTGTTGCATCATTTCCAAGAAGACTCATGGCTGTACTAGCTCAAAATGGTGCTTCTACTCAATACTGAGCAAATAATAATCTTTATTTTTACATAGTGCTAACATATTCCGCAGCAGTTTACACACAATGGGGCTCACAGTCTAAATTCCCTATCAGTATGTCTTTGGAATGTGGGAGGAAACCAGAGTACCCGGAGGAAACCCACACAAACATTGGGAGAACATACAAACTCATTGCAGATGTTGTCCTTGGTGGGATTTGAACCCAGGACCTCCAGTGCTGCAGTGCTAACCACTGAGTCACCGTGCTGCCCTAGAAAAGGGTCTGAATACTTATGACCATGTGATATTTCAGTTTTCTTTTATAATAAATTTGTAAAAATTTCTACATTTCTGTTTTTTTAACAGTCAAGATGGGATGTAGAGTGTACATTAATGAGAAAAAAAATTAACTTTTTTGAATTTACCAAATGGCTGCAATGAAAAAAGAGTGTAAAATTTAAAGGGGTCTGAATACTTTCCGTTCCCACTGTAAAGCACAATGGAATCAGTGGGGTTCTAAAAATTTATAATAATACACATTTCTTTTCCAAACATTTTATTATTATATTATAATAATGATAACATAGTAGACTCATTGTCTGCATAATGTGGGAGAGGGGTGGGGAAGGGATAGAGGAAAGAGGGAAGGGGAAAATAATACACATTTCAGCCAAATATATGATATTATTTTTACTAAGTGGCAGGTTTGCTTTCTAATTACTGATAGGTTTTAGCAGATGCCACTATGTTCCATGGCTGCTGCACTTTTCTTTTTTCATGTGTTCAATACTTTTTCCCTTTGTCATTTCTCATGCCACACATGACTTAATTTAGGAACATTTATGGTTTGATTTCTTTGCCTGTGTGGATTGGATCGGTTGTTACCGAAATCTGATGAGAATTTCATGTTAATGGCACGTTTAGAAATACATTTACTTAGAAAATTGGTGAGGTGTTTAATACTAATTTCACCCACTGTATGCATGCAAGTACCGTATATACTCGTGTATAAGCCGACCCGAGTATAAGCCAACCCCTCTAATTTTGCCACAAAAAACTGGGAAAACTTATTGACTCGTGTATACGCCTAGTGTTGGAAAAGTAACAGCAGCTACTAGTAAATTTCAAAAATAAAAATAGATACCAATAAAAGTAAAATTGAGACATCATTAGGTTAAATGTTTTTGAATATCCATATTGAATCAGGAACCCTATATAATGCTTCATACAGTTCATGATGGCCCTATAAGCTGCTCCATACAAAATACACTCTATATAATGCTGCACTAAGGTTAATAAAGGCCCCATTAGATGCTCCATAGAATAATATGCCCCATATGCTGCTCCATAAAGGTTATGGCCCCATAAGATGTTCCATAGATTATGCCCCATATGCTGCCCCATAAAATGCTCCATAAAATGCTCCATAGATTATGCCCCATAAGATGCTCCATAAGATGCCCCCATATGCTGCCCCATAAGATGCTCCATAGACTATGCCTCATATGTTTCCCCATAAAATGCTTCATAGATTATGCCCCATAAAATGCTCCATAGAATATGCCCCATACTGTATGATGCTCCATAGATTATGCCCCCATAAGATGCTCCATAGATTATGCCCCCATATGCTGCCCCATAAGATGGTCCATAGATATACTGTAGATATATGCTGCTGCTGCAAATAAAAAGAAAATGACATACTCACCTCTTGTCGCTGCGGGCCAGGTGCCGGTGTCGTGAGCAGGCAGGGACACCGGCACACTATGGGGGACAGGTGTCAGTGTCACCACTGGCTCAGGGCCATGGCACCTGAGATATTCACCTGTCCCCATTCCACTGCTGCCACTTTGTCTCCCGGGTCCTCTGTCAGTGACGTTTTGGCAGCAGAGGGCGCGGCATGCACTACCTACGTCACCACGGCCTCTGACCTGAACATCACAGCCAGAGGATGCGGAGGACAGAGCGGCGCGCAGCGGTGGACCGGGGATAGGTTACTTTTGCATATACAGTGCCTTGGAAAGTATTTGGCCCCCTGGAACTGTTCACCCTTTTCCCACATATCATGCTTCAAACATAAAGATACCAAATGTAAATTTTTGGTGAAGAATCAACAACAAGTGGAACACAATTGTGAAGTTGAACGAAATTTATTGGTTATTTAAGTTTCTGTGGAAATTCAAAAACTGAAAAGTGGGGCGTGCAATATTATTCGGCCCCTTTACTTTCAGTGCAGCATACTCACTCCAGAAGTTCATTGTGGATCTCTGAATGATCCAATGTTGTCCTAAATGACTAATGATGATAAATATAATCCACCTGTGTGTAATCAAGTCTCCGTATAAATGCATCTGCTCTGTGATAGTCTCTGGGTTCTGTTTGAAGCACAGAGAGCATCATGAAGACCAAGGAACACAACAGGCAGGTCCATGATACTGTTGTGGAGAAGTTTAAAGCTGGATTTGGATACAAAATGATTTCCAAAACTTTAGACATCCCAAAGAGCACTGTGCAAGGGATCATATTGAAATGGAAGGAGTATCATACCACTGCAAATCTACCAAGACCCGGCCATCCCTCTAAACTTTCATCTCAAACAAGGAGAAGACTGATCAGAGATGCAGCCAAGAGGCTCATGATCACTCTGGATGAACTGCAGAGATCTACAGCTGTTGTGGGACAGTCTGTCCATAGGGCAACAATCAGTCGTACATTGCACAAATCTGGCCTTTATGGAAGAGTGGCAAGAAGAAAGAAATTTCTCAAAGATATCCATCAAAAGTGTCATTTAAAGTTTGCAACAAGCCACCTGGGAGACACCCCAAACATGTGGAAGAAGGTGCTCTGGTCAGATGAAACCAAAATCAAACTTTTTGGCAACCATGCCAAATGATATGTTTGGCGTAAAGGCAACACCGCTCATCACCCTGAACACACCATCCCCACTGTCAATCATGGTGGTGGCAGCTTCATGGTTTGGGCCTGCTTTTCTTCAGCAGGGATAAGGAAGATGGTTCACATTGATGGGAAGATGGAAGGAGCCAAATACAGGACCATTCTTGAAGACAACCTGTTGGAGTCTGCAAAAGACCTGAGACTGGGACGGAGATTTGTCTTCCACCAAGACAATGATCCCAAACTGTTAGGAACGGCGGAATGCACTAAATAAATAAGTAATAAAGTGCGTTCACCGCTTGGGGTCCACCGTGCAGAAGGTGTTAACACTGCTGCTAATTAATGGCAGACGCGCTATATGGCGGTATAATGTGCACGGGTTCAACGTCATCCGATGTGCGCAGAGCGGACTCTGTTATCTCACAGAGGCGCTGTAACATAAATATAAACGCCGAGCCTGTTAGACTCACAGGTCTCAGCGAAACTGCACACATGGTATCCGGTCACAGGACACGGGCCCAAGACTGAGGTCGGTGTCTGACTAGACCTACCGTGCATGCGGCGTCGCTACTGCGGACGTCGGTAAGTGCTGCTGAATGCAGCGCGGCGGCAGACACAGCCGCTATGCGATAGTGCCGAGACGTGACACCACCGGGTGCTAGTGTAGAGGTGCGGTGTGCACAGTGATCTATGGCTTGCCACTGACTGGCGCTGACTCTTTCCCTACTTCCCTATCCACATGCGTAATATCAGAGGGAGGGGAATCTTAGTAAGTCAGTCACCAGAGTCATACATCCATCACCATTCACACATCTAGCAAGAAGAGTCTATACTAGCGCATGGCCGAGCGGCCATGCGGGCTTTTTATAGCCGTGCACTGCCGGGACCTTCCAGATCTCTGAGATGGACCAACCAGGTCTGGAGAAGGACCTGAGCACGTGACTCCCGACCTCCAATGGGAGATTGTCTCGTGAGCATGCTCAGTAGAGCGGCAGATGGACTTAGCCTCAGGAATAGCTTGCTGCATAGCAGCATGTGAGGCTCTAGATTCCTGTTGTGTCGCTGCAGGAATCTGACGCCTAACATTACCCCCCTCCTAGGGCCCCCTCCCTCCTGAGCCTTCCAATCCACCAAATAAAGTTTTTTGCCACGTACCACCTTGTGTCCCACAGAGGCGTAGGCCTCAGGCTCATCCGAAGACAAGTCTGATGCCCCGGCAGATGACTTGAAAAACCGGGACATGTGAACAGGTTCGAGAAGGGACATGTGGAAGGCGTCAGGGATGGCTAAGTCGCCAGGAGCAGAAGTTGGAGCGGGGCGCCGATGTGTGTTGGTGGGCGTCTTCATACTCATTTTAGAGATTTGAGTGACATGCGGGGTGCGACCCAAATTGTCGCGGATCTCCATTGCCCGGTCTGCCACCGGCAAGGGATACAGTAACCCAGCCGGCCTCTGTTTAGAGGAGCTACTCTGAGCACAAGAGGCGCATGCCTGAATGTATTTTTTAGTGTCCCGAGCCCTGTGCGGCCACCAATAAGAGCTAGCCAGGAGTTTTGTGGTCCACTTGTAACCAAAGTGACCACCCACCCTGGACGCGTGTGCCCACGCGAGAACCTGGGACCGCAGGTGAGGCGGGAAAAAAGGTCTTGCCTGGCGGCACTGGCTCAGGGACGACCGAAACCATGGACCTCAGATTCCCAGTGAGGGGTGCGGAATGATCCGTGGGCACCTCCACAGAGGTGACTTGGACACTGCCCCCCATGCACCTTCCCACACAGTCCTTGCTCCAGCCCAGTATATTCCCTGAGGACCACTCTTTATAAGGGGAATGGCAATGGAGCTAGGGGAGTCCGAGAAGCACCTGGTCGATGCCCTTTGGCATAATGAGCAGGGACAACGTCTCGCGATGAGACGGGGAGATTGAGAGCCCCAGTGGTGCTGTCTGGTGGGTAATCTGAGATGGTAAGGTAGATCTGTTGACCACACTGATGGTCACGGGGTGAGGAAGTGGCACCAGTTGAATAGCATGCTTTTGGGCGAAGGCTGAAGACATAAAATTTCTGTCTGCCCCAGAGTCCACCGTGACCTCTACCTCCCAGGTGGAAGCTCCACTGTCTAACGTCCCTCGGAATATCGGTTTGGAGGAGAAAGTTTTCATATTAGGTAGATCCCCACCAACTACTACTGGAGGTGAACGTTTTTTCGATCGCTGCGGACACCTGTTATCCAGGTGACCAGACTGTCGACACAGGTAGCAGCATGTGAAGCCGTGTGCCGGACGCAGTTTAGGACCGGTACGAGACACATTCATGGGCTCAGGAGGTAAAACTTCCAGATCAGGAGGCTCAAGAAATTCAGAGAAGTCAGGTTCCAACCTAAGCTTCTGTCTGGATTGAGTACGCTCCAGCCCGCGCTCCGTAAAACGGAGATCAATACGGGTGGAGATTACAATCAACTCTTCCAGAATTATGGGGACCTCTCTGGTAGATAAATAGTGTTGAGCTTTCCGATACCGCAAGTATCGGGTATCGGCCGATATTTGCCGTATCGGAATTCCGATACCGAGTACCGATACTTTTTTCGTATCGGATACCGGAATCGGAAGTCCAAAATGCAATGAGCCACTTTTGTGGCTCTGATTGGCTGCCGAAATGACGTCATCATGATGTGCTGTCTGTGCGCATCATGATGCGCCATCAGTTCGGGCCTTCGGGGGGGCTGTGCCGACTGTCCGGGGGTCTGTGCCGGCCTGCCGGTGGTCTGTGCAGGCTCCGGGGGTCTGTGCCGGCCTGCCGGTGGTCTGTGCAGGCTCCGGGGGTCTGTGCCGGCCTGCCGGGGGGGCTGTGCCGGCCTGCCAGTGGTCTGTGCAGGCTCCGGGGGGCTGTGCCGGCCTGCCGGGGGGCTGTACAGGCCTGCCGGGGGGGCTGTGCCGGCCTGCCGGTGGTCTGTGCAGGCTCCGGGGGGCTGTGCCGGCCTGCCGGGGGGCTGTGCCGGCCTGCCGGTGGTCTGTGCAGGCTCCGGGGGGCTGTGCCGGCCTGCCGGTGGTCTGTGCAGGCTCCGGGGGTCTGTGCAGGCATCGTCCGATGGGACTACAAGTCCCATCGGGCGATGCCTGCTACCATGACAGTGATTGACACATTAGCCAATGATGGGACAGTAGTAGTCCCATCATCCGGCTAATGTGTTGAATGTAAAAAAAAAAAAAAAAAAAAAAAAAAATTTACATGCTACATACATACAACATGCATACTACATGCATACTACATATATACTACATGTAACATACATACTACATGCAATATGCATACTACATACATGCTATACTACATGCATGCTACATACATGCTACATACTACATACATGCTACATACATACTACATACATAATACATATATACTACATGCATGCAACATACATACAACATATATACTACATGCATGCAACATGCATACTACATATATACTATATATACTACATGTAACATACATACTACATATATACTACATGCTACATACATGCTACATACTACATACATACTACATGCATGCAACATACATACAACATATATACTACATGCATACTACATATATACTATATATACTACATGTAACATACATACTACATATATACTACATGCTACATACATGCAACATACATACTACATACATGCTACATACATACTACATACATAATACATATATACTACATGCATGCAACATACATACAACATATATACTACATGCATGCAACATGCATACTACATATATACTATATATACTACATGTAACATACATACTACATATATACTACATGCTACATACATGCAACATACACACTACATGCTACATACATGCAACATACATACTACATACATGCTACATACATACACACTACATGCTACATACATGGAACATACATACTACATACATGCTACATACTACATACATACTACATATATACCACATGCATGCAACATGCATACTACATATATACTACATGCATGCAACATACATATATACTACATACAATACATACATATAGACATACAGTACATATAACATAGAGTACATACTCACCGTCACTTGTCACTTTGATCCCCGAAGCCATTGTCCCCTTGAGGAATAAATATCAAAATAAAAAAACACCAATATACTTACCCCGATCCGCAGAAGTCCACGAGGGTCCCACGTCCATCTTGCGTGGAGAACAGCAGCATCAGCTGATGCTACCGTTCTCTACCAGCTCCAGGAATACAATGACAGGAGGTAGGTATCCTTCCGCACTGTATTCCTCCACCACTTTAAAAAAAAAAAAGTCCCTAGTCTCACTTTATGCCATTGCTGAGTGGGAAATTCCCATGCAGCAATGGCATAAAGTGAGACTAGGGACTTTTTTTTTACAAAAAGGGGAAAAGAAAGGGGAAATCTAAACTGCCCCAGAGCAGACCCCAAAGCAATAGGCAGCCCCCAACATATAATGACGGTGAAGCAAGATGAAAATACTAACACAGACAAAAAGATAGACTGAGCAAAGACGGGGCCCAAGCTAACTAGATAGAAAAGGACAGGAAGGCTGCTGTCTGCAATCCGTCAAAAACCCTATGAAAATAAGAGCCAACAGACTGACAGTGAAAAAGGCCCTGAAGATGCTAGGCTTCAAAAAATCTATGTCAGTACTCAGGAATATTCTGAAGACAGAGCTACAGGCAAAAGGAGATTCAGCTCACCCCAGCAGGGAATGGCAGAATACAGAAAAGCAAGGAAAACAAAAAACAAAACAAAAATTGTTGTGAGTTCATTTTCCCCTTCATTACTGAGGCCCGAGGAACTCCCTCTTCTGGTAAAGAAAGGTAGTGAGCCTGATTATCAAACACCTGAGGCTGCTGATGATGACTGGCTGAGTGGAGTTACTCACTGGATATAAGGCTGCCGACGCCCTACTGCCCTGCGGGTGATTTCTCTGTGGGATGCTTGGAGACCAGTCTGAATTCCTGCTCCTCTAAAGCTAAGTTTGCTGCTCGGCATTTTGCTTTGGTGCTTTGACTTTGTTTTGCTTTGTTTTTCTGGATTTCTGCCATTCCCTGCTGGGGTGTGCTGAATTCATTTAGCTCTCTCTTCTGAAAATACCTGAGTGCTGATTTAGTTTTTGAAGCCTAGCTGCTTCAGGGCCTTTTTCATATCAGCTTGTTGGCTTATGTCTTTGATAGGGTTTTGGCAGATTGCAGACAGCAGCCTTCCTGTCCTTTCCTATCTAGGTAGTTTTGGGCCCCATCTTTGCTCAGTCTATCTTTCTGTCTGTGTTAGTATTTTCATCTTGCTTCACCGTCATTATATGTTGGGGGCTGCCTATTGCTTTGGGGTCTGCTCTGGGACAGTTTAGATTTCCCCTTTCTTTCTTTAGGCCTATGTAATTCTCCGGCTGTGATCGAGGGGTCTAGGGCATCGTAGGAACCCCCCACGGCTACTGCTAGTTGTGTTGATAGGTTCAGGGGTCTGCAATCTGATAGTTGCCAACTTCTCTGGTTTTCTGGACTTAGCTAGCATTTCTGTTTTTGCCTCCTACGGTGACTCATTCATAACAGAATCACCCGCCATACCGCAGATCCTAGGGTACTCAATAGCAGGAAAGAATTGTAGAAAGAAAAAAAAAAAAAAAAAAAGTGTGTATATTTTTTCCTCTATATCTCTGAGGCCGTAGGGGGAATTTTTTTTTTCTCTCAATGGAGATAAAGCAATTGTCTGATCGTGTGGAGCAGCTCGCTGCGGAAGTGCGGGGAATTTCCGCCTACCTTGCTCATTCACATGCTGCTGAACCAAAGATTCCTACACCTGATGTATTTTTTGGGGATCGGTCTAAATTTTTGAATTTCAAAAATAATTGTAAATTATTTTTTGTCTTGAAGCCTAACTCGTCAGGGAGCTCCGCGCAGCAGGTTAAAATTGTCATCTCTTTGCTGCGTGGCGATCCCGAGGATTGGGCGTTTTCTTTGAAACCAGATGATCCTATTCTGACTAATGTGAAAGCATTCTTTCAAGCTTTGGGGTTGTTGTATGACGAACCTAATGTCATTGATCAGGCTGAAAAGACCCTGCTGGCATTGAGCCAGGGTCGTGATTCTGCAGAATTGTACTGTCAAAAATTCCGAAAGTGGGCAGTACTTACTACCTGGAATGATAATGCCTTGGCTGCTCTCTTTCAGAAGGGGTTGTCAGAAGCCGTAAAAGATACTATGGTGGGATTTTCTGTTCCCTCTGGTCTTGACGATTCTATGTCATTAGCCAATCGGGTTGATCGGCGTTTGCGTGAACGCAAAGCTGCACGAGAGGTTTTGCCACCTGTTGAACAAATGTCTGAACCTATGCAATGTGATAGAGTTTTTTCCAGAGAGCAGCGTCAGGAGTTCAGAAGGCGTAATAAGTTGTGTTTTTTCTGTGGAGATGCCTCGCATATTATTTCTGTCTGTCCTAAACGAGAGAAACGCTTTGCACACACGTTTTCTGTTGGGGGTGTTCAACCTAAGTTTCTTCTGGCTATTACTCTGATCTGCTCCCTGTCCACATTTTCCGCCAAGGCTTTTGTGGATTCGGGAGCAGCCCTAAACCTAATGGACTTGGATTTTGCTAAACGTTGTGGATTTCAGATGACACCTCTGCAGACGCCTATCCCTTTGAGGGGAATTGATGCTACTCCTTTGGCTAAAAATAAACCCCAGTTTTGGACCAAGGTGGTAATGCAGGTCTCCCCAGACCATCAAGAAAATTGCAGATTTTTGGTGTTGCATAATCTGCATGATACTATTGTTCTGGGGTTTCCCTGGTTACAGATTCATAATCCAGTTTTGGATTGGAAATCTGTGTCTGTGGTGAGTTGGGGTTGTCGGTGTGCCTTTAGTGAGGCTCCGGTGTTTTCCACCTCTCCTCAGTCGCATGATGTTCCTGATTATTTGGTGGACTTTTATGATGTATTTAGTGAGAATGAGTCTGCGTCTCTGCCTCCTCATAGGAGTTATGACTGTGCAATTGAACTGAGCCCAGGGTGTAAATTTCCCAAGGGTCGGCTCTTCAATTTATCTGTACCCGAGCACGAGGCTATGCGATCCTATATTAAGGAGGCGTTGGAGAAGGGTCATATTAGACCATCCTCGTCACCCTTAGATGCCGGGGTTTTTTTTGTAGCCAAAAAGGATGGATCATTAAGACCTTGTATTGATTATCGTGCCCTCAACAAAATTACTGTTAAATATCAGTATCCGTTACCCCTGATTTCTGATCTATTCTCCAGAGTTAAAGGTGCTTGCTGGTTTACCAAGCTTGACCTCAGGGGGGTGTATAATCTTATTCGCATTAAGCATGGGGATGAATGGAAGACGGCGTTTAATACTCCGGAGGGACATTTTGAGTACCTGGTGATGCCTTTTGGGCTCACTAATGCCCCTTCTGTCTTCCAGTGCTTCATGAACGATATTTTCCGAGATTTTGTCGATAAATTTTTGATTATATCTGGATGATATTTTGATCTTCTCCAAGGATTGGGATTCTCATGTGGAACATATTCGGACTGTGTTCCGGATCTTGAGGGAGAATTCCCTGTATGTGAAAGGATCTAAATGCCTTTTTGGAGTACAGAGGATTTCTTTTTGGGATTTATTTTGTCCCCGTCAACTATTGAAATGGACCCGGCCAAGGTACAGGCCATTCACGATTGGGTTCAGCCCACTTCTTTGAAGGCCCTCCAGAAGTTTTTGGGTTTTGCTAATTTTTATCGGAAATTTATAGTAAAATTTTCTAGTATTGCCAAGCCATTGACTGATTTGACTAAAAAGGGTGCTGATGTGTTAAATTGGTCTCCGGAGGCTGTTTCTTCCTTTCAGGAGCTGAAGCGAAGATTCACCTCCGCCCCGGTTTTGCGGCAACCTGATGTCTCACTTCCATTCCAGGTAGAGGTGGATGCTTCTGAGATTGGTGCAGGAGCTGTTTTGTCCCAAAAGGATCCGGTAACATCTAAAATGAATCCCTGTGCTTTCTTTTCCCGAAAGTTCTCTCCATCTGAACGTAACTATGATGTGGGGAATAGGGAACTGTTGGCCATGAAATGGGCATTTGAGGAGTGGAGACATTGGTTGGAGGGAGCTAAGCATCAAGTCGTGGTCCTCACTGACCACAAGAATTTGATTTACCTAGAGTCGGCTAAGCGCTTGAACCCTAGACAGGCTAGGTGGGCCTTGTTTTTTACACGTTTTGATTTTGTGGTTTCTTTTCTTCCTGGAACAAAGAATGTCAAGGCAGACGCCATCTCTAGGAGCTTCTTTGCTGATTCTCCTGTGGTGACCAAGCCTGCTACCATCTTAGGCGAAGGGGTAGTTCTTTCTGCCATCTCGCCCGATTTGAGACGTGCTCTGGAAGAGTTCCAGGAGGACAAACCTGAGCGTTGTCCCAGTGGAAAGTTGTATGTTCCTGACCAGTGGAAGAAGAGAGTGATGTCTGAAGTTCATTGCTCTGCTTTGGCTGGTCATCCAGGTATTTTTGGTACTAGAGATCTGGTGAGTCGTTTTTTTTGGTGGCCCTCCTTGTCTCGTGATGTCAGGAATTTTGTGCAGTCCTGTGGGACGTGCTCCCGGTCTAAATCGTGTTCTCGCTCTAGTGGGTTGTTGATGCCTTTGCCTGTCCCCAAGAGGCCATGGACCCATATTTCAATGGATTTCATCTCTGATATGCCTGTCTCTCAGAGGATGACTGTTATTTGGGTGATTTGTGATAGGTTCTCTAAGATGGTTCATCTTGTACCACTCCCTAAGTTGCCGTCTTCCTCTGAGTTGGTGCCCCTGTTTTTACAACAGGTGGTTCGTTTGCACGGGATTCCTGAGAACATTGTATCTGACAGAGGAGTCCAGTTTGTGTCTAGATTTTGGAGAACTTTCTGTTCCAGGCTGGGAATTCAGTTGTCCTTCTCCTCTGCTTTTCACCCTCAGACCAATGGGCAGACAGAGAGAACAAACCAGACCTTGGAGTCATATTTGAGATGTTTTATTTCTGCTGATCAGGATGATTGGGTTTCATTTTTGCCCTTGGCCGAATTTGCTTTAAATAATAGAGCTAGTTCTGCCACTTTGATGTCACCTTTTTTTTGTAACTTTGGGTTTCATCCTCGATTTTCTTCAGGGCAGGTGGAGCCCTCTGCCTGCCCAGGTGTTGACACTGTGGTGGAGAGATTGCACCAGATCTGGGACCAAGTGGTGGATAAGTTATCTCTCTCCCAGGAAAAGGCCCAGCGGTTTTCCAACCGACATAGGACCATTGGTCCCCAGTTTAAGGTTGGTGATATGGTGTGGTTATCATCAAAAATATTGCTATGAAGGTGGCTTCTCCTAAGTTTAAGCCTAGATTTATTGGACCTTACAAGATTGTGGAGATTATTAATGCGGTCTCTTTTCGTTTGGCTCTTCCTGTCACATTTAAAATCCATAATGTGTTCCATAAATCTTTGTTGAAGAGGTTTGTTGAACCTGTTGTTCCGGGGGTGGCACCTCCAGACCCTGTATTGGTTGAAGGTAACATGGAATATGAGGTAGAGAAAGTACTGGATTCCCATCTGGCTAGATGGAGACTACGTGTAGCTGTAATAATTTATCCAAAAGGATCTTTAGATGGAGACTACAGTATTTGGTTAAGTGGAAGGGTTATGGTCAGGAGGATAATTCCTGGGTCTCTGCCTCTGATATTCATGCCAAAAGATTGGTGCGTGCCTTTCATCGGGCTCACCCTGATCTCCCTGGTGGCGTAGTTGAGGGTTCGGTGACCCCTCCTCAAGGGGGAGGTACTGTTGTGAGTTCATTTTCCCCTTCATTACTGAGGCCCGAGGAACTCCCTCTTCTGGTAAAGAAAGGTAGTGAGCCTGATTATCAAACACCTGAGGCTGATGATGATGACTGGCTGAGTGGAGTTACTGACTGGATATAAGGCTGCCGACGCCCTACTGCCCTGCGGGTGATTTCTCTGTGGGATCCTTGGAGACCAGTCTGAATTCCTGCTCCTCTAAAGCTAAGTTTGCTGCTCGGCCTTTTGCTTTGGTGCTTTGACTTTGTTTTGCTTTGTTTTTCTGTATTTCTGCCATTCCCTGCTGGGGTGTGCTGAATTCATTTAGCTCTGTCTTCTGAAAATACCTGAGTGCTGATTTAGTTTTTGAAGCCTAGCTGCTTCAGGGCCTTTTTCATATCAGCTTGTTGGCTTATGTCTTTGATAGGGTTTTGGCAGATTGCAGACAGCAGCCTTCCTGTCCTTTCCTATCTAGGTAGTTTTGGGCCCCGTCTTTGCTCAGTCTATCTTTCTGTCTGTGTTAGTATTTTCATCTTGCTTCACCGTCATTATATGTTGGGGGCTGCCTATGGCTTTGGGGTCTGCTCTGGGGCAGTTTAGATTTCCCCTTTCTTTCTTTAGGCCTATGTAATTCTCCGGCTGTGATCGTGGGGTCTAGTGCATCGTAGGAACCCCCCACGGCTACTGCTAGTTGTGTTGATAGGTTCAGGGGTCTGCAATCTGATAGTTGCCAACTTCTCTGGTTTTCTGGACTTAGCTTGTATTTCTGCTTTTGCCTCCTACGGTGACTCATTCATAACAAAAAATGCTAACAGGCAAAACAGAAAACTTAGCTTTAGAGGAGCAGGAATCAGACTGGTGTCCTAGAAGTCCACAGAGAAATCACCCGCAGGGCAGAAGGGCGTCGGCAGCCTTATATCCAGTCCGTGACTCCACTCAGCCAGTCATCCTCATTAGGCTCATCTGCCTGATAATCAGGCTCATTACCTTCCTTCACCAGAATAGGGAGTTCACCAGACCTCATTGACGAAGGGGAAAATTAACTCACAACAGGCTCCGCTGGCATATGTCTGTGCTCAGCAGATGCCTTCATATATAGTTAATTAATTACTGTAGTTATTTGCTCTTCCTCAAATGTTGTCTTTCCTGGGTTCCATTTTGAAGGATGGCAGGAAGAAACTTTAGAAGTGAGCCACAGGTTGCTTTGCGTTGTAAAAGAAGAATTTCTCTGCTTAAAAGTCTAACTTGTTCTCCTCTTTCACAGGTATATTGTACTGTACATACAGATACATCTCCATACACCAGCACATCTGTGTATCCTTGCATATTAGAGGTAAAATAAAAATCAAATGTCACGGCGGTAACCTGCATGGACCTACAGCGAAGGAAAAGTATATGCACCAACCATAGGGATCACCACCAATTCATACTGTATAATGCAAAAAAATTTACGTTTATTTGATTTCAGCAAACACTACATACAAACACTTAGTTAAAATCAATTAAAAAGTCTGAACCACAAACAGACATAGGACAAGAGACAAAAAATTGGGTCATAATCATATACAGTATAATACTTAGGGTTCCATATTACCAGGCAAAAGGTAAAAGGTGTGCTAGAAAAATACAAATGCTTTCTGACTGGTGTGGTCCCAGTTTGTAGAAATGCATACAATGCTTTATGAATCTATTGTCCTTTGCATTATTCAAAAATAAACTAATAATGGGAACTTGCATGGGACTACCATATACTAACTGGAATTATTATTAATTGTGAATAGAGGTTTGGGGCATCAATCAGCAGAACACTCCCAACCAATGAGGCATATGAAATAAGTGAAATATGCCAGAACCAAACATTTCATCTCTACCTGACAAGTTTCCGAACGATGCTCTTGCTATTACTAATACATTTTCAAATATAAATTTCCGGAGAAAAGTAGCTAAGAATACAGGTCTCTGGTTGTCATTGACGGTCTTGGATGTTTTATATTTTTATGCAATGCAAAAAATGTTGTTATGTAAAACTTGAACAGCAAATACAGTGAAATACATTTATGAAACCAGTGTCACTATGAAAACCAGTATCGCTCAAACTAAGGAAAAACAAGTTTAAATGAAATCTGATACTACCTTTTTGCCACCTAATCTGAGGATAGATAGAAACCCTGATTCCAGTGATGTGTCACTTACTAGGCTGCTTGTTGTAGTTTCGATAAAATAAATATATAACTTTATCAACAGGATATTATCACCACAGGACTAGTGAACCTGCTGCCATGTAGTCCTCCATATTCATGAGCTCTGTGTAACCCTGTTTAACCCTGTTCCCTCCAATGATTGGCAAATTTTTTGCCTATGCACAGTCTACTCAGAAAATTGTCAACCAGTGGCGTGAACGGGGTTAAACATGTACATGAGATCTCATCTAAGGTGTCTTTTTTCCAATCTAAGCAAGCCCAACTTTTCCAACCTCTTATCATATGAGAGGCGTTCAATCCCTTGTAATAATCTATTTGCCTGCCTTTGAACTGACTCAAAATTCTGAATATGCTGTTTAAAATACGAAGCACAAAACTGGGCCCCATATTTTAGATGTGGCATAACAAGTGATTTATAAAGGGTAACAATATGTTTGGATCACCGGATTTTATCTCTTTTTACACACCCTAAAATCTTGTTTGCTTTTGCAGCTGCTGCTTGGAATTGAGTACTGCTGCTCAGATTACTTATAACTAGAGATGAGTGAACCTTTCAAGATTTGGTTGGTTTCGGATCGGCAAACGTCCCGATGTTAACTGAATGGTTCAGCGAACATACCTGAACTCCATTGACTTCAATGGGAGGCAAAACCAAAACCAAATGCTTAGACAACACCTTCATGAGGGCCAAAAAGCTGCCAAAACAGTTAAAATTAGGGGCAACACCAGGAAAAGTGGCATCAATTAACCCATCAATTGCGCTATAAAAAAATTGTAAAAAGAGAATTGACGTGAGTTGCCCTGTATTTTTTATAACCAGCGAGGCAACCCTCAGCTGTCAGCGTCAGCAAGGCTGGTTATCAAGAATAGAGGGGTCCCCACGCTGTTTTTTTAAATCTATTTAAATAGTTTTAAAAAATGGCATGGGGTCCCCCGATTTTTTGACCATCAGCCAAGCTGACAGCTGGGGACTGGTATTCTCAGGCTAGCAAGGGTGCTAGAGACGGCGGAACGCACTAAATAATAAATAATAAGTGCGTTCGCCGCCCAGGGTCCACCGTGCAGAAGGTGTTACACTGCTGCTAGGTAATGGCGGACACGCAATATGGCGGTATATCGCACGCGGTTTGATCGTCACCCGGTGTGCGCTGGGCGTACTCTGTTGATTCACAGAGGCGCCAAAGCAATTAACTTAAATACCGAGCCTGTTGGACTCACAGGTTTCAACGGAATGCACGCACGGTATACAGTATGGTCACAGATCTGACTAGGGCCCAAGACACAGGGTCAGTGTCCGTCTAGACCTACCGTGTGTGCGGCGTCGCTACCGCGAACGCTGACAAGTGCTGCTGACTGCAGCATGATGACTGACACAGCCGCTATACGACAATGCCCAGGAGGGGGTGCACTGTCGGACACTAGATCTGTGGAGATATGCACTGTGGCCTGTAGTGTGCCACTGACTGGCGCTGACTCTAAGACTAAGTCCCTATCCACACACGTAATATCAGAGGAAGGGGAATCTTAATGAGTCATTCGCAGGTTCATGCATCCGTCATCATTCACACAGGTAGCAACTAGAGTCTATACTAGCGCATGGCCGAGCGGCCATGCAAACCTTTTATAGCCGGGACCTTCCGAAAGCTTCCAGATCCCTGAGATGGACCAATCAGACCTGGAGAAGGAACTGTGCATGTGACTCCCGATCTCCAATGGGAGATCGTCCCGTGAACATGCTCAGTGGAGCGATGGAAGGACTTAACCTCTGGAGTGACTTGCTGCTGATCAGCCTACACTGCTATTGCTGGCCCAGAGGTGGCAGCAACAGCCAGACCCACAGAGCTGATCTGAGCAGAGCGTCGGGAATGACGGGGCTGCTGAGCAAGCTCCTCTGCGTCGATGGAGAATGGGAGACAACTGAATGTGAGGCTCTGGATCCCTGCTGTGCAGTTGCAGGAACCCAATGCCTAACATTACCCCCCCTCCTAGGGCCTGGATGTTCTCTATTGGTTCCCCGGTCTGGGCCTCTGACCATGACCCTTTCAATCCACCAAATAAAATTTTTTGCCACGCACCATCCTGCGTCCCACAATGGTGTTGACCTCAAGCTCGTCCGAAGACAAGTCCGATGTCCCGGCAGATGACTCGGAGAACCGGGACATGTGAACAGGCTTGAGAAGGGACATGTGGAAGACGTCAGAGATGGCCAAGTGTGGTGGAAGAGCCAGACGGTAGACCACTGAGCTGATCTGCTCCAGGATTTTGAAGGGACCAATGTATCGCGGCTCGAACTTGGTGGACTCAGCCCGCAGCCTGATATTTCGGGCAGAAAGCCACACCAAGTCGCCAGGGACAAAAGTTGGAGCGGGGCACCGATGTGTGTCGGCGGACGCCCTCATTCTCTCCTTAGAGGCTCGTATAGCATCCTGGGTGCGATCCCAAATGTCGCGAGCCTCTACTGCCCAGTCTGCCACCCTGGAATCAGTGGAAGACACTGGCATTGGGACAGGGACGCGCGGATGCTGGCCGTAATTAAGAAGGAACGGCGTCTGACCAGTGGAATCAGCCACTGCATTATTCAGGACAAATTCAGCCCACAGTAGTAAGGTTGCCCAGTCATCCTGCCTCAAATATAAACCTAGCACTCAACTTAAAGGTATTTGCAAAGAGGTTTATTGTAGTACACAAAAAAGACGTGGACACCGGATCTGGAGGCACATTTGCCCCTCTCCTATATTCTGACAAGCTCATTACCTTAGAGAGATTATTCTCCTCAATGCTTAAAGCACCATCGTCCTTTCTGATAGATGCCTATAAGCTCTACACAATCTATATACCATACGTAACTGAAGAAGGTCACATTGACCGAAACTTCTTCTTTTGTGTACTACAATAAACCTCCTTTCAAATACCTTTAAGTTGAGTGCTAGGTTTATATTTGAGGCAGGATGACTGATCATCCTTACTACTGTGGGCTGAATTTGCCCTGAATAATGCAGTGGCTGATTCCACTGGTCAGACGCCGTTCCTTCTTAATTATGGCCAGCATCCGCGCGTCCCCATCCCGATGCCAGTGTCATCCACTGATTCCAGGGTGGCAGACTGGGCAGTGGAGGCTTTCGACATTTGGGATTGCACCATCATCCTTTCTGATAGATGCCTATAAGCTCTACACAATCTATATACCACACGTAACTGAAGAAGGTCACATTGACCGAAGCATCTTTTTTCGTGTACTACAATAAACCTCCTTGCAAATACCTTTAAGTTGAGTGCTAGGTTTATATTTGTTGCTTTAACGGTTTGGGAACCTAACCTTAGCACCATCTTGAGTTGTGCTCATGGTGTTCTTTCTATACAGTCATCCTGCCTGGCAGAGACAAAATGTCGCAGGTGCGTGACCAGAGTTTGATTGGCTCTCTCAACCAACCACTTCGTTTCGGGGTGATAGGCGGAGGACAAGTTTAGCTCGATACTGAGTAGACTGCAGAGCTCCCTCCAAAACCGAGACACAAATTGGGGACCTCGGTCACTGACTATTTTGTCCGGCATACCGTGCAAACAAAATACATGCTTTATGAACAGTGCGGCGAGACCTCGAGCGGAAGGCAGCTGTGCGAGTGGCACCAGAAGCACCATTTTAGAAAAATGATCGGTGACCACCCAGATGACCGTGCTGCCATCGGACTTGGGCAGGCCAACCACAAAGTCCATACCAACCATCTCCCAGGGTCTGTCTGCCACCGGCAGGGGGATACAGTAACCCAGCTGGCCTCTGCCTAGAGGACCTGTTGCGAGCACATGAAACGCATGACTGAATATATTGTTTTGTGTCTTGAGCCATGTGCAGCCACCAATAAGACCTTGCCAGGAGTTCTGTGGTCCACTAATTGCCAAAGTGACCACCTACCCTGGACGCGTGTGCCCATGCGAGAACCTCCGGCCGCAGGCGAGGAGAGACAAAGGTCTTGTCCAGCAGCACTGACTCGAGAGCAACCGGGGCCACAGTCCTCAGACCCTCAGTGGGGACGATTAGCCGAGGCTCAGCCACCTCCTCCACCGAGACCACCGAGCGAGAGAGAGCATCAGCACGGACGTTATTCTCACCGGACAGATAGTGCAAGGTGAAGCGGAAACGGGAGATGAAGAGCGACCACCTTGCTTGACGAGAGTTCAAGCGCTGAGCCGTTTGTAAATAAACCAAGTTTTCATGGTCAGTGTACACCTGAAAGGGGAACCAGGCTCCCTCCAGGAGATGTCTCCACTCGGAAAAGGCCAATTTCATTGCCAGCAACTCCCTGTCCCCGATGCAGTAGTTTTTCTCCGCCGGTGAGAAGGTCTTAGAGAAGAAGAAGCAGGGGTGCTTCCGACCTTGAGCATCCTTCTGGAAAAGGACTGCTCCTGCACCGACGTATGAGGCATCCACCTCTACGATAAAAGGTTTAT
Organism: Dendrobates tinctorius; assembly: GCF_039654945.1. NCBI lineage: Eukaryota > Metazoa > Chordata > Amphibia > Anura > Dendrobatidae > Dendrobates > Dendrobates tinctorius. The sequence continues at coordinate 38,946,883 of NW_027361779.1, read as the reverse complement.
CCACATCGGGATGGCGTAGGATAGGAGCGCTAGCAAAATGGGTTTTCAGAGATGAGAAAGCCATGGAGACCTGTTCTGACCAAACCCTGGGATTAGCTTCCTTTTTGGTGAGGGCCACCAAAGGAGCTACCAGTGTGGAGAAGTGGGGAATGAACTGACGATAGTAATTAACGAACCCCAAGAAGCGCTGCACCGCTTTCAGAGAATGGGGCTCCTGCCAGTCGATTACCGCCTGCAGTTTTGCAGGGTCCATAGCCAACCCCTTGGCCGAGATGATATAGCCCAGGAACGGGAAGGACTCCTGCTCAAATCAGCACTTCTCCAACTTGGCGAACAGAGAATTCACCCGCAAACGGTCAAAGACCTTGCAGACTTCTCTCCGGTGAGTGACCAAATCTGGAGAAAAGATGAGAATGTCATCCAGATAGACCACCACCGAGGTGGAGAGCATATCGCGAAAGACGTCATTTACAAAGTCTTGGAAGGCAGCAGGTGCATTACAGAGACCGAAGGGCATGACCAGGTACTCATAGTGGCCATCCCTGGTATTAAAGGCTGTCTTCCACTCATCTCCTTCGCGTATGCGGATCAGGTTGTATGCCCCCTGTAGATCCAATTTCGTAAAGATCCGGACCCCTCGCAACCTGTCAAACAACTCAGAGATCAACGGAAGAGTGTATTTGTTTTTTACTGTAATGGCATTGAGACCTCTGTAGTCAATGCAAGGGCGCAACTCTCCACTCTTCTTCTGCACGAAGAAAAACCCTGCACCAGCTGGCAACACCGATTTTCTGATAAACCCTCTTACCAGGTTCTCCCGGATATATAGTGACATGGCCTCCGCCTCCGGGAGAGAGAGAGGATACACGTGGCCTCTAGGAGGTTCCACGCCTGGCAAAAGGTCTATCGGACAGTCGTAAGGACGGTGCGGCGGAAGCGTCTCCGCTGATTTTTTGGAGAAGACGTCCGCATACTGCCAGTAGTGTCTAGGAAGCACGGAAAGATTCACGTGCACCTCCGTAGAGGCTACTTGAACACTGCCCCTCATGCACCTTCCCTCACAGCCCTTGCTCCAACCCAGTATACTCCCCAAAGACCAATCTATATGAGGGGAATGGCAGTGGAGCCACAGAACTCCAAGAAGCACCTGGTCGATGCAAAATGAACAGGGACAACGTCTCATGGTGAGATGGTGAGATTGAGAGCCGAAGGGGTGCTGTCTGGTGGGTAACCTGGGATGGTAAAGGCGCACCGTTAACCACCCTGATGGTCATGGGATGGGGCAGTAGCACCAGCGGAATAGCGTGCTTTTGGGCAACGGAGGAGGACATGAAATTTCCTTCTGCCCCGGAGTCCACCGTGACCTCTACCTCCCAGGTGGAAGCACCGCTATATAACGTCCCCCGGAATACCAGTTTGGGGGAAAAGGGTTTCATATCAGGTAGACCCCCACCTACTACCATGGTACATGATCATTTTTTCGAGCGCTGCGGACACCTGTTAGCCGGGTGACCAAACTGTCGACACTGGTAACAGCGTGCGGAGCTTCGCGCCGGGCTCGACTTGGGACCGGTGCGAGACACCTCCGTGGGTTCAAGAGGTTCAGAGAAGGTGGGAGCCAACCTCACCTTCTGTCTGGATTGAGCTCGCTCCAGCCCACGCTCAGTATAATGGAGATCAATGCGGGTGGAGAAAGCAATCAGCTGCTCCAGAGTTACGGGAACCTCCCTGGTAGCTAAAGCATCTTTGACATGGCTCCGCCAAACCCCTCCAGAACACAGGGATGAGTGTCTTATCAGGCCACACCAGCTCGGAAGCCAGTGTCCGAAAACGGACGGCATAATGGCTGACCGAGAGGGACCCCTGTGTTAAAGCTAATAGCTGGAGAGAGGTGTCGTGAGTGACCCGTGGTCCCAAAAAGACCTGCTTTAGTGAGGTTAGAAACTGTGCAGCGTTCAGAACCACAGGGTCACCATGCTCCCATAGTGGCGTGGCCCATTCTAACGCCCTGCCCGACAGGAGAGAGACGATAAACCCCACCTTAGCCCACTCTGTAGGGAATCGCGCTGCCAGTAACTCGAGCTGGATAGAGCACTGGCTCACGAAACCCCTGCAGGTGGCGCTGTCACCAGAAAATTTATGGGGCAATGGGAGGCGGGATATAGTCGGCACAGGCGCAAACATGGACACACGTGAGACAGCCTCAGAGACTGCCTGGGCAGCGGCAATTGTAGCATTCGCAGCTGAGGTGGAGCTCTCGAGAGCCGCCAACCTGCCCTCCAGCTGCCGAATGTAGTGCGATAGCTGCTGCTGGTCCGCCATTACTAGCCAGACCCTGGCGCTAGTATAATGTTTGGGACGGCGGAAAGCACTAAATAATAAATAATAATAAGTCCGTTCGCCGCCCGGGGTCCACCGTGCAGAAGGTGTTACACTGCTGCTAGGTAATGGCGGACACGCAATATGGCGGTATATCGCATGCAGGTTGAACGTCCCCCGGTGTGCGCTGGGCGTACTCTGTTGATTCACAGAGGCGCCAAAGCAATAAACTTAAATACCGAGCCTGTTGGACTCACAGGTCTCAGCAGAATGAACGCACGGTATATGGGCACAGGACTAGGGCCCAAGACACAGGGTCAGTGTCCGTCTAGACCTACCGGGCGTGCGGCGTCGCTACCACGAACGCCGACAAGTGCTGCTGACTGCAGCATGGCAACTGACACAGCCACTATACGACAATGCCCAGGAGGGGGCGCACTGTCGGACGCTAGTTCTGTGGAGATATGCACTGTGGCCAGTAGCGTGCCACTGGCTGGTGCTGACTCTATGACTAAGTCCCTATCCACACACGTAATATCAGAGGAAGGGGAATCTTAATGAGTCATTCGCAGGTTTATGCATCCGTCATCATTCACACAGGTAGCAACTAGAGTCTATACTAGCGCATGGCCGAGCGGCCATGCAAACCTTTTATAGCCCGGACCTTCCGGAAGCTTCCAGATCCCTGAGATGGACCAATCAGATATGGAGAAGGAACTGTGCATATGACTCCCGATCTCCAATGGGAGATCGTCTCGTGAGCATGCTCAGTGGAGTGACGGAAGGACTTAGGCTCTGGAGTGACTTGCTGCTGATCAGCCTGCACTGCTATTGCTGGCCCAGAGGTGGCAGCAACAGCCAGACCCACAGAGCTGGTCTGAGCAGAGCGTCGGGAACGATGGGGCTGCTGAGCTAGCTCCTCTGCGGTCGTTGGAGAATGGGAGACAACTGAATGTGAAGCTCTGGATCCCTGCTGTGCAGTTGCAGGAACCCGACACCTAACAAAGTGACCATGGATATTGACCCCCCACCCTAAAAATAGCAGCCTGCAGTCTCCCCAGAAAAGGTGCCAATTCTGGTGCCTTGCCCTGCTCTTCCCACTTGCCCAGTGGCAAGTGGAGTTCATATTTGTGGGTGTTCTATCCTCACTAATTGAAGCAGACTTCATGTAGCTTAAACAGGCAGCAAAACCACTATACCGGGGTCCAATAAGGAGACTGTAGGTTGAATCTGTATTTTACTGAACATGGTGGTATATTAGCGTGGTGAAACTACAAATACAATATATATATATACACTGAGTCAATACAGGGTACATCAGGGATACATAGCATACATAACACATTAAGAATCAACATCTGCGCCACTAGCTGAGGAGGGGAAACTAACTGAGCAGGCTGATCTGAGACAGGAAATAGACACAGGAAGCATGTTTTCTTACCAGTGATGCCATCACAAGGGGAGAAGAGAAATGAGATGCTTCCAGGATGAAGGCTGAGAGAAAATGGAGAACTGGAGGGAAAATGGGAGCTGGACTAACCATGATCCTTTGCAAAAACTTGCCAGGGTGCCTTGCAACGTTCCCAGAATACATTGAACGGAGGGAAAAATGATTAGAAAGTGAAACTAAGACACACAATAACACTGCGGTTATGACTCTGGCCACTAGATGGAGCTAGAAACAATGAAAACAATAGAATCTATAGAAAACTGAACATCCTATATATTCTCAATACATCATTGGAAATATCAAATAGACAGTCAAAGGTTGTGAATTAGATGTCGGAGACAGAACAGTGGGGTTGATGTCATCATTGCATTGTACTGTGACATCAAGCTCATGGCTTAGTAACAGAGATGTGTCTATAAGGCACCTATCCATTTCTAATCCTACTGTTATATTGTAAATAAACACAAAGCCAGAATAACGTTCTTTACTTGAAAGAATGGCACAGACTCCTTTAATAAGCCTAAATTAAACCACACTCATGTCATCGCCCAGTCCAGAGAAGCCATTGTCTCCAGTAACAGAATTAAAATAATAAACAACAATATTCCTCACCTGTTAGTCGAGAAGATAATAATCCATTTGTCATGCGACGGGTCTAGCTATGGTACATCTAGATGGCAGGCTGAAGTGTTGCTTGATGCGACTATACAGCCTGCCATCAAGCAGAGGAACTGAGCAGAGTATGCCACCACTGCTCAATGTCTCTTGGTGAACTCCTATGACTTGATTGATATCACCAGGAGCGTGAGAAAAAAATCTGCTCTAAATTCCGTGCTTGCGCAGTGTCGAGCACCTCCCCCCACATGCGCACTGAATCTGTGTGTATGTACCCAACTTCATTGATTGTGTGCGCATGGGCTGTAGTCGCTGCGAATCAAGGGCTCTGTGATCATACTCGTCGGCAGTGACCAGTGTCACAATTAGGGTTTGCTGTTTGTTCTCCCCAGGATGCACATGGAGGTGTATTGAGGTCATAAGTGGGCATTGCAGTCGCAGGTGTAGCTGTGATTGCAATGGTGAAGCAGTGACCAATGTCACAGGTAAGGGTCATTGTGTGTTCTCCCCAGGTCGTGCATGGAGGCATATGAAGACCATAGGAGTGCATGGCAGTCACAGGCATAGCTGTGACTGCAATGCAGCCTAAAATAATGAAAATAAGTGTTAGTCTTGGACATGCTAGTGTCCAAAGCAGATGCAGGGAAAACCTGCTCTGGCATGTTGTGTTGTGAAACAGACTGCAGGATGGTAGTTGTGCAGTCCATTTCATCCCAGGACTGGGTTTTCAATGTGGCTGAAGGTCACAGGTTTCTTTGTTAAAAGCCCTGCAGGAAAGGGTTTGGGTGTGTCAGGGTCAGTCAGTGTCAGTCTGGTGTTTGGAGGAGGACAGTGCAGTTGGCTCTGCAGCACTCCACCTGTCGGAGGCAACACAGGCCAGCAGAGCCAAACAGCCAGGGGAGCTGAGACGCCTGGCACCCACAGCTTGCACAGTGGTGCAGTCGCCCACGGTAACTGGTCAGAGGCGTACTAGCATGCTTAGTGACTGTAAAATGAAGGATATCGTGTACTGTGAAAAGCTGTGAGTAAGACATTAACACAGTGGTGCAGTTGTCCACGGCAACTGGTGAAAGGAAGACTAGTGTATTTAGTGACTGTAAATTGAAAGATATTGTGTACTGTGAAATACTGTGAGTAAAGAGAAATTAACACAGCGGTGCAGTCGCCCACAGCAACTGGTCAGAGGAGGACTAGCGTGTTTAGTGACTAATCAAAAAGATATGTGCCCGGCTACAATCCGGAGGATATCGTGTGCTGTGTTTATGTGAAATGGACATTAATGCTATGCATTTATATGAGTTGTACATTAATATTGTGTGAAGTAAACATATTAAAGAGACTTTTGCTTTGAACTTTGCTGGGTCACTGCCTCCTCACTGCATAAGTGTGCTACCACTGCACTGCAATACATAGGGAGCAGCTCGACACTGTGCAAGCACGGGATTTTAGAGCAGATTCCCATCATATTGGTGCACCCTGTGGGCGTCGACGTTATGACCATCCCGTGACTGAAAGAGAATGAAGCGTGACCCCTGAAAGATGAAAATAGCCCAGTTTTGATTGAAAACAATGTGTGATGCACCTTGCAACACTTACAACACACTGGGGTCTATTTAGTTGCTCCACATGACATGACAGGTTTCCCTTGATTCTCCATTACTGAATAGCTACATAACATGTTTTTGATCCAGTATTTTAGCTATATTATGCATTTTTTTCTGTAGTTAAATATTTTGCATTTTGTGAATGTCCACAAAGGGAAATTGACACATTTTGCGTTTTTTGGTTTGGAAAAGGTTTCTTGCCCTGAGCGAGGTGGAAATAGGCATAAACTTTTTACCATCAGAGAAGCATTTTGGATTTTGAAATTAGACACAAAATACCCCAAGGGAATAAATTTCAGGAACAAATTATTTTATATTTATTGATTAAGTTTGCAAGTTTCATTTATTTTCATTTTTGTTTTCTTATAGTTTTCTTTTTTTGCTCATGTTTATAGATTCATATATATTGAGAAAATTATATACACACTGAAAAAAGCAAAAAAAGGCAAAAAAAGGGTATATAATAGGTAAACGTAATAAAATGAATGTACCAAAAAAATATACCAAAAGAATACTTGTTCAACAACAAGGAAAGGAATACTTAAACCACCAAAAAAATTAATACAAATAAATTCTCTATTACATCAATAGTAACAATAATCAATATCACATGTAACATAGATAAACAATCAAAAGAAAAAAGGAGGATACCTAGGTAAATACACAGCAGGAGGATAACAAGCCCATAGTATGGCTTGGGTAAGTTATAGAGGTGTCAGTGTAGGAGTATCAAATTAAGGTGCCCGCAATTACTATTGCCATACTATTACTAAAAGTCAGCTCAATGAAGCACCATGACATTAATCAAACACATACTACTACCACTCAAAAAAGCTTACCCAGGAGCAGGAAAGTGATCCTCCTGCACCACTGACAAACGTTTTACGTGGATGACTTTCTCAGGGGGAAGGATCATATCCGAAATGCGCGTCGGGGTATGTGTCTGCCCATGCTGGTGTGACTATTTAGGTATTTATATACCCTTTATCCAGCATTCCCATATTTAGTCTATTAGGCTATTTAGCCATTTGCACCTTACTTACTATTTGCACTTTATGATAGGTTCCGTTTGGCACTATTGTTATGATATATGAACTTTCTTTTATTCGTATGAATCTATTTATGACATGCACTGTTTGTATTTGCACTTTATTTTCTTTTTTCATTTTAGGGTAATTTGTAACTTTGTATTGGTATTGATCATGATTTTTTGATCTTTCATTTTACCTCTGCTGAATTATGGATTTTGTACATTTTTATGATTTCTTTCTACCTCCAGATACACATACAGTGCCTTGCAAAAGTATTCAGCCCCCTGGAACTTTTAACCCTTTTCCCACATATCATGCTTCAAACATAAAGATACCAAATATAAATTTGTCATGAAGAATCAACAAGTGGGACACAATTGTGAAGTTGAATGAAATTTATTGAAATTTATTGTTTAAATTTTTGTGGAAATACAAAAACTGAAAAGTGGGGTGTGCAATATTATTCGGCCCCTTTACTGTCAGTGCAGCAAACTCACTCCAGAAGTTCGTTGTGGATCTCTGAATGATCCAATGTTGTCGTAAATGACTAATGCTGATAAATATAATCCACCTGTGTGTAATCAAGTCTCTGTATAAATGCACCTGCTCTGTGATAGTCTCAGGGTTCTGTTTGACGCACAGAGAACATCATGAAGACCAAGGAACACAACAGGCAGGTCCGTGATACTGTTGTGGAGAAGTTTAAAGCCGGATTTGGATACAAAATGATTTCCAAAACTTTAAACATCCCAAGGAGCACTGTGCAAGCGATCATATTAAAATGGAAGGAGTGGCAAGAAGAAAGCCATTTCTCAGATATCCATAAAGAGTGTCGTTTAAAGTTTGCAACAAGCCACCTGGGAGACAAACCAAACATGTGGAAGAAGGTGCTCTGGTCAGATCAAACCAAAATTGAACTTTTTGGCAACAATGCCAAACGATATGTTTGGCTTAAAAGCAACACAGCTCATCACCCTGAACACACCATCCCCACTGTCAAACATGGTGGTGTCAGCATCATGGTTTGGGCCTGCTTTTCTTCAGCAGTGACAGGGAGGATGGTTAAAATTGATAGGAAGATGGATGGAGCCAAATACAGGACCATTCTTGGAGAAAACCTGTTGGAGTCTGCAAAAGACCTGAGACTGGTATGGAGATCTGTCTTCCAACAAGACAATGATCCCAAACATAAAGCAAAATCTACAATGGAATGGTTCACAAATAAAAGTATCCAGGTGTTAGAATGGCCAAGTCAAAATCCAGACCTGAATCCAATTGAGAATCTGTGGAAAGTGCTGAAAACTGCTGTTCACAAACGATCTCCATCCAACCTCACTGAGCTCGAGCTGTTTGCCAAGGAAGAATGGGCAAGAATTTCAGTCTCTCAATGTACAAAACTGATAGAGACATACCCCAAGCGACTTGCAGCTGTAATCGCAGCAAAAGGTGGCAGAACAAAGTATTAAGTTAAAGGGGCCGAATAATATTGCATGTCCCACTTTTCAGTTTTTGTATTTCCACAAAAATTTAAAATCTAATATATAAAGCTCAATGTGGGTGTGTATGTATGTATATCCGGGATTGGCATCCGCACCGTCGCAGCTACAGCCACAAAATTTGGCACAGTCACACGTCTGGACCCCGAAAGCGTCATAGGCTATGTTGTGAGGCGAAATTGTAACCCCACGCATTTCAAATTAACAAATATTCCCATCTTTTTATATAAATATAGATATTTTGTTCAGCAACTGTGTGCAGTGTCTCTCTCTCTCTGCAGTGCTTTACTATAGTTTCTGAGCTGACTTTGTGCTACCATTGCAAGCCATATTGGACCTTATTAGTCTGCTTTGTCTGTCACCTGGTCAGCCCTTCACTACATCTTCTCAGGATTCCCTTGAAAAAACTCACTGTGCAGACAGTTGCTTGACTGAAGCTATGTTAGACTCACCTAGTGAGGTTGATCCATGACACTGCAGGACAGAGTGGATACTCGGACCTACGGCATTGGCTCAGCAGCCTGAAAGGCACATAGAGCAGGAAGGAACCAGACTACATATTATGCTGGACAGCAATCAAGTGAGGCAGGACACATCAGAAGCCACAGAAACAGGAAGGCTGATATAAAAGAAAAGTGTGGGTTTGAAGCAGTACACAGTTGTAGATGACAGAATTCCTAGCAGATAAGCTTAGCTTAAAGGAAACCTGTCAGAAGGACTGTGCACAGTAACCTACACAAAGTGTCAGATTGGCGCCATTATGCTGATTAAAATGCTACTGCGCAGGCACAGCAAAATGACGCTGCCAGCGCCAACCTGACGCTGTCTGTAGGCTACTCAGTACAATCCTGCTGACAGGTTCCCTTTAATGGATATAGAAAAATTAGAGGGCACCACACATTAGGGATACACAAGGAGTCTGTAAAAAGACAACCATAAATAAGAAAGAGAAAAAGATACAGACTTAAACCTGGATCACCTCAATAGACAAAATCATTTTATTGGATACAAAAAAGACATAACCCATTAACCCCTTACCTACAAAGGACGTAATATTCCGTCCATGTGACCCTGGACCTAACTACCATGGACGGAATATTACGTCCCAGCGATCAGCGGCGCCCACGTGGTGAGCGCCGCTGATCGCGGCCGGGTGTCAGCTAATTATCATAGCTGACACCTGGCACAATGTGTCAGGGGTGGTCACGGACCGCCCCCGACACGTTAACCCCTTGCACACCGCGATCAAACACGATCGCGGTGTACCGGGGGTTAAAGGGAAGCATCGGCAGGGAGGGGGCTCCCTCCGTGCTTCCCTGAGCCCCCCACGGCAGCGCAATGTGCAGCGCTGCTGCGGGGGGCTCTTTCCCTACAGGCCCCCCGGATCCAAGATGGCGACGGGGGCCTGCAGGGAGCTGACTTCCTCACTGCCTGCAAAGCGCAGGCATGAGGAAGTCTGCAGCAGTGCCTGTGACAGATCGCTGATCTGTCACAGTCATCTGTGATGTGACAGTTCAGCGATCTGTCACAGGACAGTGATGTCCCACCTGGGACAAGGTAATAAAGTTAAAAAAAAAAAAAAAAGTGTTAAAAATAATTTTAAAAAAATCGCTAAATAAATTAGTAAAAAAAAAAAAAATATTCCCCAATAAATCCATTTTTCAAAATAAAAAAAAACAAAAACAATAAAAGTACACATATTTGGTATCGCCGCGTCCGTAATGACCTGCCCTATAAAACTGTCCCATTAGTTAACCCCTTTAGCGAACCCCTTAAAAAATAAAAAACGAAGCAAAAAATAATGATTTATTATCATACCACCGAACAAAAAGTGCAATAACGCGCGACCAAAAAGACGCATATAAATATCCATGGTACCGCTGAAAACGTCATCTTGTCCCGCAAAAAACGAGCCGCCATACAGCATCATCCGCAAAAAAATAAAAAAGTTATAGCTCACAGAATAAAGCGATACAAAAATAATTATTTTTTATATAAAATAGTTTTCATTGCAAAAAACCGACAAAACATAAAAAAAGACCCAAATGAGGTATCTCTGTAAGCGTACTGACCCGAAGAATAAAACCGCTTTATCAATTTTACCACACGCGGAACGGTGTAAACGCACCCCCCAAAAGAAATTCATGAAACGCTGGTTTTTGTTCATTCTTCGTCCCAAAAATCGGAATAAAAAGCGATCAAAATATGTCACGTGCCCGAAAATGGTACCAATAAAAACGTCAACTCGTCCCGCAAAAAATAAGACCTCACATGACTCGGTGGGTCAAAATACGGAAAAATTATAGCTCACAATATGTGGTGATGCAAAAACTATTTTTACAATAAAAAGCGTCTTTTAGCGTGCGACAGCCGCCAAACATAAAAACCGCCATAAATCGTAAATCAAACCCCCCCGTTATCACACCCTTAGGTAGGGAAAAATAATAAAACTAAAAGAAAATGTATTTATTTCCATTTTCCCGCTAGGGTTAGGGTTAGGGTAGGGTTAGGGCTAGGGTTAGGGTTAGGGCTAGGGTTAAGGCTAGGGTTAGGGTTAGGGCTAGGGTTAAGGTTAGGGCTAGGGCTAGGGCTCAGATTAGGGTTAGGGGTGTGTTGAGGTTAGGGTTGGAGTTATAATTGGGGGGTTTCCACTGTTTGGGCACATCAGGTGCTCTCCAAAGGCAACATGGCGTCTGATCTCAATTCCAGCCAATTCTGCGTTGAAAAAGTCAAATGGTGCTCCTTCCCTTCCAAGCTCTGCCATGCGCCCAAACAGTCTTTTACCCCCACATATAGGGTATCAGCCTACTCAGGACAAATTACAAAACAACTTTTGGGGTCCAATTTCTCCTGTTACCCTTAGGAAAATAAAAAATTGGGGGCAAAAATATAATTTTGCGGAAAAAAATGTTTTTTTTATTTTCACGCCCAGGCGTTATAAACTTCTGTGAAGCACTGGGGGGGTTCAAAGTGCTCACCACACATCTAGATAAGTTCATTAGGGGGTCTAGTTTCCAAAATGGGGTCACTTGTGGGGGGTTTCCACTGTTTAGGTACATCAGGGGCTCTCCAAACGCACATGACACCCACAGACCAATCCATCAAAGTCTGCATTCCAAAACGTCACTACTTCCCTTCCGAGCCCCGACGTGTGCCCATACAGTAGTTTTCTCCCACATATGAGGCATCAGCGTACTCAGGACAAATTGGACAACAACTTTTGTGGTTCAATTTCTCCTGTTACCCTTGGGAAAATAAAAAAATTGGGGACTAATTGATCATGTTTGTGGAAAAAATACGATTTTTTTATTTTCATGCCTGGGCATTATAAACTTCTGTGAAGCCCTTGGGGGTTCAAAGTGCTCACCACACATCTAGATAAGTTCCTCAGGGGGTCTAGTTTCCAAAATGGGATCATTTGTGGGGGGTTTCCACTGTTTAGGTACATTAGGGGCTCTCCAAAGGCAACATGACACCCACAGACCATTCCATCAAAGTCTGCATTCCAAAACGTCAGTACTTCCCTTCCGAGCCCCGACGTGTCCCCATACAGTAGTTTTCGCCCACATATGGGGTGTCAGCGTACTCAGGACAAATTGGACAACAACTTTTGGGGTCTAATTTCTCCTGTTACCCTTGGGAAAGTAAAAAAATGGGGACTAAAAGATGATGTTTGTGGAAAAAATACGATTTTTTTATTTTCACGCCCGGACGTTATAAACTTCAGTGAAGCACTGGGGGGTTCAAAGTGCTCACCACACATCTAGATAAGTTCCTTGGGGGGTCTAGTTTCCAAAATGGTGTCATTTGTGGGGGGTTTCTACTGTTTTGGTACATCAGGGGCTTTCCTAATGCGACATGGTGTCCGATCTCAAGTCCAGCCAAAAACGTCAAATGGCGCTGCTTCCCTTCCGAGCTCTGCCATGCGCCCAAATAGTGGTTTACACCCACATGTGGGGTATCAGCGTACTCAGGACAAATTGCACAATATCTTTTAGGGTCTTGTTACTTTTGGAAAAATAAGAATTGAGGGTGAAAAGATCATTTTTGTGGAAAAAATATGATTTTTTAATTGTACTGCTGTACGTTATAAACTTCTGTGAAGCCCTTGGGGGTTCAAAGTTCTCACCACACATCTAGATAAGTTCCTTGGGGGGTCTAGATTCCAAAATGGTGTCATTTGTGGGGGGTTTCCACTGTTTTGGTACATCAGGGGTTTTCCAATCGCGACATGGTGTCCGATCTCAAATCTAGCCAAAAACGTCAAATGGCGCTGCTTCCCTTCCGAGCTCTGCTATGCGCCCAAATAGTCATTTACACCCACATATGGGGTATCAGCGTACTCAGGACAAATTGCACAATAACTTTAAGGGTCCTATTACCCTTGGAAAAATAAAAATTGGGGGTGAAAAGATCATTTTTGTGGAAAAAATATGATTTTTTAATTGTACCGCTGTACGTTATAAACTTCTGTGAAGCCCTTGTGGGTTCAAAGTTCTCACCACATATCTAGATAAGTTCCTTGGGGGGTCTAGTTTGCAAAATGGGGTCACTTGGGGGGTTTCCACTGTTTAGGTACATCAGGGGCTCTCCAAACGCGACATGGCGTCCGATCTGAATTCCAGCCAATTTTGCATTGAAAAAGTCAAACGGCGCTCCTTCCCTACTGAGGTCTGCCATGCGCCGAAACAGTGGTTCCCCCCCACATATCAGGTATCAGTGTACTCAGGACAAATTGCACAATAACTTTTGCAGTCCAATTTCTCCTGTTACCCTTGGTAAAATAAAGAAAATTGAACCTGAAGTATTTTTTTTGTGAAAAAAAGTTAAATGTTCATTTTTTTTTAATATTCAAAAAATTCCTGTGATGCACCTAAAGGGTTAATAAACTTCTTGAATGTGGTTTTAAGCAACTTAAGGGGTGCAGTTTTTAGAATGGTGTCACTTTTGGGTATTGGCTTCAAATGTGAAGTGGTCCCTAAAAATAAAATGGTGTTGCAAAAATGAGAAATCGCTGGTCAATTTTTAACCCTTATAACTTCCTAACAAAAAAAAATTTTGGTTCCAAAATTGTGCTGATGTAAAGTAAACATGTGGGAAATGTTATGTATTACGTTTTTTTGTGTGCCGTATCGCTGTGATTTAAGGGCATAAAAATTCAAAGTTGGAAAATTGCGAAATTTTCAAAATTTTCGCCAAATTTCCATTTTTTTCACAAATAAACGCAAGTTATTTGAATGCAATTTTACCACTAACATGAAGTACAATATGTCACGAGAAAACAATGTCAGAATCACCGGGATCCATGGAAGCGTTCCAGAGTTATGACCTCATAAAGGTACAGTGGTCAGAATTGTAAAAATTGGCCCGGGAGTTAACGTGCAAACCACCCTTGGTAGTGAAGGGGTTAAAAACATTTAAAAAGTCATAGATAAGACAATAAACCCTGCTAGCCCAAAATAGGACTAAAAAACTCCCCCCAAAAAATACATGGTATGCACAAATAGTTAATGTTGGCTCATGTCACAGGGAACAGTATATGGAGCAAAAGAATGCATATAGAGATTAGTAATACTGGCTAAAGAAAATGTGCAGATAAATGTACACATAATAAATAAACTCCATTTGGGACAGATGGAACAATACCTCTATATAGCTCACCAACACGAAGATATAAGTTGAAAACATGCAACCATGGATATGCCTCCCTAACCACAATCACTGTGTGAAATCTATGTAAAATCACAGGGAGGGAAGGAGAAATTCCCAAAAATGCACGATGTAATAATCCCAAAGAATCTATGAACAAAAGAACCACATAAGTATAGCAAATATCATTCCCTCCAAGTGGAAGCTAGGTATACTCAAATAGGCATATCTATTGCAGTGGGAGCTTGTGGAAGTGCCTGACGTGTGTCGCCACCCCAAGGAGGCTTCGTCAGGGGCAAGTGGCTATACCCAGAGCGTATCCTATATATGTATTCCACAAATTAGTGAATAAATAGCGTGCAGCTGCAGTGTTGCCTCGTCACACACATACCTATTAGAGGCGGCGGCACGTCCACAGAGGATGGAATAGGAGCACATACACATCACACGTGCACAGAGAAATAATGAGATAGACCCTGGAAGTATATTGGACGCGCAGGTCTCAAAGCAATCGGCGCCTGCGCAGTCATAGTGTTAACCCGATGTAATAACTAACATCAATCTCTGACAAAGATCGACGCCTGCGCACTCGCATAATACCTCCTCACAGCACTCACATCCAAGCCGGATGTGCGTCACAGAAGGAGGAGAGTAATCATGGTAACAGAACAAACAAATACACATGTTATGCACTGTAGAAAGAGCAATCGCACAAGAGAAATACATCAAGCACGATTCTGGTACATAAGAGATGTTATAATAATAATTGTTGAGAAAGTTGATCGCTGTTATTCTATACAAATATGTCGCGATAGATAGTCCAGCATAGAGAATGTGCAATGGTCTTTAAAGGGTCAACGCATGCGCAGTTATATACCACCTCCTACATGTGTCAATTGCCGAATAAAAATCAGCGCTTACAAAAACATGGTAGAACATCAAGAGCCTTGAGGAGTATATTAGATTTGGCTTGTCCCTAGGGGGTTAAGGGTACAGATATTTCCAGCCTGGGAGGCGGATTGTTCTTTCCAGAAAACCTGGGAGAGAGGTCTTTTTCAATGTTCCTCCATAATTATGAATTTACTTATTGAGCACGATCGCTCTTTGTTATCTAAAATCAAAGAGAAAATTAAAACTTGTGAACAGAGATTGAGTACATTTGATACCAAGTTGTTAGTTGAGCCCTTCCAGGCTAGATTAAAATCTACCATTGACCAATATGAGAAGGATATTATTGGTGGTAAGAAACATAAATTTAAACGGGATCAGTTGGATTTTAAAAATGGTAAAGCGTATAGGTGGATCCATAAGGGTAATAAAAGACGTATCTACCCTGACAAGAGCAATGTCAAGGATATCCCTTCAGCAGTCGAATCACAATCTAGTGATTTTTTTATCTTCGGAACAAAGCGACACAGAAGGCGCAGTAGGAGGGGCAAGCGAAGAAAGGCTTCTCAGAAAAAAGACCAGGGGATATCAATGGTGGTCCCCCAAATATCAGAGGAACACTCGACAGAACCAGAGGCGATGATGTCTATCTTGAATTCCCCCCCATCCACTGGCTATTTAGGCAACATAGGTAAGCTTCAAATTATCAACCTATCTGATTATGAGCTGTCTGCTATTGAAACATCGGTACTTAGGCGTGGATTGTCTTTTTGTCCTACTAACATGCTTGATAAATTCACTTTCATCAAAGACCTGTACTTATTTTGCTGACAATTGACATTTAAATTACTTTATCACCAACCATCTGTCATCGATAGTTTACCCATGGAGGACAGGCAAACTTTCAGAGATCTGGTTTCTCTGCTTGAGGAAAATGAAAATCTGTCTTCCAGAAAACGATTTTCGGGGAGGACACCGTCGCAAGCAACCCCATCCCTGTCACCTTTTCCAGTTGTCCAGATATTCTTCGATTCAGTGTCTCGAGATATTCGATCCCTTGATACGAAAATCAATCATTTGAATAATGTGAGTAAATCTGAAAAGAAGGCTATACGGGATTTGGGAAACAATAGGGATTTGGTGATTAGGGAGGCGGACAAAGGTGGTAATGTTGTCATTTGGCCTGTGGATTTGTATATGAAAGAAGCGAAAAGACAACTTAACAACTCCTTATGTTACCAGGTACTTCCATCGGATCTCACCTCTTGTTTTAAATCCAAATTGGATAAATTGTTACAGGCTGCCTTCACATTTGGGTGCATCGACAAGACAGAAAGAGACTTTCTGACTACCCACCACCCGAGAGTCCCTACATTTTACATGCTACCTAAGGTGCCTAAGTGTCTACGGTAGCCGCCAGGTAGACCCATTGTATCCGGCATCGGGGGTATTTTTGAACGGCCATGTATTTATGTTGATTTTTTTCTACAACCAATAGTGACATCTTTGGCTTCTTATGTGAGGGACTTCTCTCACTTGTTAACTTTGTTTAAAGATTTAGTGGTTCCATCCACATCCAACATTATTTTGGTTACCCTTGATGTTGAATCTCTTTATACCTGTATTAGGCATGATTTGGGGGCCCTGGCGGTTTCCTTTTTTCTGTAATTTAACTAGTGGAAGTGAGGGGATTTCCCTTCCCACTCTGACGTTTTTGGTCCATTCCAAAACTTTTTTCAATTGTAGATCAAGAAATTTAGTCTATGCACTGATTTGTAAGTGCCCTAAAATCTATGTGGGCCAGACAACCCAGGAACTTAGAAAGAGGATCCAGCAACACCTCTCAAACATCAATACCGCTAAATCGGATAAGGAGAAAGGTAAAACCCTCACATCGGTTGCTTTGCGTTTCTTAAACAAACATGGTGGTTGCAGTAGGGGTGTTAGGGTTATGGGCCTAGAATCCATTCAGACTAACATTCGAGGGGGCAATATCACCTTGGAACTTCTTAAGTGTGAGTCAAAGTGGATATTTAATTTGCGGAGCCTCTCACCAATGGGGCTTTTATAAACAACTGTGACCCTTGTATTATTTGGATTCGGCCTATTGCCTCCGTGTGTTTGTCTGGATGGTTGGACATTGATAGTACCTTCTCTTTTTGCCTTTACAGGTATTTTCGGACAAACATTGGACTTGAATATTGGACCACCATCATGAATCACCTTTTTGAGAACCCTTGAGCGTGGACTTTGTTGTTGGAATATATTAATACCTTTTGGCAATTGTTTTGTGTGTCTATTCCTCTTTGTTTGTTCCACGCTGAGGGGTATCGAGTCGGTCTCTTTCTTGGCATCTTTTCTTTTTTTGAATAAAATGTATGTTTTTTGTCCTTTATATCTATTGAAGGAGGAGCTTGTGGAAAGTATTTGGAGGATTATTTCCCTCCATTTTTCATCTGTTATAGTCTTAGGCAGGCTCTATTTCTAAGGAGGGGTTGTTTATTTCCTCTCTTTATCCTGTATTGATATAGAATGCCTATGGCATTTCAATATTTGGATTCTTACAATTTTGATGACCATTCCATCTTGGTCAAGACATGGTATAACAAAAATTCATTTTTGGGGAGTATTTACCTCTTAACAACAATCTACAGGGAGCAGTTGGGTAAATGTATTTCTGTTTATCCTACTCTGAGAATAAATATTGTAATTTTCCCTATAATTGATTACCTTGATGTTGATCATTTTATATGTAGGTGTTCTTCTTTGTGGGTACCTATGCTTTTATGTATATTGAACCTTACCATAAACTAATGAATTTGTCTACTGTTCATACGATGTGACATGGTTTCACTGGTATGCCACCAGGCTCTTTGGTCCTTGTGGGCTATTTGATACAGCCTGTGTGCATTATCTAAACTGAGTCATGAGTAGAGTTGAGCGATACCGTCCGATACTTCAAAGTATCGTATCGGATGGTATCGGCCGATCTTTAAAAAAAGTATCGGTATCGCCGATTCCGATACCGGAAGTCCCATTCAAGTCTATGGGACTTCCGGTATCGGAATAAGAAAAACCCTTTCCTGCCCTTGTACAGCCTCTCTGGGGTCTGTACGGGCCTTTCGGGGGGCTGTGCCGGCCTGCCAGGGGGTCTGTGCAGGCTCCGGTGGTCTGTGCCGGCCTGCCGGGGGGCTGTGCAGGCTCCGGGGGGCTGTGCCGGCCTGCCGGGGGGCTGTGCAGGCTCCGGTGGGCTGTGCCGGCCTGCCGGGGGGCTGTGCCGGCCTGCCGGGGGGCTGTGCAGGCTCCGGGGGGCTGTGCCGGCCTGCCGGGGGGCTGTGCAGGCTCCGGGGGGCTGTGCCGGCCTGCCGGGGGGCTGTGCCGGCCTGCCGGGGGGCTGTGCCGGCTTCGGGGGTCTGTGCAGGCATCGTCCGATGGGACTACAAGTCCCATCGGGCGATGCCTGCTACCATGACAGTGATTGACACATTAGCCAATGATGGGACAGTAGTAGTCCCATCATCCGGCTAATGTGTTAAATGTAAAAAAAAAAAAAAAAATTACATGCTACATACATACAACATGCATACTACATACATGCTACATTCATACTACATACTACATACATGCTACATTTATACTACATAAATACTACATGCAACATACATACTACATATATACTACATACATACTACATATATACTACATGCATGCTACATACATACTACATGCTACATACTACATACATACTACATGCATGCTACATACATACTACATGCTACATACATACTACATATATACTACATGCATGCTACATACATACTGCATGCTACATACATACTACATATATACTACATGCATGCTACATACATACTACATGCTACATACATACTACATGCTACATACATACTACATATATACTACATACATACTACATACTACATACATGCTACATTCATACTACATAAATACTACATGCAACATACATACTACATATATACTACATACATACTACATATATACTACATGCATGCTACATACATACTACATGCTACATACTACATACATACTACATGCATGCTACATACATACTACATGCTACATACATACTACATATATACTACATGCATGCTACATACATACTGCATGCTACATACATACTACATATATACTACATGCATGCTACATACATACTACATGCTACATACATACTACATGCTACATACATACTACATATATACTACATACATACTACATACTACATACATGCTACATTCATACTACATAAATACTACATGCAACATACATACTACATATATACTACATACATACTACATATATACTACATGCATGCTACATACATACTACATGCTACATACTACATACATACTACATGCATGCTACATACATACTACATGCTACATACATACTACATATATACTACATGCATGCTACATACATACTGCATGCTACATACATACTACATATATACTACATGCATGCTACATACATACTACATGCTACATACATACTGCATGCTACATGCATGCTACATACATACTACATACATACATACCACATATATACTACATACATACAATACATTCATACAATACATACATAGACATACAGTACATATAACATAGAGTAACATACTTACCAATACTTGTCACATTGTTCCCCGAAGCCATTGTCGTCTACGGAATAAATATTAACATAACAAACCACAAAAATACTCACCCACGATCCGAAGCAGTCCACGAGTGTGTCCCACGACGATCTTGGGTAGAGAACTGCAGCATCAGATGATGCTGCCGTTCTCTACGGGCTGCAGGAATCCAATGACGGAAGGTAGGTATCCTTCCGCACTGTATTCCTCCGCCACTTAAAAAAAAAAAGTCCCTAGTCTCACTTTATGCCATTGCTGTGTGGGAATTTCCCACGCAGCAATGGCATAAAGTGAGACTAGGGACTTTTTTTTTTTTAAGTGGCGGAGGAATACAGTGCGGAAGGATACCTACCTTCCGTCATTGGATTCCTGCAGCCCGTAGAGAACGGCAGCATCATCTGATGCTGCAGTTCTCTACCCAAGATCGTCGTGGGACACACTCGTGGACTGCTTCGGATCGTGGGTGAGTATTTTTGTGGTTTGTTATGTTAATATTTATTCCGTAGACGACAATGGCTTCGGGGAACAATGTGACAAGTATTGGTAAGTATGTTACTCTATGTTATATGTACTGTATGTCTATGTATGTATTGTATGAATGTATTGTATGTATGTAGTATGTATGTGGTATGTATGTAGCATGTAGTATGTATGTAGCATGCATGTAGTATATATGTAGTATGTATGTATGTATGTAGCATGTAGTATGTATGTAGCATGCATGTAGTATGTATGTAGCATGCATGTAGTATGTATGTAGCATGCATGTAGTATATATGTAGTATGTATGTAGTATGTATGTGGTATGTATGTAGCATGTAGTATGTATGTAGCATGCATGTAGTATGTATGTAGCATGCATGTAGTATGTATGTAGTATGTATGTAGCATGCATGTAGCATGTATGTAGTATGTATGTAGTATGTATGTAGTATGTAGCATGTATGTAGTATGTATGTGGTATGTATGTAGCATGTAGTATGTATGTAGCATGCATGTAGTATATATGTAGTATGTAGTATGTATGTGGTATGTATGTAGCATGCAGTATGTATGTAGCATGTATGTAGTATGTATGTAGTATATATGTAGTATGTATGTAGCATGTAGTATGTATGTAGCATGCATGTAGTATGTATGTAGTATGTATGTAGCATGCAGTATGTATGTAGCATGTAGTATGTATGTAGCATGCATGTAGTATGTATGTAGTATTTTTTTTTTTTTTTTTTTAACATTTAACACATTAGCCGGATGATGGGACTACTACTGTCCCATCATTGGCTAATGTGTCAATCACTGTCATGGTAGCAGGCATCGCCCGATGGGACTTGTAGTCCCATCGGACGATGCCTGCACAGACCCCCGAAGCCTGCACAGCCCCCCGGCAGGCCGGCACAGCCCCCCGGCAGGCCGGCACAGCCCCCCGGAGCCTGCACAGCCCCCCGGCAGGCCGGCACAGCCCCCCACAGGGTGCACAGACCACCGGCAGGCCGGCACAGCCCCCCGGCAGGCCGGTACAGACCCCGGGCAGTCCACACAGCCCCCCCGGCAGGCCGGCACAGCCCCCCGGCAGGCCGGCAGAGACCCCCGGAAGGCCCGAAATGACGGCGCATCATGATGCGCACACACCGCGCATCATGATGACGTCAGTCTGTCAATCAACTTTGAACTTCCGATTCCGATGCCGAATTCCGATATTGAAAAAATATCGGAAGTCGGTATCGGAATTCCGATACAGCAAGTATCGGCCGATACCCGATACTTGCGGTATCGGAATGCTCAACACTAGTCATGAGTAACTTTATACGTGCTCCTTTTTTCTATTTGGACGTATGGATGCATCTTTGACTCTATCTTTTGAGCCTTGTTATATCTACTGTACTATTCTTCAATTGTCTACTAGACCATCCAACTCTTATATATGTGTTTACACGTTATAATACTGTGTGTTCTTTTCTGCATTTGGGTTCAGTTGCGTTCTTTTACAATGATATTGCATCTGAACACCTGATAGTCCTTTGGCTATTGCGGGGTGACTGTTCCCGGGACATCTATAATGGTAGCATTTCTACCTATGCTTATCAATGTACATGAATCTTCATTTGATGATCTGTTTTCCAGTCTAGTATTGGATACACCCATTATGTGTGACCTTGTACATTGAATTATACTCTTGGTCGCTATTGTTACTCCTTTCTCGCTTGGGATTTAATCCTTTTCTTTATGTGAGTAGGTGGCATGTGATTGTGCAGGCGCGAAAAAATCTTTCTGCCAAGGGCTACAATATACCTTTTGGTTTTATTTAGATGCGCTTAACATCAGGTTATCTATTGTGGTACATTAACATCTCATTATCAGCAATTGATACTTTCAAGGGGCTGTATGTTACTTGCAGGCGCCAATTATTTCAGACTATCGGCTGATATATTTTTTATTCTTTAGATGGGTATATAGTTGGATTACTTTGATATATTGATACATAATATAATAGCGATCGTTGTTCTTATTACAGTATTATCTGTGCATTAGGATTGTGGTGCGATTGTTATCTTCAGAGTTTTCAACGTACCGTGTATTTATTTCTTTCGTTACCATAGTAATCCTCCCCCCCTTTGTGACTTATTTTTGTCATTGTTTGTGAGGAGGTGGTATCTGAGTACGCAAGCGCTGATTTTTATTCGGCAATTGACACATGTAGGAGGTGGTATATAACTGCGCATGCGTTGACCCTTTAAAGACCATTGCACATTCTCTATGCTGGACTATCTATCGCAACACATTTGTATAGAATAATAGCGATCGACTTTCTCAACAATTATTATTATAACATCTCTTATGTACCAGAATCGTGCTTGATGTATTTCTCTTGTGCGATTGCTCTTTCTACAGTGCATAACATGTGTATTTGTTTGTTCTGTTACCATGATTACTCTCCTCCTTCTGTGACGCACATCCGGCTTGGATGTGAGTGCTGTGAGGAGGTATTATGCGAGTGCGCAGGTGTCAATCTTTGTCAGAGATCGATGTTAGTTATTACATCGGGTTAACACTATGACTGCGCAGGCGCCGATTGCTTTGAGACCTGCGCGTCCAATATACTTCCGGGGTCTATCTCATTATTTCTCTGTGCACGTGTGATGTGTATGTGCTCCTATTCCATCCTCTGTGGACGTGCCGCTGCCTCTAATAGGTATGTGTGTGACGAGGCAACACTGCAGCTGCGCTCTATTTATTCATTAATTTGTGGAATACTTATATAGGATACGCTCTGGGTATAGCCACTTGCCCCTGACGAAGCCTCCTATAAGAATAGCCCCTAAATATCAGTTTGTGATGCTTACAGCAGACGATGGGTTTACCAGCAGTTAGCAAGTTTAGGTTTAAGGGTACCGTTACACATAGTGATGCACCAGCGCTCCTGACAAAGATATGGATCAATGGTGCATCGCTAAGTGGTCGCTAGTGAGCTGCCACACAGGCAGATCTCACCAGCGACATCGCTGGGGTCGGGGGTCGCTACTTACCTGTCAGACGCTGCGATCCTGACGTCCTCCCGCCCACGTCCACACGTTGCTCGTCGGCGCCACAGGAAGCCCAGCAGGAAGCGCTCGACGAGAAATGGTCCAGGACCTTCTCGCGCGATCAGCGATAACCAGCGGGGGAGCCGGTCGGAGGTAAGCATCACATGTAGCGATATCGCTAGCAATATCTCTGCTACGTCACAAAATTGGTGACTTAACAGCGATATTGCTAGCGATATCGCTATGTGTAACGGGGGCTTAACCCACACGTCTGAGGCTTTGTAGAAATCACAGGTGTTTGCAAAGATGATAGCAAGAGAAGATACTGGATGGTAGTAAACTCCAAACAGCAACTAAACACATTAAAGTTTGACAGCCAGACAGACGCAATGGACTGTGACAGACACAAGGCCAGTGGTGTGCCTTTTAACCCCTTGGGAGATTGTCACTGAATATTGCCGATCCACTTGTAAAACATGATATGGAGCACAACAAAAGGAGGTGGCCATAGGGGAAGCTAGAGGAACTTGGCCCAGGAGACGAGACAGGTGAGTCACAATTTGGAAGATGTCGAACATAATGTGGTTTTAATTATTAAAATATTATTTATTCATAAAGAATAAGCAAAACCAACTGGTGGCTTCACCTAATTTATAATATTTAATTTTGTAGGCTTTGATATGCCTTTTTTAAGTGTAGTTTGGTGGAAAATGTCAGAGGCGGAGGAAGTAACTAGCTTCTCCACCCATGTGGTCTTTGCAATAGAAAGCAATATAATTGGCAGCTTGAAACAAAACTGCACGAATAAAAATAATTAGACCTTTTAAAAACCAAACAAAAATGTATTCAATAGTACAAGAATATAAAGGAAAGACGTGGGGACCTTACCAAATAAATATAGTTCTTAATGTACATCCTGGGGCACATAGCAAGAACAGCTTTTGTTAAGTTCTCTGGAAATACACTTTATACTCTTTGTGTTGCAGAAGAACATATTAGCAATATACAGACACACATGGTAAGGAATAAAAGTCAAACTGGCAGGCTCGAGAAAAGTAAAGTATGAGAATTACGGTGTATATTGGTGTTGCTTGCAAAACGAACACAACATAAACTATAAGAGCGCATAGATGAAAGGCATGCAGTGTTTCTTCTATAATTTACACCACATGGGGTTTTGTACCTAACCAGAGCTACACATGAAGCAACAAGAAAGGATATTTATAAGTCTGAACTGCAGAGGTAAGGTAATTAGAATGATCCCAAGAACTTAGAAAGAGACTTTATGTTCAAAAATAGATTTCCTGAGCCTATCATACATTTACTGTATAAAATCAGTCTCTCGGTGATCAGTGCTTATTTTTAAAGGGGTTGGTTAAAAAATGTGTTTAAGTAATAAAACACCCATTACTCACCAATTCAGTCCTCTGCAACTCCAATGCTCCACACTGATCCTTCAGTGATAATGTCATGTCCATCATTCACGCGACCACTGCAGTCAATCATTGGGCTCGGTTGTCACTTGCTGTACATGAAAGTTTTACCACTGCAGTGTTCATGTGCACTAAGTATGGAAATGATGTCAATGCTGCAGGACTAGTGAGGATTAATTAAATGAATAGTGGATATCTAAAGACACATTTTATATAGTTTACTCATTTTTTAAAAATGCTACACAAAATTTTGTGACTTAATGGGACTTAACCTGCAAAAGCAAGTCTACCTATGGCTACAATGATGGAAAAATAAAGAAGTAATGAATCTTAGAGTGCAGTAAACCACAACTTTTTTTTAATTTTATGAAATGTACTATTATTGTATAAAAGTAGTAGATTATAAAAAAAACTTCTCTATACATATTTGGTATTGCCACTATTGTACCAACCCAGAAATTAAAAAGATGACATGTGTGCTGCATGTGGATATCATCAATTTGAAACACAAAAAGACAATTACAAATTGCTGTTTTCTTTCTATTTCCTTTAAAAAAAACAAGTGATACAAGTAAATTAATAACTATACCAAGAAATAATTATTATTCCACAAAATAAAAACCATAAAAATCCAAATTAGACCTGGCAATGGAAATGGGGTGAGCTATCAGGCTAAACAACTTAGGAATTTTTAAAGTGGCATCATTTAAAGGGTTTTCTAATCTTTATGACCAAACTGCTCTCCAGTCTCCCCACTTCCTTCTTGCTGGGGGTTGTGCGGTTAAGATCATTGATAGTTCTGGCCAGTGACATGTTGGAGCTACTGGCCTGAACTGTGCGTTCTCCTTTTCTGCTAGAAGAGGTAGCTTTACCTCTGCATCATCGGAGGTGCATAAGGGCACTGAGGCTAGCCAGATCCAGGATTCTGGACAGCTTCAGAACAGCACTTGCCAGCTGTATACCAAAGAACTTGCAAGGGCGTGATTCTTGCCTAGGAGACCATGCACTCAAAAATTAGAGATGAACGAGCACTAAAATGATCGGGTGCTCGTTGTTCGAACTGAGCAATTGTTAATACTATTATGCTCGTTTCGAGTAACGAGTATAATGGGAGTCAAAGGGAAAGCTGAGCTTTTTTCCAGTAGACCCTACAAAAATGTCTGGGGAATAACAAACAAGTTATAGAGAATGATTTAGGGCATTGTGTCAAACATACAAAAATTCTGTATATAACAATGCCAAAACTAGGTATGGACATGTCACTCAGGGTCAGTACAATTAAATTAAATCTGAAAAAAGTGTACACAAAAAACAAAAATGAAAAAGGTACAAATTTTACTAAATAGAAAAAATACATAAAAAAAACAGACAAGGTTTAAAAAGTGGGAAACCACAAATGGCACCAAAACACACAATAAGACGAGAGGGTGGATGCACATAATAAGTATATCTAATAAGTAACTTTCTAACACAAACATCAGAAACACCATGTAGTCATGGTATTTCATATCAGAAAGTACAAAAGAAATTTACACAGTAAATATGTAAAAGAGCGCAAACATTATCTCCTGTGGGTGATGGTGTCAGCCCCTAAACACGTTTCGGCATCTGCCTTCTTCTGGGGGTCAGCCTTTTTCTGGGGGTGGCATCACACCGACAAGAGCACAGTTTTATAATCCACAGAGACCAATCAGTAAATAGATAACAAAGAACAATTTATTAACAGCATTTCTAAGTGGTCAGGTATACACAGGTATATCCAAAACGACATATCTAAAATAAGTGGAAGGATGGGCTGCTTAAAATGTTTAGGGAGTAGTAAACACAAGAGAGCCAATTGTATAATGAAGGGATGTTACTCAAGATTATACAATTCAGTGTTTGGGGTGAATTGTCTAACAAAGTGTCCAATTACAAATGTTTAACCCCTTTCTGTCATGTGACGTACTATCCCGTCCATGTGCCCTGGGACTTAATTCCCAGGGACGGGATAGTACGTCACAGCGATCAGCGGCGCCCACGTGGTGAGCGCCGCTGATCGCGGCCGGGTGTCAGCTGATTATCACAGCTGACACCCGGCACAATGTGTCAGGGGCGGTCACGGACAGCCCCCGACACGTTAACCCCTTGCACACCGCGATCAAACACGATTGTGGTGTACCGGGGGTTAAAGGGAAGCATCGGCAGGGAGGGGGCTCCCTCCGTGCTTCTCTGAGCCCCCCACAGCAGCGCAATGTGCAGCGCTGCTGCGGGGTTTTCCATCCCTGCAGGTCCCCGAATCCAAGATGGCGACGGGGACCTTCGGGGGCCTGCAGGGAGCTGGCTTCCTCAGTGCCTGCAAAGCGCAGGCATGAGGAAAGCCTGTGCAGTGCCTGTGACAGATCGCTGATCTGTCACAGTGATCTGTGATGTGACAGATCAGCGATCTGTCACATGACAGGTATGTCCCCCCTGGGACAATGTAATAAAGTTAAAAAAAAGTGTAAAAATAATTTAAAAAAAATCGCTAAATAAATTAAAAAAAAAAAAAATATTCCCTAAAAAATTCATTTTTTGGAAATAAAAAAAAAACAATAAAAGTACACATATTTGGTATTGCCGCGTCCGTAACGACCTGCCCTATAAAACTGTCCCACTAGTTAAACCCTTTAGCGAACCCCTTAAAAAATAAAAATGAAAAACTGAGTAAAAAATAATGATTTATTATCATACCGCCAAACAAAAAGTGCAATAACGCGCGATCAAAAAGATGTATATAAATATCCATTGTACCGCTGCAAACGTCTTCTTGTCCCGCAAAAAAACGAGCCACCATACAGCATCCTCAGCAAAAAATAAAAAAGTTATTGCTCACAGAATAAAGCAATGCAAAAATAATTATTTTTTATATAAAATTGTTTTTATTGCATAAAAGTGCCAAAACATAAAATAAGACCTAAATGAGGTATCGCTGTAACTGTACTGACCCAAGGAATAAAAGGGCTTTATTAATTTTACTGCAGGCGGAACGGTGTAAACGCACCCCCCCAAAAGAAATTCATGAAATGCTGGTTTTTGTTCATTCTGCGTCCCAAAAATCAGAATAAAAAGCGATCAAAAGATGACACGTGCCCGAAAATGATTTAATTGCGCACACTGCTCTGACAAGAGGGGGAGAGAACATCACAGGTACGAGTCAGACCACGCCCATGTAAATGCGTGGATGAGGGGCGAGTCACATGACCGAGGCGCCGGGCCATAAGTCACGCCCCGGGATGCTTACCCATGCCACACCGACAGGCTCGTGCACACAGCAGGCGCAGCAGATTACAACACGGAAGCAGTAATATATTGCCATCTTTCATCATTATATACATATCTGTAATAGAACCCGTGGAACATAACTAACAGGAAATAAGGGAATAATGTTAGTGTTATTACTTACACATAGAGAAATGAATAAACACTATTCTACCAATCATAGATCAGCATATACAGTATATATCGTGGTGACAAGTAAGAAACTATATCAGTCTAATTGAAAATCCTTTTTAGAAAATACAAAAATTATTAGATTAAACACCACCATACTATAAAATGTAAATACATAATAGATTGGTCATAATATGATAATGTCAGCACACCGATCGCTATTCTAAAAAAATAAACAAGAATAAGAAGAAAAGAAATATAAGAAATAACCAAAGCAGGTAAAGAAATTGATAGTAATAAATAAATTGTTCCAATAGGATATTCTCCAATGTATAGATCATATAATTGTCCCACCCATAATGTTATTCCATCAGGGGTACCAAAATAGGTCATTCAACAAGGAAACAAGATAATCCCTGGGCCACTTCCCTTAGAGAATAAATGATTGGAGATATTGTCCAAAGTCAATCAACTTGATCAATCTGGTCTATATGAATATAATAAACAATAAACATATAAGAAAGATGTGATAAAAATTGAAACAGACGATTTACAGAAATGGAACAAAACTAAGGATCTCATTGAGTTCATGTGGATGCATTGTTCTCAGAGTCCAGATCCACCTTGTCTCCAACCGAGCCAAAGAACGACTAATCTCCCCTCTTCTAACTCCCAGGACTATCCTATCTATTCCCCTTACTTTAAAGGGAAGGTGCCATCCCAAAAAATATTTTTAATTTTGTAAAATATGAAAAATAATTTTAAAAAGTTTGGCATTTCCACTTGTTAACACTAGGGGGAGCAGATACTGAAATTTGGCACAAAAACCTAGTGTACAACTAGCTCACATTACTGTCCTGCAGTAATTATGGGCATACAGTATCCATGATGTTTGATTTTGATATATGATCATGCCCTAAAATGGACACTGTATGGGCGGAATCTGCTGACATCGGTGTGGTGTCACTCCTCTCCTCCCCTACTGGGTGCTTGCTAAGGGAAAAGAGAGGATAACATTTAGGAACACAGTGAGCAGCCATTTTGATGGGGCCTGCAAAGTTATACTGACTGTCTATTCATGTAAAGTCTGGATCAGAACAGGTCACCAATCAGCAGAAATGTTTCCTGGATTTCTGTGGAGCAGACAAGAAGACGGTCCATCCATGTGTATAAAACACAGCGCTCTATGTACAATCCCTGGCACCGAACAGGGTGCCCCCCACAGACCAGCACACTGCTCTCCTGAAATACTCTGTGCTGCTGTCACCCTGCTCCTTCCCCCATACATCTCCCTCTCTGACCCCCCATAGACCAGCACACTGCTCTCCTGAAATACTCTGTGCTGCTGTCACCCTGCTCCTTCCACCATCTATCAGGCCCCTGTCGCCTCGCTTTCACACATCGCCAGGACAGGATCTGAGGAGAGGAATGGGGTCTTCGGTCACCGAGGATGGCAGGCAGCAAGGATTCTGGGAGCAGGGTGACAGCAGCACAGAGCATTTCAGGAGAGCAGTGTGCTGGTCTATGGGGGGCACAGAGAGAGATATATGGTGGAGGGAGCGCAGTGACAGCAGCACACAGTATTTCAGGAGAGCAGTGCGCTGGTCTATGGGGGGCACAGAGGGAGATGTATGGTGGAGGAGCAGGGTGACAGCAGCACAGAGTATTTCAGGAGAGCAGTGCGCTGGTCTATGGGGGGCACAGAGGGAGATATATGGGGGAGGAGCAGGGAGACAGCAGCACAGAAATCCAGGAAACATTTCTGCTGATTGATGGCCTGTTCTGATCCAGACTTTGCATGCAAAGACCCCATTCCCCTCCTCAGATTCTGTCCTGGCGATGTGTGAAAGCGAGGCAACAGGTGCAGTCCAGGGTGACGCTGGGAAGCAGGCTGGGGGGGAATGGAGCCATACAGTAACGATAAAAGTGAGACCCCTGTCTTCAGCTGCCTCACCAGCCCTCCCCTGACTGCACCTATTACCCCTGACCCGTGTGCCAGGTGCTTAGCCAGAACCACCCTAGAATGGGTCCCCTTTTAGCAGATCACAAATAATACCGCCATATACTTCACACACAATGCCGCCATATAGATAATACACAATACCACCATGTAGATCACACATAAAACCAGCAGGGTGACAGCAGCACAGAGTATTTCAGGAGAGCAGTATCACACGGCAGAGAATTAGATACACGGCTCAGCAGACAGTATCACACAGGAGAGGATTAGATACATGGCTCAGCAGTCAGTGTCACACAGGAGAGGATTAGATACACGGCTCAGCAGTCAGTGTCACACAGGAGAGGATTAGATACACGGCTCAGCAGGCAGTATCACACAGGAGAGGATTAGATACACGGCTCAGCAGGCAGTATCACAGGAGACAGTATTACAGATATGCCCACACTGGTGAAACTTCCAGCCCCCCCCCAATTATACACTAGACTATGGGCTGTATATGTCACTGTCCTCAGACAGCCATAAAAGCTCTCATAAAAGCAACAGTGTCAGATTACCGGAGATCACTGGGGCTGTGTGTGAGTGAGGAGGTGGAGACAGAGCAGGAGGACAGTGGAGCTGGAGCAGGAAGCACAGTGCAGAAAGTGGAGCTCAGCAGATAGCACTGGGCTACAGTAAAATGGCGCCCAGCCACACCTACAGCAGTGAATGGTGCAGCCCACAGGGACGTGCCCAGTTCACTGCTAATGAGGCTGCATGGTGGGGTCGGGAGCCGACCGCAGTCTCCTATGTCCAGGGACGGCCATATTTGCAGACTGTATGAGTCCTCCACAGATCTGCAAATCAAGATGGCAGCGCCCAGTGGCTACATTAAAACATTATTACAAACAAACCATAAATCCTAGTTAGTACAACATTTGCTGAAACAACATGTTTTGTTACTTACTCTTTTCTTCCAAATTATATAAAATTGTGGCACCTTCCCTTTAAGGCCACTTTGATGATATAATTTGAAGGGTTTAGGCAATGTGCGTAAATGGTTAATGTCTATCTCCTCCTTGGCAGCAGAAATATCATGAACATCTTCTCTCACTCTAACTTTCAGAGCTCTTGTTGTCAACCCAACATAAATCATGTTACACGGGCAACAAGCTTAGTATGTAACTGCTTTTGTTGAACATGTGATTTTCTGAGTAATTTTAAATTCTCTGCTGCCATCAGAGGAGGAAAACACAGTGGCTCTTTCAATATTGGGGCATACCACACATTTACCACATGGGGACATCCCCATCTATAGTTGTGGCCAAAAGTATTGACACCCCTGCAATTCTGTCAGATAATACTCAGTTTCTTCCTGAAAATGATTGCAAACACAAATTCTTTGGTATTATTATCTTCATTTAATTTGTCTTAAATGAAAAAAACACAAAAAGAATTGTCCTAAAGTCAAATTGGACATAATTCCACACCAAACATAAAAAAGAGGGTGGAAAAAAGTATTGGCACTGTTCGAAAAATCATGTGATGCTTCTCTAATTTGTGTAATTAACAGCACCTGTAACTTACCTGTGGCACCTAACAGGTGTTGGTAATAACAAAATCACACTTGCAGCCAGTTGACATGGATTAAAGTTGACTCAACCTCTGTCCTGTGTCCTTGTGTGTACCACATTGAGCATGGAGAAAATAAAGAAGACCAAAGAACTGTCTGAGGACTTGAGAAACCAAATTGTGAGGAAGCATGAGCAATCTCAAGGCTACAAGTCCATCTCCAAAGACCTGAATGTTCCTGTGTCTACCGTGCTCAGTGTCATCAAGAAGTTTAAAGCCCATGGCACTGTGGCTAACCTCCCTAGATGTGGACGGAAAAGAAAAATTGACAAGAGATTTCAACGCAAGATTGTGCGGATGTTGGATAAAGAACCTCGACTAACATCCAAAACAAATTCAAGCTGCCCTGCAGTCCGAGGGTACAACAGTGTCAACCCATACTATCCGTCGGCGTCTGAATGAAAAGGGACTGTATGGTAGGAGACCCAGGAAGACCCCACTTCTTACCCCGAGACATAAAAAAGCCAGGCTGGAGTTTTCCAAAACTTACCTGAAAAAGCCTAAAACATTTTGGAAGAATGTTCTCTGGTCAGATGAGACAAAAGTAGAGCTTTTTGGACAAAGGCATCAACATAGAGTTTACAGGAGAAAAAAAGAGGCATTCAAAGAAAAGAACACGGTCCCTACAGTCAAACATGGCGGAGGTTCCCTGATGTTTTGGGGTTGCTTTGCTGCCTCTGGCACTGAACTGCTTGACCGTGTGCATGGCATTATGAAGTCTGAAGACTACCAACAAATTTTGCAGCATAATGTAGGGCCCAGTGTGAGAAAGCTGGGTCTCCCTCAGAGGTCATGGGTCTTCCAGCAGGACAATGACCCAAAACACACTTCAAAAAGCACTAGAAAATGGTTTGAGAGAAAGCACTGGAGACTTCTAAGGTGGCCAGCAATGAGTCCAGACCTGAATCCCATAGAACACCTGTGGAGAGATCTAAAAATGGCAGTTTGGAGAAGGCACCCTTCAAATATCCGGGACCTGGAGCATTTTGCCAAAGAAGAATGGTCTAAAATTCCAGCAAAGCATTGTAAGAAACTCATTGATGGTTACCGGAAGCGGTTGGTCGCAGTTATTTTGGCTAAAGGTTGTACAACAAAGTATTAGGCTGAGGGTGCCAATACTTTTGTCTGGCCCATTTTTGGAGTTTTGTGAAATGATCAATGTTTTGCTTTTTTGCTTCATTCTCTTTTGTGTTTTTTCATTTAAGACAAATTAAATGAAGATAATAATACCAAAGAATTTGTGTTTGCAATCATTTTCAGGAAGAAGCAGAGTATTATCTGACAGAATTGCAGGGGTGTCAATACTTTTGGCCACAACTGTAGGTCTCTGGGGTTGAGAGAAGGGGAGTAATTTCTGATTGTTTTTGTTGTAATGGCTCTGAACTAATACATCCCTTAAATTTCTACTGTGTCTCGCCGTAATACTTGGTGTGGGAGGTAGGTAGACTCGAAGTGTATGGTCTGCAAGAAGCTTTTTATATCAGGTTCCATTGTGAGTGATATGTAGTAATCAGTGTTGAGCGATACCACCCGATATTGAAAAATATCGGATCGGATTGGATCGGCCGATATCCAAAAAGTATCGGGTATCGCCGATTCCGATCCCGGAAGTCCCATTCAAGTCAATGGAACAGAAATATGGGAATTAAAAAAACCCTTTCTTTCCTTGTAGGTTAATTCTACATGAAGAAAAACAACTACTAATAATGTAGAATGTATTGTGGGAGGTGTAGGAGACATTAAAGCCATAGAGGTTTAGTCCAATCAAATGGAATAGCAGGAATTAAAAAAATTGTTTTAAAGACGTTCGGAGTTACAAAGATATTGACTATGTTAACCTATTTTATATTTTGTCAGATATGTAAGTTTCACTACTTCCATGCTCTTCACCTTCTTTTTTACTTCTCCCACACTTTCTCCTTCATCATCCTCAGCAGCAGCATCTTTTTCATCAACTTCTTCTTCACCTTATTCATCTTCTTCTTCTTCACCTTCTTCCTATTATTCTTTTTTTTACATTCTTCATATTCTTCTTATTCAACTATTATTCTCCTTCATATTCTACTTCTTCATCTTCTTCCTATTCTTCTTCTTCTTCATCATATTCTTATTTGTGACAGGCATTCCTGTAGTTGTTATCTATAAAAGTTTGAAGATTACACCTTCCGTTCTGCCTGTCACAAAAGATTTACAACAGGATTTGTCCGCGTTCAGTTTGGCCTGCAGCAGCAGGCATTTTCCAGGGGCACCACGAGGAGGAACAGACTCACCCCCATACACTGCTTAGTCTTCTTCTGCTTATAATTTAGATAATATCATTTGCTCTGATATTTAGCCTTATGCTTAATGTTCTTCTGCTTTTGGCTTTTCAGCTTCTTGGTCTTCTGTCTCTTGTTGTTCTGCATCTTGGTGGTTGTCTTCATGTTCTTTGTCCTCTTGGTCATCTTCAGGGTCATCTTTTTGGTCTTCTTCGGTGTGGTCTTCAGGGTCGTCGTCTTCAGGGTCGTCGTCAGGGAGATCCAGAGTGAGAACCAAAAACCATTTCACAAGCTCGAACTTGGAAAAGTAGCAGAAGGTACAAGAAGGCTGAGGAACTGCTGAGTACCAGCTGATGGTACTGGAACCCGGATGGTTAGCAGAAGGAACAAGAGCAAATGGAACTAGAGAGGACCAGCTGACGGTGCTGGAACCCGGAGGGGCAGCATAAGGAACAAGAGCCTATGGAAAAACTGTGGACCAGCTGACGGTGCTGGAACACGGTTACTAAGCAGGAGGTACCTGTGCTACAAAGCACTACCAAGGATCAGCAGACGTTGCTAGAACTCGGATACCGAGAAGGAGGCACCTAGGCCAAAGGCACTGCCAAGAACCAGCTGACGGTGCTGGAACCCGGATGGGTAGCAGAAGCTGCAAGAGCAAATGGAACTAGCGAGGACCAGCTGACGGTGCTGGAACCTGGAGGGGCAGCAGAAGGAACAAGAGCCAGTGGCACAACCGTGGACCAGCTGACGGTGCTGGAACACGGTTTCAAAGCAGGAGGTACCTGAGTTAAAAAGCACTACCAAGAACCAGCAGACATTGCTGGAACTCGGATAACGAGAAGGAGGCACCTCGGCCAAAGGCACTGCCGAGAACCAGCTGACGGTGCTGGAACCCAGAGTGGCAGCAGAAGTAGCAAGAGCCAATGGCACAACCGTGGACCAGCTGACGGTGCTGGAACCCAGAGTGGTAGCAGAAGGAACAAGAGCCAATGGCACAACCGTGGACCAGCTGATGGTGCTGGAACCCAGAGTGGCAGCAGAAGGAACAAGAGCCAATTGCACAACCGTGGACCAGCTGACGGTGCTGGAACACGGTTTCAAAGCAGGAGGTACCTGTGCCAAAAAGCACTACCAAGAACCAGCAGACGTTGCTGGAACTCGGATACCGAGAAGGAGGCACCTCGGCCAAAGGCACTGCTGAGAACCAGCTGACTATGCTGGAACCCGGATGGGTAGCAGAAGGTACCCATAATAAACAAAGTTGCAAAGCCGCGAGCAGGCCGCAGTTACCGAAACCCACAGTCCAACAGGGGGTGCTAGTCCTATTAGCACTACGGAACCAGCCTTTATTACCAGAACCCGCAGCCCACATAGGAAGCACCTAAACTGCAGGCACCATAGACTCGGCTAACCCGACCGCAGCACGACCGGACGAGTCGGTGGCAAAGTGACGATGACACTACCCGGAAACAGCAGGCGTGCTGGAACCAGGATGGGCAGGAGGGAGTACCCATGTCAAAGACACTTCTGAGTAGCAACTGGCGATGTTGGAGCCCAGGGTCAATCATGCAGCAGGCTGAGGCCTACTTGGAGCAAGTATAAAATAAGATGTAGTGTGATTTTGGAGGCAGCAGTAGACTTTGTCGTCCACACAGCAGGGGAGCAGCTGGCGTTACTGAACCCCACTAACACTGGAGCATATGTTTTTCTCTGTGCAGACGGCACTTCCGAGCAACAACTGGCTGTGTTGAAGCCCAGGATCAATCATGGAGCAGGTTCAGGCCTACTTGAAGCAAGTTTTATATCGGTTGTACACTACTACTGGTGGGAATGTGGACAGAGCAGGAGACATTGCCGGACACACATCAGGGGATCAACTGACGTGAATGGGCCCCAGTAACACAGAAACAAGTGTGGACTGTGCAGACGCCACTTCTGAGCAGCAACTGCCGGGGTTGGAGGCCAGGGGAAATACTAGAGACAGTGGAGCCAGAGGCCTAAGTGGAGCACGGTTAAAAATCAATAGTAGTGTGACTGTGTAGGCAGCATGAGACTTTGCCATCCACACAGCAGGGGAGCAGCTGGCGTTACTGAACCCCACTGACACAGGAGCTAGTGTTTCTCTCTGTGCGGACGGCACTTCCAAGCAACAACTGGCTGTGTTGAAGCCCAGGATCAATCATGGAGCAGGCTGAGGCCTACTTGGAGCAAGTAGAAAATAAAGCCCCCGTTACACACTGCGATATCGCTAGCAATATCGCTGTAAAGTCACCGATTTTGTGACGTTGCAGCGATATTGCTAGCGATATCGCTGCATGTGATACTTACCTCCGACCGGCTCCCCCGCTGGTTATCGCTGATCGCGCGAGAAGCTCCTGGACCATTCCTCGTCAGCCACTTCCTGCTGGGCTTCCTGTGGCGCCGATGAGCGACCCGTAGAGCCGAGCGGGAGGACGCAGGATCGCCGCGTCTGACAGGTAAGTAGCGATCCCCGTCCCCAGCGATGTCGCTGGTGTGATCTGCCTGTTTGGCAGCTCACTAGCGACCACCTAGCGATGCACCAGCGATCCTGACTTTGTCATATCGCTAGTCGGGATCGCTGGTGCATCGCTAGGTGTAACGGTACCCTAAGATGTAGTGTGATTTTGGAGGCAGCAGGAGACTTTGTCGTCCACACAGCAGGGGAGCAGCTGGTATTACTGAACCCAACTAACACTGGAGCATGTGTTTTTCTCTGTGCAGATGGCATTTCCGAGCAACAACTGGCTGTGTTGAAGCCCAGGATCAATCATGGAGCAGGCTGAGGCCTACTTGAAGCAAGTTTTATATCGGTTGTACACTACTACTGATTGTAACCATGCTCCACTTAGGCCTCTGGCTCCACTGTCTCTAGTATTTCCCCTGGCCTCCAACCACGGCAGTTGCTGCTCTGAAGTGGCATCTGCACAATCCACACTTGTTTCTGTGTTACTGGGGCCCATTCATGTCAGTTGATCCCCTGATGTGTGTCCGGCAATGTCCCCTGCTCTGTCCACATTCCCACTACTATTAGACAGGAGCTAGTGTTTTTCTCTGTGCAGACGGCACTTCTGAGCTACAACTGGCTGTGTTGAAGCCCAGGGATTACAGTTCAAGCGGTAGAAACATGAACACAACAGGAGACCTGGATACTGTTGCCAACCAATTATTTATTCTGGAAGAGGACTGGCAAATTCTGGTGAGATCCAGGCCTTGTTCATTTTCAGAACAGTAAGCCGGTCAAAGTTATCAGAGGATAGTTGCATTCAACGGTCTGTTAGTACACCACCTGCAGCACTAAAGACGCGTTCCAATAATACAATGGCAGCAGGGCAAGCCAGCACCTCCAATGCATACTGGCTAAGCTCTGGCCATGTATCCAGCTTACAGACCCAAAACTTGAAGGGGGAAGAGCCATCTGGGAGTACAGTGACAGGGCAAGACATGTAGTCTGTCACCATCTGACGGAAACGTTGCCTCCTGCTGACTGGAGCCGTCTGTGATGGTGTAGACATTTGTGGCGGACACACAAAACTTTGCCACATTTGGGCCATAGTGGTCTTGCCTTGTGCTGAGGCGCTGCCTCTGCTCCCTCTTTGTGCAGAGCTTCCTCCACTGCATCGACGCACAGAGCTGCTTTGTAAAGCACTAGCAGCACTGCTGTCGGGTGGAATGGAGAACATAATAGACTGCACCAGTGTATCTTGGTACTCCCGCATTTTACGCTCCCGGTTCAACGGTGGTATGAGGCTTTGTAAGTTGTCCCGGTAGCGAGGATCTAGGAGGGTGTACACCCAATATTCAGCCATGTTGAGAATGTGGGTGATGCGGCGGACGTTTCTCTGGCACTGCAGCATGAAATCAACCATGTGCTGCAGACTCCCAACTGCCAAAGAAACGCTGTCCCCTGCTTGAGTCGTCATCTCTGCCTGCTCTGTGTCACCCCACCCTCGCTGTACATACTGACTAGAGCATTGTGTACCTCCCTCCTCTGGAGAGATGTCTTCCTCCTCCATCGACTCCTCCTCATCCTCCTCACAAAGTGTCCCCTGCCTAGGCCTTTGTGAGGAACCACGTAGCGCAGACTGTCCAGAAGCAGATGGCATTTGTGACTCCTCATCCTCCACCTCTTCCAAAACCTCCTCCCTTAGTGTTTTCAGTGTTTATTGAAGCAGGCAGATAAGGGGGACAGTCATGCTGACTAGTGCATCATCTGCACTCGCCATCCGCGTGGAATCATCGAAGGCACGCAAAACGAGGCAGATGTCCTTCATAGAGGCCCACTCAATGGTGCTGAAGTGTGACCGGCGCACAGTGCGACTTGTTTGCACCTGATGCAGCTGGTACTCCATGACTGCTGCCTGCTGCTCACACAACCGCTCCAACATAAGTAACGTTGAATTCCACCTGGTGGGTAGGTCACATATGATGCGATGTTCCGGAAGGCGTAATCGGCGCTGCAGAGCAGCAAGGCACGATCTTGCCGTGCTGGAACGCCGCAAGTGAGCGCACTCTATGCGGACCTTGTGCAGCAGTGCATCAATATCCGGATAGTCCCTCAGAAAGCTCTGCACGACCAAGTTCAGCACATGTGCCAGACATGGGATATGAGTGAGGTTTCCTAGGCCAAGAGCTGCCACCAGATTTCGGCCATTGTCACACACTACCAAGCTTGGCTGGAGATTCGCTGGCAGAAACCACACGTCGCTCTCCTGCTTGATGGCATTCCAGAGCTTCTGCGCTGTGTGACTTCGATTCCCCAAAGAAATTAATTTGAGTATGGCCTGTTGATGTTTGGCCACGGTCATATCGGTCGTAACAGGCTCCTGCAGCGCTGTTTCTGAGGAACTTGAGTAGGAGGAGGAGTCAATGTGTACAGACTGGAGTCCTGCAATCCGTGGAGTTGGCAGAACACGTACAGCGCCACTCTCCAGATCTGTACCCGGCTCCACAACATTGACCCAATGGGCAGTGAGGAAAAGGTATCGTCCCTGTCCATGGTTACTGGTCCACGCATCGGTGGTCAGGTGGACCTTGCTACTGACGGCGTTTAGTAGCGCATGTTTTATTTTTCCCTCCACATGCTTTTGCAGGGCAGGGACGGCTTGCCTGCTGAAATAAAAGCGGCTGGGCACAGTGTATTGTGGGACTGCCAATGCCATGAAGTTCCGGAAGGTGTCAGTCTCCACCAGCCTGAATGAGAGAATTTCAAGGGACAGTAGTTTGGCAATGCCAGCATTCAGAGCCTGTGCTCGGGGATGGTTTGCCGAGTATGGCCACCTTTTATCCCATGCCTGTGCTACCGATGATTGTAGAGTGGCCTGGGAGTGTGAGGATGACTGGGAACGTGGTGCTGTGGGTGGAATGTCACTGGGTCTCTGGACAACAGTGCCAGAGGTTCTTCCTTGGCGATCCTGTGAGGAAGCTGGAAGCTGGTGTGTGAGCTGGAGGAAGAAGCCCCAACACGAGCTGAAGAGGTGGTAGGTGGTGCTGTACGTTGGCCTACGTCTTCAGTGTGTCTGTGTAACTCCACCTCGTGCTTGGTCCGCACATGTTTCCACATATTTGTGGTATTGAGGTTGCTGACACTTTTCCCTCTTTTGACTTTCTGATTACACAGCTTGCATTTGACAAAGCAAATGTCATCTGCAACTGTGTCAAAAAATGACCACACACTGCAAGTCTTGGGAGCGCCCGTTTTGGCTTTTGGAAGAGGAATACTCCTAACGGGTGCCGAAGTGGAGGCTACAGGCAACCAAGTCTGCCCCCTCCCTCTCCCTCCTGTTTTGGCCGTTCGGGGAATCTCTTCCTCAGAGCTGCTCCCACCACCTTCCTGTTCCTCACGCCATGATGGGTCAAGGACCTCATCATCTACACTCCCCTCTTCAAACACCTGCTTCTCCTGGGTTGTCTCGCCAGCACCGTACGCACCAGAAAGTGGCACCTGAGTCTCGTCATCATCTGATGGGTACTGAGGTGTGCTGACCATAGGCACTGGCCCACCCGCCTCTTCAGATTCAGAGGGACAAAGAAGTTGCGCATCACTGCATCCTCCCTCTTCTTCACATTCTTTAATGCTGCTTGGCTGGCCCCCTCTTTCCAAGCCAACAGATTCAGAGAACAGAAGTAGAGACTGTGATGGCTCCTGTCCAGGGCTCTCTGACTGCCTGGGCACTTTGGCAGGTGGTGAAGAGACAGATGGTTGCTCTTCAGTGCTCTGGCCCTGAGAGGACGTGGAAGTCATTGAAGTAAATGTGTTAGCTGCCATCCATCCGACAACGGCTTCAATGTGTTCCTTCCGCAGCAGTGGGCTACGGCGAGGTCCTACAAAGCTGCGCATAAAGGACTGTTGCATGCTAAAACTGGGGGATGCTGACTCACTGGTGACCGCAGCAGGCACAGAATCCCCACGTCCTCTCCCTGCTGAAACTCCACGCCCACTCCCACGTGCCTTACTCCCTGCCTTCTTCATCTTGGTAGACTGATAAAGGTAGGCAGAAAAGTACAAAGGGGGGCTTAGTGTGCTTATTCCTGAACAGCTGGTAACAGGTATAAGAAACACTAATTTTATGAAGTGTGTGTGTGGGCTACACTTTAATAGGAGCTAATGTGGCCTACACAACTGTCAAATGGAGTGTTTGATGAACTTTATTTTGTTTTTGTTTTATTAAAAAAACTAAAAGGATGTGACCAAAGATTTGAAAGTGATAGTATCACAAACTTTTTGGAGCTATTACAATGCAGGAAGGTAACCTACAATGCAAAAAATGAGGCTCCAAAAAATAGGGTAATACTAATCTGGCTGCAGCTGAAGGGCACAAGCCAGAAAAAAGGCTCTTCTATCTACTCTTATATCGTGTTTGCAACCAACCAATGTAGATGGATACGGATGGATGCACGCTAATAGGAGAATAAAAAATGAGCTGCAATAAAAGAAAAATATGTGTGAGGCAGTGACTCAATGTAGCTGCAGGACACACTACTCAGCATGCGCTGCACTCACACACAGAGACCTCTCAGACAGCCGTGAACAGTGCAGCAAACTGGGCACTAGCACTGAAAGGCTGCAGAGAGGCTCCGCTGTCTAATCCTATAGTGTTGGCAACCAACGTATATGGATACGGATGGATGCACAGTGCACACTAATAGGAGAATGAAAAATGAGCAGCAAAAAAAGTGGCCTACAACCAGACGTGGCTGCAGGACACACTACTCAGTGTGAGCTGCACTCACACAGACCTTGCAGACAGCTGTGAACACTGCTGCAAGGCAAAAGAAAGCTACAGTGGTTTTTTATGTAGCCTAGGTAAAGCACTCTATGACTGTGAAAATCGTTATCTCTAACTGTCCCTCACAATCTTGAACAGCAGCCTGTCCCTAACTGAATTCACAGCAGAGTGAACCAGAAATGGCGGCGGCGGCTTTTATAGTGCATCATGACATCATTTCAGCAGCCAATCACAGCCATGACATTAGTTAACATGCCTACATGTCTAACAGGATGTGCCCACACTTCTGAGGATTGTCATTGGCTGAATCAAATCAAACTGGCTCATAGCATTATGGGAACTTCCGATTCCGGTATTCGATATGCTAAAAGTATCGGAACTCAGTATCGGAATTCCGATACAGTGAATATCGGCCGATACCTGATACTTGCGGTATCGGAATGCTCAACACTAGTGTTGAGCATTCCGATACCGCAAGTATCGGGTATCGGCCGATACTTGCTGTATCGGAATTCCGATACCGACTTCCGATATTTTTTCAATATCGGAAGTCGGCATCGGAATCGGAAGTTCAAAGTTGATTGACAGCCTGACGTCATCATGATGCGCGGTGTGTGCGCATCATGATGCGCCGTCATTTCGGGCCTTCCGGGGGTCTCTGCCGGCCTGCCGGGGGGCTGTGTGGACTGCCCGAGGTCTGTACCGGCCTGCCGGGGGGCTGTGCCGGCCTGCCGGGGGGCTGTGTGGACTGCCCGGGGTCTGTACCGGCCTGCCGGGGGGCTGTGCCGGCCTGCCGGTGGTCTGTGCACCCT
The DNA here is from genome assembly GCF_039654945.1 of Dendrobates tinctorius. Lineage (NCBI taxonomy): Eukaryota > Metazoa > Chordata > Amphibia > Anura > Dendrobatidae > Dendrobates > Dendrobates tinctorius. Next base: position 38,904,906 of record NW_027361779.1, on the reverse strand, counting down.
GTGGGGGTCTGTACCGGCCTGCCGGGGGGCTGTGCCGGCCTGCCGGGGGGCTGTGCTGATGTCCGGGGGTCTATGCCGAATGTGGAATGTGGGAATTTCCCACGCAGCAATGGCATAAAGTGAGACTAGGGACTTTTTTTTTTTTTAAGTGGCGGAGGAATACAGTGCGGAAGGATACCTACCTTCCGTCATTGGATTCCTGCAGCCCGTAGAGAACGGCGGCATCAGCTGATGCTGCAGTTCTCTACCCAAGATCGTCGTGGGACACACTCGTGGACTGCTTCGGATCGTGGGTGAGTATTTTTGTGGTTTGTTATGTTAATATTTATTCCTTTAAAAGACAATGGCTTCGGGGAACAATGTGACAAGTATTGGTAAGTATGTTACTCTATGTTATATGTACTGTATGTCTATGTATGTATTGTATGAATGTATTGTATGTAGTATGTATGTAGTATATATGTGGTATGTATGTAGCATGTAGTATGTATGTAGTATGTATGTAGCATGCTTGTAGCATGCAGTATGTATGTAGCATGCATGTAGTATATATGTAGTATGTATGTGGTATGTATGTAGCATGTAGTATGTATGTAGCATGCATGTAGTATGTATGTAGTATGTATGTAGCATGCATGTAGTATGTATGTAGCATGTAGTATATATGTAGCATGTAGTATGTATGTAGCATGCATGTAGTATATATGTAGTATGTATGTAGCATGTAGTATGTATGTAGCATGCATGTAGTATGTATGTAGTATGTATGTAGCATGCATGTAGTATGTATGTAGCATGTAGTATATGTAGCATGTAGTATGTATGTAGCATGCATGTAGTATATATGTAGTATGTATGTAGCATGTAGTATGTATGTAGTATGTATGTAGTATGTATGTGGTATGTATGTAGCATGTAGCATGCATGTAGTATGTATGTAGTATATATGTAGTATGTATGTAGCATGCATGTAGTATATATGTAGTATGTATGTAGCATGCAGTATGTATGTAGCATGCATGTAGTATATATGTAGCATATATGTAGTATGTATGTAGCATGTAGTATATATGTAGTATGCATGTTGCATGCATGTAGTATATATGTAGTATGCATGTTGCATGCATGTAGTATATATGTAGTATGTATGTTGCATGTAGTATATATGTAGTATGAATGTAGCATGTATGTAGTATGAATGTAGCATGTATGTAGCATGTAATTTTTTTTTTTTTTTTTACATTCAACACATTAGCCGGATGATGGGACTACTACTGTCCCATCATTGGCTAATGTGTCAATCACTGTCATGGTAGCAGGCATCGCCCGATGGGACTTGTAGTCCCATCGGACGATGCCTGCACAGACCCCCGAAGCCTGCACAGCCCCCCGGCAGGCCGGCACAGCCCCCCGGCAGGCCGGCACAGCCCACCGGAGCCTGCACAGACCACCGGCAGGCCGGCACAGCCCCCCGGCAGGCCGGCACAGCCCACCGGAGCCTGCACAGCCCCCCCGGCAGGCCGGCACAGCCCCCCGGCAGGCCGGCACAGACCACCTGAGCCTGCACAGACCCCCTGGCAGGCCGGCACAGCCCCCCGAAAGGCCCGTACAGACCCCAGAGAGGCTGTACAAGGGAAAAACAGGGTTTTTCTTATTCCGATACCGGAAGTCCCATAGACTTGAATGGGACTTCCGGTATCGGAATGGGCGATACCGATACTTTTTTTTAAGATCGGCCGATCCATTCCGATCCGATACTTTGAAGTATCGGACGGTATCGCTCAACTCTACTCAACACTAGTAGTAATCATTCTCACTTTGCTAGCCTCATCTTTCTGGTCTCTGACATTACCACCTGATGTGTAGGCAATATCATGTATATTTTGATTCTGAGCTCTGTTATATTCTGATTTGATTTGTCTGTTACTATATCATCTAGCACGAAATCTTTTTTTCAATTCCTCAGCTCTTTTTTCAAAATCAGCATCTGATGAGCATATCCGGCGAATCCTCGGGAACTGTCCAATAGGTATAGATTTTATAACCTGTGGTGGATGAGCTGATTCTGCATGTAACACAGAATTTGTGGACGTCTCTTTACGGAATAAATCAGTTTGTAAAAAACCATTACTATCGCGTGTCACTGTGACTTTCAAGAACTCTATCACATCTGGGTGGAATTTGTATGTTAAACGTAAATTCAGATTGTTAACATCTTCAAAAAAAGTGGCCAACTGTTCTGGACCTCCCTGTCAGATCAAAAACACATCATCAATGTACCGTGCCCAGAAGAGGGCAGATGCCGAAACGTGCATTGTGGATGACACCATCACCCACAGGAGGTAATGTTTGCGCTCTTCTACTTATTTACTGTGTAGATTTCTTTTGTACTTTCTGATAGGAAATACCATGACTACATGGTGTTTCTGATGTTTGTATTAAAAAGTTACTTATTGGATATACTTATTATGTGCAGCCTCCTTCTCGTCTTATTGTGGGTTTTGGTGCCATTTGGGGTCTCCCACTTTTTAAACCTTGCCTGTTTTTTATGTATTTTTTCTATTTAATAAAATCTGTACCCTTTTCATTTTTGTTTTTTGTGTACACTTTTTTTCTGATTTAATTTAATTGTACTGAACCTGAGTGACATGTCCATACCTAGTTTTGGCATCGTTATATACAGAGTTTTTGTATATATGTATGTCTGGGGGCAATAAAAATGTTCAAATGGATTGGAAAAGTGCAGAATGGAATAAGAACAGCATGGGGAAGACACCTGGAAGCATCTCTGACTCCCAGATTGTTGCTGAGAACAATGGGATTACACTTTTACTTCACTTTAAGGACTGACAATAAAACATTCCAAACCAACAAGAAATTGCATTTTACAGGAAAAAAAAATGCTAAGAATCATTCTTTCCTGTACAATGACTTGTATATAAGGCAAAATTTAAAAAAAAAGATTTTAAAAATATAAAATTTAAGTAAACTAAAATTGTTTTTTTTATTAAAAAATATGAAAATTTATTTGGCTATGCACTTTTGAGGGTTATACACCAAGGAAATGTAATCCAGGCCACAGAATAGTCTATGGGTAATACAGATAACATTTAGAACACATTTTTGAGGCTTATATAGCAGCGAAATGTATCCAAGAATATGTAATACCATATGGATGAGCAATATAATTGAGATAAAATTTTGAAACAAGTTTTTCTAGGTTTATATACCAACGAAATGTACTTCAGACCACGGAATAGTCTATGGATATGCAATATAACTATAAAATTTTGAACAAGATTTTTGAGGGTTATATGCCAACAAAATTTACTCCAGGCCACAGAATAGTTTATGGGTGAGCAACATAATAATAATACATTTTTGTACAAGTTTTTTGAGGCTTATAAAGCAACAAAATGCACTCAAGAAGATGCAATACACTATGGATGAGCAATATAATACTGATACATTTTTAAACAAGTTTTTTGAATTTTATCTACAAACTAAATGTACTTCAGACCATGGAATAGGCTATGGGTTAGCAATGTAATACCCAAAAAAATTTTAACAAGTTTTTGGAGGCTTATATAGCAAGAAAAATTTTCCCAAAACAAATAATACTGTATGGATGGGCAGTATAATACCAATACATTTGTGAACAAGTTTTTTTAGGGTTATATACCAACGAAATGTACTCAACACCACAAAATAGTCTATGGGTGAGGAATATAATACCAATACATTTTTAAACATTTTTTTTGAGGGTTATATACCAACGAGATGTACTCAAGAACACATAATATCCTATGGATGAGCAATATAATACCAATGCATTTTTAAACAGGTTTTTTGAGGCTTATATAGCAACCAACAAAATGTACTCCACACCACAAAATAGTCTATGGGTGAGTAATATAATACCAATACATTTTTAAAAAATTTTTTGAGGGTTATATACCAATGAAATGTACCCAAGAAGACACAATTCCCTATAGATGAGCAATATAATAATGATAAAATGTTTAACACGTTTTTTGAAGGTTATATACCAACGAAATGTACTCCAGACCATCGAATAGTCTATGGTGAGCAACATAATACCAAAACATTTTTGAAAAACTTTTTAGGGAAATATACCAACAAAATGTACCCAAAAACACGTAGTACCCTATGGCCACGCGTACCCAGATTGAGATCTCGGCAGCCCTCGACTTCAGGAAAATGGTCGCCGGAGGCCACGTGTGCACAGATTGAGATCTCGGTGGCACTCAGCTTCAGAAAAATACCCACCGGAGGCCGTGCATGTGCAAATTGAGATCTCGGTGGCCCTCCGCTGAAACCAATGATGCACTCGGCTCTGCTCACCATGGACACTGGGACGCAGTATTGCCACATTTCTGCCGCCAGTATCCTGAGGAAGACGCCCTGCTCCTGCTCCATGCAACGCACTCAGCTCTGCCTCACCGCCAACACCGGACAGCATCGCACCGCTTGGATACCCCGGGACTGCAGCATTGCCCCACTTCTACCGCAGCCGAGTTCCTGAGGAAGGGACCATGCCTCCTGTGACCCTGCTCTATCACCACTGGCCCTCAGGTAAGATCCCTTAAATTCGGATGATAAGATGGACCCCATCTAATAAAAATCTTTTTTTTTGCTATTTTCCTCCTCAAAATTTGGGGTGCGTCTTATGGTCCGGTGTATCTTATAGTCCAAAAAATACGGTACATGACAAAAATGTACCCCAGACACAGAATATTGTATGGGTAAGAACTGTAACCCAGCAACATTTTTTAATACTTTTTTTGGAGTGTTATATATCCATGAAATGTAACTTAGACCACAGAACAGTGTATGGGTAAGAAATGTAACCAACCAAATTTTTAAAGGTTATTTGTACTGTTATATATCACCAAAATGTGGCAGAAAGCACATAATAATCTAAAGATGAGTAATCTAATCCAGAAATATTTTCTAAGGCCGGGTTCCCACTGCACTATGACAGTCCGTGTAATGGACTGCGTTATACCATGGTATAATGCGGTGTAGCGCAGTCCGCTAAAGCTGCCATAGCCTCCCATTAACTAGCGCGTTGCGACATATGCCGTAAAGCGGCACACGTTTGCGATGTGCCGTTAAGCACTAACGGAGCCTCGGGCGCGGCCTGCAGCTTCTGAGGCTCCGTCACAGCTAGCGCTGATGATTCATCAGAGCTAACGGTCATAGCATGTGGTATAGCATAACGGATATCGCATTATAAGGCCTAAGAAACGTGAAGAAACAAGCAAACGCCTTTTTCCACTATGCCAAAAAAGTGACACAAAGCATGTAATACCGTATGAATGAGTAATCTTATCCAGAAATATTTTTCTACACTTTTTGTAAGTTTTACATACCACCCTAATGCAACAATAACTGTGTTAAACTGTATGGATTAGTCATTGAATCCATGAAAAAAATTTGAACAAAAATATTTTGAAAGTGTACTTGATGTACTCATGTGGTCATAAAGGCTGTGCAAAAAGTTCAAAGCCAGACAGAAATTATAAGGAGTGTCATCCATAAACCCCTGAAAGGAAACAACTGGCGGGCCTCATTAAAATATTGAATATTACAAACGCTTTATCTGCTGCTAGCATCTGGTGGTGTGGAAAAGTGTGGGCTAATCCAACCTTTGTTCAATTTTATGAGAGTGAGCCTGTCTGCATTCTCTGTTGACAAGCGAAGGCGCTTTTCTGTTATGACCCCACCAGCGGCATTAAAAACCCACTCAGACAAGATGCTAGCACAACACCTCCAAGGAATAAAGAGACAGCTCATGTCAGGTGTCCAGCTTTGAGACCCACTAGTTGAAAGTTGCATAGGAATTAGTGAGTGCACTGGTTTGGTCAGCCAGGTATTGCTTGACCATCTTTAAAAACGTTTCCATCCGTGCCAAAAATACCTTGTCATCAGGTCCTGGGTGCTGGGCTGGTATCATGAAATTGGCCCACCACTTTGACGTTGTACCCCTACCTCTGATGTGTGTCTCCCTAGCCTCTCCTGCTTGGTTTTGCAAGGACGTGTGCCCCCTATCACTAGCTTTATCTGATGGCAATTTTTTCAACATATTTTCCACAATGGCCTTCTGGTATAGCACCATTTTAGAAGACCTCGCCACCTCAGGAAGAAGAGATGCAAAGCTCTCCTTGTAGCATGGGTCTAGCAGGGTAAACAACCAGTACTGTTTTTTGGCCAAGATGAATAGGGGCGCAAGGGTCACGGGAAAGGCAGCGGTACATAAAGTCAGCCATATGTGCCAAGTTCCATACAGCCAACACTTCCATGTTTCCACCATGATGACAACTCTCCATCTCTACCTCCTCCCATTTCCATCCTCAGCCCATCATCGTAGGAGAGATCCAGTACTGTTTTTTGGCCAAGATGAATGTGGGCGCAAGGGTCACGGGAAAGGCAGCAGTACATAAAGTCAGCCATATGTGCCAAGTTCCATACAGCCAACACTTCCATGTTTCCATCATGATGACAACTCTCCATCTCCTCCTCCTCCCATTTCCATCCTCAGTCCATCAACGTAGGAGAGATGGGACGAAGGTTGTGTGGCTTCTAGCCTCTGTTGAGCTAGCAACCAGCTCTTGTTCCTCTTCTTTCTCAAAGTCCATCTCCGTATTGATACCCAATCCACCCTGAGCAGATGAGATGAGGTTGGTCTGACTAGAATCTCTGTATGTTATGTCTTTCTGTATGTTCACCTGGTCTGCATGCAAAGCTTCATGTTTAATTGTGAGCAGCAACTGTTTATGTAGGCACAAAAGCAAGATCGATGCACTGTCTCCCATCCTGCCCCGTGTCTCCCATCCTGCCCCCATTTCTCTATTCTGCCCTGTCTCCAATCCTACCCCCGTGCCTCCAATCCTGCCCCCGTGTCTCCAATCCTGCCCCTTGTCTCCATTCTGCCCCTTGTCTCTATCCTGCCCATAGTGTCTACCATCCTGCTCGTGTCACCCATCCTGCCCTCGGGTCTCCATTCTGCCCTAAAAAAAAACCACAAAACCTTTCTCCTTACCCGGCTGCGCTCCTGTGGCGATGATCCCTCCAGGCGTTTCAAGCGCGCACTCGCCTCGGACGCATGTTCAGTTACTGCACCGGCAGAATCATGCTGCTTGGGCCCGACCAGCAGAAGAAACAGGGCCCGATGCGGGCCCCCTCTGCTGGTTAGGCCCCGTACACCAGTCAGGGCAGTAATGCCCTGATGGCGGCCTTGTCAGCACCAGGATCAAGATTACAGGCATCTGATTCGTTATACTGTGCACACACAGATCTGGACAAACACGCTCTCCCTCCAATACAAAGTGTTTTGAAATGGCCTCAGTGTGTCTGACCAGGGCAGCACCTGTTCTTTTATAATCCCTGATAATGTCACACGGCCAGCAAATCACAGTAATGCCTCAACCAAGATGGCTATGGCATTACAGTGAGGTGCAGGCAATCCCTTCATGCTTATTGGCTGTGTAGCAGGTGCTAAAAATGCAGGGTGGAGACTCAAGTTTTACACAGAACCTCACCCATTACTCCAGAGTAACGAGTACATCCGAGCACTGTGATACTCGAGTGATAACCAAGTAACACTGAGCACATTTGTTCATGCCTAGTAAAATCCTTACGTTCTTGAGAACAGTGAAAATTTTTAATGACACATAAATTGAAAAGTTGCTAGTTTTTACAAGCACCTTGCAATTATTTTCCCAATTAATACGATGAGACAGCCCCTTCACCTGAATACACCTGAATACTTCACTTGAAAATATTGTGACATTCATTACAACTGTAATATGTTGTTTCAAGGTGGCCCTTTTCTAGGAACAAAGGTGTAGTTTTATGCTTTTGGAGCCCAAACTACAAGTTTAAATCAGAGTCCTCCACCTACTATATGAAATTTGTAATGTGTGTTCCCTTAGGCACCAGGCCACCTTTGGAAACACTACCTTTATAGCTACACTAATGACTAGGCCTAACACAGCGTAGTAATATATATATATATATACTGTATATATATATATATATTCTTTCAGTTTTTATTGCTATGAGTAACTGGAAGAGTTAAAGGGATTGTCTGGTCAAAACCGATAAGTCTGCAGTCACTTTGTGTGACTGCAGGTTTATGGATCACCCCGGAGCAAGCAATATGTGTGGCAGGGATTTGCCGGTTCCAGACCCGGGAACAGAGGGTATGTATACATTATACTTGCCCCCGGACAGTGGGCACAGCCTCACTCTCCATACACTTATCTGTGTCACTAGAAGGGGCGTGGCCTCAGCTATATACAAGTGTATGGAGCAAGGCCTCGCCCACTGGCCGAGAGTATGTACAGTATAACTCATACATATGCTGCGGTCCCAGGTCTGAAAGGGGTGATTCCCCACAGGGTGACTGCAGACTTATAGGTTTTGACCGAACAACCACTTTAAGGAGGTCAAACACCTTAGGTAGCTGTTCAATACACAAAGAAGCAAGTATCCAGTGTCACAACGCAGTCCTATTAAAATATTGTCCTTTTTATTGCAGTATTATATAAAAGAGCATCTGAGCAGAGGCTGCTAGCCATGCCACTAAGGCATTTCGGTAGTAGTCCTTAGCCATAGCTAGTAGTGGATATGACTAAGCAATAGATCTGAACTGCACCGCATGTGTTAGCAATCTGTGCTTAGATATAACAGAAACTTGATAAAATGAAGAACAACAATAATTAGAGCTGGTGAAAATTGATTTGCAGGACCTGGCCCATGGGACCCATCAGTAATCTGTAGCAGCTGGATGGGAGCCTTGAAAATGGCCTCCTATATCCTGGCATCTATGGTTGTTTTTTTGATTAGCCGACCTGGCATTATGTCATCATGTAACTTGACAAACCTGTAATATACTGTATGTGGTGTGCCCTCTACGGGAGTCAGTGTAAGCTTTAGGGCACTACTCAATTTTAAGGGGCCTTTTTTAATTGTTTTTAATTCTTATTTTCATTGTGTGTCTTTTTTTCTTAAATAAAATTATTACTTTTTCATAAAATCTTGTGGTTTATTGTGGGGTTGATCTTGACCGTTCCTACACACTACTTTCTTTCAGTCTCTCTCTACGGGAGTCATGTGCAGAGATATTACCTGAGTTCACTGCAGTTCTGCACATTCACCACATCCAGCTCTCCAGGGGTTTAGTAATTAGGTCTCAGGAGTTGTTACTTTTGGACTCTTCATTCTCTTAACATTCCTCTTTTTCTTCACAGTATCTCGACCTTCTATATTTCTTTATTTTTTTATTAAAATATATTTTTGTTACCAATATTTTATTTTTTGCAATATGTACAGAGAGGCAGTAATATAAGCAATGGGAAATGAATACATATCTAATATATAAAGCTCAAAGTGTGTATGTACAGTAATGGCCAAAAGTATTGACACCCCTGCAATTCTGTCAGATAATATTCAGTTTCTTCCTGAAAATGATTGCAAACACAAATTCTTTGGTATTATTATCTTCATTTAAATTGTCTTAAATGAAAAAACGCAAAAGAGAATGAAGCAAAAAGCAAAACATTGATCATTTCACACAAAACTCCAAAAATGGGCCGGACAAAAGTATTGGCACCCTCAGCCTAATACTTGGTTGCACAACCTTTAGCCAAAATAACTGCGACCAACCGCTTCCGGTAACCATCAATGAGTTTCTTACAATGCTCTGCTGGAATTTTAGACCATTCTTCTTTGGCAAACTACTCCAGGTCCCTGATATTTGAAGGGTGCCTTCTCCAAACTGCCATTTTTAGATCTCTCCACAGGTATTCTATGGGATTCAGGTCTGGACTCATTGCTGGCCACCTTAGAAGTCTCCAGTGCTTTCTCTCAAACCATTTTCTAGTGCTTTTTGAAGTGTGTTTTGGGTTATTGTCCTGCTGGAAGACCCATGACCTCTGAGGGAGACCCAGCTTTCTCACACTGGGCCCTAAATTATGCTGCAAAATTTGTTGGTAGTCTTCTGACTTCATAATGCCATGCACACGGTCAAGCAGTCCAGTGCCAGAGGCAGCAAAGCAACCCCAAAACATCAGGGAACCTCCGCCATGTTTGACTGTAGGGACCATGTACTTTTCTTTGAATGCCTCTTTTTTCTTCTGTAAACTCTATGTTGATGCTTTTGCCCTAAAAGCTCTACTTTTGTCTCATCTGACCAAAGAACATTCTTCCAAAATGTTTTAGGCTTTTTCAGGTAAGTTTTGGCAAACTCCAGCCTGGCTTTTTTATGTCTCGGGGTAAAAAGTGGAGTCTTCCTGGGTCTCCTACGATACAGTCCCTTTTCATTCAGATGCCGACAGATAGTACGGGTTGACACCGTTGTACCCTCGGACTGCAGGGCAGCTTGAACTTGTTTGGATGTTAGTGGAGGTTCTTTATCCAACATCCGCACAATCTTGCGTTGAAATCTCTTGTCAATTTTTCTTTTCCGTCCACATCTAGGGAGGTTAGCCACAGTGCCATGGGCTTAAAACTTCTTGATGACACTGCGCACGGTAGACACAGGAACATTCAGGTCTTTGGAGATGGACTTGCAGCCTTGAGATTGCTCATGCTTCATCACAATTTGGTTTCTCAAGTCCTCAGACAGTTCTTTGGTCTTCTTTCTTTTCTCCATGCTCAATGTGGTACACACAAGGACACAGGACAGAGGTTGAGTCAACTTTAATCCATGTCAACTGGCTGCAAGTGTGATTTAGTTATTGCCAACACCTGTTAGGTGCCACAGGTAAGTTATAGGTGCTGTTAATTACACAAATTAGAGAAACATCACATGATTTTTCGAACAGTGCCAATACTTTTGTCCACCCTCTTTTTTATGTTTGGTGTGGAATTATATCCAATTTGGCTTTAGGACAATTCTTTTTGTGTTTTTTCATTTAAGACAAATTAAATGAAGATAATAATACCAAAGAATTTGTGTTTGCAATCATTTTCAGGAAGAAACTGAGTATTATCTGACAGAATTGCAGGGGTGTCAATACTTTTGGCCATGACTGTATGTATGTATGTATGTATGTATGTGTGTGTGTGTCCGGGATAGGCATCCGCACCGTCGCAGCTACAGCCACAAAATTTGGCACAGTCACACGTCTGGACCCCGAGAGCGTCCTAAGCTATGTTGTGAGGCAAAATCTTAACCTCGCGCGTTCCAATTCACCAAACAATTTTGCCCCTGTCTACATAATGGGGAAAAAGTGTGTGCGCATCAAGCCCCGCCCCTCATTATGATGTCATAATGCCCCTATCTACATAATGGGGAAACAGTGTGTGCGTATCAAGCCCCGCCCCTCATTATGATGTCATAATGGTTGCCATGGCGCCGCTGATGTCATCAAGCCCCGCCGCTCATTATGATGTCATAATGGTTGACTATGGGATGGAGGATGTGTGATGGGTATATGGGCACTGGACTGTGGGATGGAGGATATGTATGATGGGTATATGGGCACGGGCCTATGGGATGGTGGATATGTATGATGGGTATATGGGCACGGGACTATGGGATGGAGGATGTGTGATGGGTATATGGGCACTGGACTATGGGATGGAGGATATGTATGACGGGACTATGGGATGGAGAATATGTATGACGGGTATATGGGCACGGGACTATGGGATGGAGGATGTGTGATGGGTATATGGGCACTGGACTATGGGATGGAGGATATGTATGACGGGTATATGGGCACGGGTCTATGGGATGGAGGATATGTATGATGGGTATATGGGCATGGGACTATGAGATGAAGGATGTGTGATGGGTATATGGGCACTCGACTATGGGATGGCGAATATGTATGATGGGTATCTGGGCACAGGCCTATGGGATGGAGAATATGTATGATGGGTATATGGGCACTGGACTATGGGATGAAGGATGTGTGATGGGTATATGGGCACTCGACTATGGGATGGAGGATATGTATGATGGGTATATGGGCACGGGCCTATGGGATGGAGGATGTGTGATGGGTATATGGGCACGGGCCTATGGGATGGTGGATATGTATGATGGGTATATGGGCACGGGACTATGGGGAGGATAATTATAATTTGTTATAACTAACCACAGTTAGTTATTATGCCCGGGCAGTGCCGGGCTCTTCAGCTAGTTACATAATAAATGTGAAATGTAACATGTATTTCATGAGCAACTAAAGGAACAAAGATGATTAAAATGTGAGCAAACAGCAGGAACGTGTGAAGCAGTGAAAAGCAAGAGGCAAATCAAGGGTTAACAGGTATTTAATACAGGTGTTACTCCATGCAGGGAGATAGGTGAAAGAGGGAGTTTGGGATTCAACACAGGGGTAAATATTCAACAAAAAAGTAAACTTAGCAGTCTGATGTTTTCAGAGGGTGAAGGCTTGAAGATCCCATGGGGGCGCCGCAGGCGACGCATGAAGTCTCTTGCCTGGTCCTGGAGAAACGAGAGGCACTGTCTACTGACAGCCGCGATGTGTCCTGACTCTCCTGTACATGGCTTCGCAGTCCTGGAACAAGGTGTCGATGGAGAAGTAGCCTGTGGGGCCTCTTTAGGTGGACAAAGTTCAACGGTGGAGATCGGGAGTACACTCTCCGCCCCTGCATGATTCCCTTGGTCGAGCCTGCAGCCCGCTCCATATACAGTCAGCGGTGTGGTACATGATGTTACTTGGTGTCAGAGGTGAGAGAGTCCACAATCATAGGCTGCTCGCGGTCTGTCAGTGTCTGGGATGGCAGTAAGCAAAACGGCGTGGCCTTAGGTATATGGTGCTGCGGGGAGTGAGCAAACCTTCCCCTGCTGCGCACACTGCCTTCCCGCCAAATACCCCATCTTCCCGCGCTCAGAGCTCTTTATCCCTCACCGTCCTCTGCAGTCAGGTGCCCAGTCCTGCCTGGTCAGAAAGTCTCCCTCATGGCAACAAGGGTGACAGCCACAGTAGTTCTGGCCCCGAAATGAGAGAAGCACTGCCAGATGTATTACCAGGGAGGTTGCTGAGAGAAGCACTGCCAGATGAATTGCTGGGAATGTTACTGACCCGGTCCATCTCCCTACAAAAACATTAGGTGATGGACCCTGTACAGTTGAACACATTGGCTCCCTATATCAGTAATATGGAGACTCCAGAAGAGTTAATCTGGATTTAGGCTGATACAGCACCATTATTTTGCTATGATCCCAGTGGTCATGTATTTAGTGCAAGTCATGACCATAGAAGTGAAAAAGGGAGGATGATTGACCTCATGGAGATCAACATCCGACACTGCGGAGATACCATCACATGTTTCTCAACGCAGTGATTCTAGAGCACTGCCCCCATCCCTTATGGGAAATATGTAAAACATGCAAAAACATAAGCCGCGGAGACACCATCACATGTTTCTCAACGCAAGCAATGACTAGCCAGGTCTTTCACCGGGAAGGAACAACCACGGGAAGGGCAGTCTCCAATGAAGGAAACCACCTATGCCAAAACATGGTATCCATCCACAGACAGCTGTTTCGGGGTATTGCCCCTCATCAGTGTGGAGTAGGAAACTGGCTAGTAGGAGCAATGCCTAGTAAAAGACCATGAAAAAGGGAGGATGATTGACCTCATGGAGATCAACATCCGACACTGCGGAGACACCATCACGTGTTTCTCAAGGCAGTGATTCTAGAGCACTGCCCCCATCCCTTATGGGAAATATGTAAAACATGCAAAAACATAAGCCGCGGAGACACCATCACATGTTTCTCAATGCAAGCAATGACTAGCCAGGTCTTTCACCAGGAAGGAACAACCACGGGAAGGGCAGTCTCCAATGCCTTGCGTTGAGAAACATGTGATGGTGTCTCCGCGGCTTATGTTTTTGCATGTTTTACATATTTCCCATATGGGATGGGGGCAGTGCTCTAGAATCACTGCGTTGAGAAACACGTGATGGTGTCTCCGCAGTGTCGGATGTTGATCTCCATGAGGTCAATCATCCTCCCTTTTTCATGGTCTTTTACTAGGCATTGCTCCTACTAGCCAGTTTCCTACTCCACACTGATGAGGGGCAATACCCTGAAACAGCTGTCTGTGGATGGATACCATGTTTTGGCATAGGTGGTTTCCTTCATTGGAGACTGCCCTTCCCGTGGTTGTTCCTTCCCGGTGAAAGACCTGGCTAGTCATTGCTTGCGTTGAGAAACATGTGATGGTGTCTCCGCGGCTTATGTTTTTGCATGTTTTACATATTTCCCATAAGGGATGGGGGCAGTGCTCTAGAATCACTGCGTTGAGAAACACATGATGGTGTCTCCGCAGTGTCGGATGTTGATCTCCATGAGGTCAATCATCCTCCCTTTTTCATGGTCTTTTACTAGGCATTGCTCCTACTAGCCAGTTTCCTACTCCACACTGATGAGTGGCAATACCCCGAAACAGCTGTCTGTGGATGGATACCATGTTTTGGCATAGGTGGTTTCCTTCATTGGAGACTGCCCTTCCCGTGGTTGTTCCTTCCCGGTGAAAGACCTGGCTAGTCATTGCTTGTGTTGAGAAACATGTGATGGTGTCTCCGCGGCTTATGTTTTTGCATGACCATAGAAGTGACACTCCAAACTGTATAAACTGGGAAGAGGAAAATGCCCCCGTTTCTCCTATAATGAGGATTTTAGCAAATTACAACAAGGTGCCTAACAAATGTCTACTAAGTGTGAAAATCCTGGGGGATGTCATAGGATCAAATCCGCCACTATAGTGTTGTGTATGCCGATTCTCATACAGTCTTTGATTTTGCACATAAATAAATGCACAAAAATGCTGCTATATTTTAATGTACTGTAGTGGGGCAGGACTAGTCTGGCGGGACACCACTTTCCCCAGACTAGCACTGCCTTAAGCCCTCTAATCACACTTTCATTGGTTTGATCGACTTCCTCCATACAAACGCCAACATGGAAGTACTGTTGGATGGAGAATGTCAATCAAACCAAGGGAGATGTGATTAGTGGATCCGACATGGGACTAGTCAGGGGAATGCGATGCCCCACCGGACTAGTCCTGCCTTATTAGCATATGCTATACAGCAGTTTAACAGTACATTCTTTAAAAGAAAAAAAGCATGTGAGCATAAAATAAAAGGTTTAATTGGAACACAGTAACCTCCATATATAGCACTATAGTGTTATATGGTGTTATATAAAATCTTTTTACACTTGAGAACTATTTTTTTTTCTCTTTGAATTCATTGCATTTGTGTAATTTTTAGGCTATATGTGGACTTGCTTTTTTGGTGAAGTTGTACTTTAGGTGTCTCCGCAAGGTAAACAGACATGCTGCGGTCTAAAAAGAAGCGCCGAAAGTCCAGAAACGCAGGGCCGCCGGATGCGTGTTTGCACGCAGAGTGGATTAGGGATTTCATAAAATCCCCTCCATTATGCTGTAACATCTGGACGCTGCGGATTGGACGTTGCGGCTGTAGGCAGGGTTCAACCCGCAGCTAATCCGGATGTAATCCGGCAAGTGGAAACATACCCTTATCGTTTTCAGTATTTTTGATTCCATAAGATAATGGTTGTAAGATAATAAAAACTATCCTAGAAATATATCTACATTGTGGGTAAAGAAGCAGAAAGGTAGAACCTGCCAATGCTCTAAGTCAAAATTTCAAAAATTGATCAAAAATTGTGCCATGTAGTCCATTGTTGTCATTGCGATCCATGGGCTCCTTCATGTAAATGATCCAAGAGCCTTCTCTCTCCCACAGAATTGTTTTCTCTCCTCAATAAATGACATTGGTTCCTGCCATGGGAAAGCAGCGTGATTCCTGCAAGCAATAGGGTGCTGGGAACACAAGCTGAGAAATGGACAGTTAGTAGTCATTTACCGAGAAACTACTGACAGTAAATACTTTTAATCGTGTGATGCTATCACTTTGGATTTACTGTTACACCAACACTGTTTTGTGTGAAGATATCATATGACTGTATTTTTGTGTTTTACGGTACAGCTCATGGTACAGTGGACGGGTGCTATAACTATAGTCCTTTATGTAACGTGCTTGGAGAACACAAGCACATATGTGTTTGGAGTCATATAGGCGATCACCAGTAATAGGAAGCCCCACGGGGCTCAGAGCTCTGTACGGTATAGTGCAGCTTTCATCTTGGTGAATATAATCTTACAAACATCTATTTAATTTCCCATATTTGAATGAGCACATGAAGCAGACAGAGTGCTTCTCCGGGACTCTGATAAAAATAGCATGTGATTAGTATGAAAAATTAAACATGGGATCTAATCTGCTTGCAAAGCAATTGCCAAATGATAAATTGCTTTATCCTTTGTAAATGATAGAAGCTGGTTTCTTACCAGTGAAGAACTGGAGTTGTACAGATGCAAGTAAATAAATGAGCAAGCAGGGTTAGGGAACGAATGGAAACGCGAAGAATTTCTATTACCGTACATCAATGATGTAAGCAAACAGTGCATAGTACATACTGATCAAGAGTTCACTGTTATGAATGGGTCACCGAGGAGGAGAGTAAGCCCAAGCTAAGCCAAAGAAAACCAGAGAGGTTGGTAACTAAGCGGATTGCAGACCCCTGATCCTATCCACACAACTATTAGTAGCTGTGAAGCGTACCTACGATGATCCTAGACGCCTCGGCACAGACGGAGAGCTAACTAAGCCTAAAGCAAGAAAGGGGAAATCTAAACTGCCCCAGAGCAGACCCCAAAGGAATAAATAGCCCCCAAACATACATTGTCGGTGAGATGAGGTGAAAACACAAACGCAGGCAGGAAAATAGACTGAGCAAATGATGGGGACCACACTGACTAGACAGGACAGGAAAGGAAAGGAAAGAAGCTGCCTGCAATCACGCAAAAAACCCTGCAAAAAGTCCAACACGTCTGATGCTAAAAACACTGAAGTCACACGACTTCGCCCACTATATCAGCACTCTGGTATATTCTGAAAGCAGAGCAAAAAGAGGCCAATCTAATAAGGGACAAAAACAAACTGGCACAAGCAGTAACATATGGACGGTGATTCAGCACAGCCCCAGCCGGAGCTGGCTGACCCACACAAAACTGAGATAGACGAAACCAGATCAAATGCAAACAGAATAGCAAATGAACACTTAGCTGAACATGCAGGGACTGAGCTGGAAACATCAGACCTCAGGAGGCAGAAGAAAATCACCAGCAGGGATAGAGGGAGTCGGCAGTCTTAAATCCCAATCTGAAACCGCAGATCTCCAATCGACGTCCTCATTATCAGGTGGCAAGCCTCTGTTAATCAGATCAGCTCAATTACCTTCAGTAATAACCAAAGGGAGGCCAAAAAGCGAATTCACAACAGTTCACATCCCAGAATACTGGGAAAAAATGTCCTAATATATCTAATCGTTTATATCATGTCATACATTAGTCTTTAGAATGCGCAACTCAGCTGCTGCAGAAGCTCTTTGCAGAGAAAAGGGACTTTCCTGTCCAAAATGTAATAAAATGGGCTCAGTCTACATCACCTGTATTTAAAGGAGAACCCATCATGTCTAATAATACTATTCTATAGATATAGAGTTAATCTGGGGGTTAATACCATTATAAAGGTGCCTAGCTGCTGTAAAGAAAGTGTGGCACTCGGAAAAAATGAACTTTTTTCCTCTCAGTCCTAGGAGCCACCAGCTTTCAGTCATGCAGCATGCCCAAAGCAGTTACTGTCATTGCTCACAGCACTGAGAGCAACGGCTGTAAGCACGCAGCACCACTGACTGGCAGCTCCCTCTGTACTGAGGTACTGCAGGGCAAGCTGCCAGTCAGTGTCAGGGCGTGCTTACAAGTGACTCTGTCAGTGCTGTGAGCAGTGATTGTAAGGTTATGTGCACACGATGCGGATTTGCTTGCGGAAATTTCTGCAGGGATTTTGCATCTCTTGGCAGAAGACACAGTGGAAATTCCACGCATTTTTTGAGCAGATTTCATGAGTTTTTGATGCTGATTTACATGCGGATTTGTATGTGGAATTGTGTGCAGATTTATTAGCTAAATAAAGATGTATTATTTAAAAAAAAATCATGTTATTTTCAAGTCCAATCTCCATTGTTGATGTGCTTCAACCAAGTTAGGCTCTAATCTAGATTCTCCGCCCACACAGCCTTCCTCTTTCTGACATTATGTCCTTTTAACAAATCTGCTGCGTCGGCACCAAATCCGCACTAAATCCGCAGCAAATCCGCAAACCTTTTTACACCTGCGGTTTTGCTGCAGATTTGAGAGACTAAATGGAAATCTATGGGTGAATAACGCTGCAGATTCGCAAAAAGAATTGACATGCTGCGGAAAGTAAAACGTTGCAAATCAGGATGGAATTTTCTGCATCAGGTGCACAATTATTCTGGATTCTCACTGATTAACCTTGCTTTAGGAATCTATTACATTTTTGGTGCAATTTCACGCAGAAAAAAAAAGCTGCGGATCATTTTAAGGATGACAGAGAAAGAAAAATCTGGGAATTCAAAATGATAAAGATGTTAAATTCTTTGACACTAGGACTCAATTTAACACCTGGATTCATGACTCACTACATGGATACAATTCACACCTTCACCAGACGGACTCCAGATAGCTAAGAACATCATTTCCACTGCCTCTCCATTTGTAAGAAAATGCCTAATTTGATTTCCTTGGCTTACTTTAGAAGGCATCACACCTTCTGAACAAATATGCTACTGTAGGTTCCCTTAAATGTTGTGCCTTTTTCTTATTAATCTACTTTTAATCTTGAATGAAGAAGGAGCCTCTGTGCGCTGAAAGCTTGTGAACATACTATTTTCTGGTTAGCCAATAAAGCTATCACTCCTAGAATACTTTTGTCATCATTGGAAAGAAAAGTATTCACATCGATGTTTCTGGCTAACACGGTACCACAATATAATTTGTAATTGTACATCATGTTTTAAATAAGTAGTATAAAGAAGAGAAAGGGATAGGCCACAAAAGGGGATCCCCTTTTGTGGCCTATCCCTTTCTCTTCTTTATACTACTACGTTGTTTGTATAGGCCGTGGTTGGATCCCTTCAGATCAAATCTGTGGTGCCCCCTCTTTTGATTTTGTCATGTTTTAAATAAAAAACACACAAAAATTGAGCTTAGTTAAAGTTGGTATTCATGCAGCATATAAACGCATGTTCACTTTGGCCATAAAACACTGAAAAAAGCTACAAGAAGCAAAATAAACATAAACCTGCTATAACTAAATAAGCAGAAAGCAAAAGTACGTTTAAATAACACAGAGTTCAAAGTAATACGATTTTTGATCAAAAATAGCATGAAAGCCATCTCACCGTCGGGTGACCCTGATCGAGATGGTCCTACACTGTCTAATATTAAAAACCTTACCATGTGTCAAAGTTGACATCAGTGTGTGAATAAGGGCAGACAAAAGGGGCCGGGTCCCGACCTAAGGGCACCAAACTGGGGAGGCTTTTGAATGTAATTTACAGCTCAAGAGGGTGAGGCCACAGCCCGACTTTCATAGAATGCAAAAATACAAAGAAAAAATACACAAAAAATGAGCTTAGGCTGGTTTTACACGTCCTGATAGTTCCGGTATCGGAAAAACCGGTACCGGAGAAATCAGTGTCCGTGTGTACTAATTTAAGGAGCCTCCTAAAAATCTGAATGTGTAAGAAAGTATATGTTGAAGGCTGCGGCTCCAGTGACCACTTACATAGGTGTGCACTTGTATTTTCGTACAAGCAGGTAATCCAACCATGTCCTTCCTGGACCATTTCTCTGCCTGGCTGCCGCACTTCATGTCCTCAGAACTACCAACCCTTATCCTGGGAGACTTCAACATCCCCATTAACAGCCCCACTTCCACATCTGCATCCCAGCTTCTATCACTAACCACTTCTCTAGGCTTCTCTCAGCTCTCAACCTCTGAAACACACAAAGACGGTAACACCCTGGACCTGGTTTTCGCCCGGCTCTGCTCAATCTCCTACCTAGATAACTCACCGCTTCCCCTCTCTGACCACAACATTCTCTCCTTTACACTCACAAATCCTCGCTCACCCCAGCACCCTCCTACCTACCATTCAGTCAGAAATCTACAAGCCATTAACCCTCATACACTTTCAGACTCCCTACACTCATCATTGTCCCCAATCTCTTCTTTGTCCTGTCCTGATCTGGCTGTACATCACTTCAATGACACTCTTAGAAGCACCCTTGACCAAGTAGCTCCCCTCACCCTCAGAACCTCCAAACACAGAGTGAAACAGCCCTGGCTCACATCGCAAACCCGATTTCTCCAGCGATGCTCTAGGTGTGCTGAACGCTTATGGAGGAAAACACACACACCAGAAGACTTCATACACTTCAAATTTATGTTAAGGACATATAACTCTGCCCTTCACCTCGCCAAACAGACCTACTTCACCACCCTGATCTCCTCACTATCCAACAACCCCAAGAAACTTTTTGACACCTTTCACTCCCTCCTCAGGCCAAAAGCACAAGCCCCTATCACAGACATTTGCGCTGATGACCTGACCTCCCACTTTATAGAGAAAATAGACAATATCCGTCAGGAAATCCGCTCCCAATCACCAAGTTCAGTGACTCCCATCCCTCCCTGCATTTCCCCTGGCTCACTCTCCACATTTGCTCCCATCACAGAAGAAGAAGTCTCCAGGCTCCTCTCCTCTTCTCGTCCAACTACATGCACAACCGACCCCATTCCCTCACATCTCCTCCAGTCTCTCTCCCCAGTCGTCACAACTCACCTAACTACAATCTTTAATCTCTCCCTCTCCTCTGGCATTTTCCCCTCCTCCTTCAAACACTCTATCATTACTCCATTACTAAAGAAACCCACCCTTGACCCATCCTGCACAAACAACTACAGACCAGTCTCCAATCTCCCCTTCATCTCTAAACTCTTGGAGCGCCTGATATACTCACGCCTTACCCGTTACCTCTCCACTCACTCCCTCCTAGACCCTTCACAGTCCGGTTTCCGCCCCCTACATTCGACAGAAACTGCACTCATCAAAGTGACCAATGACCTTCTGACAGCAAAACGTAATGGTGACCATTCTCTGCTCATTCTTCTCGACCTTTCTGCAGCTTTCGACACTGTTGACCATCCTCTCCTACTCTCTAGGCTCCAGTCACTAGGCATTAAGGACACTGCTCTTTCCTGGTTCTCCTCCTATCTTTCCGACCGCTCCTTCAGTGTTCTGTTTTCTGGCTCCACTTCATCTCCTCTTCCTCTCACTGTTGGGGTACCTCAGGGCTCAGTCCTTGGCCCCCTTCTCTTCTCTCTCTATACAGCCCCAATTGGACAGACCATAAGCAGATTTGGCTTTCAGTACCATCTTTATGCTGATGACACACAACTGTACACATCATCCCCTGACCTTACCTCCGCTGTACTACAGAACGCCACTGACTGTCTGTCTGCAGTCTCCAACATCATGTCTGCTCTCTATCTGAAACTCAACCTCTCCAAAACTGAACTTCTTCTGCTCCCACCATCTACTAACCTCCCTAAATCTGACATTTCCCTCTCTGTGGGTGGCACCATAATAACACCCCGACAGCAGGTGCGCTGTCTGGGTGTTATGTTCGACTCCGATCTCTCCTTCACCTCCCATATACAATCTCTTGCCCGCTCATGCCGCTTACACCTAAAGAACATCTCTAGAATCCGCCCTTTTCTCACCATGGAAACAACAAAAACTCTCACTGTCGCCCTGATCCACTCCCGCCTAGACTACTGTAATGCTCTATTAATTGGCCTCCCTCTCACTCGACTCTCCCCTCTCCAGTCTATCCTTAATGCAGCAGCCAGGGTTGTCCATCTGGCTAATCGTTTCTCAGACGCGTCCGCTCTTCGCCAGTCGTTACACTGGCTGCCAATTCATTACAGGGTACAATTCAAAGTACTTGTTCTCACCCACAAAGCTCTCCACAGTGCGGCACCCCCTTACATCTCCTCCCTCATTTCTGTCTATCGGCCTAACCGACCGCTGCGCTCTGCAAATGACTTTCGACTAACCTCTGCCCTAATCCGTACCTCCCACTCCCGACTCCAAGACTTCTCCCGTGCTGCGCCAATCCTCTGGAATGCTCTACCCCAAAATATTAGGACCATCCACAATTTGCATAGTTTTAGGCGCTCGCTCAAAACACATTTGTTCAGAGCGGCCTATCACATTCAGTAATCAAAGTCATGTTTGTGTGTGTGTAGCCCATTCACTATCTCCATCTAACCCCCACCCCCTGAAGATGGCTGGACCGTCATTGTAAATACATCATTGTAAATACAAACCTGTGCTTTGTATCCCCCCCACCTCATTGTAGATTGTAAGCTCCACGAGCAGGGTCGTCTTATTTCGCTTTAATTATTGTATTGTTAATGTTGTTACTTATGACTGTTGTGTTTGAAACTGTTCAACTGTAAAGCGCTGCGGAATATGTTGGCGCTATATAAATAAAGATTATTATTATTATTATTATGTCCTTCCTTTCAAACGTTCAGTATTTGGTCAGTATTTTACATCAATAATTGTAAACCAAAATCAGGAGTGGAAAAATTAGAATTAACCCCTTTACCCTCGAGGGTGGTTGCATGTTAAGGACCAGGCAAAATTTTACAATTTTGACCACTGTACCTTTATGAGGTAATAACTCTGGAACGCTTCAATGGATCCCGGTGATTCTGAGGTTTTTTTCGTGGCATATTGTACTTCATGATAGTGGTAAAATTTCTTTGATATGACTTGTGTTTATTTGTGAAAAAATGGAAATTTGGCAAAAATTAATAAGTAACATTTCCCACATGTTTACTTTACATCAGCACAATTTTGGAACCAACATTTTTTTTGTTAGGACGTTATAAGGGTTAAAATTTAAGCAGCGATTTCTCATTTTTACAACACCATTTTTTTTAGGGACTACATCACATTTGAAGTCACTTTGAGGGGTCTATATAATAGAAAATACCCAAAAGTGGCACCATTATAAAATTTTCACCCCTCAAGGTGCTCAAAACCACTTTCAAGAAGTTTATTAACCCTTCAGGTGCTTCACAGGAATTTTTGGAATGTTTAAAAAAATGAACATTTAACTTTTTTTTTATTTTCTCAAGGGTAACAGGAGAAATTGGACCCTAAATGTTATTGTTCAATTTGCTCTGAGTATGTTGTCACCCCACATATGCAGGTAAACCACTGTTTGGGCGCATGGAAGAGCTCGGAAGGGAAGGAGCGCTGTTTGACTTTTTCAATGCAAAATTGGCTTGAATTGAGATTGGATGCCATGTCGTGTTCGGAGAGCCCCTGATGTGCCTAAACATTGGAAACCCCCCACAAGTGACACCATTTTGGAAACTAGTCCCCCCAAGGAACTTAACTAGATGTGTGGTGAGCACTTTGAGCCCCCAAGTGCTTCACAGAAGTTTATAACATAGAGCTGTAAAAATAAAAAATCATATTTTTTTTCCACAAAAGTAATCTTTTTGCCCCCAATTTTTTATTTTACCAAGAGTAACAGGAGAAATTTGTCAACAAAAAATTGTTGTGCAATTTCTATTGAGTATGCTGATACCCCATATGTAGGGGAATTCTACTTTTACAGTGCAAAGCTCAGAATGGAAGAGGCACCATATTGGAGTTCAGATATTACTGGAATGGTATGAGGGTGCCATGTTACATTGGCAGAGCCCCTGAGGTGACATTGGCAGAGCCCCTGAGGTGCCAGAAAACAGAAATCCCCTTTTATGTGAACTCATTTTACAAACTACACTCCTCAATGAATTTATCTAGGGGTGCAGTGATCATATTGACACCACGTGTGCCTCACAGAATTTTATACCAC
The DNA here is from genome assembly GCF_039654945.1 of Dendrobates tinctorius. Lineage (NCBI taxonomy): Eukaryota > Metazoa > Chordata > Amphibia > Anura > Dendrobatidae > Dendrobates > Dendrobates tinctorius. Next base: position 38,880,994 of record NW_027361779.1, on the reverse strand, counting down.
TACGCGGTGAAGAAAGAATAAATTACATTTTTACCACTAAAATGTTGCTTTAGCCCCAAGTTTTTATTTTTTCTAAGGGCTATTAGGAAATTTTTTTACAACAAACTGAGGCAAATTTTTTCCTGTGCGTGCCAATACCCTACGTCGGGAAATATTTTTCAGGCACAGTGCAAAGCTCAGAAGGCAAGAAACGCCAGATTTTACTGTTATGGTTTGCAGGTGCCATGACCCACTGGGAGAGCCCATGAGGTGCCAGAGCAGCAGAACCCCCCATCACTGACCCCATTTTACAAGCTACACTCTCAATAAATTGATCTAGGCGTGTAGTGATGATATTGACACCATGGGTGTGTCACAGAATATTATAGCATTGGGCAGTGAAGACAAAATAATTACAAGCAAATCAAAAAATAAAAAATAGAATGGCACTAAGAAACAGTCTACTTACTGGTGGAGTGGGTGGACTCTGAGTCAGCGACACTTTTGCCCTCACAAACCTTGTCCATGTATGTTTTTCTAATATAAAGGACTTAGGTTTTTTATGATATGGTAAACGGAGTGTGCTGCTTTTTTTTCTCTATTTTTTGGACAAAATAATTACATTTTTACCTCCAAAATTTTGTTTTAGCCAAAAATTTTACATTTTCACACAAGAAGTGGGCAAAAATGGCAACAAAATGTCTCCCTCAATATCTAATAAATGCGGCTATATCCCATATGTGGCTGCACACTACTACTTAGCCATACAAAGAGACTTGGGAGGAACGGAGCGCTATTTGCCTATTCAAGTGAATGGGTCTGTGAAAATGTCAGTGTTTCCATGGACCGTGTGTTCATGGGCAAAACTCGCTGACACGTCCGTTTTTTATTGTCAACACGAGCCACAAAATGTCCTGCACATGTGCATACGCATAACACACATGGATGTCATCTGTGTGACACGCATCGGTGCCGGGGAAGAAGCGTTACAAGTAAGTGTAGTTCCCCGACGCCGGGTGCTTTACACGGTTCTCATCATTCTCCCCTGCTCTGCCAGCACGAGCAGGGGAGAATGATGAGAGTTACATTTAAGTGATATAAGAGACAGCAGGCGACGGCTGATGAGACTATTACCGGGGTGTATTCATCAGCCGCCGCCACCTGCGCTATAAATAAATAAATAAATAAATTAAAAAAACGGCTTGGGTTCCCCTATGTTTTCTATAACAAGCCAGGCAAAACTCACAGCTGGGGGCTGCTGTTTTTTTTTAAATTATTTAAATAAATAATTAAGAAAAAAAAGGCTTGGTGTACTCCCCATTTTTGACAACCAACCTTGCTAAAGCTCACAGCTGGGGGCTGGTATTCTAAGGTTGGTAAGCGGCCATGGATATTGACCCCCCAGCCTAAAATTAGCACCTCGCAGCAGCCCAGAAAAGGCACATCTATTAGGCTCTTCCATCTTGCCCTGTAGCTGTGGCAAGCGGGGTTCATATTTGTGGGGTTAATGTCACCTTTGTATTGTCAGGGACATGAAGCCCATGGCTTAGTAATGTCTATAAGACACCTATCCATTACTAATCCTATAGTTACATGGTAAATAAAGACACAGCCAGAATAATGTATTTTATTAGAAATAAAACAAAACACAGTTTTACTTTTTTCTTTAAAATAATAAACATTTATACTCACCAAATGCCTATTCCACCAAAACCCTCGTTCTCCTGTAATAAAAGTAAAATAAAATAACAACAATATACCATACCTGAGGTGAGATCCCCGCTAGCACCGTGAAAGCTCAGTGACCTGGGGGGTAACGAAATAGAGGTTGCCTCTGCTCAGTGAGCGCTCACGGTGCTAGCGGGGATCTCACTGCCGTTCAGCTCGCCTGGGAAGAGCCCAGTGATTGGAAGTAACCTCTATGACGTCACCCCCGATCACTGATGTCGCATCTCGGCTCTGTCCAGGTTGAAACCGAATTATCCTCCAGATATGGATTACCGCGTGGGACAGAATGACAGGCAGGTATGGTATATTGTTGTTTTTTTATTCTACTTTTATTAGAGGAGAACAAGGGCTTAGGTGGAATTAGGCGAGGTTGTAAGTTTGGTTTAATTAAGATTATTAATGGCATCTGTGTTATTTTTTTCAATTAAAGGACTTTATTCTTGGTGTGTTTTTATACAATGTGACCATGGGGTTAGTAATGAAAATGTCAGTGTCAAATGTCAGTAATGTCAAATGTCAGTCTTGATGCCTCTCCATTACTAACCTCAGGGCTTGATGTAACCTGACAATACAAAGGTGACATCAACCCCACAAATATGAACCCCACTTTCCATCGCAACAGGTAAGTGGGAAGAGCTGGGCAAAGTGCCAGAAATGGCACATCTAATACATGTGCTTTTTCTGAGCAGCTGTGGGCTGCTATTTTTAGGCTGGTGGGGGGGGTCAATATCCATGGCCCCTTACCAGCCTGAGAATACCAGCCCCCAGCTCTGAGCTTTAGCAAGGTTGGTTGTCATTTTTGGGGCAGACCCCATGCCGTTTTTTAAAATTATTTATTTAAATAATTAAAAAAAACAGCCTGAGGACCCCTCTATTCTTGATAACCAGCCTTGATGAAGCTGATAGCTGAGGGTTGCAGCCCCAGCTGTGAGTTTTGCCTGGCTGGTTATAGAGAATACAGGGGAACCCACGCCATTTTTTTCATTTATTTATAGCGCAGGCGGCAGCTGATAAATACCCTCCTGCTCCTGATTTCAATGTTATTAGCAGCAGGGGTAGGCTGATGGGAGTAATAGTCCCATCAGCCACCACCTGCTGTCTCTTGTATCACTTAAATGTAACTCTCATCATTCTCCTCTGCTCGAGCCGATCACCGGCAGAGCAATGGAAAATGATGAGAGCCGTGTTCAGCACCTGGCACCGGGGAACAGCGCTTACTGTAACGCTTCTTCCCTGGCGCCCGTCCGTGTGGTACTGATGCGGCACACACATGCCACACGTGTGTCGCAAGTATTACACATGGACACTGACATCTCCGATGCCGTAAATATCAGGAGGTGTTAAAGAGGTCTTTTAGCCTTTTTATGTTTGGCTGCTGTCACACATTAAAAGACGCTTTTTATTGCAAAAAATAGTTTTTGCATCACCACAATTTAAGAGGTATAATTTTTCCATATTTTGGTCAACAGAGTCATATGAGGTCTTGTTTTTTGCGGGACAAGTTGACGTTTTTATTGGTAACATTTTCAGGCACATGACATTTTTGGATCGCTTTCTATTCCGATTTTTGGCAGACAGAATGAACAAAAGCCAGCAATTCATGAATTCTGTGTGTGGTAAAATTGATAAGGCAGTTTTATTCTTAGGGTCAGTATGATTACAGAGATATCTCATGTATATCTTTTTTATGTTTTGGCTCGTTTATACAGTAAAAACTATTTTATAGAAAAAATAATTATTTTTGCATTTATTTTTTGAGCTATAACTTTTTTATTTTTCCAGTGATGGAGCTGTCTGGCGGCTTGTGTTTTGCAGGACAAGATGATGTTTTCAGCGGTACCATGTTTATTTACTGTATTTTACAGATTATAAGATGCACCGGATTATAAGACACACCCCAAATTTTGAGGAGAAAAATAGGAAAAAAAACTTTTTTAATCAAATGGTGGTGCCTCTTATAATCCATGCATCTTATTGCTTACCGGGGGTGGTGGCTGCGGTGAAGCAGTGTCCCAGGGTCACTGCTGGAGGAGGCAAGCGTGGCGTGTTGCTGCAGCCGCAGACTGGGATGAGGGGTGTCCCGACGTGCACCGCTATGAAAATTGCTGCGGTGCTCTGTGGTGCATGGGGGCTCTACCGGCATTTTGTGAAAGCTCGGAGCCCCCTGCATCTATTATTGTGATGTGGTGGCCTCCGGGAAAATGGGCGCCGGGGCGGCACATGCTCAGATTGAGATCTCGGCAACGAGATCTCCGATGGCCAAGTTCTCAATCTGAGCACCCCTGGTGGCCATTTTCCTGGAGGCCACAGCATCGCAGTAATAGATATTGTTACACGCAGTCCCCGTCCTGGCGCTGCGCTCGGGTCTGCCGCTGTTACACCTGGCCCCGTCCTGGCGCTGCGTCCAGGCCTGCTGCTGCTCTCCGTTCTGGGCACTCACCTCGAGCCTCTCATGCTGCTGCTCAGCATTCTGTCCTCCCTCCTGCCTCCTCCTGGCGTCTTGTGAGGAGATCTGTAACTAAGGCTATTAGGGCACGCCCGCCCACTCTCTTGCCTTCTTAAAGGGGCGGTGTGCATTATTCAAAAAATGCAATCAACCAATGGCAGCGCACTGGCTGCTATTTCTGGCCTCTCCTCCATAGGGAGAGCGCTGGAGCAACAAGTATCTATCATTGCTACATCCGGTTCTCATGCTAACCTGTCTGCACTGCATCTGCAGTCTCTGTGCATTGTCTAATGCTCTCTGTTTCCACAGCATATCAGTATCCTGTGTAACCTGGTTATATCAGCAACCATCTGGGCCTAAGCCATCCCATTCCGCCTACAGCCATCCGAGTCCAAGGACTGTGTGAAGGTCACTGGAACCGACTCCTTACTAACTAACCGGATCCAGGACCCATCGCATTACGGACTCTGCTGTAACTTTTGCTATCCCTTTTGGTCCCACTGGGACAGCTGCCACGTGTTCGGGGTCTAACTGGAGGTAGCACCTGTGTCCTCCGGGTATTCCATTCTGGCCCTGCCTGAGGGGCTTTACTACGGGTGCCCAGGGCTCACTAGTCACTCCCCCTTCGGAGCCCCCTGGACCGTGGTCCCGAGGTTCCACTTAAAAAATAAAAACGAATGTGAACTTCATCATCTCTGCCTCCGCTTCCATTCGTTACAGATTGCTCTGGCCATGGAATCCGCTGGACCCCAGAGGCCTCCGACGTTGGAGTTGTGCCAAGAGGTGACCCGTTTAAAAGATCAACAGGATAAGATCACGACGTATCTACGTAACCTGTCCACCCACATGGATTCTCTGCAGAACCCGGCTGCTCTTGATTCACCTAGCAACACCCAGGTACCTGCTGTCATGACAAGCAAGGGCCCCCGCCTGACGGCTCCTACCCGCTTCCATGGTGATCCCACTCAGTGTCGGGGTTTTCTCAATCAGTGTACCCTACACTTCGAAATATTGGGGCATATGTTTGCTTCTGACCTTGCCAAAAGTGGGCTTCATTATGTCACATCTAGCAGGAGAGGCTCTCGCCTGTCTGAATCCGTTATGGGAGAGAGGAGACCCGCTGGTTAATGATCTTCAATCTTTCCTAGAAACTTTTCGCAGGACCTTTGATGAACCTGGCCGGGTCACGTCGACCGCTTCTGCCCTGCTTCGCTTACGCCAAGGAACCCTTACGGCGGCTCAGTATGCTGTTCAGTTCCGCACCCTCTCGTCTGAGTTATCTTGGAACAATGAGGCCTTGCTGGCTACCTTCTGGGAGGGCATATCTGGAAAAATTTAGAATGAGCTGGCGGGACGGGACAGGCCTACCATCTTGGATGACCTGATTTCCTTGGCGACCCGGATTGACCTGCGTTTTCAGGAGCGCTCCATGGAGATTAAGCATGACCTGGACTCTAATTCTTCCAAGACGTCTACCTCATCCTCTTCTCCCAAAGCAATGGAGGTAGATCGAGTAAGTCTGGCCAGTCACCAGGAGGCGCCTCACAAAAACGGAAGCTGTCTGTACTGTGGTAGTTCCGAACACCTGATCCGCTCCTGTCCAAAGAAGTCGGAAAACTCCTGTGCCTAGGCTCGGTAGGAGAGGCCACCCTAGGTAGAGAAGGTTCCTCTCCTTCGTTGCAGATCTCAGTCTCCGTAACCTGCGGAGCAAAAACATTTTCTGGACTCTGTCTGTTGGACTCCGGAGCCGCTGGAAGCTTTATCTAGCAGACGCTTGTGGATCGCTACCACTTACCAGTTCAGGCTCTTCCCAACCCGTTGCGGGTAACCGCTGTCGATGGCCAGCCTCTGACAGAACCCATCCAGTTCCAGACTGAGCCAGTGGAACTCCGTGTAGGTCTTATGCATTCTGAAAGAATCCGTTTTTATGTGTACCCTGGTTTGTCTCACCCCTTGCTTCTAGGTTTGCCTTGGTTTCAGAAACATAAACCAGTCCTTAGTTAGAGAACAGGCGAAACTCTACGTTGGGGAGATTCCTGCTCGGACCGTTGTTTATCCCGGATTGAACCAGCTTCACCCCCGGTCCAACCTGCTACCCTGCCTGGATTACCATCCGCTTACTGGTCCTTCTCGGATGTCTTCGGGTAAAAGGAGGCTGAAAAACTTCCTTCCCACAGGTTGTATGACTGTCCAATAGACCTTCTTCCTGAAACATCTCCTCCCCGTGGGAGAGTTTACCCTCTTTCCCAGGCAGAGACTCAGGCTATGTCGGACTACATCCAGGAGACCTTGGCCAGAGGGTTTATCCGACAATCATCATCACCGGCAGGAGCAGGCTTCTTCTTCGTGAAGAAAAAGGACGGATCCCTGCGGCCCTGTATCGACTACCGAGGACTGAACCAGATCACGGTAAAAAACAGGTACCCTTTGCCTCTAATTTCAGAACTGTTTGACCGTCTCCGAGGGGCCAGGATCTTCACCAAGCTGGATCTCAGAGGGGCTTACAATTTGATCTGAATCAGAGATGGAGATGAATGGAAAACAGCCTTCAACACTCGTGATGGCCACTACGAGTACCTGGTAATGCCGTTTGGTCTAAGCAATGCTCCTGCTGTTTTCCAAGAATTTGTCAATGACATTTTCAGGGATCTGCTTTACACCTGTGTTTTTGTCTACCTAGACGACATTCTGATTTTTTTCTACTGACGGACTCTGCTGTAACTTTTGTTATCGCTTTTGGTCCCGCTGGGACAGCTGCCACGTGTTCGGGGTCTAACTGGAGGTAGCACCTGTGTCCTCTGGGTATTCCATTCTGGCCCTGCCTGAGGGGCTTTACTACGGGTGCCCGGGGCTCACTAGTCACGCCCCCTTTGGAGCCCCCCGGACCGTGGTCCCGAGGTTCCACTTAAAAAATAAAAACGAATGTGAACTTCACCATCTCTGCCTCCACTTCCATTCGTTACAGATATATGGGGGGCTCCGAGCTTTCACAAAATGCTGGCAAAACCCCCCGCACCATAGAGCACCGCAGCCATTTTCACCCGCAGCGGCGCACATCGGAACACCTCTCATCACAGCCTGCGGCCTGCAGCAATCCGCCACTCTTGCCTCCTCCAGCAGCGACCCTGGGACCCTGCTCCACCGCGGCCGGTAAGGTGTATCTGCATTATAAAATGCACCCCCCCATTTTCCCCCAAAATTTTGGGGGAAAAAAGTGCATCTTATAATCCAAAAAATATTGTATATCTGTCTTTTTGATCACTTGTTATTCCACTTTTCGTTTGGTAGTATGATTATAAAGCATTGTTTTTTGCCTCACTTTTTATTTATTATTTTACAGTGTTTACTGAAGAGGTTAACTAGTGGGATAGTGTCATAGGTTGGGTCGTTGCGGGCGCGGCGATACCAAATATGTGTACTTTTATTGCTTAGATTTTTTTTCATTCAACTATTTCTTTAGTGACAAAATATATATTTTTTTATAGTTATTTTTTTAAATATTTTTACAATTATTTTAATTTTTATTTTTACTTTTTTCTAACTTTTTTACTTAGTCCCACTATGGGACAATCATTTTTGGCAGGCTGATAGCTTCTACAGCATGCAGATGAAGCAGCATCTACATATCAGAAGCGGTCAGCGCTACACTGGGCATGATCAGCAAGTTTGCTTGGTCTGGTGACCTGGACATCATCATGACGACTTCGGGTCACCATGGCAACGATCGGGACCCTGCATCATGTTGGCGTCTCCGATCCAAAGGCAGAGGGGATGCCAACCCTGTGATGGCTTCTGGAAAAATGCGATCGTGATCAATCGCAGCATTTCGGAGGTTAAAGTGGCGGGAGCTGTCTTTGACCGCCCCTGGCACCTAGTGCCGGGTGTCAGCTGTCAGAATCAGCTGACCCTCGTGTGCACGGCCGATTGCAATAACGTAATATTCTGTACCTGGTCAGATAGGCCCAGGTCACATGGATGGAATATTACGTCTGATGTCAGAAAGGGGTTAAAGTAGAATAGAAACACGTCACCACTTCTCTATTTATCACTCACTCCTGGTTTTGGCTTATAGATAGTGATGTAAAAAGCTGACCAAGTACTGAATGTGTGAACGTGGTCTAAAGGGACTGTCATGAAAGTGACTGACCCGTTGTGAAAAGACCCAACAGTAGGTCAGTCACCAAACAGCACAATAAACAAGGGAACACCGGGAACACAATTACAATGGTGGGCCCTGTGATAGGGAACGGGGAAATGGACACCTCCTGCACTCTCCTACGGATGTACCCTGATCACCCTGACGTCCCTATACAGGTTTTTTCAACCTGTCGCCAAGAAGGATACCTAAGCCCTCGCTTGCCCTGCACCTATCCCTAAGTAGGGAATTGGCAAGTGAGGACACTGGTCCCACCGCAGAACTAATACAACATAAAGGGAAGGTATGACAGACAAGGTAAAAACAAACAACACTTAGTTCTCTGCTGCAAAGCACTGCACAGCAGGAATGAAACACCAGATACACCGGGCTCAGCTGATGAACAACTGCTCCCAGCAAGCTACTTCTCCCAGCTTGGTCGCTGCAGAATGAACTCTAGTACCGACGGTCAGCGGATGCATCAGGTGACCTTTTGAAGGAAGGTAGGAGTGGTCACCACCTGCATCAGCAAACACAGCAGCAATGTAATTACACCAGCGGCCACCAGGGGAAAAAAACTGACCTGAAAGGAAAAAAGTTTTAATATGAGACTCCAGATCTATCACGGATCCAAAAATGGATCGTGACAGGAACCCTGTCATGTGCACAATTGCAGCCAGGTATATTTCACTGTGAAACGCTCAGTCATTTAGAGAAAATCTAATTAGACGAACCAGCTGGGGACTATAGCCAGAAAGGAGGCGAACTCCTCACAGCACTAATTGGGCTACCAAAGGAGATACTTACTGATCAGGAGACTCCTTTTATGTCCAAGGAGATGAAGGAAACTGCAAGCTCCTCAAGATAAAGCAGTTGCACACGTCAGTGTACAACCCCCAGATGGATTAGTTGAGCGCTTTAAGAAAGCCAACAAGTCCATGTTGAATTGGGTAGGGTTGTAAATTTCCTTGCTCGGACTTCTGAGCTGGAGCTACCTCTGCTCCCTCTGGTGGTTACTGGGAGTAGTGGAGCTGGCCAAGTTGATGGAAGTTTGCCACCTGATGACGATAATTGGGAATCTGGGATTACTGGCTGGGAGCATATAATTGAGCAGGCTTCCCTTGGTGGTTGCTGGTGACTTCCTCCTTGTGCATTTGGAGTTCTTATGTCTCCTGCCTGATCTGCATGGTTCAGTTAAGTGATTATTTTTCTAATCCTTTGCATCTAATCTGGTTGTGCCTTTTTTTTGCTTTCTGCTTTGTTGCTAGGGTTCAGCGTACTCCCTGCTGGGGGCAGCGCTGGGCCCCGCTCATATGTTACAGCTTGTGTCAGTTTCTTCAGTTCCCTGTTATGTTAGTATCTTTTGCTTTGCTTCCAGTTCATACCAGAGTGCTGATCTAGCAGGGGTGAGGTCGTGTGGCCTCAGGTTTTTTGTATATCAGATGTGTTGGATTTTTTTAGGGTTTTGTGCGTGATTGCAGACAGTATGTTTTCTGTCCTGTCCTGTCTAGACAGCTTGGGCCCCACCATTTGCTCAGTCTGCTCTCTGCCTGTGTTTGTGTCTCATCTTGTCTCACCCACAACGTTTGGGGGGCTGTCTATTCCTTTGGGGATCTGCTCAGGGGCAGTTTAGATTTCACCTTTCTGGCTTTAGGCTTAGTTCTCCAGCTGTGCCGAGGCGTCTAGGGCATCGTAGGAACGCTCCACGGCTACTGCTAGTTGTGATGATAGGATCAGGGGTCTGCATTCCGCTTAGTTACCAACCTCTCTGGTTTTCTGGTGGCTTAGCCTGTTCCTGCCATCCTCCTCGGTGACCCATTCATAACAGAATCACCAGCCAAACTGTAGACTCTAGGGTACTCAAAAGAAGGAAAGAATTGTAAAAAGAAAAAAAAAAGTGTCAGAATTTTTTTATATATTTTTTCCTCTTTTTCTCTGGGGCTGAAGGATTTTTTTTCTTAATGGAGACTAAGCAATTGTTCGATCGTGTTGAGCAGCTCGCCGCTGAAGTGCAGGGAATTTCTGCCTATCTCGCTCAATCATGTGCTGTAGACCCAATGATCCCTACTCCTGATGTGTTTTCGGGGATCAGTCCAAATTTTTGAATTTCAAGAATAACTGTAAACTATTTCTTGCTTTGCTTTGAAACCTAATTCATCGGGGAGCTCGGTGCAGCAGGTTAAAATTGTCATCTCCTTGCTGCGCGGCGATCCCCAGGATTGGGCTTTTTCTCTGACACCTGGAGATCCTATTCTGGCTAATGTAGATGCATTTTTTCAGGCCCTGGGGTTGTTGTATGATGAACCTAATGCTATTGATGAAGCTGAGAAAACCTTATTGGCATTGAACCAGGGTCAGGATGCTGCAGAGTTATATTGAGAGAAGTGGGCGGTCCTTACTAAATGGAATGATGATGCCCTAGCAGCTCTCTTTCGGAAAGGTCTGGCAGAAACTGTAAAAGATGTTATGGTGGGATTTCTGGTACCCTCTCGTCTTAACGACTCCATGTCATTAGCCATTCAAATTGATCGACGTTTAGGTGAACGTAAAAGTACGCGAGAGGCGGTGCTGCCTTTTGAACAAACTTCTGAACCAATGCAATGTGATAGGGCTTTGTCTAGGACGCAATGTCAAGAGTTTAGGAGATGTAATAAGTTATGCTTCTTTTGTGGTGACACCTCTCATGTTATTTCTGTCTGCCCTAAACGAGAAAAACGTTTTGCTCACTCATTTGCTTTGGGCAGTGTACAGCCTAAGTTCCTGTTGGCAGTTACCTTGATCTGCTCCTTGTCTACATTTTCTGCTAAGGCCTTTGTTGATTCAGGAGCAACCTTGAAGCTGATGGATCTTGACTTTGCCAAACGTTGTGGTTTCCCCATGCTGCCCCTGCGGACCCCTATTCCCTTGAGGGGGATTGATGCTACCCCTTTCACAGAGAATAAACCCCAGTTTTGGACCCAGGTAATAATGCGGGTTGCCCTGGACCATCAAGAGAATTGTAAATTTTTGGTGTTGCACAAGTTACATGATATTATTGTACTGGGTTTTCCATGGTTGCAAACCCATAATTCTGTTTTGGATTGGAAATCTGTGTCTGTGGTGAGTTGGGGATGTCAGTTTGTTCTTATTGACACACCTGTTTTCTCCACCTCTCCCCAGTCTCAAGATGTTCCTGACTATTTGGCTGATTTTTCTGATGTATTTAGTGAGTAATTCCGCGTCTTTGCCGCCTCATAGGAGTTATGACTGCGCAGCAGAGTTAATGACCTGTTGCAAATTTCCCAAGGGTGGGCTTTTCAACTTATCGGTACCTGAACATGATGCTATGAGATCTTATATCAAGGAATCTTTGGAGAAGGGTCATATCAGACCATCCTCTTCACCTTTGCGTGCTGTTTTTTTCTTTTTGTGGCCAAAAAAGATGGCTCATTAAGGCCATGTACTGACTATCTTTCCCTTAACAAAATCACTGTTAAATATCAGTACCCATTACCCTTGAATTATGATTTATTTTCCAGAGTTAAAAGTGCTTGTTGGTTTACCACACTTTACCTCAGGGGGGCGTATAATCTTATTCGCATCAAGCGCGGGGATGAATGGAAGACGGCGTTTAATACTCCGGAGGAACATTTTGAGTACCTGGTGATGGTCTCCTTTCTTCTGGGCACTAAGAATGTTAAGGCGGATGCCCTTTCTAGGAGTTTCTTTGCGGATTGTCTTGATGTGACCGAGCCTAATACCATTCTAAATGAGGGTGTAGTTCTTTCCGCCATCTCTCCCGATTTGAGACGTACCCTGGAGGAATTTCAGGAGGATAAACCTGAAAGGTGCCCTATGGGAAAATTGTATGTCCCTGACCAGTGGAGGAAAAGAGTAATGTCTGAAATTCATTGCTCCGCGTTGGCTGGTCATCCAGGTATCTTTGGTACCAGAGATTTGGTGAGTCGATCTTTTTGGTGGCCTGCCTTATCTCGTGAGGTCAGGAATTTTGTGCAGTCCTGTGGGACTTGTTCTCGGTCCAAGCCCTGTTCTCGTGCTAGTGGTTTGTTGATGCCCCTGCCGGTGCCCAGGAGGCCATGGACCCATATCTCAATGGATTTTATCTCTGATCTCCCTGTCTCTCAGAGAATGACTGTTATTTGGGTGATCTGTGATAGATTTTCTAAGATGGTCCATCTTGTACCACTCTCAAAGTTGCCATCTTCTGAGTTGGTTCCCTTGTTTTTACAACAAGTAGTTCGTTTGCAAGGGATTCCTGAGAACATTGTGTCGGACAGAGGGGTCCAGTTTGTTTCCAGATTTTGGAGAGCTTTTTGTTCCAAACTAGGAATTCAGTTGTCTTTCTCCTCATCATTTCATCCTCAGACCAATGGGCAGAGAACAAACCAGACTTTGGAGTCCTATTTGAGATGTTTCATATCTGCTGATCAGGATGATTGGGTCTCTTTTTTGCCCTTGGCCGAATTCACGCTAAACAATAGGGCTAGTTATAATAATAATAATAATAAATTTTATTTTTATAGCGCCGACATATTCCGCAGCACTTTACATTTCAGAGGGGATTTGTACAGACAATAGACATTACAGCATAACAATAATCACATACAGTAGATTATAACAAAATAACAAGAGGAGTGAGGGCCCTGCTCGCAAGCTTACAGTCTATGAGGAAAGAGGTAGACACGAAAGGTGGGTGGTAACAGTTGCTCTGATTGTATGGACCAGCCATAATGTTAAGTGTGTAACAGTACAGACACAGAGGGCTAATGGATGCATAAAGCATGTGGGAGCATGATGCTGGGAACCTGGTTATGGTAAAACTTTTGGCTCTACCACACAGGGATAGGTTAGGTTAATGTGTTGAGGCGATAGGCCAGTCTGAATAAATGCGTTTTCAGGACACGCTTAAAATTGTGGGGATTGGGGACTAATCGTATTGACCTGGGAAGTGCATTCCAAAGAATTGGCGCGGCACGTGTAAAGTCTTGGAGACGGGAGTGGGAGGTTCTGACTATTGATACTAACCTCAGCTCATCAGCAGAACGGAGGGCGCGGGTAGGGTGGTATACTGAAACAAGGGAGGAGATGTAGGGTGGTGCTGAGCCATGGAGGGCTTTGTGGGTGAGGGTAATAAGTTTATACTGAATTCTGGAGTGGATGGGTAGCCAGTGTAATGACTGGCACAAGGTAGAGGCATCGGTGTAACGATTGGTGAGGAATATGATCCTGGCTGCAGCATTCAAGACAGATTGGAGAGGGGAGAGTTTGGTAAGAGGGAGACCGATTAGAAGAGAGTTACAATAGTCGAGACGAGAATGAATAAGAGAAACAGTAAGAGTTTTTGCAGAGTCAAAAGTAAGAAAAGGTCGAATTCTAGAAATGTTTTTGAGGTGCAGATGACAAGAGCGAGCCAGTGATCGAATGTGGGGGGGAAGGGAAAGCTCGGAATCAAGTATGACCCCAAGACAGCGGGCATGTTGCTGGGGAGTAATAGTGGAACCACACACAGAAATAGCAATGTCGGGTATAGGTACATTAGTAGCGGGAGGAAACACCAGGAGTTCAGTCTTTGACAGGTTCAGTTTCAGATATAGTGAGGACATGATATTAGACACAGCGTTTAGACAATTGCCAGTGTTTTCTAGAAAGGCTGGCGTGATGTCAGGAGAAGAAGCGTATAATTGGGTGTCATCAGCATAGAGATGGTACTGGAAACCAAATCTACTGATTGTTTGACCAATAGGGGCAGCGGAAACCGGATTGGAGAGGGTCGAGAACAGAGTTTTCTGAGAGATAGCGGATAAGACGGGAGTGGACCAGGCGTTCCAGGAGTTTAGAGATGAAGGGAAGATTAGAGACAGGTCTATAGTTAGCGGCACAGTTTTGGTCGAGGGATGGTTTTTTAAGTAGTGGATGTATGATGGCATGCTTAAATGAGGAGGGAAAAATACCAGAAGAGAGAGAGAGGTTAAATATTTTAGTTGGGTGAGGGGTGACAGCAGGGGAAAGGGACTGGAGGAGATGTGACGGAAATGGGTCACTGGTGCAAGTAGTTGGGCGAGAAGATGCAAGGAGCCTGCTTACTTCTTCTTCTGTGACTGGTTCAAAATCAGAGAGTGAGTTAGATGCAGTGGGGGAGGGAGGACAGTGCATGGTATGAGGGGATTTGGAGATAATTTCCTGTCGGATCTGGTCAATTTTTTCTTTGAAGTAATTGGCCAGATCGTCAGCTCGGAGCTCCGTGGTTGGGGCCTGTACTCTTGGATTGAGTAGAGAATGAAAAATGTCAAAGAGACGTTTCGGGTTATTGGACAGTGAGGTGATGAGGGTGTTGAAATAGGTTTGTTTGGAGAGGTAAAGGGCAGTGTTGTATGTTCTAAGCATAAACTTAAAATGGATGAAATCTTCGTGTAGATTGGATTTTCTCCACAGACGTTCGGCGCACCTGGAGCACCGCTGCAGAAAACGTGTTTGCACCGTGTGCCAGGGTTGTCGCCGTCTGTGTTGTGGTGTTCTATTTATAGGGGGTGCAAATTCATCCAGGGCACTTTGAAGTGTTTCATTGTAATGCTTCAATGCAGAATCAGGACATGAGAGGGAGGAGATAGGGGCCCATGAAGACTGCAAGTTCTTCAGAAGTTTCTGGGTGTTAATGGCCTGTATGTTTCTATAAGTCTGGACAGTGGGGGTGACCTGAGCAGCCTGGCAGTTCTTTATAGAGAATGAAAGAAGATTGTGGTCAGAGAGCGGGAGAGGGGAGTTTGCAAAATCATCCACTGCACAAAGCCGAGAGAAGACCAAGTCGAGGGAGTTTCCGTCTTCATGCGTTGGAGAATTAGTAAGCTGCGAAAGGCCAAATGAGGTTAGAGATAGAAGGTGACTAGCAGATGGGGAGAGGGGAAGAGCAATGGGGATGTTGAAATCTCCCATGATGAGGGTAGGGATGTCACAGGAGAGAAAATGTGGAAGCCAAGTGGCAAAATGATCCAGGAACTGATGGGAGGGGCCGGGAGGACGATACACCACCGCCACTCGCATGGAGAAGGGGGTGTAGAGTCTGACGGCATGGACCTCAAAAGAAGGGAAGACAAGTGAGGGTACTTGAGGGATAACCTGAAAGGTACATTTTGGTGATTGCCACTTTGATGTCTCCTTTCTTTTGTAACTTTGGGTTTCATCCTAGATTTTCTTCGGGGCAGGTGGAAGCTTCTGCCTGCCAAGTGTGGATTCTGTGGTAGAGAGAATGCAGCAGATTTGGGACCAAGTAGTGGATAAGTTGTCCCACTCTCAGGAAAAGGCCCAACGGTTTTCCAACCGGCAGAAGATAATTGGTCCCCGGTTTAAAGTGGGTGATATGGTTTGGTTGTCCTCAAAATATATTCCCATGAAGGTTGCATCTCCAAAATTCAAGCCAAGGTTTATTGGACCTTATAAGATTTTGGAAATCCTTAACCCCATTTCTTTCCGTTTGGCTCTTCCAGTTACGTTTACAATTCATAACGTTTTTCACAAATCTTTGTTGAAAAGGTTTGTGGAGCCAGTAGTTCCCATGGCGGCGCCCCCTGACCCTGTACTGGTTAAGGGTAATTTGGAGTATGAGGTAGAGAAGATAATGGATTCTCGTCTGGCTAGACGGAGACTTCAGTACTTGGTCAAGTGGAAGGGTTATGGCTAGGAGGATAATTCTTTGGTCTCTGCTTCTGACATCCATGCCAAGAGATTGATTCGTGCCTTTCACCGGGCCCATCCTGATCGGCCTGGTGGCGTGGATGAGGGTTTGGTGACCCCTCCTCAAGGGGGGTACTGTTGTGAATTCCCTTGCTCGGACTTCTGAGCCGGAGCTCCCTCTGTTCCCTCTCGTGGTTACTGGGAGTAGTGGAGCTGGCCAGGTTGATGGAAGTTTGCCACCTGACGACGATAATTGGGAATCTGGGATTTTTGGCTGGGAACATATAATTGAACAGGCTTCCCTTGGTGGTTGCTGGTGATTTCCTCCTTGTGCATTTGGAGTTCTTTTGTCTCCTGCCTGATCTGCATGGTCCGTTTAAGTGATTCTTTTGCTAATCCTTTGCATCTAATCTGGTTGTGCCTTTTTTTGCTTTCTGCTTTGTTGCTAGGGTTTAGTGTACTCCCTGCTGGGGGCAGCGCTGGGCCCCGCTCATATGTTACAGCTTGTGTCAATTTCTTCAGTCCCCTGTTATGTTAGTATCTTTTGCTTTGCTTCCAGTTCATACCAGAGTGCTGATCTAGCGGGGGTGAGGTCGTGTGGCCTCAGATTTTTTGTATATCAGATGTGTTGGATTTTTTTTAGAGTTTTGTGCGTGATTGCAGACAGTATGTTTTCTATCCTGTCCTGTCTAGACAGCTTGGGCCCCACCATTTGCTCAGTCTGCTCTCTGCCTGTGTTTGTGTCTCATCTTGTCTCACCGACAATATATGTTTGGGGGGCTGTCTATTCCTTTGGGGATCTGCTCCGGGGCAGTATATATTCCACCTTTCTAGCTTTAGGCTTAGCTAGTTCTCCGGCTGTGCCGAGGCGTCTAGGGCATCGTAGGAACGCTCCACGGCTACTGCTAGTTGTGTTGATAGGATCAGGGGTCTGCAATCCGCTTAGTTACCAATCTCTCTGGTTTTCTGGTAGCTTAGCCTGTTCCTGCCATCCTCCTCGGTGACTCATTCATAACAGGGTAGTTTCCAAGGAAGGAAGGGATTCGGACATCTTGTTGCCCTACTTGAAGTTCGCCATCCGCAAGGTACCGCAGACTCCCTTGGGATTTTCACCCCTTGAACTACTGTATGGCAGGTATCTTAGGGGTCTGCTGGACATAGCCAAAGAGACATGGGAGCATGAACCTACATCATATAAAGGTGTAATAGAGCGTGCCTAATATGCAGGACCGAATCGCAGCGGTCATGTCTATCGTAAAGGAGCATTTGGTGGATGTAACAGAAAGGCCACGGTACGCTCCTTTAATGTAGGAGATCGGGTTTTAGACTTGGCACCTACCACTGAAAGTAAGCTTATGGCCAAGTGGCAAGAGCCATATGAAGTTCAGGAAAAGTCTGGGGAGGTGAACTACTGAGTATAAAAGCCCATGAAGAGAAAACCTGAACAGTTGTACCACATCAATGTGTTAAAGGCGTGAAAGGACCGAGAGTGTATGCTTACGGATGCGACTCCAGAAGTATCATCTGGGAACCCTCCAATAGCGGCCAGGACGGAGACCGAGAGGTAAAGATAGGAGAAACTCTCTTGAAACCGCAGCATCGAGAAGTTTGGAAACTAGTACAAGAGAATAGAGTTGAGCGACTTTGGTCGGATCGGGTTTCGTGAAACCCGAATGAAACAAAATAAGTTTCAGATGAAACTCGTCCGACTAGAGCAAAACAAAGTCGGAGTTTCGTCCGAAACCCGACCCCAATTCAAGTCAATGGGAAATAAAAGTCGGACGAAACTCCGACTTTGTTTTGCTCTAGTCGGACGAGTTTCATCTGAAACTTATTTTGTTTCATTCGGGTTTCACGAAACCCGATCCGACCAAAATCGCTCAACTCTACAAGAGAACATGGATGTATTCTCGGAACTATCAGGCCGCAACTCTGTCATCCAGCATGATATTGTCACGGAGCTTCACATAAGGGTGCGAATGAAGCAGCACCGTATACCCGAGGCATGGAGACAGGCTATCGCGAATGAGGTGAGACAAATGCTCCAGCTAGGAGTAATTGAGGAGTCCTGGAGTTAGTGGGCTAGCCCCATTGTGCTAATCACAAAGCCAGACAGATCATTATGGTTCTGTAATGTCTTCTGTAAATTGAATGTGTCGAAGTTCGACCTTTATCCAGTGCCTTGGTCGAGCTGATTAAGAGACTGGGACAGGCACAGTATGTTACCACTTTCGATCTGACCAAGGGTTACTGGCAGGTACCTCTCACGGAGTCAGCAAAAGAGACCACCTTCATAACACCGGAGGGTCTGTACCATGTCGTTTTGCCCTTTGGACTACATGGGGCACCAGCCATGTTCCAGAGGTTGATGGACATAGTGCTAGAACCCCATCGAAAGTATGCATCAGTGTACTTGGATGACATCGTCATCTTTAATACTGACTGGCATACCCACTTGTCCTCGGTACAAGGATTAGTGAATTCGCTCAGAGCCGCAAGCTTGATGGCGAATCCCAAGAAATGTGCGATAGGGCTTGAGGAAGCCCGATACGTAGGATACGTGATCGGCCGTGGGATTAACAAACTCCAAATAAAATTGAGGCCATACAGAACTGGCCCCAACCTGTTACCATCAAGCAGGTGAGAGCGTTTCTCGGCATCGTTGGGTATTACCAGAGGTTTATACCTAATTTCTCTGGGAGAACACCACCCCTAACTGATCTAAATGGGAAAGAAGTCGGTCATGTTCCGATGGGACCCTCAGACGGAGGAGGCATACCAGTCTATGAAGTTGGCGCTGTGCGGACAACCAGTCCTCATCAGCTCCAACTTCAAGAGAGACTTCATGTAGATAGATGCCTCTAACATCGGCCTAGGAGTGGTCCTGTCACAGAGGTGAACATCTGGTCACCTACCTGAGTAGGAAACTCACCCCACCGAGAATTATAGCGTAGTGGAGGAGTGCCTGGCTATTAAGTGGGCCCTGGAGTTACTAAGTGTTTATTTGCTCTGTCAATCGTTTCTCTTGGTGACGGACCATTCACCCTTTGTCTGGATGAGAAATGTCAATGAGAGGAATGCTCGGGTCACTCGATGGTTCCTGTCTCTGCAAAATTTAAATTTCACTGTGGAACATCATGCAGGGAAGGCGCAAGGGAATGCGAATGCCCTGTCGAGGTCACCCTGGATGGTGTCAAGTGTTCAACCCCACAAGTTTGACCGGGGGGAATATGTGACTGTCCTATTAAACCCGTTGGAGTGCCTTGTGCTCACAGCAGGACGCCTGTGAGTCACAAGGCAAAATAAAAGAAAGAATGGCTTGGGTCCAAGTAGTGACTCACTCAGATTTTTAGGAAAACCCGTTAAGGGCTTTTATTTTTAGAGGGATTTGCAGGTTTGGTAGTGGGGCGAATCCCTCTCTCCGCACCGGGTTTTGGAAATGGTTCTATGGCCACGATTCCATTTACATCTGACATTTTTAGCCTTGGGTGTGTCAGTGTTGGAGTTATCAAGCTGCAGAGCAGGTGGCTCTGTTTTGTACCACCCAGGTCTGTGTGGAGCTAACACAGAGCCAGGGACCATCAGGCAGCTGACACACCCAAAAGACACGGCGGTGCCATTGTCCACAGCAACGGGTTGTGAGTTCTGGACTGTGTTTATGGATACCCGGCTGTGATCTGGAGGACATCACTCCTATGTGTGAGTTCTGAAAATAAAGACTCCATTTATGTTGAACTTTCTGTGATCCCTGCCTATCTGTCCCACTGCACCAACCCCGCTGCACTACTATGGAGAGATCAATTACAGGAATTGTTTAGTCTTAAGCAACAAGTCTGCAGTCACCCTATGTGACTGCAGACGTGTGACTCCTCATATTTAGTGCACTGTCAGGATTCTCAGGAGCCGGGAGAGGTTGGTCATGTGACCTCAAGTGTGTGATATAAATACTCCTGGCCACATTCCGACTAGACTGTTTCCGGCCTTGCTCAGTACACTTGCATTGAGTGATACCACGCCTATGTAGTTAGAATGTGGCCAGGAGCATGCATATCGCATACTTACGGTCAAATAACAGACACCAGAGAATTCTAACAGTGAGGAGTCATAAGTCTGCAGTCACATAGTGACTGCAGACTAGTAGTTTAAGACCATTAAACCCCTTTAAGACTACACAACCCCTTTAATCGATCTCTCCATCCTTTGTCCACCTCTTTAAGACTGAAAAACCCTTTAATTGATCTCTCAACCCTATGGTCACATTAAGAGAAAGCAGCACAATATCTCAGTGTGATTTTGAAGCAGTAGCTGACACTGCTGTTTGAGCAGCAGTCAAAGGCAGGAGACAGGATAGGATGAGAACATCAGCCATACTTACTGGACCTGTCACCCTGCCTGTGCCTGAATGCTGTGTCCATGAATCTTGCTCTCTGCACGGTTCACAGTACGCTGTGGACACCTTTTTTTGTACTGTGCATGTCAGCGGTTTTTACGCATGCACAGTACAAACTTAGGCAAATTTAAAAAAAAAAATCATGGATGGTGCTTTTTTCTGTGAGATGCTGCAGAAGGCAGAGAAAAGAACTGGGTTTTTACGGACTATCCATTAATTTACAGACTGTTGGCAACCCTTCCTGTGTGTATATAACACAGTACAGCAAAGCTGACAGCAAAATGAGGGAACAGCTGCAACTGCTGATGCGTTTGTATGGAGACAAAGCTCAGCTCTGCTGTACTGTGTAAGTTATATTCACACATAGCTATGCTGTACTGCGTTAATTATATTCACGCACAGCTCTGCAATTAAATCAGAACAGATTGTTGGTTATTATACAGTATGTCTCACACATAAGCACTGGAAAAAGATTTTCATGCAGATCAGTGTCGAGCCAATAGTCCTGAACAGATCACTTACATCTCAGAAAATATGGCTTTCTCTGGAACAAGACTAAAATGTTTCTATACTAATGCACAAAACATGGGCAACAAACAAGGAGAATTGGAACTACTAACGCAGGAAAAGAAATATGATGTCATTGGAATCACTGAAACTTGGTGTGACAATACACATGATTGGAATACAAGGCTAGAAGGATACAACTTAGTTGCAAGAAACAGACTTGATAAACAAGGAGGTGTCGCATTGTATGTTAGAAATGCTTATATCTGCACAGAGATTGAAGCTTCAGAGACTGGGAGTTCTGTGGAAACTGTTTGGATAAGAATACAAGGACAGAACAATGGAAAGGACACCATTGTAGGCATTTACTACAGGCCGCCTGTGCAAGCTGAAGATATGGATGAACTCTTTATCCATCAAATGGCCAAGTTCTCCAAAAAATATGACATAGTTGTCATGAGAGATTTCAACTATCCTGACATTTGTTGGGAATCTCTGTCAGGCAAAACTAACAGGTCAAGGAAATGCTTATCCTCTCTTGCTGACAACTTTATCTTCCAAAAGGTAGGGGAGAAAACGAGGGGATCTGCTACCTTGGATCTAATCATTATAAACAGGGAGGAAATGGTTGAGGAGGTAAAAGTGGCTGGGACCCTAGGAGGTAGCGACCATGCTATTTTAAATTTTGGATAACTAGAGGAGGACGACCTGTGAAGACGCAGACGTTAAGGTTAGATTTCAGAAAGGCAGATTTTAAGGGATTCAGAAAGAGAATTGGAGGGATCCAATGGCTGGATATCCAATGAACTTATCTAGATGTGTGGTGAGAACTTTGAACCCCCAAGGGCTTCACAGAAGTTTATAACGTACAGTCGTACAATTAAAAAATCATATTTTTTCCACAAAAATGATCTTTTCACCCTCAATTCTTGCTTTTCCAAGGGCAACAGGACCCTAAAAGTTATTGTGCAATTTGTCCTGAGTACGCTGATACCCCATAAGTGGGTGTAAACGACTATTTGGGCGCATGGCAGAGCTCGGAAGGGAAGCAGCGCCATTTGACGTTTTTGGCTGGAATTGAGATCAGAAACCATGTCGCATTTGGAAAGCCCCTGATGTAGCTAAACAGTGGAATCCCCCCACAAGTGACCCCATTTTGGAAACTAGACCCCCTAAGGAACTTATCTAGATGTGTGGTGAGCACTTTGAACCCCCCAGTGCTTCACAGAAGTTTATAACGCCCGGGCGTGAAAATAAAAAAATCGTATTTTTTCCACAAACATGATCATTTAGTCCCCAATTTTTTTATTTTCCCAAGGGTACCAGGAGAAAATGGACCCCAAAAGTTGTTGTGCAATTTGTCCTGAGTACACCGATACCCCACATGAGGGAGAAAACTACTGTATGGGAACACGTCGGGGCTCGGAAGGGAAGTAGTGACGTTTTGGAATGCAGACTTTGATGGAATGGTCTGCGGGTGTCATGTTGCCTTTGGAGACCCCCTGATGTACCTAAACAGTAGAAACCCCCCCACAACCGACACCATTTTGGAAACTAGACCCCCTAAGAAACTTATCTAGATGTATGGTGAGCACTTTGAACCCCCAAGGGCTTCACACAAGTTTATAATGCATGGGCGTGAAATTAAAAAAATCGTAGTTTTACACAATCATTTAGTCCCCAACTTTTTTATTTTCCCAAGGGTACCAGGAGAAATTGGACCCCAAAACTTGTTGTCCAATTTGTCCTGAGTACGCTGATACCTCATATGTGGGAGAAAACTACTGTATGGGCCAACGTCGGGGCACAGAAGGGAAGTAGTGATGTTTTGGAAGGCAGACTTTGATGGAATGGTCTGTGGGTGTCATGTGCGTTTGGAGAGCCTCTGATGTGCCTAAACTATTGAAACTCCCCACAACTGACCCCATTTTGGAAACTAGACCCCCCACGGAACTTACCTAGATGTGTGGTGAGCACTTTGAACCCGCAAGTGCTTCACAGAAGTTTATAGCGCCCAGGCGTGAAAATAAAAAAATCATATTTTTTTCCACAAAAATGATATTTTTGCCCCCAATTTTTTATTTTCCTAAGGGCAACAGGAGAAATAGGACCCCAAAAGATGTTTTGCAATTTGTCCTGAGTAGGCTGATACCCCATATGTGGGGGTATAACACTGTTTGGGTGCATGGCAGAGCTTGGAAGGAGCACCATTTGACTTATTCAACGCAGAATTGGCTGGAATTGAGATCAGACGCTATGTTGCGTTTGGAGAGCACCTGATGTGCCCAAACTGTGGAAACCCCCCAATTCTAACTCCTACCCTAACCCCAACACACCTCTAGCCCTAACCCTAATGGGAAAATGGAAATAAACACATTTTTTACATTTTATTATTTTTCCCTAAGGGGCTGATAACGGGGGGTTTGATTTACTATTTATGGCGGTTTTTATATTTGGCAACTGTCACACGCTAAAAGACGCTTTTTATTGTAAAAATAGTTTTTGCATCAGCACATATTGAGAGCTATAATTTTTCCATATTTTGACCCACTGAGTCATGTGAGGTATTATTTTTTGCGGGACGAGTTGACGCTTTTATTGGTATCATGTTCGGGCATGTGACATTTTTAATCGCTTTTTATTCTGATTTTTGGGACGCAGAATGAACAAAAACCAGCGTTTCATGCATTTCTTTTGGGTGGTGCATTTACACCGTTCCGCGTGCGGTAAAATTGATAAAGCGGTTTTATTCTTCGGGTCAGTACGGTTACAGCAATGCCTCGTTTATGTCTTTTTTTATGCTTTGGCGCTTTTATGCAATAAAAACAATTTTATATAAAAAATAATTATTTTTGCATCGCTTTATTCTGCGAGCTATAACTTTTTTATTTTTTCTCTTATGATGCTGCATGGCGGCTCGTTTTTTTTGGGACAAGATGACGTTTTCAGCGGTACCATGGATATTTATATGCATCTTTTTGATCGCGCGTTATTGCACTTTTTGTTTGGCGGTATGATAAAACATTATTTTTTGCTTTGTTTCTTATTTTTATTTTTTAAGGGGTTCGCTAAGGGGTTAACTAATGGGACAGTTTTATAGGGCAGGTCGTTACGGATGCGGCAATACCAAATATGTGTACTTTTATTGTTTTTTTTATTTCCAAAAAATGAATTTATTAGGGAATATTTTTTTTTAAATTTATTTAGCGATTTTTTAAAAATTATTTTACATTTTTTTTTTTTTAACTTTATTAGGTTGTCCCAGGGGGGACATCACTGTGCTGTGACAGATCGCTGATGTCACATCACAGGCATTGAAGACTTCCTCTTGCCTGCGCTTTGCAGGCACTGAGGAAGCCAGCTCCCTGCAGGCCCCGTCGCCATCTTGGATTCGGGGACCTGCAGGGAAGACCGCCGCAGCAGCACCGCACATTGTGCTGCTGTGGGGGGGCTCAGGGAAGCACGGAGGGAGCCCACTCCCTGCTGATGCTTTCCTTTAACCCCCCGTATACCGCGATTGTGTTTGATCGTGGTGTGCAAGGGGTTAACATGTCGGGGGAGGTCCGAGTTCGTCCCTGACACATTGTGCCGGGTGTCAGCTGTGATAATCAGCTGACACCAGGCCGCGATCAGCGGCGCTCACCACGTGGGCGCCGCTGATCGCTGTGATGTACCATCTCGTCCCTGGGAATTAAGTCCCAGGGCACACGGACGGGATAGTACATCACATGGCAGTAAGGGGTTAAGGACAAAAATGTCCAGGAAGGATGGGAAATCTTGAAAAATGAAATTCTCAAAGCACAATTGATAACAATTCCGAAAAGAGGGAAGAATAGGAACCATTTAAGGAAACCAGGATGGATGAGCACAGAACTTAAGCACATGCTAAAAAGGAAGAAAGAAATGTATATCATATGGAAAGAGGGAGTCATATCTAAAGAAGAATATAATGCTGTCTGCAGAACCTGCAGGGCACAAATCAGATTATCTAAAGCTGACAATGAATTGAGGCTTGCAAGAGACGTCAAAAGCAATAATAAAGGTTTTTGGGGATATGTCAAAAGTAAAAGAAAAGTCATAGATGCTATAAGATTTTTACAGGATGAAAATGATGAAATGATAAGACAGGATGTTGAGAAGGATGAACTTTTAACTTCCTATTTTGCATCTGTTTTCTCTCAGAAAGAAAATGTAACATCAACTGTTCTTCACTGTCCTATTAAAGGAATAGAAGAATCCAGGATATCTATAAACAGAAAGATAGTGAGGAAACACTTAGCTAACCTAAATTAATTCAAGTCTCCAGGTCCAGATGAATTACACCCCAGAGTACTGAAGGGGATAGCAGAAGAAATTTTTGAACCCCTCTCCATAATCTTTGAAAATTCTTGGAGAACAGAAGAAGTCTCAGAAGACTGGAGAAGAGCAAATGTTGTTCCTATCTTCAAAAAGGGGAAGGTGGACCCAGGCAACTATAGGCCGGTGAGTCTGACTTCTATACCAGGAAAGATCTTTGAACAAATTATTAACCCCTTAGTGACAGAGCCAAATTTTAAAAAACTGATCAGTGTCACTTTATGACTGTGGTAATAACTCTGGGACGCTTCAACAAATTCCAGTGATTTTGAGATTGTTTTTTCGTGACACATTATACTTTATGATAATGGTAAATTTAGGTTGATATGTTTTGTATTTATTTATAAAAAAATATCAGAAATTTGACAAAAATGTAAAAAAATAGCAATTTTCAAACTTTGAATGATTATCCCTTTAATTCAGACAGTCATACCATAGCAAAAAATTAATAAATAATAATTACCACATGTCTGCTCTACATCTGCACCATGTGTAAAATTGTATTTTATTTTGTTAGCATTTTAGGAGGTTTAAAAATGTAGCAGCAATTTTTCATTTTCTCAAGGAAATTTACAAAATTATTTTTTTTAGGAACCTATACCATTTTAAAACTAACACCTCGTGACATACTGAAAACTGCTATCAGACAGTTTATTAACCCTTCAGGTGGATTTCAGGAATTAATTCAAAGTGGCATGATAGGAATGAAAACGTTGATTTTCATCACCTAATTGTCACTGACTTTTGAACATGTTACTATAGCCGGCAGACTCTAAGGCCGCTATTTGCTAGTGAATTGCCATGGCAAACATCAGGACCACACAATCATGATCTCAGGGTGCCAATAGGGATGAAGAGGGAGAAGCCACACTCTTTTAAACATTTATATGAAGTAGTCAGTATTGGCAGCAGGATCTAAGGGGTTAAAAAGATATGGACAGTGACAACACTGATCGTGGCTGATGCAGCAAGTTGTCAGATATACAGTCATGGCCAAAAGTTTAGAGAATGACACAAATATTAATTTTTACAAAGTCTACTGCTTCATTTTTTCTAATGGCAATTTGCATATACTCCAGAATGTTATAAAGAGTGATCAGCTTAACAGCAATTACTTGTAAAGTCAATATTTGCCTAGAAAATTAACTTTATCCCCCAAAACACATTTCAACATCATTGCAGCCCTGCCTTAAAAGGACCAGCTAACATCGTTTCAGTGATTGCTCCATTAACACAGGTGTGGGTGTTGATGAGGACAGGGCTGGAGATCAATCTGTCATGATTAAGTAAGAATGACACCACTGGACACTTTAAAAGGAGGCTGGTGCTTGGCATCATTGTTTCTCTTCTGTTAACCATGGTTATCTCTAAAGAAACACGTGCAGTCATCATTGCACTGCACAAAAATGGTCTAACAGGGAAGAGTATCGCAGCTAGAAAGATTGCACCTCAGTCAACAATCTATCGCATCATCAAGAACTTCAAGGAGAGAGGTTCCCTTGTTGCCAAAAAGGCTCCAGGGCGCCCAAGAAAGACCAGCAAGCGCCAGGACCGTCTCTTAAAAGTGTTTCAGCTGCGGGATCGGGCTACCAGCAGTGCAGAGCTTGCTCAGGAATGGCAGCAGGCAGGTGTGAGTGCATCTGCATGCACTGTGAGGCGGAGACTCTTGGAGCAAGGCCTGGTCTCAAGGAGGGCAGCAAAGAAGCCACTTCTATCCAGAAAAAACATCATGGACAGACTGATATTCTGCAAGAGGTACAGGGAGTGGACTGCTGAGGACTGGGGTAAAGTCATTTTCTCTGATGAATCCCCTTTTCGATTGTTTGGGACATCTGGAAAACGGCTTATTCGGAGACCAGGTGAGCGCTACCACCAGTCTTGTCTCATGCCAACTGTCAAGCATCCTGAAACCATTCATGTGTGGGGTGGCTTCTCAGCCAAGAGAATGGGCTCTCTCTCAGTCTTGCCTAAAAACACAGCCATGAATAAAGAATGGTACCAGAATGTCCTCCAAGAGCAACTTCTCCCAACCATCCAAGAGCAGTTTGGTGATCAACAATGCCTTTTTCAACATGATGGAGCACCTTGCCATAAAGCAAAGGTGATAACTAAATGGCTCAGGGAACAAAACATAGAGATTTTGGGACCATGGCCTAGAAACTCCCCAGATCTTAATCCCATTGAGAACTTGTGGTCAATCATCAAGAGACGGGTGGACAAACAAAAACCTTCAAATTCAGACAAAATAAAAGCATTGATTTTGCAACAATGGACTGCTATCAGTCAGGATTTGATCCAGAAGTTGATTGAGAGCATGCCAGGGAGAATTGCTGAGGTCCTGAAGACAAAGGGTCAACACTGCAAATATTGACTTGCTGCATTAACTCATTCTGTCAATATAAACTTTTGTTACTCATAATATGATTGCAATTATATTTCTGTATGTGATAAAAACATCTGACAAACACACATAAAAACTAGAGGGCAGCAGATCATGTGAAAATATAATATTTGTGTCATTCTCTAAACTTTTGGCCATGACTGTAGTGTACAGCCAACAGCTGCTGGATTATTACTTGTATAGGGATGCTAGTCTCTTATATCTCAGGTCAGTTAAAAGACATATTGACGGTCATTAAGGGGTTAATCAACATGTATGTCAGTACCTGGACAAGAATGAAGTGATTAAACCGAGTCAGCATGGGTTTGTAACTAATAAGTCATGTCAGACTAACTTAATTTCCTTCTATGACAGAATCACTGATTGGGTGGATCAGGGAAATGCTGTAGATATAGTATATCTTGACTTCAGCAAAGCACTTAACAAAGTATGTCACACAATCCTTATTGAAAAAATGGCTAAGTATGGAATGGACAAAGCAACTGTTAGGTGGATTCATAACTGGCTTAGTGATCGGACCCAAAGGGTGGTCGTAAATGGCTGCACATCCAGTTGGAAGAATGTCTCAAGTGGGGTACCACAGGGCTCTGTCCTGGGCCCTGTATTGTTCAACATCTTTATCAACGATTTAGATGAAGGAATTGAGGGTAAACTGATTAAATTTGCTGATGACACAAAGCTAGGAGGGATAGCTAATACTAGAGAAAAGAGAGAGGAGGATTCAAAAAGATATAAATAAACTGGAGCAGTGGGCAGCAACTAACAGTGGTTTTTAACAGGGAAAAATACAAAGTACTACATCTGGGCAATAAAAATGAATAAAGCATATACAGAATGGGAGGAATAGGGCTAAGCAACAGCACATGTGAAAAAGACTTGGGTATACTAATAGATCACAGACTGAATATGAGTCAACAGTGTGATGCAGCAGCAAAAAAGGCAAATGCAATTCTAGGATGTATTGACAGAAGCATACAGTCTAGATCACGTAAAGTCATCATTGCCCTCTACTCCTCTTTGGTCAGACCTCATCTGGAATATTGTGTCCAGTTTTGGTCACCACATTTTAAAAAAGACATCAACAAACTGGAGCAAGTTCAGAAAAGAGCAACCAGGACACGGACCCACAGCTCCCAGGACACGGACCCCCAGCTTCCAAGACACGGACCCCCAGCTCCCAGGGCATGGACCCCAGCTCCCAGGTCATGGACCCCCAGCTTTCAAGACACGGACCCCCAGCTTCCAGGACTCGGACCCCCAGCTCCCAGGACACGGGTCCCCATCTTCCAGGGCACAGACCCCCAGCTCCCAGGGCATGGACCCCAGCTTCCGGGACATGGACCCCCAGCTTCCGGGACATGGACCTGTGGCGCACCTGAGGGTCCAGTTGCCACTGAGGTACTGCACCTCCTCCTAAGGTGTGGTGCCCCACCATCCAGGTAAGTTGGAGGCTCCTGACCACATTCCAACACCTGCACCCATCATCACAAAGTAGTGTAGCAAAGCCACATTGCGGCTCCCTGCTTGGAGTGTAGCAGAGCACCTTTGGTGGCTCCCTGCTTGGAACATGAAACGTGCTGGGAGGCGGGTGGAGTTAGAATACATAAAAGAGTGGGAAGGTTTAGGAAGTCAGTGAGTTGAGTGGAGAGAGTGAGGAGTGAAGATCCCTGGGAGAGGGATGGAAGAAGGAGGTGCTGCAGCAGATCTCAGTGACCTGGGTCTGCTGGCACGGGAAAGGAAAGAAAGACATTGAACAGAAACCTGATCTTCCATGGGACGGAAAGACTAGTACGGAACGCAGGAGTAAAAGGGAACAGAGGACGTGGGTTAGAAGAGAACCCTGCCTAGAAGTTCTAAGCGCAAGGCCGGGCCCGGTCCCCGAGGTTGTATGGATACTAAGGGTCCTACAGCAGACACCAGTGGAGTAGTGGGCTGTAAATGCACTACTCCCATCTAAGACTTGGGGGCACAACAGCAACTTGGATAGTGAGCCGGGACTTAGGAGTAAGAAGTCCCCGAAGCAGGCTACAGCTGTCTGCCGTACAAGTATGGTTCTTGGGAACATCTGTCAGGAGGAACTCCAGTGTAACTCAGTACTGGGAGTACTTCACACCAAAGGCGCTATAAGAGGAGACGTTCAGAAAGGCACATGTTGGCGGAGCGTTGGAAGGGAGCATTCCATCTGACCTGGAGGTTGACTGGATCCCTGACTCGGAGGACACGGCACGGAGGCAGGCACCTGTGTGTACTACAGACTGTGTGTAAAGCTTTGGAACTGCAAGCCCTGGTGTCCTCCATTTATTCCTGCACCAATACCCCCTGTACCGCTAAATCTGGGTACCCGCTTCTACACCGCCTGCGCCTCGCCTCTATCCGTACATCTACACTGCCCTGGGACTACATCTCCACCTGTGGGGAGCTTCACCATCTTGGCTGCAACACACCACCAGCCCCAGAGGATCTGGAGGTAGCGTCAGCTTAACATCTCACTTGCCGAACACCACAGGTGGCGTCACGAACTATTCATTCAAACAATTACATTTCACCACTTCAATTCCTCCATTACTTGGGCGCCCAGGGCCACGGACCGGGTCACCGCTGCTGTGACACATCCCGCTGACACCGGCCCGGTGCCGAGTACCCCACAGCCCTGGGAGGGCGACCCAGACCCCCAGCTCCCAGGACATGGACCCCCAGCTCCAAGGACCCCCAGTTGCCAGGACACGGACCCCCAGCTCCAAGGACATGAACCCCCAACTTCCGGGACACAGACCCCCAGCTCCCAGGACACGGACCCCAGCAGCTCCTGCTCCCTGCAAAGTTTTAGAACGAGGATTAGCGGCGGGTCCAGTCACCGCGCTGCTCGGCAACCAGCTCTGCTCTGCACATTCATCTGTTCTCCACCAGCCAGTACAAGGCAGAGGGGCGGGGCCAAGCGCAGGACGCTCCCATTCTTCGGAGGGGTGTTCTCATGCCGCGCCCTCCGCTTTTTGAAGCAACCTGTGGAGGAATCTCGTTCTACTATGATACCCAGGACCCGATGTGTCTTATAGGCAGCGTGCTGAGCTGCTGGAGGAGCGCAGCTCTGGAGAATCGGTGTTCTGCAGCTGCTATTTTCCGTCCCCCCTACAGATGGTGGTACCTCCCGGAGAGGCAGGACCAGGGAGCAGCAGGAGTTCGGAGTGAGAGGCTGGTGTGAGCGGCTGGATGTGGAGGAGTCGCTGCTGAGAGACCAGTGCCAGGAA
This sequence comes from Dendrobates tinctorius, assembly GCF_039654945.1. Taxonomy (NCBI): domain Eukaryota; kingdom Metazoa; phylum Chordata; class Amphibia; order Anura; family Dendrobatidae; genus Dendrobates; species Dendrobates tinctorius. Next base: position 38,850,139 of record NW_027361779.1, on the reverse strand, counting down.
TTGTGGATAAACAAGGGACGACTCCAGGTAAAGTCGCAGAGAAGGAGCAGCGCGGGCACGGCGGGAGCTGAGTGATGGCTGCTGCCGCCGCGTGGGGGAAGTGTCTGAGAGCGGGAGAAGTTGTGTGCAGACTTGTGTGGAGTTGGGGCACATCCCGGTGGCCGCTCCAGTCACTTCTCTGGGGTGTGCATTAGTCAGCTGGGGAGAAGGGGTTAATCGGTGAGGATGATGAAGGGCGTGGGGTGACCCCAGGCTGTAGGGTGGCCATGGTTACTGGTGGGGTCAGGAGCTGCTGCCATGTCTGACTCTTGTCTGTTTATTTCAGGTGGGATCATCCGGAGAAGACGCTGGCACCAGGAGGACCGCTCGCCTCACAAAAAGGACGGACGCCCTCATTAAAGGGGAGCCCTGGGGTGAGGAGACAATAGCAGGGGCAATGGCTTCCTCTCCTGTGCCCTTGTTATCTGGACTCCGGAGGACGAGGTCCGGACCGGGTGACGATGAAAGAATTGTGAAGGGGTCGCTGTTACTGGTCCTGGTGGTTGTACATCTGGTGGGCAGCGTATGGGCACAGTCCGAACAGACTCTGTGCCCCTTGTCATGTGAGTGCTCGGACATAGCCCGGACTGTGAAATGTGTGAACAAGACCCTACACGAGGTGCCCAGAAATATTCCCGCCTACGTGAAGAACCTCTTCATCACATATAACAACATAAGCACTTTGCAGGAGACCTCCTTTAATGAAGTCCTAACAAATCTGAGCAATCTTGGGCTCAGTAACAACCAGCTTGAACATTTGGGCAGGCATACTTTCAGGAACCTGCCGGCTCTGAGACATCTGGATCTGAGTAACAATAACCTGGCTTATGTCAGCGATCTGGCGTTCCAAGTTGGTGGTGACCTTAGCAGTCCTCTCCTGGAGCTCCATCTCCACAGTTCTCTCTACAACGAGTCCTTGATCTTTTTTTTGGCCGGTGCCTTGCAGAACGGCTCCTTAAGGAACCTCCGAAAGCTAAACCTGAGTGGGAACAACCTCATGTACTTACCAACCGGCATGTTCAGCTCGTTGCCCAGCCTCAAACACCTTGACCTGAGCAACAACACCCTGGTCAGCCTCCAATCTGGGATTTTCACCCACCTTGAAAGCTTGGAGACTTTGGATTTGAGGCAAAACTATTTGAAAAATCTGAAAAACACAACACTTCTTGATTTTTCCAGCCAACCCGGTCTGTCAGTGTTTGTCGGTGACAACAGCTGGGTGTGTGACTGTGAAATCGAGCCGTTTCTCACTTGGCTCAAGGACACCACGATAGTCAAGGACTCCTCCAGTTTGATTTGCTCCGACCCGGAGAAGATGATGAACGTCTCGTTGCTCTCCGTCAAACTTTCTGACCTGGAGTGCCCACCGTTCATAATGGACACCAGCCTACAGACCTCCTATGTGTTTCTGGGGATAGTGCTGGCTCTCATCGGAGTCATCTTCCTGCTTGTCCTGTATCTGAACAGGAAAGGTATTAAAAAGTGGATATACAACATCCGAGATGCCTGCAGGGATCACATGGAGGGCTATCACTACAGATACGAGATCAACGCAGATCCCAGACTAACGAACTTGAGCACAAACTCTGATGTATAAAAAAGTATATATATATATATATATATATATATATTTTTTTTTTTTTTTTTTTGGACCAGAGCAACACTTTATCTATGCATGAACTTAATGTACAGATAATGCATTTAACCCTGCGCTTGCTCTCCTCACTCCCTTCTGGAGAAGCAGGATCCAACGTCTCCCCCTCCGTGCAGGGCTTCCAAATGCTCCATCTGACTGTGAATTTCTTGCTGCATTGGAATTTTCTCTGTACTGTAGTCTGAACTTCGCATGCTCAACATCCAGACTCCTCCATAAGGAACAATTATTGTACAAGACGCTAGCAGAGCAGCCAACGTACTTTGCTTTATCTTTCCGTTGGTTTCCTGTTTTTTTCGTACCACCCATTGCCAATCCAGATACCGGTCAACGATAACTGCCTCAACTTTCAGTTTTTTCTCTTTCTTTTACACTGGGTTGTGAGAATGCTTCCAAAGTTCCTTGCATGTGTAACGTGGGGACTTATACAGCAGCATGTACAATGTTTCTGTTTTTTGGGGGATTTTTTTGGTAATTATTTGATCTCCTTATTTGGAAAACATGGACAGTAATACTTTTGCACTGTTTTTTTGTAACAAAGAGAGAGAGAGATGCAGTTTATATTAAGCCCGAATTTCTATAAACTGCGCCTGATTTTAATAACTCAAGGCTCAATAAAGAATATATTAAAATAATTCAGTGTGTGGATGGTTTCTGCCAAAAGATCTGCCATCTCCTCCGTGGGGTTTTGTACGGAAAGTGAGAATGATACAGTGTGTGCTTTATTGTCAGGAGGAGGACAGGATAAAACTTATTTTTTGGGGCTGTATGAAATATATCTTGTATTTTTTTACGATACGAATATGCTAATCTGTGCTTGAACATGCATTGACCTGAAATGTGTATACCGTTCAGAGCCAAATATTAAAAATGGGAGTAGGCTGAATCATACCATGTTCAGTTAACCCTTTATCTGTGCACAATAATATCTACCAGTGCTTGCATGGGACTGTTCTGTTCTATGCTAGGGGGCAATGCATGTGTTTTATATCTTCCAGTAATTGTCAGAGGGGTCCGTCACCCGGTCCAGTGAATAGCCTGCCCGGAAGCCTCATGTATTACTGCTGCTCTGGAGTTTGTTTTTTAAGCATTTTTTTTTCTCCATAGTTTGAGCTGGTCTTATGATGTTTTAAATGACTTCCGTGCTTTGGCTGAGGACAAATGAAACCTTTTTTAGTTGATACTTGCGAATATTTTAACGTGAATAGGATGGAAAAAAAATGTGCCGATCTTACTATGCAGACGTGAACTTTAAAGTTTAATCTTGGGCTTTAGAGGTTTACTAGGAAATGTTTAATTTTCATGCACAATAATGGAATAATTTTCCTATAATCTCTCGTCTTCTGTGAATTCAAATGGTAAGTTGATGTTGGTCATCAACATATAAATTGTGTCTTTAGTAGTGGTAGGTTTTCCTGGTCAAGGCAACCAAAGCCAGTAATTACATTCTTTTGTTATACATGGAGAAGGGAATCTCAGCAGTTTTTCATGCCTACCCTGGAGGATTAATCCCATCTAAGTGCTATGGGACAATTGAGGATGAAAGCACTGTGTGTATTGTAATGTGATAACCCCAATAAAGGAGGGAGATAACGCTGTGCCTGAACTTTTTGAGCATCCTACGCTCTGCTGGATACATTAAATATCTCGTGGACCCCCCTAGGATCTTTTCTGTTTGCTTCCAATCATTTTTTTTCTCCCTGCATTTGCACAAGGAGTACCAGAATATCAAAGTCATACTGCAGTTGTTTTTGGATTTTTGTGACAAACTTTTACCATTTGCTTTTCTTTTTGTATATCGCTATCAATGCACTGGTGGTTGTATGAATTCTCCCAATCGAAGGGAGTGATTCAGCAGAAGCCTGTGCTCGCAATGGTTTAATATTATTCCACGTCATTAATCTGGTTAGACATTTTTTTGTTTCCTTTGTCGTTGTATGGATTCACGGTTTAAAGGGGCTTTCCATCTTAAGTATCATGCTGCATTGAAAGTAAACCTATTTGTTCAGCAGAATGAGATATCTGGAAATCTTGATTTTTGTGACTTTCCATGCCCAGAACTGTATGACTGCTGGTGATCTGTGTTACCCTGATTACTAGTTGTAAAGCACTTAGAGCAATGTACTCCTTTACAGTAAGATTTGTATTAATTCTAACTTAACTTTTTTATTCTTTATTGGTCAGTGAAATATATACAGGACATCTAGGCTAAATTCACACAAGTGTATAAAAAAAAAAAAAAAAATCGTCCACTTTTCATCCAGTGAAAACATGGATGATTTTTCATCTGTATCATCATCCATAATCAGTCCGTATAGGACATTTAAATTTAAGTGCACCCATATACTAATGCGTGCTGCAAATTTTTCACGAAGACGTTTGGTCCATGTACAAAAAAAAACAAAAAACGGGCATCTAAACAGCCCAATGGAATAACATTGATCCTATTGCAGTATGTACACTGTTTTTTTATTTTCACGGACAGTAATCGGATCGAAAATATACTTGTGTAACTGTAGTCTCAGAGACGGACAACACTCCATAATTAGTAGGTTTGCATTAAATCTTCTTTATTGAGGTTTTTCTCCAGATCAAACAAGACACATCACATTTAGAATATACTTTCTTGTAAGTGCAACATGTCAAGTCACAGAGTCTTCATCAGACAAGAGCAAATGGCAGGATTAATGAGATGATCAGGGTGCACACTGCTCCTGCTCTGTGGCCAAACTTCTACATGGTCTTAGATGTAAAGTGCCATCTCACGGAGACCACGATGATCTTCTGATGCATTCTGCTATTCGCTCTTGTTTTACCAAGAGCCTTTGATCAGAAATATTGTTATCACCATAAAGTATATCCATAAATGTGGGCTGCCATTTTGGATCTGGAAAAAAATCGGTAAAGATGTTTTAAAGCAAAGTTGCTAATTCATGAAGTGCTGTTTTAGTTTCTTTCTAAGTCTTCTGAAGTTCCTGAGCTGCTGAACCGTGAACCTTAGCTCATATGACCTGGACTGGATACAGTGTTTCAGTGTCAGGGTAGAAGGAAAAAGTGGTCAAGTTGTATTTGCTAAATCTTTTTTAATAGGGAGGAATAATCACTGAAGACTTAGTGATTGTCAAGGCAAAGTTCACATCAGCGATAAGAAGTCAGTTTTACTGTACGTTCTAGTAACACTACAACAAAATTCATGTAGGGGATGGATCTGTGACTGGACAGACACAAGCAGTGCCCCATTGACAGTAAAATCCACTGACGGGTGTCTGTCATGGTGGTTGTTAATTTACGTGGGGGGGAAGTACAGCCAGTTGTGCCATCTTGTCGAGAAAATCTGATGCAGAAGTGACTAGAACCTGGAATCCGTTTTATTCAGGAGAAAATAAAGTCTGCTGTTTTGGTGTGGGCAGTCTGCTCCCGAGAGATGTGATTCTAGGGCTAAAACAATGGTTAGGGATGGAAGTGACAATCTATCAAATTTTATCATTTATTGATTCGAAAAGAAGTTGAAGGACCATTATTCTGTCTCTCGTTGTCAAAGGGTTTCTTTCCATGATACAGAGCCTTGGTGCTAATAACATCTCCAATCTGCTTAATGTCACCCTAATGTATTTAATGGGATGAATTATCTAAAACCAGAACACCATTTCTTGGTATTGTTCTGACGGGCCTCCATGGGAGTGTTCGGAGCTATGCTAGCGGTTTTCCAAACCTGCAGATGTCACTGTTGATACTTCTGTTAATAAAGAAATCGACCTAAAATGTTTAATCATCACGTGGAAGAAGCAGAATGTCATAACTAAATACTCAACATAGCAGTGAATGTGTCTGTCTTCTGAATATCCAATGTATTTCCCAAACTTGATGATCTTACTCGGACATAATGACAAACAACTGTTGTCTGCTGTGCAGATGTCCATGCTCAGATCTAGGGACACAGAAGCACATTCTCCTGCCTCATTCTCAAGATATTTTAAGACAGATTTTTTTTTTCTTAAAGGATAGTTGTTAAAAGAGAAAAACCCATAATCATTGCCACAAGGGGTGGGGCAGGTTTAGGATCTATTGTATTGCAAGAACAAGTGGGTGATCCAGGTCAGCGGCAGTGGAGGGAATGCAAATGTCGTATTTGCAAGAAGCAATCTGTATTTGATCTTCATTTGCGTAAACTATAGAATAAGATGGCTAATGTGTGCGAGTACTAGGCACCACGTGGGTTTGGTTGCATGACTTTTAATCATTTTAGGCTAAGTTCCCACGATTCGTATTTGGTGCTAAAAACAAAGCATCGCGTCACAATTCCATAATTCCAGCAAAGTGTATGGGATTTATATAAAGCTCACATCCACTGTGCTGTTTTTTTTTTTCTTCACTCTACGGAGATTGATCTGCAGTGTTTCATTTGTGAATTTTCCCCATAAACTTGGATGAGATAAATCCATGGGAAAAAAATGCACATCCTCAGCAGAAACCCCATTATATTCTGCATCTACACATGACTTTAGCTATAAAGTTCTATCAAAGCTAAGTAATGTATGTTTCCAAAAGAAAGTGGTTTTATTTTAAACATGATCCAAAAAGAGACAAACGGAAGCTGAAAAACCGCAATAAAAACCATGCGTAGGCTAATTGGTGCAGAAATGAGGCAGAAAATCTGCAGCATCAACATTGCTCTGAATTCTTATAGTGTGCACTGAACGCCCATGTGTCAGACGTAATATGGGTTGCTCACAACAGGGCGACCCTACCTTAGTCAATTCAGAAGCCCAATTAAAATAAAAGCTCTGTATACTCTCCTCCCGCAGCGCTGCTGTTCTGCGATGGCGTCGCAGCCGTTTCCGGGGGAGACATGACATTAGCGTGTCATGTACCAGGTTGCAGCCAATAATAATATGCTATTTTGTCAGAGCGGACGTCCGATTTATTAATACAGCGCCATTAATTCCATGGTGCTGTACATGAGAAGGGGGGTTACATACAAAGTTATAGATATCGTTAACAGTAAACAAGTTTCCACAACAAATTTACAATGACAGACTGGTACAGAGGGGAGAGGACTCTGTCCTTGCGGACTTACATAATACGAGAGTTGAGCGGTAGCTCCTTGGCTAGGGCTGTCCCGTGACCCCAATGTCATGTCACTATTTGGGAACACTGTAGAATGTGAGTATACATTGTTTTTATGGATTTTCCACGTCTACTTGTGGAAACTCCCTTTAAATAAACATCATTGGGCAGTTTTTGGACACAGAATGTTTAGTTAAGTGTTTTACATTTTTTGGGTCAACAACAACGTAGCTCTTCTGCCTGTTAAAATGTTTGTCCCATAGAATACTCGTTTTAAGCTTTGCTAGATTTGCTTATCTGCTAAACTCTGCTATATTTTGCATTCCATTTTCCGTTGTTTCCGTAGTACTTTCTTTCCATAAATCTTTTTCATAAAGGTGCTCGCAAATAAGAGCATTGGACGGCATCCAAAAATGGATATCAACGCACTGTAGAACTGTAAATTGTATTGGGAGCTGTGAGTTCCTCTGCCATAGCAGTAACCTGCAGCCATCAGGGTAGTAAAGCATAGTAAGCTTTACCATGGCTCTAGTTTTATTTCTAGTGGCCATGGGATGTATTGACTTAATCCTTTGCATTTCCTCTGATTAGAACAATTTTAAGGGCGGCTTGATGTTCTGTATACACTAAAGCCCCCGTTACACACTGCGATATCGCTAGCCATATCGCTGTAAAGTCACCGATTTTGTGACGTTGCAGCGATATTGCTATTGATATCGCTGCATGTGATACTTACCTCTGACCGGCTCCCCCGCTGGTTATCGCTGATCGCGCGAGAAGCTGCTGGATCATTTCTCGTCGGCCACTTCCTGCGGCGCTTCCTGCTGTAACGACGAGCGACGCGTGGAGCCGCACGGGAGGACGCAGGATCTCCGCGTCTGACAGGTAAGTAGCGATCCCCGTCCCCAGCGATGTCGCTAGTGAGATCTGCCTGAGTGGCAGCTCACTAGCGACCACCCAGCGATGCACCATCGATCCTGACTGCGTCATATCGCTAGTCGGGATCGCTGGTGCATCGCTAGGTGTAACAGTACCCTTACCTGCTTTCCCACTATGATCACAGCAGGGAGGAATGAATGTTCTCGCCTTGATGGAGAGCGTATGACTCGTGCTGTTGAAGGAACATAGAGCTTTGACAGTGACAAAATTACTTTGTGAACCTAGAATGACAAAAATGAACTCAAAGTAGTAACCTGAAGTTCGTCAGGGAAGTGAGTGGTGTTGACACAAACGGCGAATTTTCTCAACTGTTTGTACTTCGGGCATCTTGAATGAGAACATTAGGCTAGAAAAATGAAATGCCAGCTATGTGCTTTATAAAACTGCCTGAGATCTTCTCGGCTCATTTTACTATCGCCTGTGTTTTAAATATTATCCTAACTTATCTAAGACACAAAGCAATGGTAGGTATGATTATAAATTACTATATTCGCAGAATGCATCAAAGTCCTAGACTCGCATGCATTCACAAGTTTAATGTCATGCTGTATTACAGTGCAAACTTTTATTTCTTTTTCCAAAATATAATCTAAAACAAAATATAATAAAAAAGTGATTCCAGTACTGTATCTGAGGTACTATGCAAAGTTTTGTCTGGTTTAGGACCACAGATTACTGTACGTTTTGGGCATACACTAAAAAGTTAGTACATACTTTTATGACAGCCATTTGGGGGCAAAAATATTTTTTATCTTCACAGCTCTACGTTATAAATTTCTGTAAAGCATTTGGGGGTTCAAAGTGCTCGCCACTAGTGTTGAGCATTCCGATACTGCAAATATCGGGTATCGGCCGATATTCGCTGTATCGGAATTCCGATACCGAGTACCGATATTTTTTCAATATCGGATACCAGAATCGGAAGTCCCCATAATGCAATGAGCCACTGTTGTGGCTGTGATTGGCTGCTGAAATGATGTCATCATGATGCGCAGTCTGTGCCGACTGTGGGGGGTCTGTACGGGCCTGCCGGGGGCTTGTGCCGGCTGTCGGGGGCCTGTACGGGCCTCTCGGGGGTCTATGCGGGCCTGCCGGGGCCTGTATGGGCCTGTCGGGGGCCTGTATGGGCCTCTCGGGGGTCTATGCGGGCCTGCCGGGGCCTGTACGGGCCTCTCGGGGGTGTATGCGGGCCTGCCGAGGCCTGTACGGGCCTCTCGGGGCCCTGTGTGGGCCTGCCGGGGCCTGTACGGGCATCTTGGGGGTCTATGCGGGCCTGCCGGGGGTTGTGTGTGTGCAGGCATCGTCCGATGGGACTACAAGTCCCATCGGGCGATGCCTGCTTCAATGACAGTGATTGACACATTAGCCAATGATGGGACAGTAGTAGTCCCATCATCCAGCTAATGTGAATGTAAAAAAAAAACAAAACATACATACATACATACTTACTACATACATACTACATTCATACAACATACATATGTCGAGGTAGCTATTTTGGGAGGGCTAAATTAACCCTTCACGGTTGAGCCAGTGATTTCCAAATTATTCCAGTGTTGCTAGCAACTCAAATGACCACACGGAGACGGGGGTCTCTGTACGGGAGGATAGAGACAGATCACTAAGCCCCTTTATTTTAGTCACATCTTTTATAATCTTTTGCTTAATTATACAAGGTTCTCAAGTACCAATAGCATCATTTCACTTTATAAGCCAATAATATTGCAAGAAAACCGGAAACTACATATATGTCCGTCATAGAAAGTAGTATAGTGGCATATTCTTCAGAGTTTTACACCCCCGCCTCCCTTATCTTTGCACCTGATGAGAACAGTGTGGTTTCATGACAGCCCTTGCCAATTACAAAAATTTATCTTACAGCAACAAAAATGAAGAAACGAAACCTTCAGAGAATGGATAAAACGAAACTTCAGCTTTGACTTTAGTATTAACCCTTCACATTCCCCCCTAGATAAATTTTTTTTAAAACACATATGCAGCATCAGAGGTGCTATCCCAAGCTAACAGCTTGAGGGGTACTGGTCTTCACATGACTGATGCCGTGTTACCAGTCATGTCTGTCGTGGCACACCCATCCCCCTGTATACTGCAGTTCACGAATAACAATTTTTGATGATGGTGGTGGGGATCTTTTGTAGGTAGGCATGTGCTTGGATTCAACATCTTCATCAAGTAGCCTTTTGAGATCGGTGCAGAGAAGAGCAGGGCCAACGACACCTTTGGTATCATCATTAGCTGGCTTAGTGTAGAATTTCCTAATACATACAGAAATACACCAAAGAACAAGTTTTAGTATCACATATACAACAAGGATACAGGCAGCAATGTGTAACAAGCTATGTAAGATCCCAGCTATCCAGCCCCCAATTCCCTTAAACCAATTGGCTGGATTGAGAAAGGAGAAGGTGTCTGACCACCAACTGTCCTTATTACAATCATTGTCTTTATCGTATTGATCTCTGAGTCATTGAATATCTTCTAACTTTAACTTCTACCAATGATAATATGATAATAAAATGCGAAAAACCAAAACATTATGTCCCCTTTATTTGCTATTGGCTTGTTGAGTGATGAGGAGAACTTGATAGGGACCGTCATACAAGGGTTCTAGTCCGTGCTTCCTGACATGCCTTTTCACGACTACCAAATCACCAGACTTCAGGTTATAACAGGTGTCGGTTTCTGCTGAATCTGGAAAAGAAAAGAAAACTTGAACATAGGTGTTAGCAATATTTTTACTGAGCTGAATAACACATTGAACAGCACGGTCAGTTTCTTCTGATAACTGCTGAGGCTGGAAAGTTGCAACTGGGGTCCTAGCACCAAACAATATGTCATATGGGGACAGGCCATGCTTTGCAATAGGGATAGTACGAATATGGTATAACAATGGGTAGGAGCTCTGGCCATGGAGCCGTAGTCTCCTGCATCATTTTGGTCAATTGTCCCATCAGTGTGCCATTCAACCTCTCAACTTCCCCACTGGATTGTGGGTGGTACGGAGTATGGAGGGCTACAGTGGGTCCAAGCATTGTCAGAACTTCTTAGTACACATGAGAAGAAAAGGCCGGGCCTTGATCACTTTCAACAACTTCTGGAACCCCATATCTGCATATAACTTCCATCACCAGTTTCTTCGCTGTAGTTTTTGCAGTCATGTTGGTAACAGGGAAGGCTTCCGGCCAACTGGAGAACATGTCAACAACAACCAAACAGTATTCATACCTTCCAGACTTAGGCAACGTGATATGGTCCACCTGGAGCCTTTGGAAAGGATAGTCGGGCTTAGCAAGATGCTTCGGGGGCACACGTTGAAGGTGACCAGGATTACAAGTCTGACAGATATTACAGGCATGGTTGAGCGCTGACAAAACTGTGGAAATTCCCGGGGCCCAGTAGAATTTTTGCACCAGTGCGAGGGCCTGATGCTTTCCTCGATGTGTAGGTCCATGTGCCCATATGGCAATAGCAGGGAACATCCGCTCAGGGAGACACACGAGTTGGTCCTTTTTCCAGAGACCATAATCCATTCGTGCCCCATCAGTCTTCCATTGCTTCACCTCTTCCTTTGGAGACATTCTCTGCGTTGTCATTAAGCGGTCTCGCAGGGTTCGACAGAAAACTTCAGTCTGTTGTAGATCATCAGGTTCTTGTAGGGTCAGTGCTTCTTGTAACTGTTTACGCTGAGACCGTGTGGTCACCATAGTTGGTATGGTTGGTTCAACGGGTAAGAGAGCGGCGGCTTTTGCTTGCATTTCCGCAAATGTGTTGCCAACAGTCTTTGGTCTGGTCCTAGGACTGTGTGCCTTAACTTTGATAATAGCCACCTGAGTAGGTAATTTGATTGAGTCCATGAGGGTTTTAACAGCTTCAGCATTTTTCACTGGGGTTCCGGCAGTAGTAATAAACGCTCGATTGGCCCATAGAGACGCAAAATCGTGAGCAATACCAAATGCATACCGTGAGTCCGTGTATATATTAGCCCATCTGTTCTTGGCCAAAGTACATGCAGTAGACAGAGCCTAGAGTTCTGCTTCTTGTGCTGACTGTAAGGGCGGGAGCGCAGCTGAGTGCACTACAGTGTCCTCTGTGGTAACAGCGTATCCCGTGTGGAATCTACCAAACTCGTCAGCATATCTTGAACCATCCGTGTATAACACCAGATCAGGATTTGGGAGTGGATTCTCACTGACATTTGGTGGAGTAGCTGTTTCTTCTATCAGAAGTTGGGAACAATCATGTTGGAGGCAATCCTTGTCACTGCCATCTTTCCTTATAGTTCATTATACCGTCTTTCAAGGCATTGTAAAGGGGTTGCATTATGCGTGATGCATCCGGTATCCACTTACAAAAATAAGTGCATAGTCCAAGAAAACGTAGGAGTTCAGTTTCATCTTTTGGGAAAGGAAGGGAGCTGACAGTTATTTTTCTTTCTTCTGCGAGGTGTCTGACACCCTGAAGGAGACAGTGACCCAAGAATATCACTTGACCAAGGCAGAACTGAAGTCCCGAGGCCGAAACCTGACAGTTCAGTGCTGCCAGATGCTTAAGGAGGCTAACAATGGCAGCAATGGCAAAAGACACCTGCTCATATTTTTTGCAAACTGGTTGGGACTGTTTTGGGCCCCTTGTGGCATAACTGTCCATGTTAACTGTACTTCCTGATAAGTGAATGCAAATAGAAACTGGCAATCTGGGTGTAACGGAATGCTAAAGAAGGCATTGGTAAGATCAATAACTTTAAACCAAGCAGCATCCTGGGGTATTTGGGACAAAAGAGTATGTGGATTAGGCACCAGGTTTGAGAAACACTTTTACTGGTTCTACAGGCATTTTCCCTATATCATTTGGCCCTTTTGACCAAAGTTTAGATGGTATCTCTGAGAGGTATGGGGTGAGTCGTTGATCCTCAGGCAATATTGGGGGTGGATCTGGGCCTATCAGGGCCATCATAACTGTAGGAAGGGCATGCAAAATACAGATTTCCTCACTGTCTTCATCTACATAGGGATTATATAACGTAAGAGCCATCTGACCATCATCTTGGAATTGTATTCTGGAGTGGAACTGTGATAATAAATCTACCCCCAGTAAATTTACTGGACATGTGGGAGAGATTACAAACTGAACAGTAACCTTGGGAAAAGGTCCCACAGAAATAGGGTCCTGGAAGGATGGGAAATCTTGAAAAATGAAATTCTCAAAGCACAATTGTTAACAATTCCAAAAAGAGGGAAGAATAGGAAGCATTTAAGGAAGCCAGGATGGATGAACACAGAACTTAAGCACATGCTAAAAAGGAAGAAAAAAATGTTTATAAAATGGAAAGAGGGAGGCATATCTAAAGAAGAATATAATGCTGTCTGCAGAACCTGCAGGGCACAAATTAGATTAGCTAAAGCTGACAATGAATTGAGGCTTGCAAGAGATGTCAAAAGCAATAATAAATGATTTTGGGGATATGTCAAAAGTAAAAGAAAAGTCAAAGATGCTATAGGATTTTTACCGGATGAAAATTATGAAATGGTAAGACAGGATGTTGAGAAGGCCGAACTTTTAAATTCTTATTTTGCATCTGTTTTCTCTCAGAAAGGAAATGTAACATCAACTGTTCTTCACTGTCCTATTAAGGGAATAGAAGAATCCAGGATATCTATAAACAGAAAGATAGTGAGGAAACACTTAGCTAACCTAAATTAATTCAAGTCTCCAGGTCCAGATGAATTACACCCCAGAGTACTGAAGGGGATAGCAGAAGAAATTTTTGAACCCCTCTCCATAATCTTTGAAAATTCTTGGAGAACAGGAGAAGTCCCAGAAGACTGGAGAAGAGAAAATGTTGTTCCTATCTTCAAAAAGGGGAGGAAGGTGGACCCAGGCAACTATAGGCCGGTGAGTCTGACTTCTATACCAGGAAAGATCTTTGAACAAATTATTAAACAACATGTATGTCAGTACCTGGATAAGAATGAAGTGATTAAACAGAGTCAGCATGGGTTTGTAACTAATAAGTCATGTCAGACTAACTTAATTTCCTTCTATGACGGAATCACTGATTGGGTGGATCAAGGAAATGCTGTAGATATAGTATATCTTGACTTCAGCAAAGCATTTGACAATGTATCTCATACAATCCTTATTGAAAAAATGACTAAGTATGGAATGGACAAGGCAACTGTTAGGTGGATTCATAACCGGCTTAGTGATCGGACCCAAAGAGTGGTTGTAAATGTCTGTACATCCAGTTGGAAGAATGTCTCAAGTGGGGTACCACAGGGCTCTGTCCTGGGCCCTGTATTGTTCAACATCTTTATCAACGATTTAGATGAAGGAACTGAGGGTAAACTGATTACATTTTCTGATGACACAAAGCTAGGAGGGATAGCTAATACTAGAGAAGAGAGAGGATTCAAAAAGATATACATATACTGGAGAAGTGGGCAGCAACTAACAGAATGGTTTTTAACAGGGAAAAATGCAAAGTACTACATCTGGGCAATTAAAATGAAAAAAGCATATACAGAATGGGAGGAAAAGGGCTAAGCAACAGCACATGTGAAAAAGACTTGGGTATACTAATAGATCACAGACTGAATATGAGTCAACAGTGTGATGCAGCAGCAAAAAAGGCAAATGCAATTCTAGGATGTATTAACAGAAGCATACAGTCTAGATCACGTGAAGTCATTATTTCCCTCTACTCCTCTTTGGTCAGACCTCATCTGGAATATTGTGTCCAGTTTTGGGCACCACATTTTAAAAAAGACATCAACAAACTGGAGCAAGTTCAGAAAAGAGTAACCAGAATGGTGACTGGTCTGCAAACCCTGTCTTATGAGGAAAGGTTTCAGTATTTGGGATTGTTTAGTTTGCAAAAGAGAAGACTGAGAGGAGACTTAATAGCTGTCTACAAATATCTAATGGGCTGTCACATTGTAGAAGGATCATCTTTATTCTCATTTGCACAAGGAAAGACTAGAAGCAATGGGATGAAACTGAATGGGAGGAGACACAGATTAGATATTAGAAAAAACTTTTTGACAGTTAGAGTGATCAATGAGTGGAACAAGCTGCCACGAGAAGTGGTGAGTTCTCCTTCACTGGAAGTCTTCAAACACAGGCTGGACAGACATCTGACTGGGATGATTTAGCGAATCCTGCTTTGAGCAGGGGGTTGGACTAGATGGCCCAGGAGGTCCCTTCCAACTCCACGATTCTATGATTCTATGAAGTATATTAATTGGGTCTACCATCTACTCCGATTAAAACAAGCTCTTGATCTGAGAATTGAATAGGGGTATCCGTAGGTACATCTGATGACTTGATTATAGAATTGGCCGCCCCAATGTCTACCATGAACTTAACAAGGGTGTCCCCTACAGGGAGCGTGATGGATGAGCATGCACCAGGTTTGGTGGAGGACATTGTGATGGCAGACCCTGGTTGGCCACCCCTTCAGTATGGACAATTATCAGGATTTTGGGGCTGTCCGTAACCGGGGTATCCTCTAGGGTTCCCAGTATTTAGATTACGATTGGAAGAGAGAACTTGAGGGTAGCATCTATCAGCGGGAGTGTGACAGTCTCTCTGAAAGTGACCAAGTCACCCGCAGCGCCAGCATTAGCAGGGAGGGGCTGAGGAGCAGGGTTCCCAGTAGCTGAGGGGGGTCAGAGTTTGCTGTGTGCTCCAGTGATACTGATAAGAGACTGGCTGTGTACTCGCAGCTGCGGTGGGGGCGAAGGGGGATATGGTGTGGGCTAACATGGGAGGTGGTACTGAAGCAGCTGCAGCTGCTAGCTTGCTAGTTTGCTTTTTTTTTTTCTCTCTCTGCTGAACAGAGCGGGTTAAAGTCTTCTGAAAACTTTTTATTACTTTCAATGCATTGTCCGGAGTGGAATTCTCAACGTCAGGTCTAACTGAAATTATTGCGTCTTGCAATTCGAGTCTGAGGCCAGACATCAAAGCTGCCACAAAAAGATATGTATGGGCTTCATTCTACAGTGAGAATCCCAGATCTCTAAATACTACCATAAGACACCCATAGAACTTCTCGGCAGTCTCTCCTTTGGCCTGTGTGATATCTGTGAAGGAGATAGCTTGGTCTGCTAATTTATCTTGTGCCCAAACCTTTAAAGCATTGCAGAAATCAACACCACTCTCATAGGTTTCCCCATCCAGATTCATATTATATATTATGCCACCCTCAATAATTGGAAAATACCCCTCCCCAACTTTTACTCGAAGTATGTGTAATAGATCTCTTCGGGGAGTGGAATAAATGTCTCGATTTGATGCCATTTGCCTGTAGAAAGCCATGGGGGAAGTCTCTGGATTGGGTAATTGATTGCGAACAGTGTCTATTTGTGATGGGGTGAAGGGATTATACTCATAACCACTCGCAATATTAGACATAGCGGGGACTGAGGCTAGCGGCGGATGATAATAGGTACCGTCAGAATTAAAAAAATCCCTTTCTTTACTTACACATCCAGTTCGGATGTGCAAGTAAAGAAAGGGGTTTTTTTACTTCCGATATTTCTGTCCCATAGAGTTGCATGGGACTTCCGGTATCGGAATTGGCGATACCCGATACTTTTTGGGTATCGGTCTGATCCAATCTGATCCGATATTTATCAGTATCGGATGGTATCGCTCAACACTACTCGCCACACATCTAGATAAGTTCCTCAGGGGGGATCTAGTTTCCAAAATGATGTCGCTTGTGGAGGGTTTCCACTGTTTAGGCACATCAGGGACTCTCCAAATGCAACTTGGCGTCCGATCTCAATTTCAGCCAATTTTGCGTTGAAAAAGTAAAACAGCGCTCCTTCCTTCCAAGCTCTGCCATGCGCCCAATCAGTGGTTTACCCCCACATATGGGTTACAGCATACTCAGGACAAATTGCTCAATAACTTTTTGGGGTCCAATTTTTCATGTTACCCTTGGGAAAATAAAAAATGGGGGGCAAAAAGATCATTTTTGTGGAAAAAATATGATTTTTTATTTTCATGACTACGTTATTAACTTCTGTGAAACACTTGGGGGTTCAAAGTGCTCACCACACAGCCATATAAGTTCCTTTGGGGTCTAGTTTCCAAAATGGATCACTTATGGGGGGTTTCCACTGTTTAGGCAGATCAGGGGCTCTCCAAACGCGACATGGCCTCCGCTCTCGATTCCATCCTCAAATGATGCTCCTACCCCTCTGAGCACTGCCGTGCGCCTAAAGAGTGGTCTTCTTCCACACATGGGGTATCGCTGTACTCAGGAGAAATTGCACAACAAATATTGTGGTTCTTTTTCTCCTGATAGCCTTGACAAAATAAAAAAATTTGTGTCCGAAGTAAATATTTTGTGAAAAAAAGTTAAATGTTCATTTTTTCCTTTGATCATTGCTTCAATACCTGTGAAGCACCTGAAAGGTTAATAAAATTTTTGTTAAAAAAGTTACATTTTATTTTTTCTTTTCACATTCTATTAATTCCTGTGAACCACCTGAAGGGTTAACAAACTTCCTGAATGTGGTTTTGAACACTTTGAGTGGTGCAGTTTTTAGAATGGTTTCACTTTTGGATATTTTCTGTCATATTGACCCCTCAAAGTGACTTCAAATGTCAGGTGGTCCCTAAAGAAATGGTTTTGTAAATTTTGTTGAAAAAATCAGAAATCGCTGATCAAATTTTAACCCTTATAACTTCCTAACAAAAAAAATTATGTTTCAAACATTTTGCTGCAGTAAATTAGACATGTGGGAAATGTTATCTATTAACTATTTTGTGTGACATAATGCTCTGGGGCATAAACATTAAAGTTTGAAAATTGTGGAATTTTCAACATTTTTGCCAAATTTACATTTTTTTCACATATAAACACAAGAAGTTTTCAAAATTTTGTACTACTATCATAAAGTACAATATGTCACGAAAAAAAAAAACAGTCTCAGATTTAGTGGGATACATTGAAGCATTCCAGAGTTATATCCACAAAAAGTGACAGTGGTCAGATTTCAAAATTAAGGCCTGGTTATTAGCCTACAAAGTGGCTTGGTTCTTAAGGGGTTATTCTAGGAGGAGAGAAAGAAGCAGATGTCTCTGATAAGATATAGTACAAAGTTTCTTATTTTCATGTCTACTATTGATTTATGAACTATAAAAATTAACGACGGTTACTATTTAAATTCAAATCTTGCTACAAAGTGTCTTAAGAAGCCTCAGAAATTCAGAATGTCTATATCTTCCTTTCTTGTATGCCACTTTCCTGTTCTTTGTTCTCAGCTCTTTGAAATGTTGATACAGTGAATTATGAAGAAGACCTCAGGCTTTTCATATCTTTCATGATGTCATCATCATATATCACAACAGCTGATTCATGCTGCCCCAACCTCACCTTAAAGCCTGCCTGCAAATACTGAATTTACTGGTATTTATATGAAATGATATGTACTTCTGCCTCCAAATTCTGTTCCCTTGAAACTCCTATCTGCAGTGACAAGCAATCTATCAGTACCGGTGGGGAAGAGAACAAAATATTTGTGTTTGATTTATGACAGTCTTGCCTTTTATATATAGTTTTCTGCTTTTGTATAGACATTAATTTAATAACATAATTATATTGAGCGTATAGCAGTTGGTATTACACTGGGCTATGTGCTGAGTAAAATGCTTAGTTAATGAATATGTTATGAGGCTTCTATAAACCTGCTGTAATTATCTTTTACTGTAATTACTAATAAAAGGGGTGTAAGTTAAAGTAAGCATTATGTTTATCTAGTCTTATTTAATATAAGGTTTAATAGGACCCCGCTGTCCAGGACAATGCTGGACACTTCAGTAGCCGATATTGGAATGTTTAAGATCCTCATAATCTTGCTAGGAATGCTGAGAATCTTCAGTAATTCACTGCTTTCTACCTAGCAGCCTAGAATAGAAAAGACTGGCATCCACAACTTGTGAAATATGGAGAACTTTGTAACATGAACACCAGTATGAAGAACAGCCACTTCCGTTTCATAATTAAAGATCATCAGCCAAAGGAAAACAACTTCCTTTAGATCTTATGAATGTGACCGAACATGAGATTCGCATCACACAAAGATATCACACATCCTGAAATGAAATGAAAGGACGATACATTATGTGACTGACTATTTAAAAGATGTTGTTTGACTTTTTTTTCTCGTGGACAGGGGCAACCAAAGTATCCCAGACACTGTTTTCCTTCACTATAAATCTCACGTTTAAGAAGGGCTGACAAGTTCTCAATAGGGTTTAGGTCAGGTGAGGAAGGGCTCATGTCATTTATTCTCTCATCTTTATAAGGCCTTTACTGGCTAGCCAAGTAGTGGAGACTTCAATGCATGTGATGGAGAATTGTCCTCCATAAAAATCATGGTTTTCTTGAAAGATGCAGACTTTTTCCTGTACTACTGCATGAAGAATGTCATGGCCCCGGATTCCACTTACCTTGATGCATGCGCTTCCCGGCGCGCTCCAGCTCCCCGGCGCGTCCCCGCGCCCGGCCTCCGACTCCCTCGGCGTCGGGCGCCTGCGCACTGCCTCCCTCTTGGCGCGCAGCCCCCTGGGTAGTATGACGCGCTGGCCCCACCTCCAACATGGCGGCGCCCAGCGCTACTTATGCCCGGCGTCTGGACAGGTAAGACGCCTGTTCTACTAATGCCGTGACGCTGTCTCATAGCAGCGTTCTCTGTGCTACAGGCCCCTTCTACCCTGTCTCTGTCTGCGCAGTGTTCCTGGTCTTAAGTACCTCTATTCTTGCCTCTGCCTTCGCTGTGTGCTGTATCTTCAGTTCCCTCTCCGTTTGCCTCCACCTGCGCTGCCTCCGTCAGCTCTCCCTCTGCACTCCTGCTATACGGTACCCTCTGTTGGTCCTTTCTCCTTCCCTGTCCTGCTCCTTCCATCCTCCCGCTTTGTGTTTTATCAGTACTTCCTCTTTTGCAGCCTCCAGCTATTGCCACCCACTGCGCTCCGGTCCTGCGCTCTGCCCGTTCTCCACGGCCGCTGTGTTCCCCTGGGCTCCCTGTACGGATTCGAACTAACCAAAAAGAGCAACAACCAAAATGCAGGAAAGCCACCCACAAACACAATCATAGTGGGAATTCAATAAGGCTCCCTAAAAGACACTCCTAAATACAATTGAAAACCAAAAAGAAATACACTGGAGTACAGAGTCCATAATTTAAAATATATAGAAATTTAATTATAATGATTAAAATGACAATCACAATAATGACAGAATTACAATATACTATATAGATCAGGCAATAATTGCTGGGGTCAAATAATAAAATTAAAGCAATGTTGCCTCAAAATACAAGCACCATATGGGAATTACAATGCTAACACCCCCTCCCAATACAAATAATTATACACAATAGATAAATAGTATTCAGAGGTATAAAGCATAATTAGACAAAATGCTTACCCATAAAGAGCTGTATGTGACCACAAGCCGCCGCAACCGACGCGCGTTTCGCCCACTCTTTTTCAAGGTGCGGTGCCTGTGCCTCCTCTCCTGTCTAAGCCCAGTCGTCCCTTTGGTTCCGGCTGTCACGGTTCTATACCCTGGGGGTCTGCCCCTAACACTCCATGTATAGGGGGTGGTTCTCACCTGGGCGCTCGCCCTCGGGGGCTCTGAAGCCGTGACCCAGAGGGTCCACTTCCGGGTTGCCTCTATGTTCCTCTTGTTACAGCAACCGTAACAGTTAGTACAATCCATGGACCCCGCTGGAGCCATGGCTGCCCAAAAAGAGTTGGTTTTCCTTCGGGAAAACCAGACGCGCATGATGTCCTTTATGAAAACTATGGACTCGCGTCTTTCTGCTCTCCAATCCTCTGACCCTGGTAACGCCGCACAGTTGGCTGGCTTACAACAAGAATTGGCGCAGCAGCGTGACACCCAGTCACATTTCCTCAGCTATATGGCTTCGGTAGACGGTAGGTTGCTTGCCTTGCAGTCGACCGCCTCTGCTCCTCCTGCTGTGGGTTCCCATCCTCCTCCACGATTGGCCAAACCACACCGGTATAGCGGTGATGCCAAATTATGCCGGGGTTTTTTCTAAATCAATGCCGCCTTCATTTTGAATTACTGCCCCAGCAGTACCCCACAGACTGAGCCAAAGTGGCCTTCATCATCTCTCACCTAGAGGGAGACAATCTGGCTTGGGTAAATCCCCTCTGGGAGAGTGATGACCCTGTGGTTACCCAGTTATCCGTTTTTATGGACACTTTTCATCGGGTTTTTGACGAACCGGGTCGGTTAGCCTCCACCACTGAGGCTTTGTTTAGCCTCTGCAAGATTCTCTAACCATGGGCCAGTACGCCATACAGTTCAGGACCCTGTCCGCCGATTTAGGTTGGAATAACGAGGCGTTGGTGGGCGCTTTCTGGCGAGGTCTCTCGGGTCGTATTAAAGATGAGCTCGCTGGTCGTGATACCCCTACAGCTCTGGAGGATTTGATTTCCCTGTCCACACGGATAGATCTCCGGTTTCAGGAATGGGCCAGGGAGAGAAGAGTTTCTCGTCCTTTATCTTCTCTTCGCAGACCACCCAGTCCCCGACCCAGGATTCTCTCCTCTGCCTCTGCTCCCGAACCTATGCAGGTGGACCGCCTTAAGCTCTCTGACCAGCGTCGTAGGGAGAGAACCCTCCAGGATCTCTGTTTCTACTGCGGTAGCGGCTCCCATTTGCTCCGAACTTGTCCTGACCATCCGGAAAACTCCTCCGCCTAGGCCAGGTAAGAGAGGCCTTCCTGGGTATTTCTGATACCTCTCTACCCCTCACTTTGTTAGTCCTCTTGCATGTTGATGGGAGGCGGGCTCCTCTGGTGGCCTATGTGGACTAGGGTGCCGGCAGAAATGTTATTAGGCTTGAGGAGGTCAACAAATTTTCTGTTCCTGTGAGGCCGTTAGAGAACCCTCAAAGTCTCGCTTCCGTAGATGGTCGATCCCTGCTAGAGACAGTTACCCATGTCACTCATGAGGTAGAGTTGCAGGTAGGAGCCCTGCGCAAGGACAAAATTACGTTTTATGTCTTGGCAGGTATTTCCCATCCAATCCTACTCGGTCTTCCTTGGCTGCGGCTCCATGAGCCCACCTTAGATTGGCATAGCGGCAACGTCTTGCGCTGGGGGGAGTCTTGTCGGGCTCGGTGTCTGCTGCCGGTGCATCCCGTGGGTACCCCTCTTCCTTCTCCTGTTCCCGAGATTACCATCGGCTTATAGTGCCTTTGTGGATGTTTTTGATAAGAAAGAGGCTGAGACTCTACCGCCGCACCGACCCTACGACTGCCCCATTGAGCTCGTTCCCGGCACCACTCCTTCTCGTGGAAGGATTTATCCTTTCTCCTCAGCGGAGACCCAAGCCATGTCTGAATACATCCAAGACAACCTGGCCAGGGGCTTCATTCGCAAGTCTTCGTCCCCTGCAGGAGCAGGCTTCTTTTTTGTAAAGAAGAAAGATGGGTCGTTGCGTCCGTTCATCGATTATCGTGGCCTGAATCGCATCACCGTGAAGAACAAATATCCACTGCCACTCATCTCTGAGCTCTTTGATCATCTGAAAGGAGCAAGTGTGTTTGCGAAGCTTGATCTACAAGGGGCCTACAATCTGGTTTGCATACGTTCTGGAGACGAGTGGAAGACGGCATTCAACACATGAGACGGGCACTACGAGTATTTAGTTATGCCGTTTGGGCTCTGCAACGCACCTGCAGTATTCCAGGAACTCGTTAATGATGTCTTTCGAGATCTCCTCTACTTCGGTGTCGTAGTCTACCTTGACGACATCTTAGTCTTCTCTCCGAATCTGGCCACAAATCGCCGAGACGTTCGCCTAGTCCTCCAACATCTTAGGGAGAACCATCTTTTTGCCAAGTTGGAGAAGTGCCTCTTTGAGCAAACTTCATTGCCGTTTCTTGGTTACATCGTCTCGAACTTGGGGTTAGAGATGGACCCTGAGAAAGTCTCGGCAGTTCTCAAGTGGCCGCGCCCCCTCGGAGTAAAAGCTATTCAGCGGTTTTTGGTGTTTGCCAATTATTACAGGCAATTTATTCCCCACTTTTCTTCGTTGACTAAACCCATCTCGGCTCTTGTCCGCAAAGGGGCCGATCCCAATCATTGGCCCTCTGATGCTGAAGCTGCCTTTGAAGCCCTGAAGCAAGAGTTCGCGAAGACTCCTGTACTCCATCGTCCGGATACCAGCAGACCATTCATTCTTGAGGTTGACGCCTCTTCGGTGGGAGCAGGAGCAGTTCTTCTGCAGAAAACCTCCTCGGGCCGTGCTCTCACCTGCGGATTCTTTTCGAAGGCTTTCTCCACTCCCAAATTCAATTATGCCATTGGAGATAGAGAACTTTTGGCCATAAAAATGGCTCTCGAAGAGTGGCGCCATCTTCTCGAGGGTCCTCTCCATCCGTTCATCCTTTTTACGGATCACAAAAATTTGGCCTATCTTCAGTCCGCCCAAAGGCTCAACCCATGGCAGGCCAGATGGTCTTTGTTCTTCGAACGCTTTGACTTCGAACTCCACTTCCGACCCGGGGATAAGAACATCAAGGCGGATGCCCTGTCACGGTCATTCCTGTCAGTGGATAAGGAGGAGGGTCCAGCACATCTCATCGACCCCGCCAAAATCCTTACCATGGCCCCACTAAGCCTGGTCTCCCCACGATCTGGTAAAACCTTTGTTCGGAGTGGAGATAGACTGAAGGTTCTACGTTGGAGCCACTTGTCAAAATTTTCAGGATATTCAGGAGTTAAAAAGACTCGCTCGCTTCACGCCATTATTGGTGGCCTTAGCTTCGCAGAGACGTCCAGGATTTCATCGCCTCCTGCCCTTCTTGTGCCCGGAACAAGGTACCTCGACATCGTCCTTCGGGACTCCTACATCCATTACCTGTACCTGCCAATCAATGGACTCATATTGCGATGGATTTCGTCACCGATTTGCCTCCTTCTGCTAAATGTACGATTATTTTGGTGGTCGTGGATCGATTTTCCAAAATGGCCCACTTCATCGCTCTACCTGGCCTGCCTACCGCTCCCGAGTTCGCAAAGATCTTCCCACTCCATGTCTATCGCCTCCATAGTTTTCCTCAGCATATTGTCTTGGATCGAGGAGTCCAGTTTACCTCCCGTTTTTGGCGAGCTCTCTGTTGCTGAAGATAACTTTGGATTTTTCCTCAGCCTACCACCCCCAGTCTAATGGTCAAGTCGAGCAGGTCAACCAGGCACTAACATCCTATCTTCGGCATTTTTCCAATGCGCACCAAGATGATTGGGTCTCACTTCTTCCTTGGGCTGAGTTCGCATATAACAACCATCCAAGTAAAGCCTCCTCTAAATCCCCCTTTTTTGTGGTTTTTGGTCAACACCCCAGCATTCCCCTTCCTGTGTCCCCTACCTCGGGTGTACCGGCAGCGGACTCCTTGTCTGTGGACTTCTCTCGTATTTGGAGGAAGACCAAAGTAGCCCTCGAGAGTGCCAGCCTCAGGATGAAGTGGTATGCCAACAAAAAATGGCTAGACGCACCTCCGTATCAACCAGGGGATAGAGTTTGGTTATCTTCTCGGCATATCAGGTTGAAGATTCCCTCCTATAAGTTAGGTCCATGTTACATTGGCCGCTTTGAGGTCTTAAGTCGCATCAACGACGTGGCCTACAAGTTTAAATTGCCCACCTCACTAAGGATTCCCAATGTGTCTTCTAACAACTGGAAGTAGGTATGAGAGTTGATTTCAAGTCCATCTACTACCCAAAAAGGTCCATCTAGTTTATTTTTAAAAATACCAGCCCATAGGAGTACCCTGGCGTTTGAGTCGATGTGGAGGTCATTACTGAGGTAGTTACTGATCCAGTCACAGACCCATCCATCTGGTTCGTTAAGAGTTACTCTCATCTCTTCAGTCCATAAAACCTTTAATTTCAATAAAGCTTTATTTGAACATTTTTGAATTTTGAAAATACAACTTTGTATGAAGTAAATTTTCCCTTGCAGGGGAAATCTGAATTTACATAATAAAGACATAACTGACGTGGGGGGGACTAGACAATGACAAAGACATGGGGGTAACACATTAGGAAAGAAATGTTAAATCCACAACATGTGATGTAATAGAAGTCATTTGTGTATATTATAATATTAATAAATAAGAAGGGCGAGACCCAATCAAGGTTCCGACCATCCTCCCCCACTACCCGCCACCCCGCTACACTATGGAGAGAGTCGTAACACCTGGTCCAGTTGTGCATTTGACTCCAGTTCCTTCCAAGGTCTACAAATTTTAAAAAAGTTATCCCACATGTCATTTCTTGTAGCCTCTATACGTTCATACAGCATAATATTATTAATTCTTTCTTTATCAAGTAAAATTGAAAGCATTGGGATTTCCATTTTGCAGCGATGTGGATTTTGGTGGCCATAAAGATGAAATTTAGTAATTTGTGTAGATTCTTAGTGAGTAATGGGTGTTTTGTGCCTAGTAGGAAAACAGCAGGGTCTAAGCCCAACTTCCTGCCCAACATATGTACTATTAAGAGTCCAATCTTTTGCCACAGATCCAGGACCACCTGGCAGGTCCACCATATGTGTCCCATATCTCCTTGATGATTGCACCCTCGAAAGCATAACGCAGATACATTTGGAAACATATTATGGAGTTTAGTCGGAATGAGATAGATTCTATGGAGAATTTTCAATGAAGTTTCAACAAGAGATGACTGGTGGCTACCCTTGGACAATGTATCACAACAAGATCTCCATTCCTCCAGAGATAAAATAAAACTCATTTCCTCCTCCCACTGGGACTTATATTTCAATTTTTCCTCATTATGAGGAGGGTTGAAAATGGAGTATTTCAGAGATATTGTACCCCTTCCCATAGGGTCGTGTATACATTTTTGCTCGAAACTTGAGATACACAAAGGGGTTTTGTTTGGGAAGAGTCATTGGGCAAAATGGAATAGCTGGGTCATGCACCAGAACTCGTTGACCGGAGGGGTGAATTTTTGGATGAATTCTGGTATGTCTAACAGTATGTTGAAAGGTTTTAATGTAAAAACTCCTTGTCATGATCCAGGTTGGATTATGCCAGATTTTGCACAAGTAACCTTTTTTTTTTCCTTTAAGCTGTTTGCTTAAAGTTAGTTTTGCCCCCCGGTGGCCATTAGGATCACTACACTGTGGTTGTTTTAGTTCTAGTTTTGCCCCCAGTGGCCGTTAGGGTCATTGCACTCTGGTTACTTTAGTTCAGTTGCCCCCGGTGGCCGCTAGTGTTATTGCACGTGATAATGAAGCAGGTGTGATACCCTGGCTCCTATCTACAAAGGAGTAGCAGGTGGTCTCACTCACTGTTGGTGATATTGCTCGTTTACAACCAAGTCTGATGAAGGAAGGAACGACAGAGAGCAGTTCCTTGCAGCTCAGGGGAGCTCTGGTGTAATTGCTTAGGGCGGAAGCTGAATTCAGGTGTCGAGCTTCAGGGGTGAAGCTGAACTTTGGTGTTGTACTCTGTTGCTGGGAGCAATAGTAGCAGAGCAAAGCTAAGTGGTGTTTTTCCCTGTTTGTTACTTTCCTTGTGTGTGTATTAGTGCAGTGGTGGGATTAGTTTCTGCATCGTCCAATTCACTAGAAAGGGATAGGTGCAGGGCGAGCTAGGGATTTGAGGTATCCAGCTCATCGCCAGGTGCAGAACCTGCCTAGGGATCGTCAGGAGTGTAGGGACACTGACTCAGGGGAGTGCAGGAGGTCTCCACGTCCCCGTTCCCTATTGCAGGGCCCTCCATTGTAACGGTTTCCCCGGTGTTTTCTTTAACTGTTTAAATTCGCCCTGCTGGAGGCGGTGTATCCAGGTTCACGGGTGTTATAGAAATCCGCCCTGCTGGAGGCGGTGTATCCAGTCACACGTGACATTACACTCCTTTTAAGATCCACCATGAGAAAAGATGCGGGTCTAGACCAGGGATAAACATCAGGTTACGAGATAGGGAGATTAATGGGGACAGCGTGGATTGCAATTTAAATTTGAATCTGGCCTTCCTCCAAAGAGAGAAAAAATGAGCTGTAAAGGGTGCGAAAGTGTTTGTTTTTTGGGAGTTTCTCTGTAGACCACATCAGGCCAGGTAAGGATAGCGGTCTAAGGAGAAATGATTCTAAATGCACCCATCTTGGTTTACTGTTATGTGAACATATGTTTGTTAATTGAGCTATTTGCGCCGACCTGAAATAAAGCATGAAGTTTGGTAAAGATATACCTCCACACTGCTATGGAAGAACATAATTTTTCACGAAATTTTTCCTTGCCATATGAATTTAAATATTGCGATATGAATCTTAGATAACATTTTAGTTGGTTTTGCTATTGGTAAGGATGGGAAAAGGTACAAGAAGCGGGGCAGTGACACCATTTTTATTGAGTGTGTTCTGCCTAACCAATATAAGTTCAGAGGAGACCATCTGTTAGGCTATTTTGAAGGTTCTGGAGGAGTGGTAAATAATTCCACTTAAAGAGAGACGATCTGTGCGAAGTTACATTAATACCTAGGTAGGTTGGAAAATTTTCTTTTCTCATAAATTTAAAGTGGGAGACAATAATGTCTTGTACTTCTTTTGGGGTATTAATAAAAAGTGCCTCTGACTTATCCACATTTATCTTAAGCCCCGATATAGCTTCAAATTCACGCAGTAGTGAAAATAAGTTAGGGAGAGTGATATGAGGATTGGTGACAGTTAAGAGAAGATCCTCTGCAAAAAGTCAGTGAAATCAGTGAGACCCGTTATATTTGGGTTTTTCCTGAAAAAAAAATCCAGAAAATCACATTGTCTGTTTTTTTTTCATTTTATTTGCATATTATGGTGGAAAATAAGTATTTGGTCAGAAACAAGCAATCAAGATTTCTGGCTCTCACAGACCTGTAACTTCTTCTTTAAGAGTCTCCTCTTTCCTCCACTCATTACCTGAAGTAATGGCACCTGTTTAAACTTGTTATCAGTATAAAAAGACACCTGTGCACACCCTCAAACAGTCTGACTCCAAACTCCACTATGGTGAAGACCAAAGAGCTGTCAAAGGACACCAGAAACAAAATTGTAGCCCTGCACCAGGCTGGGAAGACTGAATCTGCAATAGCCAACCAGCTTGGAGTGAAGAAATCAACTGTGGGAGCAATAATTAGAAAATGGAAGACATACAAGACCACTGATAATCTCCCTCGATCTGGTGCTCCACGCAAAATCCCACCCCGTGGGGTCAGAATGATCACAAGAACGGTGAGCAAAAATCCCAGAACCACGCGGGGGGACCTAGTGAATGAACTGCAGAGAGCTGGGACCAATGTAACAAGGCCTACCATAAGTAACACACTACGCCACCATGGACTCAGATCCTGCAGTGCCAGATGTGTCCCACTGCTTAAGCCTGTACATGTCCGGGCCCGTCTGAAGTTTGCTAGAGAGCATTTGGATGATCCAGAGGAGTTTTGGGAGAATGTCCTATGGTCTGATGAAACCAAACTGGAACTGTTTGGTAGAAACACAACTTGTCGTGTTTGGAGGAAAAAGAATACTGAGTTGCATCCATCAAACACCATACCTACTGTAAAGCATGGTGGTGGAAACATCATGCTTTGGGACTGTTTCTCTGTAAAGGGGCCAGGACGACTGATCCGGGTACATGAAAGAATGAATGGGGCCATGTATCGTGAGATTTTGAGTGCAAACCTCCTTCCATCAGCAAGGGCATTGAAGATGAAACGTGGCTGGGTCTTTCAACATGACAATGATCCAAAGCACACCGCCAGGGCAACGAAGGAGTGGCTTCGTAAGAAGCATTTCAAGGTCCTGGAGTGGCCTAGCCAGTCTCCAGATCTCAACCCTATAGAAAACCTTTGGAGGGAGTTGAAAGTCCGTGTTGCCAAGCGAAAAGCCAAAAACATCACTGCTCTAGAGGAGATCTGCATGGAGGAATGGGCCAACATACCAACAACAGTGTGTGGCAACCTTGTGAAGACTTACAGAAAACGTTTGACCTCTGTCATTGCCAACAAAGGATATATCACAAAGTATTGAGATGAAATTTTGTTTCTGACCAAATACTTATTTTCCACCATAATATGCAAATAAAATGAAAAAAAAACAGACAATGTGATTTTCTGGATTTTTTTTTCTCAGTTTGTCTCCCATAGTTGAGGTCTACCTATGATGTAAATTACAGACGCCTCTCATCTTTTTAAGTGGTGGAACTTGCACTATTGCTGACTGACTAAATACTTTTTTGCCCCACTATATCAGTTTACGGCACATACATAGAACTCTGGGGGCATCTGAAAGCCATTGAGAAGGGAGTAGCAGAAGTTTTTTATGTGGGATGTAAGGGTTTATATGGTTTTTTTGTAATAGACTGCTGTAAGGCCATCATTGCCCGGAGCTTTACCTTTTTTTAAATTTTTGACCGTCAATATTATCTCTTCTTCAGAGACATCCATAAAACCTTTAAAAAAAAATCTGTCTTCATATATTTCTTGGCCTAGTCTTGATATTTCAACCTTTATGCCTTGTTCAGTAATGGTCATGTTTCAGTCTCCCTTACCTTAGCCATGTCTCTGAGCACTGAATAGCTTGTACTTCTGGGCCATCCAGGGCAGTTGCAGTTCTGGAATATGATAGCACTGGAGCATAATTGGTTCCTTGACGCTTCATGTTTGATAGTTCTCAAATCTTTTGCAGTAAATGTGTGTCTATTTTCTCAACAAATTTTTTGCGACCCTGTTGACTATTTTCATCAAAGCTTTTTTCGGTTATGTGATGGTTCAAGAGAGCTGCATCCCTCTATAAGATTGACAACTATTTTTGACTTTTCAGAGGTGGTTACATTTTTATTTTGACCCTATTTTCCTGGGGAAAACAAGCTGCCTAATAATTCTGCACACCCTGATAAAGGATGTTGATATCATTAGGCCACACGCTACCTCATTACAAAAATACACATCACCTGATATGCTTCATCAAAAATGCCTTCTAATTTACACAGCTTGGAGTTGAAAAATCTGCCTAAAAATAATATGATCAAAATACTCATTTGCTTAATAATTGTACACACATTGTATACATATTTTTCATAGATTGCAAGCTTACGAGCAGGAACCTCACTCCTCTTGGTATCTGAGCTATTTGTTATTTTGTAATGTCTTTGTACAAGTCCCCTCTAAAATGTAAAGTGCTGTGGAATATGTTGGCGCTATAGAACTGAAAAATATTATTATGCTGAAAAGTTGAGGATTCTTGGGTGCAATAACAAATTTGCATTGTATGATCATTCTCTGTACTACTGCATAAAGCTACTGTTCTTGTCTGTACCATATTGTGTACTTTCTTCAGTAGGGTCAGATTGCTAATGGTTCTTCATTGGTATATAGTAAGGTTAATTAGGAATTTAGAACGTTTACAAAAGCAGAGGTTATCAGCATTTAGATCTTCACTAGACATCTAAATCACACATTAGAAAAATTTCTACAGTCCAACAGAAATATAATAGTTTTCCAGGAGTATTACCTATGAGAAACTATACTAAAAAGACTACTCTGCTTTTTAAAATAGTAAAATTCCTTAAAGGGATTTCACTGGAGTAGAAAAATGACTTGCTCTTTTCAGACACAGTCCCAAACTTATTGTGTACCAATCCCTTTAGGCTCTGATCATACTAATATCATAGCAGAGCTGTGGTCTGGTGGCCATAGGTCAACAATGTGATCTTTAAGGGCCTGTCACACTAAGCGATATCGCTAGCAATATCGCTATAACGTCACTGGTTTTTGTGACGTTATAGCAATATTGCTAGCGATATCACTATGTGTGATACTTACCTCCGACTGCTCCCCCGCTGGTTATCGCTGATCGCACGAGAACGTCCTGGACGGTTTCTCTTCGTCAGCTTCCTGCTGGGGCTTCCTGCTGTGGAGACGAGCGACGCGTGGACGCGGGCGGGAGGACGTCTTCATCGCCTCGTCTGACAGGTAAGTAGCGACCCCCGACCCCTGCTATGTCGCTGGTGAGATCTGCCTGTGTGGCAGCTCACTAGCGACCACTTAGCGATGCACCAGCGATCCTGACCGCGTCATATCGCTGGTCGGGATTGCTGGTGCATCGCTAAGTGTGACAGTACCTTTTGACCAGGGTCCTGTGAATCTTTGCTGCACTCAAATTAAATATGCAAATAGCCTCTTAAGTTGGAAAGGGTTAATATTAACTTTTAGGATTGCTCAATTCAATAGGTGGCAAAAGAAATGAAGTTCTCTTTCTTCTGACAAGGGTAATTGCATATTTAAAGTCCTAGAGGAGCATTGCATGGCCTATAAATCTTCTTATGCTGGCTTGGCACTCTAGACAAGATAAAACGTTCTTCCTTAGACCCACAGGCAGAGGCATCTCACTTAGCGAAATCAGATCTTCTGCTTTGCACTGATGAAGGGAAATACCCTGAATCATGCGCCTGCAAACAGAGTTTCTGGTTTGACTTCTTAAGTCATGAAGCAAGGCTCGTTAAAGGGTTGATATTGACATTTAGGATTGTTACATCCAAGAGGTGGTGCCAGA
The DNA here is from genome assembly GCF_039654945.1 of Dendrobates tinctorius. Lineage (NCBI taxonomy): Eukaryota > Metazoa > Chordata > Amphibia > Anura > Dendrobatidae > Dendrobates > Dendrobates tinctorius. Next base: position 38,818,815 of record NW_027361779.1, on the reverse strand, counting down.
GATAAAGTTCTCTTCCTTCTGAATAGGCTATTTTCATATTTAAATCTTCAAAAGAGCATGTTTTCTTATCATAGTAAGAATGCACTGTGTCTTGTTGTTTGGAGATTACTTCATGGAAGTTATAATAAAAAAAGTATGACGACACATCATTTATTCTTAATCATGCCAGACATATTATTCAGTAGGTGAACAGACATGAGCCATTGTTCATATGAGCCTGCATGTTGACTCTTGTTGTATACTGACTTGTTGTATGTTGATTTGTTGTAGGCCACTGATTACCTATTGTATCAGCCACTACAATTTATTAATCTAAACAACTTTGGAGTACCAAGATTCAGAGTAATTGGACAATCATTGTTTATTAATATGTTGAATGCATGCTGATTACCCGTTCTACCAGACCTGCAGTTTTTTATGCTATGCAGCTTAATTGAACCCTGGAAAATGGGGGATTATCTCGTCACAGCTTCTCCTCAATGGAAAAATGCCCTGAATAAGAACTGTGGACTATAAAAGGGTGATTTGCCTCTAACATAACATAGTAACATAGTTAGCAAGGCCGTAAAAAGACATTTGTCCATTCAGTTCAGCCTATATTCCATCAGAATAAATCCCCAGATCTTCGTCCTTCTAAAGAACTAATAACTGTAAGATACAAGATTGTTGCGCTCCAGGAAGACATCCAGGCCTCTCTTGAACCCCTCGACTGAGTTCGCCATCACCACCTCCTCAGGCAAGGAATTCCAGATTCTCTGCTTCCATGGAGACTCTACAGGACCGCAGCCAAGGTACCATGGCTTCAACCACAGGAATATAAATTTGCTCCACTGCCCATCACTGAACCCACAGAGATATTTAGAGAACCCAGGTTGGGACAAGCATGCCACATACCTCAGTGCACTCTGTCAGCATCCTAAGCTTGCCACTACCTTCTCTCTGTGGGTGCCCACCAAAGCATGGTGCCACAGGTTGGGGTAGTTGGCCTTGGAAGCCCCAATGTTCTAATTCCTGTCGAGCCAGTGTAAGAAAGGATGAAACTCTGTCATTTGCACCATCTTGTGTACCTGCTTGGACTGTACTACATGTTATTGACTGCTGGTGAGTCATTAAAGTGTTACCACACTGTGTTACCCTCACTCTGTGTTGTCTGAGTAGTATTCTGCTCATGGGAAAGGTATACGAGCGTTCAGTGGGATGAGCCCTGGTGTATGCGCTCTTTCTAAAGACAGCCAGACCAGCGGATGAGAGTACCCACTGACCCTTGTGTCTCCACAATATGTATTTAGCACCATGTTCATGCCTTTAGAGTGGAATAGGGTCTACTATTTCCTGTACTTTCCAACAATTTTAAAAATCTGCAGTGTGATGAAAAATATTCTTGACACCTGTGAAATCTGCTCAGTTCATGAATATCTTCAGATTGACTGCACAGAAAGAGAACAATGGGAGGAGAACTTTTTCAATGAAGACCCCAATAGAATATAGTTATATAGGTAATATAGTTAATGGTTGAAAAATAGAAAAATGTCCATTAAGTTCAAACTAAGGATGGGAAAGGGGAAAAGGAAAGGTTATGTGTAGGGTTGATCGAATAGCTTCAGATAAGTGCTTATCCGAATAGCTATAGCACTTACTGAATAGCTGCCTCGGTAACCTGGATACCTGGTGCGCTCCCAATAATCAGCTAATCGGAGCCGCAGCTGCAAGTGTCGCTGCTGTGTGACAGTCACAGCACATGCATGGAGAGCCTGTGTGTTGTTTTCTCCATACTTGTGTTGTGACTGTCACACCTCCACGACACAGGCAGCTGCGGCGCTGAACAGCTGATTATCGGGAGCGCTCCAGGTATTTAGGTTATCGAGGCAGCTATTCGGAAAGCCCTATAGCTTTTCGGATAAGCATTTATCCAAAGCTATTTGATCAACCCTAGTTATATGATCCCAATTTTTGGTCCAATGAACTAAACTGTATGTTTTTTTTTTTAGTCTTTGGGATTGGATCCTTGATGATGAGTCTGATGATGATTGTGATACAGTACTAAGGCATAGGTAGGATACAAATTGTAATTACAATGATTTTTTTATGTACAAATAGTAACCAAAATCTGACATTTGGTACATGATTGAATATATATGCAATGTAAGTTTGAAGTGTTCCGATAAAGAGGAAGAAATAACCATAGGAAAAAAATTACACCTAACTGCCATCGCCATGAGTAGAGACTGATAGGCCAGTAATGTATTCACTATTTTTGTGTTAACAGTACAAGGCCAACAATCAACTATTTCTTAGCTTTGTCAGCTTGAGGAGACAGAGCTAAGAGATTTGCTGATCTCTAACCATGCGCTGTTGACAGGTGTGCTCTTTGATGTATTTCAGAATAGAAGTGACATATTATGGTGTTTCCCTAATATGCTGGAATATCAAACTGAAGATGCATTACATTTTTCACTTTTATATTGGGATACAGCCAAGGATGTGACATATCCTTAAATGTATAACTGCTTTAAAGGAAAAAATATTAAAGAATAAAAAGAAATGGATGAATAAGGCATACACATTTTACAGAATTGTATAGAGGGACTTGGCTTAATGCAAAAATGTAGTTTAAACTGTGGATGCACAAAATGGAAACATTGGGGTGTAGCCGTAAATCAACTGAATATTTCAGATAGGGTAACAAAGCAGGATCCTTACCAGCAAAATTAGCTGAGTGTTGCAGTCCTTATTTATGGTAGGAGCATCATCATGACCCATTGATAATCAAGAACTGTACTGATGTTGCCAAGGTGGTGGGGATTACTCAAATTCAGAATCCTATAATGCTGAACTAAATATCCTGGTGACAAATAAAATCCCTAATAAAATCCCTGGTGACAAATAAAATCCCTAGCGAATAATGAAGCACCCGTACCACGTTGATTTGCAGAAGAGTTGGACAAAGATCGTGCCCCTAGAGCAACCACATTTTATAGGAAAAATTCTTTCTTAACTTTTGATATTGTACTCATTAAAGTAATGTATAAGGACCAAACTAATTAGGCCTCATATAGCAACCAAGATGTCAAGATCTTCTAAAAAATGTTAGCAAATAGTCTGACTTTGTTTTTCCCAATTTGTTGGATTTTCAACAGTAGCAAGGATAGTTCGAGATAATGTAGGATTGTGTCGCTTGATGCTAACATTACACAAAAGGCCTTTGATGAAGTAACCTGGTAATGGAAGCATATGGTGTTATCCGAATTTGGAATGTCATTTTTTTAAACCCATTTCCGATGTTCAGCGTAAATGTACGCCGATGTCGGACTCCCTCCCTTTGATGTGGGCTCCAGTGGTAAGCCCACATCTTTCCTGGCACATGTCAGCTGTTTTGAACAGCTGACTTGTGTCCAGAATAGCCACGGATAGAATCGCGATTAAGCCATTAAATGCCGCTGTCAAACGTGATAGCGGCATTTAACGCACACTTCCGGCCATCGGGCCGAAAATCCGCCCACCGATGACCCACGTCACGTGATCGCGGGTCACTGGTGGGTTGGTATGACAACCAGAGATCTCCTGGAGACCTCAATGGTTGTCACTCCCGGCTTGCTGTGAGCGCCGACCAGTGGTCTGCGCTCACAGCAAGTGAGTAATTCTGTTATATAGAGGCGATCTGATCATTGCCTGTATGTAGCAGAGCCAATCGGGTTATGGCAGCTTCTAGTCTCCCATGGAGACTATTGAAGCATGCCAAAAGTAAAAAAAATGCTTTTAATAGTATAAAAAAATAAAAAAAAAATAAAAGTTCAAATCACCCCCTTTCACCCAATTCAAAATAACGAGCACCCTAGGTACAGTGCCTGGGGATCTGCACTCTGTGAACAGACCCCGGGCAGCAGCAGCAGGAGGACAGGGAGGAAGTACGAGTTGGGGCGACAGCAGTGTCCCTCCTGGGGAGGAAGTGTAGTAAGAGTCAAAGCATCCGAAGTCGACATCTTTAAAACTTATGTGCTCCAAAATTGTTTCACAACTCACTTTAAGCCATGCTCTCATCACTACAAAGTGAAGGAAAGGTTCTCTGACCTCATCCAAGAGCCTGACAACATTCCTACTCCCTATGGTGACAGCTTAGGGAGAACAGTGTTTTGCACAATGCAAGATGACAACAAAATTACCTTATCCATAGAAGACAGAGTTTATTTAAAAAAATGAACAGTGAATTCTTCAAGAACGAATCTGACCATTGAGCTGCTCCCTTACTCTTCAAAGCTGCAAGAGTCAAGATTCCTAACTACTAAGAACAGAGTTTATCCAGGTTCATCTCACTGCAGAGAACATTAAGAAACAAGACAGAAATGAAAGACCATTTTGTAGCCTTTATGGACAAGATATTTTGCAATGACCATGCAGAGTCAGCTCCACCCTTGCAAGAAAATTAAGAACGCTGGTGTCTACTTTCCTTTGGAATATATCATCCAAGAAAGCCTATACAGATCAGAGTGGTGTTCGATTCAAGTGCCAAGCATCATGGTATATATCTGAACGACATTCTCCTTACTGGTCCTAACCTGACTAATAACCTTGTGACTATATCTCTGTCCCAGGGTTACTCTTAAAGGCAGACAGGCAAGAGTCTCTGACCTTACTATGCTGCTGTTAAACCCTGATCTGTCCCCTCCCTCACCCCATGAGGCATGAGACAGAAATGTAATGTAAACAAGACACAAAGACAAAATGGGATAAAAGGAAACCTCTATCATACTGTCATGATCCCAGTGCAGGTTTCGACCTGCACGTCAGGGGTTAATGTCTTGAGCCCAGTGCAGGCTTTGACCTGCACGCCTGGGGTTAATTATTGAGGCCTCTCTTTGGTTCAGGGAGAGCTTCTTATGGCCCTGGGAAACTCCAATCCCCGTCAGTTATGCTTTTTCCTTTGGCAAAGTGTGTTGACCCCTGTGTGCCTGTGCCTGTTCATTGTCTTCTAGCTTACTTATATGGTTCTGACCCGGTTCTGTCCCCCGTTGTGAGTTTGCCTGTTGATTCTGTACTGATATCTGTTTCTCTGGTTTCTGACTTCTTGGCTACGTCCTGACTATCCGTTCTGTCTAATCCTTTGGTATTGTCGTGCTATCTCGTGCTTTTACCCCAGCCTGATCTATTTACGTCTCTGTCTATGCCCCTTGGTAACTTTGTCCGGTAGCTACCCTGCTAGGAGTTTTCCTTCAGCTCCTAGCTCTCTGGAGTTTAGGTCATGCCCCCAGAAGTCACGTACTTCAGGTCCTGCTGGTCTGAAGCATGCATCTTCTCTGCTGCTGCCTGCTCCACAGGTATCTTAGAGCACAGTTTGTCTTACTCAGGACATGCACACTGGCTCAGTGAGCAAGTGCAGTGCGGTGTTCTGGACATTATAACAGACCGAGAACTTTTTTTTTCTCACTTCTGCAGCATGGACTCAATGCATGCTTTATCTGAACAGGTGAAATGCTTGACTCATTCACTGCAGAAGCTACGTTTGGAACACCAGACTCTGGCCCAGTCTCAACGGCAGGTTGCGGACTCGGTTCAGGGGGCGCTTTCCGCAGGCTTTCAGCAGGTGGGGAATAGAGATGTCATTTTAGTCCCACCCGAATCCCCGGTTAAGTTACCAGATACGTTTGCTGGTAATAAAAATGAATTTAGAGCGTTTAAGGAGGGCTGTAAGCTCTTTTTTTCCTTGAGACCCCGTTCCTGTGGGGATGAGAAACAGAGGGTGGGGGTGGTTATGTCTCTGCTTAGGGGGGCCCCACAAGCCTGGGCATTTTCTCTTTCCTCTTCTGCCCCGGAGAGAATGACTGTGGATGTGTTTTTTGAGGCCTTAGGGCTTATTTATGATGAGCCGGATAGAGTGCGTTTGGCTGAGGACAAGGTGATGATTGTCTGTCAGGGGAAGCACTCGGCCGAGTGGTTCTGAATTTAGATGCTGGACAGCCGAGATTTCTTGGAGTAATGCCGCCCTTCGGTGGCTGTTCCACAGAGGCCTGTGTGAACGTCTGGAGGATGCCCTGGCACTTCATCCTCCACCTGACTCCCTGGAGGATGCCATGACCCAAGCGGTTTGCATGGATCGCAGACTGCGGGCAAGAGGTGTTATGCAACTTGAAACACCATTATTCTCCAGTGGAGGTGAGACCCGGACTCCTCCTGTGGCTAAGGAGGTGAGCGCTCTCCCCTGTGAGGAGAAGGAAAGAAGACGCCACCGGGAGAAGCAGTTGTGCTTCTACTGTGGGGAATCTGGACATTGAAAGAAAGACTGCCCCTCCTGTCCGTCATCCTCCAAGAGGGCGGGAAACGACTAGGTCTGGGTAATAGTCGAGGAGGCTACCCAGACCTTCAGGTACAATTTACCTCACTTGCAAAAATTGTGCTTCAGGTGGAACTGGAACTTGGTGATGGCTGTTATGAATGAGTCACCGTAGGAGGCAAAAGCAGAAATACAAGCTAAGTCCAGAAAACCAGAGAAGTTGGCAACTATCAGATTGCAGACCCCTGAACCTATCAACACAACTAGCAGTAGCCGTGGGGGGTTCCTACGATGCCCTAGACCCCTCGATCACAGCCGGAGAATTAACTAGGCCTAAAGAAAGAAAGGGGAAATCTAAACTGCCCCAACATAATGACGGTGAAGCAAGATGAAAACACTAACACAGACAGAAAGATAGACTGAGCAAAGACGGGGCCCAAAACTACCTAGATAGGAAAGGACAGGAAGGCTGCTGTCTGCAATCTGCCAAAACCCTATCAAAGACATAAGCCAACAAGCTGATATGAAAAAGGCCCTGAAGCAGCTAGGCTTCAAAAACTAAATCAGCACTCAGGTATTTTCAGAAGACAGAGCTAAAGGAATTCAGCACACCCCAGCAGGGAATGGCAGAAATCCAGAAAAACAAAGCAAAACAAAGTCAAAGCACAAATGCAAAAGGCCGAGCAGCAAACTTAGCTTTAGAGGAGCAGGAATTCAGACTGGTCTCCAAGGATCCCACAGAAAAATCACCCGCAGGGCAGAAGGGCGTCGGCAGCCTTATATCCAGTCAGTAACTCCACTCAGCCAGTCATCATCATCAGCCTCAGGCTCACTACCTTTCTTTACCAGAAAAGAGAGTTCCTCGGGCCTCAGTAATGAAGGGGAAAATGAACTCACAACAGTACCTCCCCCTTGAGGAGGGGTCACCGAACCCTCAACTATGCCACCAGGGCGATCAGGGTGAGCCCGATGAAAGGCACGCACCAATCTTTTGGCATGAATATCAGAGGCAGAGACCCAGGAATTATCCTCCTGACCATAACCCTTCCACTTAACCAAATACTGGAGTCTCCGTCTAGCCAGACGGGAATCCAGTACTTTCTCTACCTCATATTCCATGTTACCTTCAACCAATACAGGGTCTGGAGGTGCCACCCCCGGAACAACAGGTTCAACAAACCTCTTCAACAAAGATTTATGGAACACATTATGGATTTTAAATGTGACAGGAAGAGCCAAACGAAAAGAGACCGGATTAATAATCTCCACAATCTTGTAAGGTCCAATAAATCTAGGCTTAAACTTAGGAGAAGCCACCTTCATAGCAATATTTTTTGATGATAACCACACCATATCACCAACCTTAAACTGGGGACCAATGGTCCTATGTCGGTTGGAAAACCGCTGGGCCTTTTCCTGGGAGAAAGATAACTTCCACCACTTGGTCCCAGATCTGGTGCATTCTCTCCACCACAGTGTCAACACCTGGGCAGGCAGAGGGCTCCACCTGCCCTGAAGAAAATCGAGGATGAAACCCAAAGTTACAAAAAAAAGGTGACATCAAAGTGGCAGAACTAGCTCTATTATTTAAAGCAAATTCGGCCAAAGGCAAAAATGAAACCCAATCATCCTGATCAGCAGAAATAAAACATCTCAAATATGACTCCAAGGTCTGGTTTGTTCTCTCTGTCTGCCCATTGGTCTGAGGGTGAAAAGCAGAGGAGAAGGACAACTGAATTCCCAGCCTGGAACAGAAAGTTCTTCAAAATCTAGATACAAACTGGACTCCTCTGTCAGATACAATGTTCTCAGGAATCCCGTGCAAGCGAACCACCTGTTGTAAAAACAGGGGCACCAATTCAGAGGAAGACGGCAACTTAGGGAGTGGTACAAGATGAACCATCTTAGAGAACCTATCACAAATCACCCAAATAACAGTCATCCTTTGAGAGACAGGCATATCAGAGATGAAATCCATTGAAATATGGGTCCATGGCCTCTTGGGGACAGGCAAAGGCATCAACAACCCACTAGAGCGAGAACACGATTTAGACCGGGTGCATGTCCCACAGGACTGCACAAAATTCCTGACATCACGAGACAAGGAGGGCCACCAAAAAAACCGACTCACCAGATCTCTAGTACCAAAAATACCTGGATGACCAGCCAAAGCAGAGCAATGAACTTCAGACATCACTCTCTTCTTCCACTGGTCAGGAACATACAACTTTCCACTGGGACAACGCTCAGGTTTGTCCTCCTGGAACTCTTCCAGAGCACGTCTCAAATCGGGCGAGATGGCAGAAAGAACTACCCCTTCGCCTAAGATGGTAGCAGGCTTGGTCACCACAGGAGAATCAGCAAAGAAGCTCCTAGAGAGGGCGTCTGCCTTGACATTCTTCGTTCCAGGAAGAAAAGAAACCACGAAATCAAAACGTGTAAAAAACAAGGCCCACCTAGCCTGTCTAGGGTTCAAGCGCTTAGCCGACTCTAGGTAAATCAAATTCTTGTGGTCAGTGAGGACCACGACTTGACGCTTAGCTCCCTCCAACCAATGTCTCCACTCCTCAAATACCCATTTCATGGCCAACAGTTCCCTATTCCCCACATCATAGTTACGTTCAGATGGAGAGAACTTTCGGGAAAAGAAAGCACAGGGATTCATTTTAGATGTTACAGGATCCTTTTGGGACAAAACAGCTCCTGCACCAATCTCAGAAGCATCCACCTCTACCTGGAATGGAAGTGAGACATCAGGTAGCCGCAAAACCGGGGCGGAGGTGAATCTTCGCTTCAGCTCCTGAAAGGAAGAAACAGCCTCTGGAGACCAATTTAACACATCAGCACCCTTCTTAGTCAAATCAGTCAATGGCTTGGCAATACTAGAAAATGTTGCTATAAATTTCCGATAAAAATTAGCAAAACCCAAAAACTTCTGGAGGGCCTTCAAAGAAGTGGGCTGAACCCAATCGTAAATGGCCTGTACCTTGGCCGGGTCCATTTCAATAGTTGACGGGGACAAAATAAATCCCAAAAAAGAAATCCTCTGTACTCCAAAAAGGCATTTAGATCCTATGACATACAGGGAATTCTCCATCAAGATCCGTAACACAGTCCGAATATGTTCCACATGAGAATCCCAATTCTTGGAGAAGATCAAAATATCATCCAGATAGATAATCAAAAATGTATCGACAAAATCTCGGAAAATATCGTTCATGAAGCACTGGAAGACAGAAGGGGCATTAGTGAGCCCAAAAGGCATCACCAGGTACTCAAAATGTTCCTCCGGAGTATTAAACGCCATATTCCATTCGTCCCCATGCTTAATGCGAATAAGATTATACGCCCCCCTGAGGTCAAGCTTGGTAAACTAGCAAGCACCTTTAACTCTGGAGAATAGATCAGAAATCAGGGGTAACGGATACTGATATTTAACAGTAATTTTGTTGAGGGCACGATAATCAATACAAGGTCTTAATGATCCATCCTTTTTGGCTACAAAAAAAAAAACGGCACCTAAGGGTGACGAGGATGGTCTAATATGACCCTTCTCCAACGCCTCCTTAATATAGGATCGCATAGCCTCGTGCTCGGGTACAGATAAATTGAAGAGCCGACCCTTGGGAAATTTACACCCCGGGCTCAGTTCAATTGCACAGTCATAACTCCTATGAGGAGGCAGAGACGCAGACTCATTCTCACTAAATACATCATAAAAGTCCGCCAAATAATCAGGAACATCATGTGACTGAGGAGAGGTGGAAAACACCGGAGCCTCACTAAAGGCACACCGACAACCCCAACTCACCACAGACACAGATTTCCAATCCAAAACTGGATTATGAATTTGTAACCAGGGAAACCCCAGAACAATAGTATCATGCAGATTATGCAACACCAAAAATCTGCAATTTTCTTGATGGTCTGGGGCGACCCGCATTACCACCTGGGTCCAAAACTGAGGTTTATTTTTAGCCAAAGGAGTAGCATCAATCCCCCTCAAAGGGATAGGCGTCTGCAGAGGTGTCATCGGAAATCCACAACGTTTAGCAAAATCCAAGTCCATTAGGTTTAGGGCTGCTCCCGAATCCACAAAAGCCTTGGCGGAAAATGTGGACAGGGAGCAGATCAGAGTAATAGCCAGAAGAAACTTAGGTTGAACACCCCCAACAGAAAACGTGTGTGCAAAGCGTTTCTCTCGTTTAGGACAGACAGAAATAATATGCGAGGCATCTCCACAGAAAAAACACAACTTATTACGCCTTCTGAACTCCTGACGCTGCTCTCTGGAAAAAACTCTATCACATTGCATAGGTTCAGACATTTGATCAACAGGTGCCAACACCTCTCGTGCAGCTTTGCGTTCGCGCAAACGCCGATCAACCTGAATGGCTAATGACATAGAATCGTCAAGACCAGAGGGAACAGGAAATCCCACCATAGTATCTTTTACGGCTTCTGACAAACCCTTCCGAAAGAGAGCAGCCAAGGCATTATCATTCCAGGTAGTAAGTACTGCCCACTTTCGGAATTTTTGACAGTACAATTCTGCAGAATCACGACCCTGGTTCAATGCTAGCAGGGTCTTTTCAGCCTGATCAATGGCATTAGGTTCGTCATACAACAACCCCAAGGCCTGAAAGAATGCGTTCACATTAGTCAGAATAGGATCATCTGGTTTCAAAGAAAACGCCCAATCCTGGGGATCGCCTCGCAGCAAAGAAATGACAATTTTAACCTGCTGCGCGGAGCTCCCTGACGAGTTAGGCTTCAAGGCAAAAAATAATTTACAATTATTTTTGAAATTCAAAAATTTAGACCAATCCCCCAAAAATACATCAGGTGTAGGAATCTTTGGTTCAGCAGCATGTGAATGAGCAAGGTAGGCGGAAATTCCCCGCACTTCCGCAGCGAGCTGCTCCACACAATCAGACAATTGCTTTATCTCCATTGAGAGAAAAAAAAATTCCCCCTACGGCCTCAGAGATATAGACGAAAAAATATACACCCTTTTTTTTTTCTTTTTTTTTTTTTTTTTACAATTCTTTCCTGCTATTGAGTACCCTAAGATCTGCGGTATGGCGGGTGATTCTGTTATGAATGAGTCACCGTAGGAGGCAAAAGCAGAAATACAAGCTAAGTCCAGAAAGCCAGAGAAGTTTGCAACTATCAGATTGCAGACCCCTGAACCTATCAACACAACTAGCAGTAGCCGTGGGGGGTTCCTACGATGCCCTAGACCCCTCGATCACAGCCGGAGAATTAACTAGGCCTAAAGAAAGAAAGGGGAAATCTAAACTGCCCCAGAGCAGACCCCAAAGCAATAGGCAGCCCCCAACATATATTGACGGTGAAGCAAGATGAAAACACTAACACAGACAGAAAGATAGACTGAGCAAAGACAGGGCCCAAAACTACCTAGATAGGAAAGGACAGGAAGGCTGCTGTCTGCAATCTGCCAAAACCCTATCAAAGACATAAGCCAACAAGCTGATATGAAAAAGGCCCTGAAGCAGCTAGGCTTCAAAAACTAAATCAGCACTCAGGTATTTTCAGAAGACAGAGCTAAAGGAATTCAGCACACCCCAGCAGGGAATGGCAGAAATCCAGAAAAACAAAGCAAAACAAAGTCAAAGCACAAATGCAAAAGGCCGAGCAGCAAACTTAGCTTTAGAGGAGCAGGAATTCAGACTTGTCTCCAAGGATCCCACAGAGAAATCACCCGCAGGGCAGAAGGGCGTCGGCAGCCTTATATCCAGTCAGTAACTCCACTCAGCCAGTCATCATCATCAGCCTCAGGTGTTTGATAATCAGGCTCACTACCTTTCTTTACCAGAAGAGGGAGTTCCTCGGGCCTCAGTAATGAAGGGGAAAATGAACTCACAACAGATGGCCCTGTTCGGACTACTGCTTTTGTTGACTGTGGTTCTGATGTGAACCAGATTGATACCCGAATTATGACTCTTAATAAGATAGAGACAGTCAGGCTTCAGGATCCTGTTAAACTTGGGCAATTGACTCGTCCCCTCTTACCCAGGATGGTATCTGTTTCAGGTCTGAACTTTTTTCTCTAAAAGTGGGTTCCACTCATGTGGAAAAACTAAGCTGTCTTGTGTTAGATAACTTGCCTGCAGGACTGGTACTGGGGATTCCTTGGCTTCAACGCCTTAATCCTGCCATTGATTGGGTAACAGGGGAGATCACGCAAAGGGGATGCAAGGATAAATGTTGTAACCTGGGACCTCTTGTTAACTCTGTTAAATCTATATCTGTGTCGTCTGTCAGTCTGGAAGGTATTCCGGAGTACCTGAAAGATTTCGAAGATGTTTTTTCCGAAAGTGAGGCTACGATTGTGCCATTGAGGTAGTACCCGGAGCCAAGTTACCTAAGGCTCGGTTGCTCAATTTGTCCGGGCCTGAGCGCCAAGCCATGAAGGAGTACATAGCTGAGAGTCTCCACTAAGGGCATATCAGGCCTTCTGTGTCATCTGTGGCAGCAGGATTCTTCTTTGTGAGGAAGAAAGATGGTGGTTTGCGGCCGTGCCTCGACTTTCGGGAACTTAACAAGATAACGGTTAGGAACACTTACCCGCTTCCCCTCATCCCAGACTTATGTAACCAGTTATCTGGGGCCCAATGGTTCTCCAAGTTAGATCTCCAGGGGGCCTACAACCTGATAAGGGTTCGGGAAGGGGATGAGTGGAAAACTGCGTTCCTCACATCAGAGGGACTCTTTGAAAACCTGGTAATGCCGTTTGGGTTAACTAATGCACCCACTATTTTCCAGAACTTTATCAATGCTGTGTTTTCTGACCTGATAGGCCGTTTTGTTATCATTTATTTGGATGACATTTTGGTGTATTCCCCGGACAGTCAGTCTCACTTGCAACACCTACGGACAGTTCTCCAGAGACTCAGGGAGAACCAATTTTTTGTTAAATTGGAAAAGTGTCCATTTTTCATACAGGAACTGTCTTTTTTTGGCTGATTGTGTCCTGTGAGGGGTTTCATATGGATCCTAAGAAGGTGCTGGCGATCGCTTACTGGGTTCAGCCTCGAGATCTCAAGGGGCTCCAGAGCTTCTTAGGATTTGCGAACTATTACCGGAGATTCATTAAAAGTTTCTCACAAGTGGTTAAACATAGTAACATAGTAACATAATTTTGAAGGCTGAAGGAAGACCTTATGTCCATCTAGTTCAGTCTATTTTTAGTGCAGCTGTTCTGCATTGTTGATCCTGGGGAAGGCAAAAAACCCACAGAGTAGAAGCCAATTTTCTCCATAGGGAAAAAAATTCCTTTCCCTAAGCTGGGTCAACCATCTACCTATAATATTATGTTATTCGTAACCTTCTATACTGTTACACACAAGAAAAGCATCCATTCCTTTCTTAAATTCAGTCAGTGAGTTGGCCATCACCACTTCCTCAGGAAGAGAATTCCAGAGCCTCACTGCTCTTACCGTGAAGAACCCTCTTCTATGCTGGTGCAGAAATTGTCTTTCCTCCAAACGAAGAGAATGCCCCCTTGTTCTTGTCACCGTCCTTGGTACAAACAGTTCATTGGAGTGATCTCTGTATTGCCCTCTGATATACTTGTACATATATATTAGGTCTCCCCTAAGTCTTCTCTTTTCTAGAGTAAATAGACCTAATTTTGATAACCTTTCTGGGTACTGTAGTGAACCAACTCAATTTATCATTTTAGTAGCCCGCCTTTGAACCCTTTCAAGTTCAGTAATGTCTTTCTTGAGCACCGGCGTCCAAAATTGCACACAATACTCCAAGTGTGGTCTGACGAGTGATTTGTACAGAGGGAGAATTATGTTTTCATCTCATGTCCCCAGACCTCTTCTAATGCATCCCACGACCCTATTTGCTTTGGTGGCAGCTGCCTGACACTGGGCACTCCAATTTAGCTTCTTATTGACTAAGATGCCTAAGTCTTTTTCCATGTCTAATATCCCCAGCAGTTTCCCATTTAGTAAGTAATTGTAGCATCTGTTTCTCCTTCCCATGTTCATAACCTTACACTTATCTGTGTTAAACCTCATTTGCCATTTTTCAGCCCAATTCTCCAATTTACTCAAATCTGTCTGTAGTTGCAAACTGTCCTCCTTTGTGTTAACTACCTTACATAGTTTTGTATCATCTGCAGATACTGATATTTTACTGTGTAAGCCATCCACTAGATCATTAATAAATATATTAAATAGTAGGGGGCCCAATACAGAACACTGTGGTACCCCACAGTAACCCTGGCCAAATCTGAGTATGCCGCATTAATAACCATTCTTTGTTTTCTATCACTAAGCCAGCTACCTACCCATCTACACACATTTTCCTCTAGCCCCAGCTTTCTCATCTTACTTACCAATCTTTTATGTGGGACAGTGTCAAATGCTTTAGAGAAGTCGAGATAAATGACATCCAATGATTCTCCTTGGTCCATTTGAGAGCTTACATCCTCATAGAAGCTGATCAGATTAGTTTGACAGGAGCGATCCTTCATAAATCCATGTTGATATGGAGTTAAACATTTATTAACATTGAGATATTCCATAATGGTATCCCTTAGAAACCCTTCAAAAATTTTACCCACAACAGATGTTAAGCTTACCGGCCTATAGTTTCCAGGTTCCTTTTACACCCCTTTTTGAATATTGGTACCACATTTGCTTGCCGCCAATCAAAAGGAACAGACCCTGTTTCTATAGAGTCTTTAAATATAAGGAATAGAGGCCTGTCTATCACACCTCACGGATCTTACCCGGAAGGGTGCTGATGTAAAAAAATGGATATACCAAAAAAGAGTCCAGAGTGATAAAGACTCAAATAAATGTATTAAATAACACAAAAGGGGATAACAGAACAAATGGACATAATAAACTGCCATAAATTAATATCACAAGGAGATAGATACATATTAAACACATTGGCCATGATAATAGAGTACTCATATGAATATAATAGCAATAATAAAGTGCATAGTGTAAAAAGACTTGGAATATAATCAATCATAAAGTGCATAAAAATACCAAATCCTAGATACCCGTAATAGATGGCACAGTGTGTCTAAGGCTCTCTCCAACGTACGTTTCGCCTACCGTGGCTTTTTGACTCCTTCAAAAAGCCACGGTAGGCGAAACGTTCTCTATTGCCTACATCATAATTTCTCTCGGCTGAAGAGAACTTCTTGGAGAAGAAGGCACATGGTTTGAGATTAGTATGGGTGGCCGGACCCTAGGAAAGCACAGCCCCCACCCCCACTTCAGAAGCATCCACCTCCACAATGAATGGTTTGGACGGGACTGGTTGGATCAACACCGGGGCGGACATGAAACATTTCTTAAGAGCTGAGAAGGACTCCTTAGCGAGTACAGACCATTTTTTTACATCAGCACCCTTCCGGGTAAGATCCGTGAGGTGTGTCTAGGAGTAAGCCTCTTAGCAGATTTTTTATACCTTGAATCTGCTAAGAGGCTTACTCCTAGACAAGCCCATTGGTCACTTTTTTTTCACGATTTCAATTCTCCATTACTTTTCGACCGGGGTCCAAAAATGTTAAAGCAGATGCCCTGTCCAGAAGTTTTGACCCGGTGTCTCCCCCCCGAGCTGCCGTCCTCCATTCTTCCCCCAGGGGTGGTAGTGGCGGGGGTCTCATCAGAGTTGGAACAATTAATTTTAAGGGCTCAGTTCCTAGCTCCGGCAACCAGGCCAGGGGATAAATTGTTTGTTCCAGATTTATTGTGGCCTAGACTTCTGCAGGAGTTTCATGAGTCTAGGCTGAATGTTCATCCCGGTATCACGGCCACTAGAGAGGCAGTAGCAAGGGTTTTTTGGTGGCCTTCACTGGGGTCCGATGTCAAGAAATTCATTTCTGCTTGTGGTGTGTGTGCCCATTCCAAAAGCTTGCATAACCGGCCGGCTGGGGAACTCATACCTTTACCGGTTCCTGATAGACCATGGACTCATCTCTCCATGGACTTTATTACCGGTCATCCACCTTCCAGGGGCAATACCGTGATCTGGGTGGTGGTGGATAGGTTTTCAAAACAGGCCCATTTAATTCCCTTGGCAGCATTACCCTCAGCAGAAACATTGTCAAGGTTGTTTGTGCAGCATGTGGTCCGATTGCATGGGGTACCCTTGAATGTGGTGTCTGACAGAGGTGTGCAGTTTGCGGCCAAATTTTGGAGGGCATTCTGCAGGAAATTGGGCATCTCACTCTCCTTCTCGTCAGCATATCACCCGGAGAGTAATGGTCAGACTGAACGCACCAAACAATCCCTGGAACAAATTCTCAGGTGTCTGACCTCTGCCAAAGAGGAGGATTGGTGTGATGCGTTACCGTCTGCAAAATTCGCTTTTAACAACCGGGTGAGTCAGTCCACCAACCTGTCTTCATTCCTGATTAATTATGGGTTTAATCCTCATTTTGGGGAGTTTTCACGGGTGGATTCCGGTTGTCCAGGGGCAGAGGGGTCCGTTTAACAGTTAAAAAACCTCTGGGCTGAAGTCCAGTGTAATATCTCTCGGGCCCAGGGGAGGTACAAATATTTTGCTGACAAAAAGAGAGCCCCGGGACACATGCTTCAGGTGGGGGAGAAGGTTTGGCTTTCCACACGTAACATCAACTTGAAGGTACCATCAGTTAAATTGGGACCAAAGTTCATTGGTCCGTACGAGATTATGGAGATAGTCAACCCAGTGGCATATAGGTTGCGTCTCCCCGCCTCCATAAAAATATCCAATGTGTTCCATAAATCTCTGTTGAAACCCGTGGGGTCTGTCAAGGAGGACTCGGAGTCTGTTGTTCCTCCAGTGTTGGTGGAGGGTCACTTGGAGTATGAGGTTGGACATATTGTGGAATCTCGGCGGGTGCATCGCTCCTTGCAGTACTTGGTCCACTGGAAGGGATATGGACCAGAGGATCGCTCATGGGTCCCTGCTCACTTTGTACATGCAGATCGCCTGGTTCGGGCTTTCCATGCCAATTACCCAGAAAAGTCTGGGGGTCCAGAGGCCCCCCATTGAGAGGGGGGTACTGTCATGATCCCAGTGCAGGTTTTGACCTGCATGTCAGGGGTTAATATCTTGAGCCCAGTGCAGACCTTGACCTGTATGCTTGGGGTTAATTATTGTGGCCTCTCTTTGGTTCAGGGAGAGCTTCTTATAGCCCTGGGAAACTCCAATCCTCGTCAGTTATACTTTTGCCTTTGACTGAGTGTGTTGACCCCTGTGTGCCTGTGCCTGTTCGTTGTCTTCTAGCTTGCTTATATGGTTCTGACCCGGTTCTGTCCCCCGTTGTGAGTTTGCCTGTTGATTCTGTACTGTATATCTGTTTCTCTGGTTTCTGACTTCTTGGCTACATCCTGACTATCCGTTCTGTCTAATCCTTTGGTATTGTTGTGCTATCTTGTGCTTTGACCCCAGCCTGATCTGTTTACGTCCCTGTGTATGCCCCTTGGTAACTTTGTCCGGTAGTTACCCTGCTAGGAGTTTTCCTTCAGCTCCTAGCTCTCTGGAGTTTAGGCCACGCCCCCAGCAGTCACGTGCTTCAGGTCCTGCTGGTCTGAAGCACGCATCTTCTCTGCTGCTGCCCGCTCCACAGGTGTCTTAGAGCACAGTTTGTCTTACTCAGGACACGCTCACTGGCTCAGTGAGCAAGTGCAATGCGATGTTCCTGACACATACCTCTATCATACAAAAATACTAACTAACAATAGGGAGGAGGATAGGGACAGGGAGGAATATACTAAATGGAAACAGGGACCAGGAGATAAACACACACATATTACACCAAACCACAGAACACTTCTACAACAACTCTACTTCAACTACTTAGCTTTAGCACACAGCACAGGAAGATGAATCTTTCACCCGCAGGGACAAGAAGGTATGACAAGTTTATATAAGAAAAGGTAATGACCAGATCAGAAGCAGCTGAAATGGAGCTGCATGTTTCCAACAAGCACTGAAAGGGTTGTTAACCTCTTCAGAACCAGAAGACACTATCCATTAATATGGGAGACAACTCACATCATCTCTAAAGAAGATCTGTGATTCATTAACTGACGTGATCATCTAACTAAATCCAGATTTTACTTAAAAATTGAGAATTTTGTTAATGACTGATTAATTTTGGCAGAGAAAGATGCAAATCTCTCTGATAAGTTATATTACAAAGTTTATTATTTTCATGTGTAGTATCAATTTATGAAATAAAAATTTAAACAACGGTTACACTTTAAACCGTTCCCAACATGAGTTCCCCCAAACCGTATATATATGGCACCGAGCTCTATGGGAAAGTTGACACCTTGCAGTGACACCCACGATCAGTGCTAGTTTAACCCCTGTGATGCCCCTGTCAAGAGTGACAGCGACATCGCGTGGCAATGCAGAGGGAGTGAGCGCCCTCTCTTCTCCCATCAGCACAACACAATTGCATTGCGATCTCCATGGTCACCCTGGATCACAAAATGGCCTTGTGGTCACCCAGTGATGGTAGCCTGTCAACTCATGCTGAGAGCATAAGCTGACACTCCTCCTCCCTGCATGTCAGACGCTGCTCTTAGATCAGCGATCTGTCATTATGCAGTTGATGTCCCATCCTGGGACAATGTAAAAAAGTTAAAAAAAAGTTAAAAAGGTTAATAAAAATTGTAAAATTAAAAAAACCAAAAAAATCTTAATCCAATAAATACATTATATATACAGTGCCTTGCAAAAATATTGCCTCTAGGTTCAAGCAACATATTGTAATCTGATTTCTTATATTTTATTATTATTATTCTACTCTTTCTCCGCGTTTTCTGCAATTAATACGGCCCGAAACCGTTCGGCGCAGAGACCCCGATCAGGCGGCGTTTCGAAGCCCTCGGTGGGGACAGGTGTGCTATGTATTTTTGGAGTCAATCCGATTTGTAGTTTTAAAAAAAAAATTGCATTTTAAGCAAAAATTTTCCCATAGGAATTAATGGCGACCTTTCCATGACCCCCAGCTGACATGGATTGAAGCCACAGCACAGGTGTAGTGACCTTACAAAGATGGCAGCTATGCCAATGCAGCTTCCACACATGACCCGTATTAGCTAACAGAAGCTGACAGATCGCTGATTCAAGGTCTTAAAGGCGCAGCGCGCTAATGGCTTCTGAAAAGCCCCACCCAGTGATGGCTAACCTTGCACTCCAGCTGTTGTAAAACTACAACTCCCAGCATGCCCTTGCAACTTGCAGCAGTTGAGGCAGCAGTTGAGGCATGCTGGGAGTTGTAGTTCTCCAACAGCTGGAGTGCCAAGGTTCACCGTCACTGCAGTCGGATGCCAAAGTGGCTTTAGAAGCCCAGTGTGCCAAAGCGGCCCCTGAGGTTCCCGGAGCACCAAAGTGGCCCCCGAAGCAAAGTGGCAGCATGTGTCAACATGGCTAAAGTGGCTACCAAGTGCCCAAAGTTGCTACCGAGGTGCCAAATGTGCCAAATTGGCAACCAAGTGGCCAAAGTGGCTACCGAGGTGGCGAATGTGCCAAAGTGGCTACTAAGAGGACAAAGTGGCTACCAAGTAGCCAAAGTGGCTACTGAAGTGCCGAATGTGCCAAAGTGGCTACAAAGTGGCCAAAGTGGCTATCAAGTGGCCGAATGTGCCAAAGTGGCTACCAAGTGGCCAAAGTGGCTACAGAGTTGCTGAATGTACCAAAGTGGCTACCAAGTGGCCAAAGTGGCTACCTAGGTGCCGAATGAGCCAAAGTGGCTACCAAGTGGCCAAAGTGGCTACCGAGGTGCTGAATGTGCCATAGTGGCTACCAAGTGGCCAAAGTGGCTACAGAGGTGCCGAATGTGCCAAAGTGGCTACCAAGTGGCCAAAGTGACTACTGAGGTGCCAAATGTGCCAAAGTGGCTACCACGTGGCCAAAGTGGCTACAGAGGTGCCGAATGTGCCAAAGTGGCTACCAAGTGGCCAAAGTGACTACTGAGGTGCCAAATGTGCCAAAGTGGCTACCACATGGCCAAAGTGGCTACAGAGGTGCCGAATGTGCCAAAGTGGCTACCAAGTGGCCAAAGTGGCTACCGAGGTGCCCAATGTGCCAAAGTGGCTACCAAGTGGCCAAAGTGGCTACTGAGGGGCCAAATGTGCCAAAGTGACTACCAAGTGGCCAAAGTTGCTACAGAGGTGCCGAATGTGCCAAAGTGGCTACCAAGTGGCCAAAGTGGCTACTGAGGTGCCGAATGTGCCAAAGTGGCTACCAAGTGGCCAAAGTGGCTACCGAGATGCCGAATGTGCCAAAGTGGCTACCCAGTGGCCAAAGTGGCTACCAAGTGGCCAAAGTGGCTGCAGAGGTGCCGAATGTGCCAAAGTGGCTACCAAGTGGCCAAAGTGGCTACCGAGGTGCCAAAGTGGCTACCAAGTGGCCAAAGTGACTACTGAGGTGCTGAGTGTGCCAAAGTAGCTAACAAGTGGCCAAAGTGGCTACAGAGGTGCCAAATGTGCCAAAGTGTCTACCAAGTGGCCAAAGTGGCTACAGAGGTGCCAATGTGCCAAAATGGCTACCAAGTGGCCAAAGTGGCTACCAAGGTGCCGAATGGGCCAAAGTGGCTACCAAGTGGCCAAAGTGGCTACCGAGGTGCCAAATGTGCCAAAGTGGCTACCAAGTGGCAAAAGTGGCTACTGAGGGGCCGAATGTGCCAAAGTGGCTACCAAGTGGCCAAAGTAGCTACAGAGGTGCTGAATGTGCCAAAGTGGCTACCCAGTGGCCAAAGTGGCTACCAAGTGGCAAAAGTGGCTGCAGAGGTGCCGAATGTGCCAAAGTGGCTACCAAGTGGCCAAAGTGGCTACCGAGGTGCCGAATGTGCCAAAGTGGCTACCCAGTGGCCAAAGTGACTACCAAGTGGCCAAAGTGGCTACAGAGGTGCAGAATGTGCCAAAGTGGCTACCAAGTGGCCAAAGTGGCTACTGAGGTGCCAAATGTGCCAAAGTGGCTATGCACAACATTCATATTCTAACCTTACTTTCTTACAGTCGACACCTGATAGACTGCTGTAAAGCTGGCAGCGCTGTTTAAGCACCGTGTATTTCCTTCAGGAAATGCCCATCTAGTTATTATTTTTATTTATTTATATAGCACCATTGAATCCATGGTGCTGTACATAAGAAGGGGTAACATACAAAGTACAGATATCACTTACAGTAAACAATCACAGACTGATATAGAGGGGAGAGAGGACCCTGCCCTTTCGGGCTTACATTCTACAGGATGGTGGGGAAGGAGACAGTAGGTTGGGGGGTTGCAGCAGCTCCAGTGATGGTGAGGCGGTAGCTCCAGTAGGGGTGAGGAGACAGCAGGGATCATTGCAGGCTGTAAGCGTTCGTGAAGAGATGGGTTTTCAGGTTCCGTTTGAAGGATCCGATTGTGGTTGATAGTCGGACGTGTTGGGGCAAAGAATTCCAGAGGATGGGGGCTATTCGGGAGAAGTCTTGGAGACGGTTGGGTGATGAGCAAATAAGTGTGGATGAGAGAAGGAGGTCTTGAGAGGACTAGAGATTACATGAGGGAAGGCATCGGGAGATTAGTTCAGAGACATATGGGGGAGACAGGTTATAGATGGCCTTGTAGGTCAGTATTAGTAATTTGAATTGGATACGCTGAGGGAATGGGAGCCAATGAAGAGATTTGCAGTGGGGAGAAGCGAAGGAGTAGCGAGGAGAAAGATGAATTAGTCCGACAGCAGAGTTAAGGATGGACTGGAGAGGTGCGAAGTTGTTAGCAGGGAGGCCACAGAAAAGGATTTTGCAGTAGTCGAGGCGGGAGATGATGAGGCCATGCACAAGCATTTTAGTAGAATGAGGGTTGAGGAAGGGACGGATTCTGGAAATATTTTTGAGCTGAAGGCGACAGGAGGTGGAGAGAGCTTGGATGTGCGGTTTGAAGGACAGGGCAGAGTCAAGGGTTACTCCGAGGGAGCGGACCTCAGGTACAGGGGAAGTGTGATGTCGTCAATTGTTATATATATTTTTAAGCAGGACAATGCGCCATGCCACACAGCTAGGTCAATCAATGTGTGGATGAAGGACCACCACATCAAATCCCTGTCATGGCAAACCCAATCTCCAGACCTGAAGCCAATTGAAAACTTCTGGAATGTAATCAAGATGAAGATGGATAGTCACAAGCCATCAAAAAAAGAACTGCTTACATTTTTGTACCAGGAGTGGCATAAGGTCACCCAAAAGCAGTGTGAAAGACTGTTGGAAAGCATACCAAGATGCATAAATGCTGTGATTAAAAATCATGGATATTCCACAGTATATTGATTTCTGAACTCTTCCTGAGTTAAAACATTAGTGTTGTTGTTTCTAAATGATTATGAACTTGTTTTGTTAGCATTATTTGAGGTCTGCAAGCACTGCATTTTTTTGTTATTTTGACCATTTCTCATTTTCTGAAAATAAAAACAAAATTTAGTGCTCGGAAATTCGATGACGTTGTCAGTAGTTTATAGAATAAAAGAGCAATTTACATTTTACTCAATATTATACCTATAAAGAGAAAAGTCAGATAAACTGAAAATTTGCAGTGCTCTCTTAATTTTTGCCACAGCTATATATATATATATATATCTCTATATATAAAATGAATGTGTGTGTATCACCAAACAATCACGAAGCATCTTTCATTTCACCAGAGCTGTTCAAAAGAAGCTGAGCTGTGATTGGTTGCTATGAGCAACAGTTTTCCTTGTAAACAATCACTAAGCATCTCTCATTTCACCAGAGCTGGTTAAAAGAAGCTGAGCTGTGATTGGTTGCTATGACCAACAGTTGTCCCACTTGACAACACCTCAGCCAACCCTAACAGGGTCTAGATTCCAAAATGGGGTCACTTGAGGGGGTTTCCAGTGTTTCGGCACATCAGGGGCTCTTCAAACATGACATGATACCTGCAGAGCATTTAATCAAAATCTGTGTTCCAAAATGTCACTCCATCCTTTCTGAGCCCTGCTGTGCACCCAAACAGTAGTTTACCCCCATATATGGGGTATCTGCATACTCAGGAGATATTGCATAACACATTTGGGGGTCCATTTTTTCCTGCTACCCTTTTGAAAATAAAAATTTGGGGCTAAAATACATTTTTGTGGTGAAAATGTGTTTTTTTATTTTCACCGCTCAACGTTATGAACTTCTATGAAGCACCTGGGAGTTCAAGGTACTCACCACACATCTAGATAAGTTTCTTGAGGAACCTAGCTTCTAAAATGGGGTCACTTGTGGGGGGTACCAATCTTTAGGCACATCAAGGGCTCTCCAAACTTGACATGGTATCCGCTAATGATTCCAACAAATTTTGCATTCAGAAAGTCAAATAGCCCTCCTTCCATTCTGAGCCCTGCGTGCACACAAACTGTAGTTTTCCTCCACATTTTGGGTATCGGCATAATCAAGAGAAATTTCACATTAAATTTTATGGTGCATTTTCTCCTGTTACCCTTGTGAAAATTAAAAACTTTGGGGCTAAAAGAACATTTTTGTTAGAAATATTTGAATTTTTGATTTTCACGGCACAAAGTTATAAACATCTGTGAAGCACCTGTGGGTTAATTATGCTCACCAAACATCTAGACAGGTTCCCTGAGGGGTCTATTTTCCAAAATGATGTCACTTGTGAGCGGTTTACACTGCTTAGGAACATCAGGGGCTCTTCAAATGCGACATGGCATCCAGCAATTTTTACACTCAAAAAGTAAGTCTAGCATGCACCAAAACAGTAGTTTTCCCCCGCATATGGGGTATCAGCATACTCTGGAGAAATTGCACAACAAATTTTGGGGTCCATTTTTCCTGTCACCCTTGCGAAAATGAAGTAATTTGGGTCTAAAATAAAATTTTTGTTAAAAAGTTACATTTTATTTTTTCTTTTCACATTCTATTAATTCCTGTGAACCACCTGAAGGGTTAACAAACTTCCTGAATGTGGTTTTGAACACTTTGAGTGGTAAAGTTTTTAAAATGGAGTCACTTTTGGGTATTTTCTGTCATATAGACCCCTCAAAGTCACTTCAAATGTGATGTGGTCCCTAAAAAATGGTTTTGTAAATTTTGTTTGAAAAATGAGAAATTGCTGGTCAACTTTTAACCCTTATAACTTCTTAACAAAAATAATGTTTTCAATATTTTTATAAATTAATGCAAGGCATATAGAAATTTTTTTTACCACTATCATAAAGTACAATATCTCACGAGAAAACAGTCTCAGATTCAGTGATATCCATAGAAGCGTTCCAGAATTATAACCACATAAAGTGACACTGGTCAGAATTGAAAAAGTTGCCTGGTCAGTAAGGTGAAAACAAGATTTGGTGTGAAGGGGTTAAAAGAATTGTAGATACAGCTAAGGTGAAAACAAGATTTGGTGTGAAGGGGTTAAGAGAATTGTAGATACAGCTTAAGGTACAGGAGACAATGACATGCATTTTTACTGTCAAAATTTCATACTTGCAGTGGAGGCTCCTCATTCTCAAATAGCAGGTTTTTGCTACCCTATCTAAGAGCAGCTTGATATAGCCAAAGAGATGCTGAATCCAATGATGTATCACTTAGACTACTGGATGCAGCTGTTCTGACACAATCAGAGCTTTTAGATTTAGCAATGCAGCAGAAACCCCACCCACACCAGGCTCTTTAAATACAACTAGCTGAAGATCCCGGCGCTGCCCGGGCATAGTAACTAACTGTGCTTAGTTATAGCAAATTATAATTATCCTCCATCCCATAGTCCCGTGCCCATATACCCATCATACATATCCACGATCCCATAGGCCCGTGCCCATATACCCATCATACATATCCTTCATCCCACAGTCAAGTGCCCATATACCCATCACACATCCTCCATCCCATAGTCCTGTAGGGCTGTGGGCCGGGTTGGGGGGTGGTCCCCCTATATACCGCACAGAGACGTAACAGATACACGATGAAGGCAATTGTCGGGTACAACAGGTCCAAGTTTATTCTCTTGCCGTCCGCCTGACGGCCTCCGAAGTACACCGCACTTCAATTCACTTCGCTTCTCGGCCCTCCGTTTCTAGGGCCGCTTCACTCACACCATACTTTACACCAGGGATGTACATATACACACTGTTCCTTCTTCAGTCTTCAACGCTCCTGTCAGATCCGTCACTGTGGCCGCCTTAGGCCCGTAAACCAACAGTACTTTTACTGATCAGTCGTCTTCCTTAATGCGGTGTGCTTTACCTCGGTGCCTCATCTATACTGCGGTACTTTTATGTCAGGACCACCCCCCTGACTTTCTCTCTCCTCAGTCCCCCTGGTTTGGTTTTCCTCACAGTGCACAAACTGTCGTAGTCCTCCTGTCACTTGAGCTCCCCCTGGGGACTGGAACTTTCTGGAACCCTCCTGTCAAATTTATATCATTCCCGGTTCCCTGTAACTCCGCCCCCCATGACCAACGGTTTCCTAAGCCCTCAGCTGATGTCAAGTCCTTTGCTCACACTCCTCCCTGCCCTCTAATGGTCAACCCAAGGTACTGCACGTCCACTACACTTTCTCAGCTGTTTCCCCACTGTAGTAACTGACACCTGTCTAAACTGTGCAAACCTTCCTTTCTCTATTCTGACAAGTCTGTCCATCAGGCCACCTTCCCTACAGTCCCATCCCCATATACCCATCATATATATTCGCCATCCCATAGTCGAGTGCCCTTATACCCATAACACATCCTTCATCTCATAGTCCCATGCCCATATACCCATCATACATATCCTCCATCCCACAGTCCCGTGCCCATATACCCATCATACATATCCTCCATCCCATAGTCCAGTGCCCATATACCCATCACACATCCTCCATCCCATAGTCCCGTGCACATATACCCGTCATACATACCCTCCATCCCATAGTCCAGTGCCCATATACCCATCACACATCCTCCATCCCATAGTCCTGTGCCCTTATACCCATCATACATATCCTCCATCCCATAGTCCCATGCCCATATACCCATCACACATCCTCCATCCCATAGTCCCGTGCCCATATACCCGTCATACATATCCTCCATCCCATAGTCCAGTGCCCATATACCCATCACACATCCTCCATCCCATAGTTAACCATTATGACATCATAATGAGTGGCAGGGCTTGCAACCTATGATGACATCAGCGTCACCATGGCAACCATTATGACATCATAATGAGGGGCGGGGCTTGGTACACACACTTTTTCCCCATTATGTAGATAGGGGCAAAATTGTTTGGTGAATTGGAACGCGCGAGGTTAAAATTTCACCTCACAACATAGCCTAGGACACTCTCGGGGTTCAGACGTGTGACTGTGCCAAATTTTGTGGCTGTAGCTGCGACGGTGTGGATGCCAATCCCGGACATACACACATACACACATACATACATACATACACACACTTGAGCTTTATATACAGTATTAGATGTCTATAGACAGTGAGCAGTTTATCACAGGAGGAGCAGAGTCAGACTATTGTCCCCCCTCTGTGACTGATAGTCACAGCCAGGGCCTTATTGAGCTTGCTGGTGTATGGGGCCTGGTGAGCAGAACCAAGGAGGAGGGCCCAGACATGCTGGCAGCTCGGGTCCCCCCTCTTTGCTTCTGCTGACAGGGGCATGTGGCTTGTCATCGTCACTTTCCACAACTCAGTGTTCAGCATCTCATATCTCCTGTCTTCATAGCTCCTCCCGCCTCATCCTGTCTGGTGCCCATCTCCTGCTCAGTGCAAACTCTTCCAGCCTGTCTGAATGGCTGGAAGGAAGCTTCACTTTTTTGCAGGAGCTCATGCACCACATGAACAGGAGGTAAAGAACTGCCTGAATGTGTCCGATTGTTTAGCACAGTAATGAGGTGAGTCAGAGGCTACAGTCAGTTGGGAATCAGGAGTTGATAATCCACAGTATAAGGCTAATTGCACACGTACCGGAACTCTCGCGGAAATTACCGCGAGAATTCCGGAATTCCAGTCCGCGGGAAAATCGCATTTTAAATTCCCGCGATTTTCCCGCGGAAAAACTAGCATTTTGCAAGCGTAATTAGCTTGCAAAATGCTAGCGTTTTCCAAGCGATCTGTAGCATCACTTGGAGAACTGATAGACAGGTTGGTCACACTCGTCAAACATAGTGTTTGACGAGTGTGACCAACTTTTTACTACTGAGGCTGCCTATGCGGCATCAGTAGTAAAAGATAGAATGTAAAAAAAAAATAAAAAACGGTGTTATTCTCACCCTCTGACATCCCGCGCATCCGTTCCCAGTAATCCTTTGCGAAAATGCCCGCGATGACGTCAGTTCTCGCGGGATCGCGACGTCTCGCGGTAATTCGCGATGACGTCGCACGAATGACCGCGAGACTTCGCGATCCCGCGAGAAGGGACGTCATTGCGAGCATTTTCGCAAAGGACTACTGGGAACGAGAGCGTGAAGAGAAGCGGGAAGGCTGCGCGGGACGTCGGAGGGTGAGAATAACAATATTTTTTATTTTAAATTCTATTTTTTACAGGGATATGGTACCCAAAGCCCGGAGGACAGTCTTCTCTCCTCCGGACCATGGGTACCATCCGCAATTGTTCTGCTTACTTTCCGCATGGTGTGCACAGCCACATGCGGGAAATAAGCGGAACAATGCATTCCTATGGGTGCGGGATCGCCGCGATTCCGCAAATTAATGAGCATGCTGCGGTTTTTACCGCGAAGCGATTCCGCCGCGGTAAAAACCGCAGCATTAGCACAGCATTGCGGAATCCCAT
Source organism: Dendrobates tinctorius (assembly GCF_039654945.1). Taxonomy (NCBI): domain Eukaryota; kingdom Metazoa; phylum Chordata; class Amphibia; order Anura; family Dendrobatidae; genus Dendrobates; species Dendrobates tinctorius. The sequence continues at coordinate 38,790,757 of NW_027361779.1, read as the reverse complement.
AGGAATGCATGGGATGCTTATTTTTTGCGTTTTCGTGGCAAAATTGCGCGGTTAAAACCGCCGCGGAAACGCGAAAAAAACGCCACGTGTGAACTCAGCCTAAAGACCAAATTATGTACCACTAAAGGAAAAAATAACTAAAGAATTGTGTGGGTTGGTGACGCTTCTCATTACTGTTGTTTCTTCTTCAAAGATTTTGAATGCTACAAAAACTTTGCATGCCCTCTATATCCACTTGAATGATACTTTTCTCTAAACAAATGAATAAACAGAAATTGTCGCTCCTGAAGACAAAAGTTGTGGTTATAATAACTGTTATTGTGAACAATTAAGCAAGTTGAAGATGAAATGATCTCTAAAAGGCCTAAAGTTTAAAATGAGACATTCCTTTTCAAATAACACATCCTAGATCTGAATGAATGAAATATCCTCATTGAATACTTTGTTCTGTACAAAGTTGAATGTGCTAACAACAAAATCACACAAAAATCATCAATGGAAATCAAATTTATTAACCAATGGAGACCTGGATTTCGAGCCCCACAAAAAATTAAAGTGGAATGTAATGTCCTTAAAACAAGTCAAAATGATGCTCAGTATTGTGTGTGGCCTCCACGTGCCTGTATGACCTCCCTACTGTACAACGCCTGGACATGCTCCTGATGAGGCGGCGGATTGTCTCCTCCTGAGGGATCTCCTTCCAGACCTGGACTAAAGTATCCGCCATCTCCTGGACAATCTGTGGTGCATCATGACGGTGGATGGAGCAAGACATGATGTCCCAGATGTGCTCAATTGGATTCAGGTCTGGGGAATAGACGGGCCAGTCCATAGCTTCAATGCCTTCATCTTGCAGGAACTGCTGACACACTCCAACCACATGAGGTCTGGCTTTGTCCTGCATTAGGAAGAACCCAGTGTTAGGCGTCACGTTTCTGCATCTGCTCTGCAGGAATCCAGAGCCTCACATTCTGCGGTCTCCTGCTGTCTATCTACCGCAGAGGAGATTGCTTTGCAGCAGATCGCTCCAGAGACTAAAGGCCCTGTCACACTAAGCAAGATCGCTAGTGAGATCGCTGCTGAGTCACTAGAAGTGTGATGTAATAGCGATCTTACCAGCGAGATCGCTGTGTGTGACAGTGACCAGCGACCAGCCCCCCTGCCGGGTATCGCTGATCGTGCCCGAAATGTCTGGACATTTCTTTGGTCGCTCATGTCCCGCTGAGTCGCTTGTATCGTCACGTTTGACACCTAGCCTAACGACCTCGTTAGCGACTCAGAAGCAAGACAAGGTGAGGATTAGCGTTCCCGACATCGTTACAAAGGACGCTATGACACGCTAGATCGTTGCTCCGTTGTAGGGTAGATTGGACTGTCTGACATCTCAATAGCGACCACATAGCGATGCGGCAACGATTCCTGTCGTGTCGTATCGCTGTCGGGATCGTTATAGCGTCGCTAGGTGTGACAGGACCTTAAGTCCCTCTGTTTTCCTACTGGGCATGCTCACGAGAGTCATGTGCCCAGGTCCTGCTCCAGATCTCATTGATCCATCTCGGAGATCTGGAAGCTTCCGGAAGGTCCCGGCTATAAAAACCGAACCTGCGAATGACTCATTAAGATCCCCTCCCTCTGATATTATGAATGTGTACAGGGACTTAGATTAGAGTCAGCGCCAGCGCGTGGCAAGCCTCAAGCCACTACACCATCATCCACAGTGCTAGCATCCGACATTGCGCCTGCTTCTTTGCTTTGTCAACTAGCGGCAGTGTCCTACGCCGCACTGCAGTTGCAGGCCTCCTTGGCGTCCACAGTAGCGACGCCGCACGCACGGTGGGTCTAGATGGACGCAGCTCCTCTGCCTTGGGTCCTTCTCTTGTGACCAGATACCGTGTGTGCACTTACCTGAGGACTGTGACACTAACAGGCTCAGCTTTTTGTATGTCTATGTTACAGCGCCTCTGTGAGTTAACAGAGTCCGCTTTGCGCACTTCAGGTGAAGTTGAACCCGTGCGCATTATACCGCCATATAGCACGTCTGCCATTACTCAGCAGCAGTTATAACACCTTTATTTAGTGTGTTCCGCCGTTCCTAACACCCAGGGCTAACCGCACCAGTATATGGTCTCACAAGGGGTATGAGGATCTCATCTTGGTACCTAATGGCAGTCAGGCTACCTCTGGGCACTACGCTGACAGACACAGCAAACTTTCTTGCCACAGCTTGCATTGATGTGCCTTCCTGGATGAGCTGCACTACCTGAGCCACTTGTGTGGGATGTACAGTCTGTCTCATGCTACCACGAGTGTGAAAGCACAACCAACATTCAAATGTGTCCAAAACATCAGCCAGAAAGCATTGGTACTGAGATATAGTCTGTGGTCCCCACCTTCAGAACCACTCCTTTATTGAGTGTGTCTTGATAATTGCCAGTAATTTCCATCTGTTGTCTATTCCATTTGCCCAACAGCATGTGAAATTGATTGTCATTCAGTGTTGCTTCCTAAGTGGACAGTTTGATTTCACTGAAGTTTGATGTACTTGGAGTTATATTCTGTTGTTTAAGTGTTCCCTTTTGGGGGGCGTGGCCTAGCGCACGATGTGAGAGGACATGCAGAGGAGCTCTCCTGCCACAATCTCCCTGATTATAGCTATTTGCAGCGCCGCCGAACGCTGAAATTCCCCCACGGAGTGTGCAGAAACCTGGGGAGTAGCAGGGAGTAGAGTGCGGTCGGGTGGAGAAGAGCCCCGCAGCAGGATGACGCGCAGGAGACAGAAGGAGCTGGCAGCGTCTGGAAATGCTCAGGCCCAAGATGGCACCGAGGCTGCAGAGGAGGCGGCAAGGGCGAGCGCGGCATATCAGAGGAAGATGGAGGTGATCGCTCGGCTGGAACGCTTTGCAAGGTCAGAGGAGGCTGCTAATGAGCGGTCAGAGGCTGAAGGGGAGAGACCTGACCCAGAACATGTCCCTGGGACACAGCAGGAAGGAGGGGGCCAGCCACAGAGTGGTGGGGAGGAATGGAGATCCCCTGAGGTGGCTGCATGTACTGGCCAGCTTGAGCAGCCGGACACACTGGATGTAGCAGAGCCGACGCTCAAGGACATATTCTCTGTGGTAATGTACAACAAATCTGCCCTTGCAGCTCTGAATGGTCGTGTGGATGATTTAAAGGGGGAGATGGCTGCGATTAACGCTGCAGTGCGCAAAGTTGAACAGAGAGTGGAGGTGGTGGAAGAACGTGTAGGAAGTGCGGAGGACCAGGTTAATGAACTGTTGAAAAGGGAAAAGAAGTATATGCAACGTATAGCTGAGCTGGAATTTAAAACTGATGATTTGGAGAACCGCTCCCGCAGGAGTAACTTGAGGATTGTGGGGGTGCCAGAAAAAGCAGAGGGCAATAATCCCACTGAGTACACTGAGTCATGGTTGAAGAATACTGTGGGAGGGGATAGCCTTACCAAAATGTTTTCTGTTGAAAGAGCGCATCGGGTGCCCACCAGACCCCTGCCCCCAGGATCAGCTCCAAGAGTCATTTTGGCTAAAGTTTTGAATTATAGAGACAGAGACACTCTGCTGAGGAAAGCCAGGACCCATGCGGAACTTACCATAGATGGCAATCGCATCTCCATTTACCCAGATTATTCTGCAGCAGTCCAGAAGCTCCGGATGACGTTTGGAGAAGTTAAAAGAAGACTACAAGACATAGATGTGCGCTACTCGATGACCCAGCTAAACTGAGAGTCGCAGCTTTGGACCGGGTGCACTTTTTTCAGAACCCAGAGGAGGCGACACTCTGGCTTGACTCTAATATACAAAATATCAGAGCGGGACGGACCCGTTGAAGCATACTCTGAGGGATGTTGAAACAGTGACTAACTGTGATTTAGTTTGAAATTACTAGGTTAATGGTCATCTTTGAGATGAAGCAATGCCATGTTGGTTTAAGAAGGTTGTGTTCGGCGGTGCAACGCTTATTGCAGTTGGATTAATGTGGACGGGAGGGTAGTTGGAATACAGAGCTTGTATCGTTAGGCTGTTAAAACGCCCTACTGGTTCTCAAATAGAGAGGGAGAGAGAATTCTTATCAGCTTAAAGGCTGTGGGAGACAACTAATTTTTTGGGAGGGGGAGGGGGGGGAGGGAGGGGAGTTTATTCCAGTTGGGAAGTTGAAAGGGGGTAGAGGTGGGGAGGTGGGGGGAGGGATGGGGGGGATCGAGATTCTACCTATAACGTGTCTGTTTGGGATTGCAACATATTATGGGGGATAGAATTAAGATTCTAAGCTGGAACGTTAGGGGTCTCGCTAACGCTTCAAAACGGGTTGCAATTTTACAATATCTGCTGAAGCTGAGGCCCTCAGTGATTTGCCTCCAAGAGACACACCTGGTAGAGGATAAAGTCTCAATGCTACAAAAAAGATGGGTGAGGAAGGCTTATCACTCGACGTATTCGGCCTATGCAAGGGGAGTGTCGGTGTTAATCCACAATTCTACTCCATACGAAGAAGTGGAGGCTATAATAGATAGGGACGGGCAATACTTGTTTATTGTATGCAGAATTTTGAATAGATTATTATGTATTGTGTCCTTGTATATCCCTCCACCATTCTCTAGAAAAAAGATACAGGAAATTCTGGACTTATCTGGGAAATGGATGGGAGTCCCGCTGCTTGTAATCGGTGATGTAAATAATATTGCAAATGATCATTGGGATAAAGGTAAACATACGGGGGGTGGGAAGGGGGGGAAGGTGACACCTTTTGGAAACTACATGAGGGAGATTGGTTGGATAGATTTGTGGAGAGTTCTAAATATGGAGAAATATACTTATTCATGTTATTCGGCGACATACGGATCTTTATCTCGTATTGATGTGGCTTTAGGAAATGAGGGAATGGATGACTTGGTACAGGAAGTGGAATATCTGCCCAGGGTCCTATCGGATCATTGTCCACTGGAGGTGTCTCTACAATTGGGAGGGCAAGGGAGGTTGACAGGAATGGGATGGAAAATTCACCCCTTTTGGTTACGGTTGCTGGATATGGGAAAGGTGGGAGAAGAATTGGGAGAATTTTTTAGGATAAATGAAGGCAGTGCTGAGGGCCATATAGTCTGGGATACTATGAAGGCCTTTTTGAGAGGGATTTTATTCAGAGAAGTATCTCGATATAAGACTAAGTCTCAAAATCAAGACAAAGCAGTGATGGAGGAACTAAGGGCAGCGGAGGAGGCATTGGGTGCGCAGTGTAATACAGATACGCAGACCCGCATGAATGTGGCCCAATTGGAAGTTAATAAACTTCCTATCCGTAAGGCGGAGAGACGGCGGGCGTTTCAGAATGAGGCATTCTACGCGGAGGGTGAAAAAGTGGGGCATCTCAGTGGTGGCGTCGGCACAACGGGAATCTTCCCATGTATATGCAATTAAAAATAAGGAAGGTACCGTGGTTTCACAGGGGGATCAAATTTTGGAAGTATTTAAACAGTTTTACAGTGAGTTATACTCCTCACAGACACATAAAGGTCAAGAGGAGATGGACAGTTATTTGGGGACGATTGAGCTTCCTAGATTGGGGGATGAAGATAGAGAGTGGATGGATAGGCCGCTTACGGCAGAGGAGTTGAGGGTGGCATTGGTGGACATGGCGGGTAATAAGGCCCCGGGGGCAGATGGTATTCCAACGGAGGTCTATAAAATACTAAATGAAGAAGTAATAACTAAATTGGTGAAGGTATTTGATGAGTCGTTGGAGAGGAGACAGCTGCCTACTTCTATGAGAGAGGCCATTGTTGTGGTCATTCCTAAAGCCGATAGAGACCCTTTGGATCCGGAGTCCTACAGACCGATTTCACTTCTTACGACAGATATTAAGATATTGGCAAAGGCCTTGGCCAACAGGTTGACCCGTGTGGTGGCTAAAATAATTCACCCAGATCAATCGGGTTTTATGCCCAATAAATCTACAGCAATCAATCTAAGAAGATTATATTTAAATATGCAAATTCCAGCCGATAATGCTGGAAAAAGAGTGGTAGTGTCTTTGGATGCCCATAAGGCTTTTGACTGTGTAGAATGGAAGTACTTGTGGTCGGTCCTGTTGGGCTTTGAGTTCGGGCCTAGGTTTATGTCTTGGGTGGGGTTGCTGTATTCCTCTCCGACGGCAAAAATCAGAGTAAACAATAAATTATCTGATAGTTTCTCACTACATAGGGGTACGAGACAGGGATGCCCATTATCTCCGTTGCTGTTTGCCCTCGCCGTGGAACCCCTAGCTATTAAAATAAGGGATACACAGGAGATAAAGGGATTTGTTTATGGAAGGAAGGAGGAGAAGGTGTCTCTGTACGCTGATGATATTCTGCTATACCTGGGGGACTCGGGGGAGAACTTGGATAATGCGATGGCATTAATTGAGGAATTCGGAGAATTTTCTGGACTCAAAATTAACTGGGATAAATCGTGCATCATGCCCATTGATACAGTAGATGGAGATATTGGGGAGGTTGGAATATCACCGAAATTGAGAGTAGTTTCGAGATTTAAATATCTGGGGATACAGATCGCCCTCCCTTTGAGTAGTTTTGAAGAACTTAATTTAAGCCCTCTGCTACAAAAAGTTCGTTCCAAGATTTCGGCGTGGAATAAATTACATCTTTCGGTGATTGGAAGGGTAAATCTTTTAAAAATGATTGTGATGCCGCAGCTGCTGTATGTACTGCATAATTCTCCAATTTGGATCCCACAGAGTAGGTTCTGTAAAATTAAATCGCTGTTCGGCGACCTAATATGGGGGGGGGAAAAGCCCACGGTTTAAACAAGAAACGTTGCAGAGGCCGAAAGAGGACGGGGGGGTGGCGCTTCCTAATCCCTGGGTATATTTTTTAGCAGCACAATGTCAACATATGGGAGGATGGGGGGAGGAGACGTGACAGGAACAATCGCCCAGTAGTTTGAGAAAGCTGTTTGGGAAATGGCCTTTGGGAGAGAGCCTGGAAGGGGGGCAGTTTTTAAAATTTGGCTCTAGGTTTCCTACGGTTCTCCTTATTCATAAGGTATGGGAGAAAGTTAAACAGATTAGGGGTGTCACGGGCCTTACTAAATACTCTCCAGTGTGGGATAACATAAATTTACAAGAATTCCAGCGAATGGAGGGATTTGGGCTTTGGAGAGAGGCAGGAATCAGACGGATGGGTCAGCTTGTGGGTCAGGGGAGACTTAAATCATTCATGGAGCTACAATCAGAGTTCCAGCTTCCACACTCAAATATGTATCATTATAAAAGAATTCAGCATGCGTATCGGTCGCAATGTCGGAGGAGGCCTGTTGAGGTCCAGATTGATGTCACGCTGGCCTCCATTTTGGGGAACAGCGAGACGAAGGGGGCAATCTCAGAAGTGTATAGAGATTTATTATTTACATTTCTAGTCAGTCATCCCATCAAGGCTAGAGTGAAATGGGAGGCTGAATTGGGAGAAATAAGTGATGATAGATTGGAATCTATTTTAGAATATGTGCCTAAGATTTCTATGAGCGAACCTGGGAGGATGTCTCAGCTGTACGTAATTCATAGAGCTTACAGAACTCCTGATAGATTGTTCAAGATGGGTTTGAGGTCTGATTCCGATTGTCCACGGTGTTCGCAGGAACGGGCAGATATGATGCACATGTTGTGATGTTGCCCTAGATTGTCTACATACTGGACATTTGTACTGAATCGGATCGAATGGATATATAAATGTGTAATCCCCAGGGACCCTTTGATCTGTATTTTAGGCTTTGTGGAAGAATTGGCAGCGGCGGCTATGGTCAAACTGGTGATTGCTAGACTGTTGTTCATAGCAAGGAAATTGATTGCCTGGTTTTGGATCAGAGAGGAGCCTCCGACTAGACGGGACTTTCTTGCGCAGGCGGAGCATATAATTTCATTGGAAAAAAGTATTTACACTAAGAGAAATAAACTTGAGGTGTTTCACAAGATATGGCAGCCATGGGTAGAATGGAGTTAGAGGGGTGGGAGGGACGTATTGGGATATGGAAGATATTCACATTACATAACTATACACTCACTGGCCACTTTATTAGGTACACCTGTCCAACTGTGTGTTAAGACTTAATTTCTAATCAGCCAATCACATGGCGGCAACTCAGTGCATTTAGGCATGTAGACATGGTCAAGACAATCTCCTGCAGTTCAAACCGAGCATCAGTATGGGGAAGAAAGGTGATTTGAGTGCCTTTGAACGTGGCAAGATTGTTGGTGCCAGAAGGGCTGGTCTGAGTATTTCAGAAACTGCTGATCTACTGGGATTTTCACGCACAACCATCTCTAGGGTTTACAGAGAATGGGCCGAAAAAGAAAAAAAATCCAGTGAGCGGCAGTTCTGTGGCCGGAAATGCCTTGTTGATGCCAGAGGTCAGAGGAGAATGGGCATACTGGTTCGAGCTGATAGAAAGGCAACAGTGACTCAAATTGCCACCCGTTACAACCAAGGTAGGCAGAAGAGCATCTCTGAACGCACAGTGCGTCGAACTTTGAGGCAGATGGGCTACAGCAGCAGAAGACCACACTGGGTACCACTCCTCTCAGCTAAGAACAGGCATCTGATGGCTACTTTCAGCAGGATAATGCGCCATGTCATAAAGCTCGAATCATCTCAGATTGGTTTCTTGAACATGACAATGAGTTCACTGTACTCAAATGGCCTCCTCAGTCACCAGATCTCAATCCAATAGAGCATCTTTGGGATGTGGTGGAACGGGAGATTCGCATCAGGGATGTGCAGCAGACAAATCTGCGCCAACTGTGTGATGCCATCATGTCAATATGGTCCAAAATCTCTGAGGAATGCTTCCAGCACCTTGTTGAATCTCTGCCACGAAGAATTGAGGCAGTTCTGAAGGCAAAAGGGGGTCCAACCCGTTACTAGCATGGTGTACCTAATAAAGTGGCCAGTGAGTGTATATGGCTGTTGGAAAGAGTACTGGACGAGGAACGGGGAAGGCACTGAAGGGATCTCGGAGGGGGGATAGGGGGGAAAAGGGAGGGAGGAGTTTTGTTTTTGTTTATAAAAACATGTTTATATGTGAACAATTGCTTGATGTAATGTATATGATGTAATTGTTATCATAAATAGAAATTTATCTGATTAAAAAAAAAAAGTGTTCCCTTTATTTTTTTGAGCAGTGTAGATAGATAGATATATAAATGCACGTGCATCTCACAAAATTAGAATATCATGATAAATTAACTTTTTATTTCAGGGATTGAAATTCAGCCCTGGCATTTGAAATCACACAGGCCCATGGTGTCCCTACCCCTGACCAACATTTGGAGATATACACGTGATTCTCACAAAATTAGAGTATCATCAAAAAGATAATTTATTTAAGTTCTTCAATACAAAAAGTGAAACTCATATATTATATTGAGGTATTACAAACAGAGTTATCTATTTCAAGTGTTTATTTCTGTTAATCTTGATGATTGTGGCTAACAGCCAATGAAAACCCAAAAGTCATTATCTTAGTAAATTAGAATACTTTATAACACCAGCTTGAAAAATGATTTTAAAATCCGAAATGTTGGCCTACTAACATGCATGTTCAATAAATACGCTCAATACTTGGTTTGGGCTCCTTTTGCATCAATTACTGCATCAGTGCGGTGTGGCATGGCGGCGATCAGCCTGTGGCACTGCTGAGGTGTTATGGAAGCCGAGGCTGTTTTGATAGCAGCCTTCAGCTCGTGTGCATTGTTGGGTCTCGTGTCTTTCATTTTCCTCTTGACAATACCCCATAGATTATGGGGTTAAGGTCAAGCGAGTTTGCTGGCCAATAAAGCACAGGGATACTGTTGTTTTTAAACCAGGTATTGGTACTTTTGGCAGTGTGGACAGGTGCCAAGTCCTGCTGGAGAATTAAATTTCCATCTCCAAAAAGCTTGTCGGCAGAGGGAAGCATGAAACGCTCTAAAATTTCCTGGTAGACGGCTGCGCTGACTTTGCTCTTAATAAAACACAATAGACCTACGCCAGCAGATGACATGGCTCCCCAAACCATCACTGATTGTGGAAACTTCACACTAGACCTCAAGCAGCTTGGATTGTGTGCCTCTCAGTCTTCCTCCAGACTCTGGGATCTTGATTTCCAAATGAAATGCAAAATTTACTTTCAACTGAAAACAACACCTTGGACCACTGAGCAACAGTCCAATTCTTTAACTCCTTGGCCCAGGTAAGACACTTCTGGCGTTGTCTATTGGTCATGAGTGGCTTGACACTAGGGATGCGACACTTGTAGGCCATGTCCTGGATAAGTCTGTGTGTGGTGGCTCTTGAAGCAATGACTCCAGCAGCAGTCTACTCCTTGTGAATCTGCCACAAATGTTTGAATTGCCATTTCTTAACAATCCTTTCAAGGCTGTGGTTATCCTGGTTGCTTGTGCACCTTTTTCTACCACGCTTTTTCCTTCCATTCATCTTTCCATTAATATGCTTGGATACAGCACTGTGAACAGTCAGCTTCTTTAGCAATGACCTTTTGTGGCTTACCCTCCTTGTGAAGTGTGTCAATGACTGCCTTCTGGACATCTGTCAAGTCAGCAGTCTTCCCCATGATTGTGGAGCCTACTAAAACAGACTAAGGGACCTTTTTAAACGCTTAGGAAACCTTTGCAGGTGTTTTTTGTTAATTATTCTAATTTACTGAGATAATGACTTTTGGGTTTTCATTGGCTGTAAGCCATAATCATCAACATTAACAGAAATCAACACTTGAAATAGATCACTCTGTTTTTACTGACTCCAATATAATACTAGCTGAAGAGCCCGGCGCTGCCCGGGCATAGTAACTAACTACGGTTAGCTATAACAATTTATAATGATTATATCTATATATATAAAGCTGAGTGTAGAGCCCCGCCCACCCCGCATAGCCACATTCACTATAATATCCCACATCATCCCGTCAGCCAGAGCTAACGGACAACTACCCCTAATATCCCACATTGTCCCGTCAGCCAGATCCAAAGCACAGAGTGGATTTGCCCTAACTTCCATACCAATGATCCCTTTAAGAGACCCTGGGGTCAGAACCACAGAGCTGAGTGGAACGGTCCTAACTAATAGAAGCCTGGGGTCAAAGCCAAAGCGCTGGATGGATTTGCTCTGACTTCCATACCAATGATCCCTTTAAGAGGGAAGATGTGCCTATAGGATGGAGGATGTGTGATGTGTATATGGGCATGGGAGGGGGGATTAATTTCTGTCATGTACTCACTGCTCCTTTTTGGGGGCAGACAATGGCTGGGAGCTTATGTTCCTGCGGATGCTAGATTTCTCCCACCATGTCAGTGTCTGCTGAGGTGTTGTCAAGTGGAAAAACTTGCTCATAGCAACCAATCACAGCTCAACTTCTTTTAACCAGTTCTGGTGAAATGAGAGATGCTTAGTGATTGGTTGCAAGGAAAACTGTTGCTCGTAGTAACCAATCACAGCTCAGCTTCTTTTGAACAACTCTGGTGAAATGAAAGATGCTTCGTGATTGGTTGGTGATACACACACATACATACATTCAGTTTTATATATATAGATAGAGTTTCACTTTTTGTATTGAAGAACTGAAACACTGTAAATTAACTTTTTGATGATATTCTAATTTTGTGAGAAACATATGCATATGCCTAATATATAAAGGAAATGTGTCATTTTAACTTTAGTCCTTTTAGAGACCAATTAATCTTAAACTTCCTTAGGCCTCTTTCACACTTCCGTTTTTTCTTGTCAGTTAAAATCCGCCAAAATGGCGGAAAGCGGATCCGTTTGTAACTGATGCAAACGGATGCCACCGGACCGTTTTTTTGACGGATCCGTTGAATGCAGAATTTTAAAGGAACCGCAGTCCGGGAAGAGGGGGGAGAGAGAGAGAGAGAGAGAATTTTTTTTTCCACCGCCAGAAAGGATTTCAGGGTTAAATCCCCGGCTGACTTCCTTTCTCCGGGCATGCGCACTGAAAAATGCGGATCCTACAGCCAAAAAAACGTTGCAGGGTCCGTCCAGGCATGCCGGCGGACGCAAACATTTTGGCGGATCCGCAAAAAAACGGATCCAACGGATGGATCCGCCGGTAATGCAACTCAATGGGGAAAAAAACGGATCCGCCAAAAAAAATGGCGGATCCGTTTTTTACAAAAACTGGCGGATTTTGACTGATGGTCAAAAACGGAAGTGTGAAAGAGGCCTTAACTGTTCACAATAACAGTAATTTTGACCAGGGGTGCCTAAACATTTCATTTATAAACAAACACCTTTGATAAAATGTTGTAATCAGCTGCATTATTTGACCATGACAAGGAAACATGTTGTGAACGTCTACCCAAATCTGCCATTGTTAATTGGTTTCCCCTCAATGTCTTAGTGCATTGCTACACGGAAACAGGATAATTTGCCTTACAATGTCAAAGAGCGCCTTAAAAAGATACAATAGCAGCATGGAAATCTGTTAGACAGTCTTAAACAGCTAATATTCTGCCATGCAAAATAGTCTAGCCTTTGAGCAAATCCAGCCCTTCACCATGGATGGCAGAATGTAACTACTGAGCACAAAAGGAGACACATTTTTTAGACGATATAGTAGGAGTTATGCAGGATAATGATTTGGGAGTAATTTGCATTGAAAAACAAGCTGAACGTGATAATATGCTGACAATTTGTATAAATCCTTGGTGAAAAGTGAGAAGATTTTGATGATCTGCTCGGAACAAAGCAAAATTCAGATATGATTCTTTGGTTTTTCTTCATCAGAAACTCAGTCAGCAAGTGTTACTGGCAGTAGGGTCTTCTTCTTTTAGAAAGTGGTAAGCAGAACTGGGTGACCCAGACCAGTCAGTCAGAATTCTTTCAGGATGGGAGAAGGTTTGACACGCCATAATCAGTAGAGGAAGATGGATTTCAAAATGATATATTAGTCGCATATGTGTTTGTGAATTGGCACATTGCTTAAAGGGAATCTGTCACCCCATTTTTGGCCTATAAGATGCGGCCACAGCCATCAGGGGCTTATCTACAGCATTATGTAATGCTGTAAATAAGCCCCTGATGTAACCTGAAAGATAAGAAAAACGAGTTATATTATACTCACCCGGGGATCCGGACCAGTCCGATGGGTTTCGCGGTCCGGTCCGGCACCTCCCATCTTCTAGCGATGACGTCCTCCCTACTTCTGCCGCGGCTCCTGCGCAGGTGTACTTTCTCTGCCCTGTTGACGGCAAAGTACTGCAGTGTGCAGGCACCGGATCTCTCTGACCTTTCCCGGCGCCTGCGCACTGCAGTACTTTACTCTGCCCTCAACAGGGGAGAGAAAGTACGCCTGCTCAGGGGCCGCAGCAGCAGAAGTAAGGAGGAGGACGTCATCATCTCTATAAGATGGGATGCATCGGACCGGACCGCGACACCCACCGCACCGGACCACGCCCCCCGGTGAGTATTATCTAACTTGTTTTTATTCTCTTTCAGGTTACATCGGGGGCTTATCTACAGCATTACATTATGCTGTAGATAAGCCCCTGATGACAGTGGCCACAGCTTATAGGCCAAAAATGGGCCTATAAGCTAACCATTAAAATGGACTATGGGAGTGTCCTCGAATTGTAGTGGTGTGAATTCACACTGTGTATATATATATATTAGGGTGTTTCATTTTTGTATGGTAAAAATTAAAATGTCAAATTTTTGCAGACTGCTTACGACCCAAGTCTCACTAATGTCAAAAGTATATATGCCAAATTTCAAGTTGATCGAACAATATTTAGAGGTTGCACACTTTTATCAGTTTAATAACAGTACGCAAAAAACAGATTTTCAGTGTTAAGTATTTTTTATTAGAAATTCAAACAATTAAAAACTTAGAATAATATTGACAATAAACAGTAACATTGATAGGCAGTATCATACGTATTAAATGATTTACACTAATGTGCTGTGAAAGATGCGGCTCCTTCTTTTGTTTGCTTGGTGACGGCTTTTCTATGATACTCGACAGCTCTTAACAAGAACTGTTTCTGTTGTTCATCTCTGATTGAATTATTAAACTTCTTTATCAGAGCAATGCCCCTTTCTGCGGTGTCATTCACCACCTTAAGGGTATGTGCACACGTAAGCATTTTTTTTTTTGCGTTTTTTAAGCATTGTTACTGGCAAAAACGCTTAAAAGAAGCATCCCATTCATTTTAATGAATTCTGCACTTTTTGTGCATATTGATGCGTTTTTTTCCACGAAAAAAACACATTGCAGTAAAAAAAACGTAGCATGCTCATTAATTTTGCGGAAAAATACACATTTCTAACTATTTTCTATGAGACTGGGGACGCTCTGGAAAAAAACGCATAAAAAAGTACGTTTTTTATGCAAAAATGCGCGTTTTCTGGGAAGGAGTCTGGTTTTCAGTCAGGAATTTTCTGCATATGTGGGTACATAGCCTAAGAGCATTGATGGAGCTTCTTACTGTAGTGTATCACTGCAATATTCTTCTATGTTGTGGATCCCAAATAATTCAAAGAATGTCTTTGTTTTACTTGTAACAAAATTGCTGAGGTCTTTTCCTTCAAAAACTAGGTTTTTACCTTCCAACCGTTTCAGTTCCTTTTTCTTTTCAGGTTTCATTCTTAAATTTTCAAACATCTTCTCCTTCTCAGCCTGACCGAAACGTTCATCCAAAAATGCCAATCCTGTTAGTTTCTGACAGATACCAAATGTGTCTCTTAGCCACTGTGAGGGCACTTCCTCTGACCTCTTTATCTGGATAATATTGCAAAAGCTGTAGCATCTCCAAATCATTCTTTGGAGCCCATCGACTTACAACTGCCTCATGCCAAAAGTGGACATATATTAGACAGACAAAACGTGCTACTTTTCTTATTCCTTTCAATTCGGTATTAGACATATGCAATTGTTTAGCGAATAGAACAATTTTGAGTACATACAGTTGTGGCCAAAAGTATTGACACCCCTGCAATTCTGTCATATAATACTCAGTTTCTTCCTGAAAAAGATTGCAAACACTAATTCTTTGGTATTATTATCTTCATTTAATTTGTCTTAAATGAAAAAACACAAAAAAAATTGTCCTAAAGCCAAATTGGATATAATTCCACACCAAACATAAAAAAGAGGGTGGACAAAAGTATTGGCACTGTTCGAAAAAGCATGTGATGCTTCTCTAATTTGTGTAACTAACAGCACCTGTAACTTACCTGTGGCACCTAACAGGTGTTGGCAATAACTAAATCACAGTTGAAGCCAGTTGACATGGATTAAAGTTGACTCAACCTCTGTCCTGTGTCCTTGTGTGTACCACATTGAGCATGGAGAAAAGAAAGAAGACCAAAGAACTGTCTGAGGACTTGAGAAACCAAATTGTGAGGAAGCATGAGCAATCTCAAGGCTACAAGTCCATCTCCAAAGACCTGAATGTACCTGTGTCTACCGTGCGCAGTGTCATCAAGAAGTTTAAAGCCCATGGCACTGTGGCTAACCTCCCTAGATGTGGACAGAAAAGAAAAATTGACAAGAGATTTCAATGCAAGATTGTGCGGATGTTGGATAAAGAACCTCGACTAACATCCAAACAAGTTCAAGCTGCCCTGCAGTCCGAGGGTACAACAGTGTCAACCCGTACTATCCATCGGCATCTGAATGAAAAGGGATTGTATGGTAGGAGACCCAGGAAGACCCAACTTCTTACCCCGAGACATAAAAAAGCCAGGCTGGAGTTTGCCAAAACTTACCTGAAAAAGCCTAAAATGTTTTGCAAGAATGTTCTCTGGTCAGATGAGACAAAAGTAGAGCTTTTTGGGCAAAGGCATCAACATAGAGTTTATAGGAGAAAAAAAGAGGCATTCAAAGAAAAGAACACGGTCCCTACAGTCAAACATGGCGGAGGTTCCCTGATGTTTTGGGGTTGCTTTGCTGCCTCTGGCACTGGACTGCTTGACCATGTGCATGGCATATGAAGTCTGAAGACTACCAACAAATTTTGCAGCATAATGTAGGGCCCAGTGTGAGAAAGCTGGGTCTCCCTCAGAGGTCTTGGGTCTTCCAGCAGGACAATGACTCAAAACACACTTCAAAAAGCACTAGAAAATGGTTTGAGAGAAAGCACTGGAGACTTCTAAGGTGGCCAGCAATGAGTCCAGACCTGAATCCCATAGAACACCTGTGGAGAGATCTAAAAATGGCAGTTTGGAGAAGTCACCCTTCAAATATCAGGGACCTGGAGCAGTTTGCCAAAGAAGAATGGTCTAAAATTCCAGCAGAGCATTGTAAGAAACTCATTGATGGTTACCGGAAGCGGTTGGTCACAGTTATTTTGGCTAAAGGTTGTGAAGCCAAGTATTAGGCTGAGGGTGCCAATACTTTTGTCTGGCCCATTTTTGGAGTTTTGTGTGAAATGATCAATGTTTTGCTTTTTGCTTCATTCTCTTTTGTGTTTTTTCATTAAAGACAAATTAAATGAAGATAATAATACCAAAGAATTTGTGTTTGCAATCATTTTCAGGAATAAACTGAGTATTATCTGACAGAATTGCAGGGGTGTCAATACTTTTGGCCACAACTGTATATGGCCTTTGCCATCCACCTTGCTTCAGTCAGAGCCCCTGGAACCCTAAATTCGAAATTGTTTTCATCCCAACCTCCAAGATATAGAAGTGATAGTTGTAATAGCTCTTTGTAATCTTCTCTTGGATGACTGCCATCTTTCAAGACATTGTTGAGGTAGTCCACCATTTTCACACGTTGTTCTTCATTTTCAACTGCAAGGCCGACATCACACTAGAGAGGAATACGGATGAGTGAGAGGCGATAAAAAAACGCGTTGCCCACGGACCAATGATTCTCTATGGAGTAGCTCCCATCAGCCGTATTATTCTCGCGTATTTTCTATGGTCCGAGCCAATTGTAGCATGCTGCGATTGTCAGCGTATTACCCATGTGACTTGCGAGAAACACGCAAGACTTTTCCTGGTGACAGGAAATGGGCCAATCCATCATCAGTAAGCTTAGAGCCTCCATGGAGTCCTGCAGCGTCATGTCTGGCCACATTAATGTGGAGCTCCTAATTGTGTTGGTACAGGAAAGGCCCGAACTTTGGGACCAACGGGATGCCCATTATTCTGACTGGGGCCGCAAAGAGGCGGCATGGAGGCGCATCTGTGTGCACATGTTCCCAGACTATGCCCAACGGCCACGTGAGGAGCAACAACACATTCGTAAGTAAATGTAATTTTTACCACTCAGCTTAAAGGCCAGAAGTAGGCTTTTTTGAATGTAGCCGCTATAATCCTAGACTGTGTATGTAGGTATCCCTGTTTGCTAAAGAAAAATTTATATAAAAACCACCCCCTACTAGGCCACGTGACTATGTGAAATGTTAGGAATATTGCTTGGCACAATTCCCAAAGGTTACAGTCCCTTTTCACTTCACATTGCAGTTGAGGATGTGATGAGACGCTGGCACAGCATCCGTGACCAGTACCGGCGGGAAAGACAGCAGAGGGCCAGGAGTGGGGCAGCAGCGACCAAGCAGAAATACATCTATTTTGACCGATTGGCATTTTTGGCACCCAGTATGGATCTCAGATCGTAAGTACAGACATCACACCACATGACACATATGCTTTTTAGGGTCAGAGCTACATTTTTTTTGGCACATTTCCTAACAGAACTCAGTCCAACCTCACAGAGGGGGAGACAGGGTCGGATACTGAGCCCATTATAGACCCGGACGGGGGATGTGAAGAGGTGGCTGGCCCATCTTCTGACCAGAGCTTTTGCAATCCCCAAGCTCCTCCAGCATCAGGCCCAGCATCAGGTTCTGCACCTGGTCCAGACCCAGCAGAGCCGCCAGCAGCCAGCAACTTAGAAGACCGTGGCAACAGCAGCAGCCCTACTGGCCGTGTTGAGCGGTCCCCCCAGCCTGCAGCCATAGGCCGCCGTGGGAGACGGAGAAGGGACAACACTGCCTCTGATACCCGGAGGCATGTAGACACAGGTGTCCTAAATTACCTGTCCAGGGCTGCCCAGGATGAGGGTGAAGAGGCGTATTCCCGAAGCCTGGCCCAGTACCTCCGTCCCCTACCCCGTGAGGTGAGGCTACGTGTGCACGGATCCATTCAGATACTAATTGATGCATGCACACACCCCAATGACCCATATGAGTTGTTTGAGTATCTTGAGAGGTGGCAGCTCTCAACCCGTAACCGTCTCCGCTTTGTCCGACAACCAGCTGTGCATGCTCAATTAGGATCTGAGTATCCACCTGCACATGTGCCTACACCTCCACTCATTCCCCCCCAAACCAACTTTGGCCACAACAGGGCCAAATGGCAGCCTATAACCAACCTGCCCAATATGGCCACTTGTACAGACCTGGTGTTGGAGGCTGGCTCCAACCTGGGTTTGGACGACATGGTCATATTGGGGGGTATGATGTACATGGCTACAATCAGCCACAGGATTATAATCAACAGTATCCTTATGGTCTCTTTGGTGCACAGCTGCAGGAACATGGCCACATCTTCCCACAGGGCCAAGATCATCCACCCCAACAGGGTGATGTCAAGCTGGGCACCCCAGCCCTCAACAAAGAGATGAAGGCCTCCCGCCATCACCTCTGCCAAGCTACCAGCAGTTATAAAAAAGCTAATTGTTTTGTAAATTTTTTTTGGTGGTATTTATAATTTTTTGTTACCTCTTTGTGTGTCAAAAAATGACAATGTTTTTTACAGAAAAGGTTAAATGGCCTGGGCAATATCTGCCATATGACAAAAATATCGTACACCATATTGTAAGCTATTTTTTGCATTTATAAAACATTTGAAAATGCATCTTTGGCCTTCTTCCTGAATTATTTTAGGCATTCGAATACGTAAGTCAACTTTATCACATATAAACAGACAACACAAATCAGAGAAGACCAAACAAAAAAAATTATATACACACACATAAGAACATCACAACATAGATACAACCTGATCTTGCCAGGTAGTAGAACCATGAGGTGAAGCAAAATACTGGGTGAACACATCACGTACTTTGAGTCCTGAGAGAGGACGCCGCAAAGGGAGCACATGTGGTGTAGGCCTAGCCCCATTGTCCACCACACCTTCAGTCACATCAGATGAGGAGCAATCATGCAGTCTAGTGAAGTTATGGAGGACCACACAAGCTTTGATGACCTCATTGATGTTGGCTTCACTCAGCTGAATGGCAGACTGGAGGTCACGCCATTTGGCACAAAGAATGCCGATGGAGCACTCCACCAGTCTTCGGGCACGTGAAAGGCGCACATTAAAAATCATGCGCCGGTGGTCAAGGTTTCTGCGCGGGTATGGCCTCATGACATGCCTGGTCAATTGGAAGGCTTTATCCCCCACTAGGACATAAGGCACCGCTTCTTAATTTGAGCCTGGCAGCTGACGTGGTGGTAGGTCCAACAGGTTATTGCGCAGCCGCCGACCCATAATGGAAGAACTGAAGGCTCTAGAGTCTCCTGTTCTTCCATAAGCCCCAATGTCTACAATTATAAACCTGTAGTTGCTGTCAACCAGAGTCAACAAAACTACAGAAAAATATTGTTTATAATTATAGAATTGGGACCCTGAGTTCGGCGGCTTACGCACACGGATGTGCTTCCCATCCAGGGCTCCTTGGGGAATTGGCAGTGCAACTCAAATCCCCTGGCAATCCTCAACCAGTCTACCATCTTGGGCTCTGGCATGACCAGATGATGAACTCTGGACCAGATTTCCGAACATGTAGTACGAACGATGCCGGACATTGTCGATCGCCCAATCAAAAACTCCAGATGGAGTGCTCCATAAGAAAGACCAGTTGAGAGGAACCTACAATTAAACAAATGTAGAAAATATATACATTAAAATACATGCTCAAGGATGCACACATTACATATAGATCACCAGAACAGTGTGTAAGTAAGACGCTAGGCGAACAATACATATACACATGTCCCACGTCTATGTAATGTGGAATAACACAACACTAGTGGTTGTAACCATGGATACGTAAGCAATTCCCTGCACATGGGGTAAGCAACATAGCAAATAAGAAGATCTATACTACATCTCTAATTGGAGGTATTTGCTAATATTATTATGAGATCTCCTGCACAGGAGTTTAGAGGTACACTTAATTGGCTGATGGTGTGATGTAAACCGGGTCGACCAAGCTGGGGAAGTGGAAAGGAATGGATGGGCTTGTGAGAATTAGAGGTGTCAGAAAAATTGTTCATTTGTCAGGTCTGGCAGAACAGGAGGCTAAATGCAAACGTTCAGGATGTACAGGAAAAAATTCTGCTGGAAAGCCTGATGTGGTATGCTGCATAAAATATCTGCGTTTTTGTCAAGATTTTGAATGGATGAAATCCACATCGCCGAAAGATTTGACATAAGATTTGACATAAGGCCGAATTAAAAGGAAAAAATAAGCAACGTGTTCATGCGACTTCAGGAATCTCATTCAGTTAAACAAATGTGCGGAGAAAAAACGTGACAAAAACGGGACGAAACCCACCTAAAGACTGGTGGTGGCCTAAAATGTTGAGATATTCTCAGAAAGAAAATCTAGAAAGCTTGTTTCAGTAGAGAGCTGGAGAATTACACTAATGAGGTTTTGCTGCTCTGTGATGTGTCTCTCTATCCGAATATAATGTAATAGAAACATTAAAACCTCTTTACGCCCTTATGTAATATGTCATTTCCTTGGCATCCAGTAGAAGCCAATAGAGGTCTGCATACAATTTCGAGGTAGATGACAGAGAGGTTTATTAGAAATGAAGCAGTGGCTGAGTGTGTAGGGATGTGACGGATGTTTTCGATGAGAAGTGTTTTGTGTCGATGTTTCCAGGGAGACTGTCGTCACCCAGTTGGTTCTCCTGATACAATTTAGGGGATGGTTGCTGAGAACAAGGAATAAAACTGTTCATAAAATGTACAGTAGTTTTCCCAGCAGCACACAGGAAACTCTCAAGGTTATTTTCTTTAACAGAATTAGTATGGTTAGTCAATAATACACACTTATATACCTTGGGAAATGTTAGATAATGCAATACTAATCTAATATATGAGCTTTGTTATTTCATTATTATGCCGCAAAAAATAATGAAATCACTTTCATAGATTTTTGCCATATGCCAGGAACTTTGTATGTCACTAGCCACATATGGCACTATATTACAGAGAACAGTCTATCCTAAAGGCTTCCACCTACTGTATGCTGTATTCGATCTCCATGGAGCTCAGAGAGGTTGTGCTAAGCCGTAAAAAGGTTGTGTGCATGAAGTCCAAGTTAGAAATCTTCCTTCAATGACTATTTGCAGGTAATTGCGTATAATATTTTTACTTGAAGGGAATCGATCATCAGGTTTTTGCTATGGAATCTGAGGATGGCATGATGTAAGGGTTAAAACGCTGAATTCAATGATGTGTCACTTATCAAGCTGTGTGCGCTAGTTTATTTAGAATGAAGGTTTTATCACTAGGACATTATCATTGCCCTGACTAACTGCTGAGTGCAAAGGTGTCTGACTCCTCCCCCTTCTGTGATAAGCAGCCTACTGTCAATAGACTATGTACTTACGGGGCCTAGAGAGGGCAGGGTTAGCTTACTGAGCTCTGCTGCATGTTACATCTAAGAACTCTGATTGGGTAACAACTGCTCCACGCAGTAAACTAAGTGACGTATCTCTGGAATCAGGATCCCTGCCCCTACTTCATGCTGCTCTCAGCTCACAGATTCCCTTTAAAGAAGCCTTCCCCACTATATACATTAAATGTGTGAATGTGCATGTAATGTAGTGGGAGTGTGTTATTATACTCACCTTTCACCGCTCTATCTGGCATCCGTGGCTCTCTGTTTCTCAATGATATCACTGCTCTTCAGACTCTCCTGGTCACACTGTGCTCTGCATGACCCTGAAGTGACTTTTAGGCCAGGGTCAGACTTGCGAGAAACTCACACGAGTCTCGTACGTCAATACCCGGCACTGCCGCTGGCACTCGGATCGGAGTGTACAGTTGCATGTATTTCTATGCAGCTGAACGCTCTGGTCCCGAGTTTCGAGTTTCTCACAAGTCTGACCCCGGCCTTGCAGTGTAAGCCTGTGGAGTATCAGAACGAGGCCTCATAGGCTTTCATTCTAAAAGAGTCTTCGCATAGAGTGATCTGGCTAGTCAGAATTTTGGTCTTTGCTGAAAAATGGAGATAAACCGCGCTGGACACTGGAGAGAGCAGCGGTAGGTGATTATATTTATACACTCACATTACAGCACATGCACATACAATACATACATATTAATGTATAAAAAACTTGTGGGAGGGCTCTTTTTTCTAGTGAACCTGACAGCTGACTCATGTGTCTCGAATCTTGAGCAGGATCAGTCAGACACTGGCTGCGTTATTATAACCGTGTATGTATTGCTCTGACAAAGAGAAAAGCCGTCTGGGGATGTTGCTTTGTGGATAACTAGTCTAAGACCCTAGTCCCCGGCAGCCTCCCCGAACCCTGTTACCCATGACTGAAAGGTCTCTCCCTATATGTGAGTGTAGGGATAGACCTTACTGTCTAGGGGAGCAAGGCATGGAGAAGCTGCCGGGGACCAGCCTCCTGGACTAGTCATCTGAGAAACATGTTTCCCTGACAGCTTTTCAAAGTATGTTTTTTCTGAAACAACGCATTTCAGAGTGAAATACACAAAAATGCAGTATTGAAGCAGGTGTCTCATTCATGGTGCCCCTGGATTGGGCAGCATTCCCTTTTGAACGATAAAGCTTTCCAAGCTGCTTACCTTCTAATATATCCTGGTCCAATTTTTTGTTTAAATACCTAAATATTAGTGATGAGCAAGTATACTCGTTGCTCGGGTGTCCGCCGAGTGTTTTGGCGTGCTTGCTGATTTAGTTTTTGTCGCCTCAGCTGCATTATTTTTGGCTGTTAGACAGGCTGAATACATGTAGAGATTCCCTAACAAACAGGCATTCCTCAGCTGCGCCGACAGAAACTAAATCTCCGAGCACGCCAAAATACTCGGAGGTCACCCAAGAATGCTCGGGAAAACCCAAGCAATGAGTATACTCGCTCATCACTACTAAATATACATTATTAGATTTATTTAAATTACCGTATAAAATTAAAAAGCTAAAAAAATATAAAAGAATATTTTTATTGATTAGCATGAAATAGAAGCAGTTAATTTCATTTCGGTTACAGAAATGTTGAAATAAGCTTTGGAGATCTCCATTTTATTAACATTGACCTGAATGATAAAGTAGAAGCTGAGAAAGTAGTCGTATCAAAATAAAATCAAACTAGATAGTCATAGATGGGATTCTCACTTACTCCTCGCCTACCTTATTACTGAAATAATTCCCATAAATTCCCTTAAAGTCTGCTGTGGTAGATTAGTACACTGGGTTTTTTTCTGGTGATTTTGATTTACAGGTTTACTGCATTACTATGCTGTTTCATTTATTTTCTTGGAAACATTTGCTATAAGCAAAACCTTAGACTTTATTTTTTGTTACTCCACCAGTTAAAAAAAGATTTATGTTTCTTGTAATAAGTCATTGAGTTCAATTGAAATCTGGCACTCGCTGTTCCCTAAGCAAGCACCGCCGTTCTTGAATGCCGCACCTGCTGCCCAACAAAATAAGTAGGACAATGTCTTCCTTCACCTATTTTTTAAAGTTACCATGCCTATTTGTCATTTTATTAAATCGCCTCATAAAATAATAATAAAAAAAATAGATGTCAAGTAGAGATGTTAAATGAAGCCTGCCAGCAGATCTGGAAACAAACACTGGAAATCCGAAACACACTAGCAAAGTAATTTCAATACAAACAGCAAATGTGTAAGTAAATGTTCCCACCACTTAGTAAAAAGTGTCTAAGCACTCAGCTGGAACTTTTCTCCAGGGCATCAGTTCCTCTTGTTGTTCCACTTGTTTAGACAACGGGTGAGTGAAAAACATGTGACAATTGCGCGTTAAGCACAGTGGAAAACATTAACTAAATTGAATTTCTGATTTTATCAGTAAAACATAGCCACATTGTGTCCCCAATGTGCGCAGGTAATTAGTGGAATGTTATACGATTTTTACATGGAACGACAGAGTGTTGGCACATAGTTCAAATGACTGGTGGAATCTGTTTAGGATCATGTAATCTTATTAAACCAGCATTCAGGTTCTCAGTTTTACACTGGTCAACCCATGAACCACGGCTTTAAGAGGCTTATTTTAACGCCAGTCACGCTAAATGTATAAAAAATCGGTCCGATTCTCACTGACGAGAGTCACACGAGTGTAATGCAAGGGTCATGCGAGTGTCATGCCAGTACAATCCGATTTTTCACACCTAGCATCCGATTTACATCCGAATGCAGTTTGATTGCTATCCAATTGCAATGCGATTTTAACAAGAGCTTTAACATAGAGAAATTCTCTGTCATTTACACATCGTTTTCAAAGGAAATATTCTTCAAATATAGATAGATAGATAGATGGATAGAAAGAAAGAAAAAAAGCCGGCAATTCATCTGCCGCACACAGTAAAATCACAGTGTGACAGGATAGAATAGAATAGATATATACACATAGAATATATAGATGTCGGTGACACACACACACATATACAGCTCTGGCAAATATTAAGACACCACTGCAAAATGTTCAGTTTGTCTGATTTTTCTCTTTATAGGTATATTTTTGAGTAAAATATAAATTGCTCTTTTATTCTATAAACTACTGACAACATGTCTCCGAATTTCCAAGCGCTAAATTTTGTATTTATGTTCAGAAAATGAGAAATGGTCAAAATAACTAAAACAATGCAGTGCTTGCAGGCCTCAAATAATGCTAAGAAAACAAGTTCATATAATTTAGAAACAACAATACTAATGTTTTAAGGCAGGAAGAGTTCAGAAATCATTATTTTGTGGAATAACCATGATATTTAATCACAGCTTTCATGAGTCTTGGCATGCTTTCCACTAGTCTTTCGCACTGCTTTTGGGTGACCTTATGCCACTCCTGGTACAAAAATTTAAGTAGTTCTTCTTTGTTTGATGGCTTGTGGCTATCCATCATCCTCTTCATTACATTCCAGAGGTTTTCAATGGGGTTCAGGTCTGGAGATTGGGCTGGCCATGACAGGGATTTGATGTGGTGGTCCTTCATCCACACATTGATTGACCTAGCTGTGTAGCATGGAGCATTGTCCTGCTGGAAAAAACAGTGCTCTGAGTTGGGAAGCATTGCCTGAGCAGAAGGAATCAACTGTTTTTCCAGGATAACCTTGTATGCAACTTGATGCATACGTCCTTCGCAAAGAATAACCTGCCCAATTCCAGCCTTGCTGAAGCATCCCCAGATGATCACCGATCCTCCACCAAATTCCACAGTGGGTGCAAGACACTGTGGCTTGTACGCCTCTCCACGTCTCCATCTAACCATTAGACGACCAGGTGTTGGGCAAAGCTGAAAATTAGATTCATCAAAGAAGATTACCTTACTCCAGTCCTCTATGGTTCAATCCTTATGGTCTTAGGCAAACTTCAGCCTGGCTCTCCTTTGCTTCTAATTGATGAAAAGCATTTTTCTAGCTGTGTATGACTTGAGCCCTGCCTCTAGGAGCCTGCTACAAACTGTTCTTGCCGTGCACTTCACCCCAGCTGCCATTTACCATTCCTTTTGTAGGTCAGTTGAAGTCATCCTGCGATTGCTGAGTGACATTCAAATAAGATGATGGTTATCCGGTCAGTGGAGTGTCGTTTTCGCCCTCTGCCGGTCTGTAGCTTTTTTGTCCCCAATGTCTGCTGCTTTACCTTGTTGTAATGGACTGCCGTCTTAGAAATTTTAAAGATGGAGGCAACATGACGCTCATTGTATCCTTCTGCTAGTAAAGCTAGAATTGAGCCCTTCTTTTCCTCACTCAAGACTTTTCAACTCCTTTGGCATGGTTAAAAGTTATTTTTTCTTTTTTTTTACTTTTGGGATATTACTAGCACTTGTTTTGCCATCCAGCTTGTCCTATTGCAAGAGGATTTTCCTTCATTAAATAAGATTTGGTTCAGGTGATCACCTAATCAGAAGCACATTAAGTAGAATGAGGTGTGCTCTGGTTGGAATTCAACAGACACTGAAATGGAATATGAAATGGCTATCAGACATGTAGAGAAGCTGATTTTCATAAAACTGTGCAGTGGTCTCTTAATTTTTGCCAGAGCTGTATGTATATATGTATATATATATATATATATATATATACATATATACTGGATATATACATAAATAATTAAAATTTGTGCTTAATAATGAACCCCTTTAACTTGTAGTGAACTAAAAAATACACACAAATTAATTGGATTGCTCCAAGTTAGGTAGTTATTACCTTAGGTGTAATCTGAGTGGATGTCTGGACTCCTCTGCACTCCCTGTAATCTATCACGTGACCGGTGACATCATGAAGGTCCTGTTGGCTCATCTCACGCCACAGCTTCACATCGTGCACACTGCCGGCGCACCGCTGGAAGAGGGGAGCTTGGAGTGTCTGTCACCGGCCGGGACAGCACTCCTGAACAGCTGTGGTATTAACCCACATTTATCTGGCAAATATCATTCAATCTGACTTTACATCAAGATATACAGCGCTCATTACTGGTCCTCTGGAGTCCAGACATCCACTCAGATTACACCTATGGTAATAACTACCTAACTTGGAGCAATCCAATTCATTTGTGTGTATTTTTTAGTTCACTACAAGCTAAAGGGGTTCATTATTAAGCACAAATTTTCATTATTTATTTATTTATATTTTAATTGATCACATTGGTGGTGTGTGTTCCTAATTTGCAGCAAGTGTTCCTCTTTTTTTTCTACAGTTACTAGCGCCACCTACAGTCTATACTAGATTCTGTACAGTATATATATATATATATATATATATATATAGTGATAAAACACTCCGGGATCGCCTTTGCTGGGGTCAAAGGTCACGTGCGTTCAGCCGGAAACTCAGGCGCAGAGCTGGGAGTCGGGTATAACTGACACTGGGTCAGGTTTATTAACGGTGAAAGCAATGCAAAAAGGAAATAAAACATAAAACAAATCCTTGCCTGTTCGGCACTAACTAAACAATGGACAACCTAACTACCAACTGGCGGGCTTCTCCCGTCCAGCCAAACCACAGTTGCAGTGGGCACTGCTTTCACTCACGTGTGTCTCTCACACAGACAGGCTCTCTGTGTCCCCAGGCTGAGACACTCACACACCCACCTGGCATCCTTTTATATTCACCTCCCATTATTCATTAGTCACCAGGTGAGATACTGACCAGACTAGGCCACATAGGAAAGGAATCTGGGCGAGATATACCTGCCCTCATCCACTATTCCCACATGATTCTCACTATATATATATATATATATATATATATTACATTTATAGAAGAGAATCCGGCAATTCAACAACCACTTACTATAAAATCACAGCAGGAGCCGACAGGATAGAAGAGATAGATTACATACAGTAAATACACATAGAATAGATAGATATATAGATGTCAGTGACATATACAATTAGTGCAGTGTGTGTGCAGCTTACTGTACATGTATTTAATTAATAAAAGATTATTTTTCTGAAAAAAAATGGCGTGGGCTCCCATATAATTTTCTTAACCAGCAGAGGGAAAGCCTACAGCTGGGGGGCCGATGTTTATAGCCTGGCTGGGAAGGGGGTAATACCCATTTAGCTTCCCAGGCTATTAATATCAGCTCACAACTGTATACTTAGCCTTTACTGGCTATTAAAATGAGGCAAACAGAAAAAGACATCGGGACCTCCTATAATTAATAACCAGCAAAGTCTATGCAGACAGCTGCGGGCTGATATTAATAGCCTAGGAAGGGGCCATGGATACTGGCCCCTCTCAGGCTAAAAACAGCCCTCAGCCACCCCAGAAAAGTTGCATCTATTAGATGTGCCAATTCTGGCACTTCTTCCCACTTGTGTTATGAGTTCATTTTCCCCTTCACCATTGAGGTCTGATGAACTCCCTCTTCTGGTGAAGGAAGGTAGTGAGGCTGATTACCAAGCACCTGAGCTGGGAGAGGATGACTGGGTGACAGGGATCTCTGACTGGATATAAGGCAGCCGACGCCCTTCCTCCTCGCTGGTGTTTTCTATGTGGAATTCTAGGAGACCAGTCTGATTCCTGCTCCTCAAAAGCTAAGTTTTCTGCTTTGCCTTTTTGCATTTGTGTTTTGGTTTTAGTTTGCCTTGCTTTTCTGGATTCTGCCATTCCCTGCTGGGGTAAGCTGAATTCCTTTTTTGTCGGTTGCTCTGTCATCAGAAAATACCTGAGTACTGACATAGTCTTTTTGAAGCCTAGCGTCTTCAGGGCCTTTTTCTCTGTCAGTCTGTTGGCTCTTATTTTCATAGGGTTTTTCGTGGATTGCAGACAGCAGCTTTCCTATCCTGTCCTATCTAGTTAGCTTGGGCCCCATCATTTGCTCAGTCTATCTTTCTATCTGTGTTAGTGTTTTTTCTTCTTGCTTCACCGTCATTATATGTTGGGGGCTGCCTATTGCTTTGGGGTCTGCTCTGGGGCAGTTTAGATTTCCCTTTCTGTCTTTAGGCTAGGCAGTTCTCCGTCTGTGATCGAGGGGTCTAGGGCATCGCAGGAACCCCCCACGGCTACTGCTAGTTGTTGTTGATAGGTTCAAGGGTCTGCAATCCGATAGCTGCTAACTTCTCTGGTTTTCTGGACTTAGCTAGCATTTCTGTTTTTGCCTCCTACGGTGACTCATTCATAACACACTTGCACTGTAGCGGTGGCAAGTGGGGTGATAGTTGGGGGGAGTTGATTTCACAATATGACTAAGGGTTAGTGATGGGGGCATCTTATTGACACCTCTCCATTACTAGCCTCGAAATTGATGTCACCTGACAATATAAACGTGACATCAACCCCCCAACCAGCACCCCATTTGTCACCACTACAGTGCAAGTGGGAAGAGTGAGGCTAAGTGCCAGAATTGGCACATCTTATAGATGCATCTTTTCTGTGCTTTTCTGTGGTGGCTTTTAGCCTGGGGGGCAGTATGCATGGCCCCTTCCTAGGCTATTAATAGCAGCCCACAGTTGTCTGTATAGCCTTTGCTGGATATTAATTATAGGGGGACCCTACATAATTTTTTTTGGGGGTCCCCCATTTTAATAGCCCGTAAAGGCTAAGTATATAGTTGTGAGCTGATATTAATAGCCTGAGAAGCTCCATGGGTATTACCCCCTTCCCAGGCTATAAACATCAGCCCCCAGCTGTCAGCTTTCCCTCTATTGGTTAAGAGAATTATGCGGAAGCCCACAACATTTTTTTCAGAAAAATTCTTTATTAATTAAATACATCTACAGTTAGCTTCACACACTGTACTAATTGTACATGTCACTGACATCTATATGTCTACCTATTCTATGTGTATATACTGTATGTAATCCATCTATTTTATGCTGTCGGCTCCTGCTGTGATTATACAGTATGTGGCTGCTCAATTGCAGGCTTTTCTTCTATCTATCTATGTAATATATATACATATATGTGTGTGTGTGTGTGTCACTGACCTCTATATATCTATCTATTCTATGTGTATATATCTATTTTATCTATTCTATTCTAAGGCCTGTTTCACACTTCCGTTTTTGTGTCCGCCAAACGGATCCGTTTCCGTTTTTTTGACGGAAACTGATGCAAACGGATCCGGTTTTTTTAAAACGGATCCGTTTTTTTGACGGATCCGCGGTAACCGTAATGGAAGTCTATGGGACAAAAAAAACGGATCCTGCAAAAAATGGCGGATCCGTTTTTTTACGGAAAACAACGGATTTTGACGGATTTGAAAAAACGGAAGTGTGAAACAGGCCTAACCTGTCACTCTATAATTTTACTGTATGCGGCAGATGAATTGCCAGCTTTTCTAAGGACATCAGTGCAAAAATATCGGACAGCACTTACATGGTCCGAGTGCTGTGCAATTTTTTTTTCTCGCACCCAAAGACTTGCAGTGGTGAGTCTCAGCCAAGTCTCGGTGCCAGTCAAAGCCTGCTGCGATTTTACACGCACCTGAGAAACTACGCTGATAAGAAAAATAATGCTGATGTGAGCTGCCCCATAGATTAACACTGGGCCGAGTGCTATGTGATGTTTTCTTGCACAACACTCGGCCATATTCTGCAGTAGTGTGACTCCAGCCTAAGATTAAAATCTACAGGTTGGGTAAACTGCAGGAGTTACTGAGCCTAGTGATTGGGTGAAGCAGTCAAATGCTTTGTAGTCACGACGTCACCACTTCAGCCTATTAACAAAGATTAGAGCAGCTGCAGACAGACGCCACTAGAGCTATGGAAGGTGAGTATAGCTGAGTTTGTTATTTTCATCATCTGCAACCCTGTGAATTAAAAAATCCTGGACAATCCTTTCTGTATCGTAACAGGATACTCAATCCTTTATCATGTAATCTGCCGAGGGAGTAAAATTGGCGGTTCGTGTAAACAAGATGAACTGTTTGCTTACCAACATTTATGCAGACATGTAAACACTAAAAACAAAATACATGGCATTTGATGCTCAGACATTCCATAATCTTCAAATTTTGGGACAAGCTACACAGGAGCTACAGTATATTGTACAATACTTAAGCAAAATAAGATTGCACAGCAGTCCGAGCAGATCCTTCATTTACAAAACCAACATACACTGATGAGCAAGAGGGTAACAATGTTTTGAACTTTTGACTTTCAGACTCCATATCTCTCTCCATCCATCAACTACTTAGCAAATGATTAGTTATGCAGATTTTTGTAATGCCACTGCATTGTTACTGTTTTGTTCCTGGTGGTGGAAAAAACAGGATTTTGGTTGCTTACCGTAAAATCTGTTTCTCAGAGTCTTCATTGGGGGACACAGAAACTGTGGGGTGTGTGCTGCTGCCTCTAGGAGGTTGACAATATGCCATGAAAAAAATGTTAACTCCGCCTCCGCAGTATGCAACCCTCCGACAGGCTGTAGGACAATCAGTTAGTGAAAAAGCAGTAGGAGGAGACATTATCAAGTAAGTCATCATATATTCATTACAAGTAACAAAATCATGGGAGGACGCTGTGTCCCCCAATGAAGACTCTGAGAAACAGATTTTACAGTAAGCAACCAAAATCCTGTTTTCTCTTTCGTCCCATTGGGGGACACAGAAACCGTGGGATGTCCAAAAGCAGTCCCTGGGGAGGGAGAAGACAGAAACATCCTTCAGGTCGTAGAACTCACCACTGCCGCCTGAAAAATTCTTCTGCCTAGGCCGGCGTCCACTGAAGTATAGGTATGGACCTTATAGAACCTTGAAAAGGTATGAACGAACGACCAGGTGGCTGCCTTGCACAATTGCATGGCTGATGCCCTATGGTGTGCCGTCCAGGAGGCGCCCACCGCCCTGGTTGGGTGAGCCTTGACCCCAGCAGGGGACACCCTGTTCTTCACCCGGTTGACTTCCAGAATTGCCATTCTGATCCAGCGGGCGTTTGTTGTCTTAGAGGCCGGCAGGCCTCTTCTGACCCCATTAGGAATGACAAAGAGCGAGTCTGCTTCCCTGAAAGGAGCAGTCCTAGCCAGGTAGACCCTTATCGCCCTGGCCAGGTCCAGCTTATTGAAAGAATGCTCCAGAGGAAGAGTTGGGGCAAATTGACGATAGAATTATATCCTCATTCAGGTGGAACGCCGATACCACCTTGGGGAGGAAGGAAGGAGGAGGCAACAAAACAACCTTGTTTTGGTGCATAATCAAAAATGGAGGGCGACCGGACAGGGCTTCCAACTCTGAAACCCCCTGATAGAGGTGATGGCTATGAGAAATACCACCTACCAGGACACAAGGGATATGGGAGCTTCCCGGAGGGGCTCCAAGGGTGAATTTGTCAAGGCTTCCAAGACCAGATCAAGATCCCAAGGATCCACTGGGGATCTGTAAGGAGGAGCTGTATGGCACCCTTTGAAGAAAGGTCTTAACCTGCAGGCGAGAGGCCAAATTCCGTTGGAAAGAAATAGAGAGAGCAGATACTTGGCCTTTCAGGGAACTTAGGGCAAGACCGGCATCTAATCCTGCCTGGAGGAAGGCTAGGACAGATGGTAGGGAACAGGGTATAGGTGTGATGTGATTAGACTCACACCAGCCAAAAATAAGCCTTCCAGGCTCGATAATAGACCCTGAAGAAGATGGCTTCCTAGCCTGGATCATTGTATTAATGTTTTGGTCCGAAACGACCCCGCTGCTCTCAGTATTGTGGTTTAGATGGCCAAGCCGTCAAATTGAGCAACCGAGAATTCAGGTGGTAAAACGGCCTCTCAGCCAGGAGATCTGGCCTGTCGGGGAGTTTCCAGGGGGTGCATACGAGAAGATTGACAATTTCTGCGAACCAGGCCCTCCTGGGCCGGTATGGGGCGACCAATATGACCAGCACCCCTTACGCCCTAATCCTCTTTAGTAACCTGGGTAGGAGAGGGAGGGAAGGGACCAGGTAAGGGAGTCTGAACTGTGACCAGGGAATAACCAGCGCGTCTACCCCTATTGCCAGAGGATCGCGGCACCTGGAGACAAACTATTGGACCCTTCTGTTCTGTCAAGATGCCAGAAGGTCCACATCCGGAGTCCCCCATAGTCGGCAGATTTGATGGAGAATGTACTGATGTAAGGACTATTCTCCTGCTGTGAACCCTTCCCGACTGAGGAAGTTGGCGGCCATGTTGTCTGTGCCGGGAATGTAAACTGCCGATATTGCCGGAATCGCGGCTTCCACCCGGCTGAAGGTTCTTGATGCCTCTGCAGGTACCCGGGGACTCATGGTTCCCCCTGGTGATTGATGCATGCCACTTCTGTGGCATTGACCGTCTGAATCCGGACTGGCTGATCTTTGAGGCATCCTTCCCAATGTAGGAGTGCTGGAAAGACCCCGGTTGGTTCTAGAATGTCGATTGACAGTGACGATATTCACCTCGACCATCGTCCCTGGACCGCCAGGTGACGGAATACCACACCCCAGCCCAGGAGGCTTCCAGTGGACAGGGGGAAAAAAGGACCACCCCAGCTAAACAAGGGGGGAGGTCAGTCACCCTTGAGGGACTGTCTGGCCTGACTGGGAGGGAGTAAGGGCGATCCAGTGAAGAGACGGACCTGTACCACAGGAGGAGGGTGTCCTTCTGAAGTATCCTGGAATGGGACAGGGCAAAGGGTATTTCCTCTGAGGCTTCCACCATCCTCCAGGGCACTCTCATGGCAGCACGAAAGGATAGGAGTCGGGATTCTAGCAGAGAGCAAATTCCCTACCGGAGAGTAATCTACTTCCTTTAGGGAAGAGAGGCCCTCGAGCGGCGGGTGTCGATTAGCATCCCTACGAACTCTAGGTGTTGTGTTGGCGTAAAGTGGGATTCTTTCCCTGTTGATGAGTCAACCAAACCGGGACAGCGTGACTAGAACCGCAGATAGGTTTTCCTGAGCCTGATCGAAGGAGGGTGCTTTGACGAGAATAGCGTCGAGATATGGGACTAATACTATATTTCTGACCCTTAATATGGCTACCATTGCTGTCATAATCTTTGTAAAAATTCTGGGGCTATTGCCAGCCCAAATGGTAGGGCCAACAACTGGGAATGCTGCTGCTGGACAGTGCAGCGCAAAAATCCTTGATGTCCCAGAAAAATGGGGCCGTGCAGGTAGGTGTCCCGAATATCTATGGGGCATAGGAATTCCTGATCCTCCATAGAGGCCATCACCGGCCGGATCGACTCCATCCTGAAGTGGCATAGGCGGACCCATTTGTTTGACTTCTTGAGGTCTAGTATGGGACGAACTGAGCCATCCTTTTTTTTTTCTTTTGGTATTACAAACCAGTTTGAGTAAAGGCTTGTAAAATGCTCCTGCTCAGGAACAGGGATGATTACTCCTGCGCTGAGGAGAGAATTGATTGCCGCAAAAAAACCTGAGGCCATAGCAGCGTCTCTTGGTGGTTGATATAGACAAAATGGCCACCCGGAAGCGCGCTGAAGTCCATCTTGCATCCTATGGATGCCACCTCCCTTACCGAGGTATCCATTACTGAACTCCGCCAGACATCTCTGCAGAAGAGAAGGCGGCTCCCTAGTGTGGGGAGAGGGACTGGGAAGGGAGCTGTAATCCCTGCAGGCGTCAGGCTGAAGAGGATCTGCCTGGCCCCTACCAGGTAGCTCTGCTGTGGGAACTGCGAGGGCGCCATGAAGGAGATTCCCGAAAGGACACCTCCTTCCTGTCCCTAGGCGCCTGCGACCTCTGTGGGGCCTGAGCATAGGAGTCTGCCACTGGGGCACGACGAAAGGGATGAAAGGATTGGGCCTTTCGTTTGAAAACTATCGACGAGACCTGGCCTGAGGGAGAAGGAAGCTTATGCCCCCAGCTGCATCTTTAATGATTTGGTCTAACATTGGACCAAAAAAGTCGGGAATCCTGAAAAGGCAGATTGGTTAGGGATCTCTTTGGGGACAAATCGGCCTGCCAGGCCTTTAGCCAGACCGTTCACCGGACGGCTATCCTGTTGCTGGATACTTAGCTGCGCAGGATGCGGTGTCCAAAACTGCTGACACCATATATTTCCCGACCAGAGAGATTCGGTCTGTGAACTCCGCTAGTTCTGCTGGCGGGGCCCCGGCCAATATGCCCTGTCTAAGCTGTTTGACCAATCTTGACACAGACTTACCTACCCAAGCTGAGGCGAAGGCCAGACACAATATAGCGGCTGCTGCCTTAGAGGTGGATCTTGCCAGGGATTCTACCCTATCATTGGTATCCGCCAGGGGTGCCCCACTGGTGAGTGGAGTGACTGTTTTGGTAGAGAGTCTGGACGCTGATGGATCCACCGAAGGGGAGGAGGTCCAGTTGGTAGTGAGATCTGGATATGAGATCCCAAAATGGCTTCTTCTCTGAAACTGCCTGGTTGGGTTTTCCCTTTCCTTGAACAACACCTCCTCAAAATCCCTGTGGGTGGTGAAGACCCTGGAGGGGGACCTATGCCGCTTAAATGAGAACGTGATCCGCAGGCTTCGATGTGGCGTCCTTAATGTTAAGGTCCCATTGACTGCAGCAATGAGGTCCTGGACCATATCCTTGACGCACTAGGCTGCTCTGGCCCGTATTCAGAACCCTTCTCCGAGCGTGTCTCTAAAAATACTTCACACGATTCTGGGGAGGACCGGGAGGAGGCAGTCAGAGAAACTCTGGCGGTGAGATGGAGTAAGAAGGGGACCTGGGTTGGTGGTCCTGTCTCAACCTTTTACGGCCTCTAGAAGGTCCAGAAAAAGGACTCCTTTGATGCACCTGTGTCCACTGGAGTCTGAGGTGGCAATCTCTCAAGCACCGTTACCAGGTACTGTGATACCTTGGTAAGGTTAGCCACAGATTTAGATCAGGCAGAGGCCCATCCCGGACACTCCTGTCTCCCGCGGCAACGGCTGGCCGCTGGGTGGCAGGCAAGACGGCCTCATACAGCTCCCTGGCAGGAAAGGTGGGGGCTGCACCTGCTTTTTAGCATAGGTAATACAGTGAGTCTGCTGCGTTCTGAGCAGCGTGGGGAGAACTGACCCGAAGGAAGCTTGCTATTTCCTGAGGTACATACAAAATATTTAACGATGGTTGCCGACCATCGGGGGTAAAGAGCGGGGTGAGGGAGCAACACTGTAGTGCAGTACTCACATCCCACATCCTGTGTCCCCACCACAGCTGCTGCCCGAAGGCAGAGGGGAGAGAGAGGTGAACCGCCCTCCAACCCCGCCCAGAACCAGTGGGCGGGGCCCAGCCCCGGACTTCCAGGAGCACCAAGATGGCGCCGGTCCTGGAAGAGGACCCCAGAGGGCTGGGCCTACCCCGGAAGCCGGAATCTGACATCGGACGCACACGTGCTGGATGACCGCTGGAGCCCAGGAGCATAATGCTGCTGCGGGAGGAAGGATTGGAGGCTGCGCCGCAATCTGCATTCCTGCAGTGCTTGGAAGCAGGTACTAGCTTTTAAGATAAGTTATAGCCACGGAGCACAGGGTAACAGTGATCCCTCCATAAATGCAGGAAAATAAGCTTCTCTTTCTTTTTTTTTTTTTCTTTCAATGAAAAATGCTGCAGCCTCTTACCTTCAGCTCCCCCCATGACAGGGAGCAGCTACCTGACGAAAAGATTGCTGTCCCAAATCTTTTCTGCATGGCGTCTCACTCGATCCTCCGGCTCTGGAAGGCGAGTGATGAGAGACGAAGGTCAGGACCAGATACGATCACCTGAACACGAGTCCATGTTAGGGGCTAGAGTCCTGCCCATGGGATTTATGAGGATACGGGGTGGCAGTACACGCCGTACTCATAATCCTGGTGTGGGAATACAGATGTAGCAAATCTACTCTGTATCCCTCCATGGTTACCTGAAAAGGAACGAGGCACATTGAGGTAGGCATGGGTCTGTAAGAGACCCCTGTCCACCTCCTATCTGACACTAAGCAAAACTGATTGTCCTACACCCTGTCGGAGGGGTGTATACTGCGGAGGCGGAGTTAACATTTTTTTCATGGCATAGTGTCAACCTCCTACAGGCAGCAGCACACACCCCACGGTTTCTGTGTCCCCCAATGAGACGAAAGTGAAATCGTTTTCTTCCTGCATACTAGAAATTACAACCTGTTCTCACATTCCCTATTAGCTAAGAGTGTTATTAGGTTGATTCCGAAGCAACAGGTCACTGGTTTGAATCGAGGAGTAGCCATGAAGAAGATTTCCCAAGAAGAGAGAACCAGCATCATACAGCACATCGATAGTGGTCTCTCGGCCAAGAAAATTGCCAAACTGCTTCATGTGAGTGCCATGGCAGTTGTAAGATTATGAAATGAAGTCCGTCCAGCCACTCAAAAGCCAAGAAGTGGACATTCAATCAAAATATTGGAGTCAACTAGTCGGCTCATCACAAGATCTATGCATACATGGTCAAAATTGTTGGTACCCCTCGTTTAATGACAGAAAAACTCACAATGGTGATAGAAATAACTTGAATCTGACAACAGTAATAATAAATCAAAAATCTATAAAAATGAACAAATCAAAGTCAAACATTGCTTTTCAACCATGCTTCCACAGAATTTAAAAAAAAATAAAAATTATGAAATAGGGCTGGACAGAAATGATGGTACCCCTGAAAATAATGTGAAAAAAGGGACATGGTAAATCAAGGTGTGTCCACTAAATGGCATCACAGGTGTCTACAATCTTGGAATCAGTGAGTGGACTTGTATAGAGAGCTTGTTACGGGGCTGGCGGAACGCACCAAATAATAAATATGAAATAATATATAAGGTGCGTTCGCAGCCCAGGGCCCACCGTGCAGAGGTGACCAACTGCTGCTAGACAATGAGGGAAAGGCATGTAGGAGTAAAGCCGGACATCGGTGCGTAACCACTGAGCCGGTGCTAACAGACACGTGCTACGTTACTTCATGTAACACGTGCCTGCTGGCATACAACTGCAACCTGTTAACGTTACAGGTCACGGGGTGTGAACGACTGCTGCAACGTGTGCAGTATCCGCCCAAACGGACACCACTAACCAGCCTAATAACAGGGATGGAAAGCGCTACTAAAGCGTATGGCATAACTATCTGACGCTGCGATAGCAGTGGCCAAGGAGGCCTATACTGGCCGACGTCCTAGGCATTAGCGGTGGATGTGGAGCAACACTGCGGCGCTATGCAGTGTAGAGCTAACGTACTGACTCTAATCCCTCACCCTAACACATACGTAATATCAAAAGAGGGGGGAATTATAATGTGTCAGTCACCAGGCTCATTCATCCATCAACACACATACACTAAATGCATTAGCCTCAGAATCTATCATAGTGCATGGCGGGACGGCCATGCAAACCTTTTATAGTCGTGCCCTTCCAGGACCTTCGTGATCCTCCAGATGGACCAATCAGAACTGGAGATGGACCTGAGCATGTGACTCCCGATCCCCAATGGGAGATCGTCTCATGAGCATGCTCAGTGGACCGAAGGCAGGACTTAGACTCTAGAGTCTTTTGCTGCTGGCCAGGCTGCATTGCCATAACTGGACCAGAGGTGGCAGCAGCAAACATACCCACAATGCTGGTGTGGGCAGAATGCTGGGATCGAGGAGTCTGCTGAGCAGGCTCCATTGCGGCCAGAGGGGAATGGGAGACCGCAGATGGCAAAGCTCGGGATTCCCGCTGTGCAGTGCCCAGAACCCGACGCCTAACATTACCTCCCCTCCTAGGGCCTCTTAGCCTCGCTTCGCTCAAATGCCACGTTAAGGAGCGGGGCGTGGATATTCTCCACTGGCTCCCAGGTCTGAGCCTCTGGACCATGACCCTTCCAGTCTACCAAATAAAAATTTTTGCCACGCACCACCCTACATCCCACGATAGCATTGACCTCAAACTCATCCGAAGACAGGTCAGATGTCCCGGCAGATAACTTGGAAAACCAGGACAAGTGGGCAGGCTTAAGGAGGGACACGTGAAAGGTGTCAGAAATGGCCAAGTGGAGAGGAAGAGCCAGACGATAAACCACAGGGTTGACCTGCTCCAGGACCTTGATGGGACCGATGTATCGCAGCGCAAACTTGGTGGACTCGGCCCACAGCCTGATATTTCGGGCAGAGAGCCACACCAAGTCACCAGGGGCAAAAGTTGGAGCGGGACGCCGATGCGTGTCGGCGGACGCCCTCATTCTCTCCTTAGAGGCCCGTATGGCATCCTGAGTGTAATCCCAGATGTCGCGAGCCTCCACTGCCCAGTCTGCCACCCTGGAATCAGTGGAAAATACTGGCATCGGGATGGGAACGTGCGGATGCTGGCCGTAATTAAGGAGGAATGGGGTCTGACCGGTGGAATCAGCCACTGCATTATTCAGAGCAAATTCTGCCCACGGTAGTAAGGATGCCCAGTCATCCTGCCTGGCTGAGACAAAATGTCACAGTTATGTGACCAGAGTTTGGTTAGCTCTCTCAACCAACCCGTTCGTCTCGGGGTGATAGGCGGAGGACAAATTTAGCTCAATGCTAAGCAGACTGCAGAGCTACCTCCAAAAACCGAGACGCAAATTGGGGACCCCGGTCACTAACTATCTTGTCTGGCATACCGTGCAGACGAAATACGTGCTTTATGAACAGAGTGGCGAGACCACGAGCAGAAGGCAGCCGCGCGAGTAGCACCAGATGCACCATTTTAGAAAAATGATCGGTGACCACCCAGATGACCATGCTGCCACTGGATTTGGGCAGGCCGACCACAAAATCCATGCCGACCATCTCCCAGGGTCTGTCTGCCACCGGCAAGGGGTACAGTAACCCAGAGGACCTGTTCCGAGCACAGGAGATGCATGCCTGAATGTACTCTCTCGTGTCCCGAGCCATGTGCGGCCACCAATAGGTCCTTGCCAGGAGTTCTGTGGTCTGTCTAGTACCAAAATGACCACCCACCCTGGAGGCGTGAGCCAACGTGAGAACCTCTGGCCGCAGGCGGGGAGGGACAAAGGTCTTGCCTGGCGGCACTGACTCAAGAGCGACCGGAGCCACAGTCATCAGACTCTCAGAGGGGACAATTAGCCGAGGCTCAGCCTCCTCCTCCGCTGACACCACCGAGCGAGAGAGAGCATCAGCCCGGACGTTCTTCTCACCAGACAGATAGTGCAGGGTGAGGCGGAAGCGGGAGAAGAAAAGTGACCACCTGGCTTGGCGAGAGTTTAACCGCTGGGCTGTTTGTATATACACCAGGTTTTTATGGTCGGTGTATACCTGGAAGGGAAACCGGGCTTCCTCCAGGAGATGTCTCCATTCGGAGAAGGCCAAATTCATTGCCAGCAACTCCCTGTCCCCGATGGAGTAGTTTCTCTCTGCCGGTGAGAAGGTCTTGGAGAAAAAGAAGCAGGGATGCTTCCGACTTTGGGCATCCTTCTGGAAAAGGACTGCCCCTGCACCGATGGTGAGGCATCTACCTCTAGGATAAAGGGTTTATCCACA
Organism: Dendrobates tinctorius; assembly: GCF_039654945.1. Classification (NCBI taxonomy): domain Eukaryota; kingdom Metazoa; phylum Chordata; class Amphibia; order Anura; family Dendrobatidae; genus Dendrobates; species Dendrobates tinctorius. The sequence continues at coordinate 38,750,609 of NW_027361779.1, read as the reverse complement.
TCGGGACGACGGAGGATAGGAGCGCCAGCAAAATGGGTCTTAAGAGACAAGAAGGCCGCTGAGACCTGTTCCGATCAAACCTTTGGATTGGCTCCCTTTTTGGTGAGGGAGACCAAAGAAGCCACCAGTGTGGAGAAGTGGGGAATGAACTGGCAGTAATAATTAACAAAGCCCAAAAAACGCTGCACCGCTTTAAGAGAGTGGGGCTCCTGCCAGTCTATTACCGCCTGCAGTTTGGCAGGATCCATAGCCAACCCCTGGACCGAGATGATATAGCCCAAGAACGGCAAGGACTCTTGCTCAAATTGACACTTCACCAACTTGGTGAAGAGAGAATTCCTCCGCAAACCGTTAAAGACCTTACAGATGTCTCTCCGGTGAGAGGCCAAATCTGGAGAGAAGATGAGGATGTCATCCAGATAGACCACCACCGAGGTAGAGAGCATATCATGAAAGACATCATTCATGAAGTCCTGGAAGACAGCGGGTGTGTTACAGAGGCCATAGGGCATGACCAGATACTCATAGTGACCATCCCTGGTTTTAAAGGCTGTCTTTCACTCGTCCCCTTCCCGTATGCGGATTAAGTTGTAAGCCCCCCGTAGATCTAGCTTAGTGAAGATCTGGGCTCCCCGCAACCTGTCAAATAACTCAGAGATCAGGGGAAGAGGGTACTTGTTTTTCACAGTTATAGCATTGAGACCTCTGTAATCAATGCAAGGACACAGCTCTCCACTCTTCTTCTGTACGAAGAAGAACCCTGCCCCTGCTGGTGACACCGACTTCCTAATAAACCCTCTTGCCAGGTTCTCCCGGATATATTGTGACATGGCCTCCGTCTCCGGGAGGGATAGAGGGTACATGCGGCCTCGAGGAGGCTCCGCGCCTGGCAAATGGTCTATCGGACAGTTGTAGGGGCAATGAGGCAGAAGTGTCTCAGCAGATTTTTTAGAAAAGACATCCGCGTACTGCTGGTAGTGTCTGGGAAGCGCGGAGAGATCCGCTGGCACTTCGGTAGAGGCTACTTGAATGCTGCCCCTCATGCACCTTCCCTCACAGTCCTTGCTCCAACCCAGTATTCTTCCCGAGGACCACTCAATATGAGGAGAGTGGCAACGGAGCCAGGGAACTCCTAGGAGAACCTGGTCGATGCCCTCAGGGATAATGAGCAAAGACAACGTCTCGTGGTGGGATGGCAAGATTGAGAGCCCCAAGGGTGCTGTCTGGTGTGTAATCTGGGATGGTAGGGTTGAACCGTTGACTACCCTGATGGTCACGGGGTGAGAAAGTGGCACCAAAGGAACTGCGTGCTGTTGGGCGAAGGCCGAAGACAAAGTTTCCCTCTCCCACGCAGACCTCTACCTCCCAGGTGGCAGCACCGCTCTCTAACGTCCCTCGGAAGGACAGCTTGGAGGAGAAAGTCCCTTTATCAAGTAGACCTCCTCCAACTACCACTGGACGCGATCGTTTTTCCGACCGCTGAGGGCACCTGTTAGCCAGGTGACCAGACTGTCGACACTGCTAACAGCGTGCGGAGATTCGCACCGGGTGTGACTTGGGACCGGTGCGAGACACCTCCATAGGCTCTGGAGGCATGACTCCCATAGCGGGGGGTTCAAGAGGTTTAGAGAAGGTGGGAGCCAACCTAACCCTCTGTCTGGAATGTGCACGCTCCAACCCGCTCTCCGTAAAACGGAGATCTATGCGGGTGGAAAGGGTAATCAGCTCCTCCAGACTAACGGGAACCTCCCTGGTAGTTAGAGCATCTTTAACATGCTCCGCCAAACCTCTCCAGAACCCAGGGACGAGTGTCTTATCAGGCCATTCCAGCTCGGAAACCAGTGTCCGGAAGCAGACGGCATAATGGCTGACCGAGAGTGATCCCTTTGTTAGTGCTAATAACTGGAGAGAGGTGTCGTGAGTGACCCGTGGCCCCAAAAAGACCTGCTTTAGGGACATCAGAAACTGAGCAGCGCTCAGAACCACGGGGTCACCACGCTCCCACAGTGGAGTGGCCCATTCTAACGCCTTGCCCGACAGGAGGGAGATGATAAACCCCACCTTAGCCTGCTCGGAAGGGAATTGCATGGCCAGTAACTCAAGCACTGACTCATGAATCCCCTACAGGTGGCGCTGTCGCCCGAGAACTTGTCGGGCAACGGGAGACGGGATAATGTCGGGGCAGGAATGGACGTAGAAGAGCGGGAGACCGCCTCTGCTGCCACCTGGACGGCACCTGCAGTGACGTCCGCAGCTGAGGCTGAGCGCTCGAGAGCGGACAACCTGCCCTCCAGCTGGACATATCGCTGCAGGCGCTGCTCATCCTTACGGGGCTGGTGGAACGCACCAAATAATAAGGATGAAATAATATATAAGGTGCGTTCGCAGCCCAGGGCCCACCATGCAGAGGTGACCTACTGCTGCTAGACAATGAGGGAAAAGCGTGTAGGAGGAAAACCGGACACTGTTCCGTAACCACTGAGCCGGTGCTAACAGACACATGCGCCATTACTTCACGTAACGCATGCCTGCTGGCGAACAACCCCAACATGTTAATATCACAGGTCACTGGGTGTGAACCACTGCTGCAACGTGTGCAGTATCCGCCCTGATGGACGCCACTAATCAGCCTAATAACAGGGCTGGAAAGCGCTACTAAAGCGTATGGCGTAACTAACAGACGCTGAGATAGCAGTGGCCAAGGAGGCCTATACTGGCCGACGCCCTAGGCGCTAGCGGTGGATGTGGAGCAACACTGTGGCGCTATGCAGTGTAGAGCTAACGTACTGACTCTAATCCCTCACCCTAACACATACATAATATCAAAGGAGGGGGGAATTATAATGCGTCAGTCACCAGGCTCATTCATCCATCATCACACATACACTAAATGCATTAGCCTCAGAGTCTATCATAGCACATGGAAGGGTGGCCATGCGAACCTTTTATAGCCGTGCCCTTCCGGGACCTTCCTGATCCTCCAGATGGACCAATCGGAACTGGAGAAGGACCTGAGCATGTGACTCCTGATCCCCAATGGGAGATCGTCTCATGAGCATGCTCAGTGGACCGAAGGCAGGACTTAGACTCTGGAGTCTTTTGCTGCTGGCCAGGCTGCATTGCCATAACTGGACCAAATGTGGCAGCAGCAACTGAACCCACAGTACTGGTGTGGGCAGAACGCCGGAATCATGGAGTCTGCTGAGCAGGCTCCACTGTGGCCGGAGGAGAATGGGAGACCGCAGATGGCAAGGCTCGGGATTCCTGCTGTTCAGTGCCCAGAACCCGACGCCTTACAGGGCTACAGATACTCACTGTGCTGTTTGGTGACATGGTGTGTATCACACTCAACATGGACCAGAGGAAGCGAAGGAAAAAGAGGAGATTGGAAAGAAAATTATAGACAAACATATTAAAGGTAAAAGTTACAAGACCATATCCAAGCAGCTTGATGTTCCTGTGACTACAGATGCACATATTATTCAGAAATTTAAGCTCCATGGAACTGTGGCCAACCTCCCTTGACTTGGCTGCAGGAGGAAAATTGATGATAAAGAGAAGGATAATACAAGTGGTAATAAAAGAGCCCAGAAAAACTTCTAAACAGATTAAAGGTGAACTTCAAGCTCAAAGAACGTCAGTATCAGATTGCACTATCCATCGTTGTATGAGCCAAAGTGGACTTCATGGGAGACGACCATTGTTGGACACCATTGTTGAAAAAAAAAATCATAAAAAAGCCAGATTGGAATTTAACAAGCTAAATGTTTGCAAGCTACAGAGCTTCTGGGAGAATGTCCTATGGACAGATGAGTGAGACAAAAATGGAACTTTTTAGCATGGCACATCAGCTCTATGTTCACAGACGAAAAAATGAAGCATATCAAGAAAAGAACACTGTCCCTACCGTGAAACATGGAGGAGGCTCTGTTATGTTCTGGGGCTGCTTTTCTGCATCTGTGCAGGGTACAATGAAATCTCAAGACTATCAAGGGATTCTAAAGAGGAATGTGCTGGCCAGTGTAAGAAAGCTTGGCTCTCAGTTGCCGTTCATGGGTCTTGCAATAGGATAATGACCCAAAACTCACAGCTAAAAACACCCAAGAATAGCTAAAAGGAGACTATTCTGAAGTGGCCTTCTATGAGCCCTGACCTAAATCCTATAGAGCATGTTTGGAAAGAGCTGAAACATGCTATCTGGAAAGGGCAGCCTTCAAACACAAGGCAACTGGAGCAGTTTGCTCTTGAGGATTGGGCCAAAATACCTATTGAGAGGTGCAGACGTCTCATTGACAGTTACAGGAATTGTTTGCAGTGATTGCCTCTAAAGGTTGGGCAAAAAAATATTAAGTTAAGGGTACCATCATTTCTGTCGAGGTCTATTTCATGAGTTTTATTTTTTTCAAAATTCTGTGGAAGCATGGATGAAAAGCAATGTCTGACTTTTCACTTGTTCATTTTCATAGATTTTTGATTTATTATTACTTTTGTCAGATTCCAGTTATTTCTGTCACCATTGTGGGTTTTTCTGTCATTAAACGAGGGGTACCAACAATTTTGAGCATGTTTGTAAGTGTTGGCGCGACAAACATGGCAGTGGAGGGGACTCATATGCTTTGTAATAGTGAGATCACAGACGCCCATGCAAGCACCGTGCTACACATATTACACAAGTCTGGAATGGTGGCCTGAAAAAAGGTGAAGAAGTTGACTACAATTTCATCGTAAGAAGCGTTGGCTCGAGTTTGTAAAAAAGTACCAAAAGTAGACAATAGAAGATTGGAAAAGGGTGATTTAGAGCGATGAGACAAAAGTCAATAAACTAGGCCCTGATAGGTGCAAATGGGTCTGGAAGAAACAAGGGAAAAAGGGGCTAATGGATTGAGAAATTGAGGAAACTGTCAAGTTAAGTGGAGGAAGCCTGATGATAAAGGGTTGTTTCACAGCCAAAGGCTACAAGATGAGTTACTTCATACACTCGAGTACTATGGGTATGAAAAGGAAGACATAGTGTTCCAGCGGGACAACGACCCAAAGTATATATTGAGATTGATGAAAAATAGGTCAATGACAATGAAGTAGAGGTGCTGGATTGGCCCCCACAGTCCCCAGACCTCAACCCAATCGAACATTTGTGGATAGAGTTGAAGAAAAAGCTGTATACATGTCAAAGTGAGTCAACAAGTATGCACCAACTTTGAGAATGTGTATAAGAGACCTGGGATTAGAATTCTGTTGAGACATGCATGAATCTGAAGGAGAGCATGCCCAGAATGATTTAGGCAGTGTTGAAAGCCAAAAGGTGGATTTACAAAATACTAACAAAATAATAAAATTTTACATTTAGATTTTTAGGAGCAAAACAGTAACAATACAGTGACATGAAAAGAATCTGCATAACAAATGATATGCAAAATAGTTGCAAGTCAAATTTATGTATGAGAAAGCCAAGATGATTGTCAATAAAATGATGGTAGTCTCACGTTTGAAGCAGTAGTGGATGGTGAGATATGGAGCCTGAAAGTCAAAAGTTCAAAATATTGTTACCCTTTTGCTCATCAGTAGTGTTGAGCATTCCGATACCGCAAGTATCGGGTATCGGCCGATACTTGCTGTATCGGAATTCCGATACCGACTTCCGATATTTTTTCAATATCGGAAGTCGGCATCGGAATCGGAAGTTCAAAGTTGATTGACAGCCTGACGTCATCATGATGCGCGGTGTGTGCGCATCATGATGCGCCGTCATTTCGGGCCTTCCGGGGGTCTCTGCCGGCCTGCCGGGGGGCTGTGTGGACTGCCCGGGGTCTGTACCGGCCTGCCGGGGGGCTGTGCCGGCCTGCCGGTGGTCTGTGCACCCTGTGGGGGTCTGTACCGGCCTGCCGGGGGGCTGTGCCGGCCTGCCGGTGGTCTGTGCACCCTGTGGGGGTCTGTACCGGCCTGCCGGGGGGCTGTGCCGGCCTGCCGGGGGGCTGTGCTGATGTCCGGGGGTCTGTGCAAGCATCGTCCGATGGGACTACAAGTGATTGACACATTAGCCAATGATGGGACAGTAGTAGTCCCATCATCCGGCTAATGTGTTAAATGTTAAAAAAAAAAAAAAAAATACTACATACATACTACATGCATGCTACATACATACTACATGCTACATACATACTACATACATACCACATACATACTACATACATACTACATACATACTACATACATACTACATACATACCACATATATACCACATACATACTACATACATACTACATACATAACACATATATACTACATGCATGCTACATACATACTACATGCTACATATATACTACATACATACTACATACATACATACTACATATATACTACATGCATGCTACATACATACTACATGCTACATACATACTACATATATACTACATGCATACTACATACATACTACATGCATGCTACATACATACTACATGCTACATACATACCACATACATACTACATACATACTACATACATACTACATGCATGCTACATACATACTACATGCTACATACATACTACATATATACTACATGCATGCTACATACATACTACATGCTACATACATACAGTACTACATATATACTACATGCATGCTACATACATACTACATGCTACATACATACTACATATATACTACATGCATGCTACATACATACTACATGCTACATACATACTACATATATACTACATGCATGCTACATACAGTGGGGAAAAAAAGTATTTAGTCAGTCAGCAATAGTGCAAGTTCCACCACTTAAAAAGATGAGAGGCGTCTGTAATTTACATCATAGGTAGACCTCAACTATGGGAGACAAACTGAGAAAAAAAAATCCAGAAAATCACATTGTCTGTTTTTTTTTTCATTTTATTTGCATATTATGGTGGAAAATAAGTATTTGGTCAGAAACAAGCAATCAAGATTTCTGGCTCTCACAGACCTGTAACTTCTTCTTTAAGAGTCTCCTCTTTCCTCCTCTCATTACCTGTAGTAATGGCACCTGTTTAAACTTGTTATCAGTATAAAAAGACACCTGTGCACACCCTCAAACAAGTCTGACTCCAAACTCCACTATGGTGAAGACCAAAGAGCTGTCAAAGGACACCAGAAACAAAATTGTAGCCCTGCACCAGGCTGGGAAGACTGAATCTGCAATAGCCAACCAGCTTGGAGTGAAGAAATCAACTGTGGGAGTAATAATTAGAAAATGGAAGACATACAAGACCACTGATAATCTCCCTCGATCTGGTGCTCCACGCAAAATCCCACCCCATGGGGTCAGAATGATCACAAGAACGGTGAGCAAAAATCCCAGAACCACGCGGGGGGACCTAGTGAATGAACTGCAGAGAGCTGGGACTAATGTAACAAGACCTACCATAAGTAACACACTACGCCACCATGGACTCAGATCCTGCAGTGCCAGACGTGTCCCACTGCTTAAGCCTGTACATGTCCGGGCCCGTCTGAAGTTTGCTAGAGAGCATTTGGATGATCCAGAGGAGTTTTGGGAGAATGTCCTATGGTCTGATGAAACCAAACTGGAACTGTTTGGTAGAAACACAACTTGTTGTGTTTGGAGGAAAAAGAATACTGAGTTGCATCCATCAAACACCATACCTACTGTAAAGCATGGTGGTGGAAACATCATGCTTTGGGACTGTTTCTCTGCAAAGGGGCCAGGACGACTGATCCGGGTACATGAAAGAATGAATGGGGCCATGTATCGTGAGATTTTGAGTGCAAACCTCCTTCCATCAGCAAGGGCATTGAAGATGAAACGTGGCTGGGTCTTTCAACATGACAATGATCCAAAGCACACCGCCAGGGCAACGAAGGAGTGGCTTCGTAAGAAGCATTTCAAGGTCCTGGAGTGACCTAGCCAGTCTCCAGATCTCAACCCTATAGAAAACCTTTGGAGGGAGTTGAAAGTCCGTGTTGCCAAGCGAAAAGCCAAAAATATCACTGCTCTAGAGGAGATCTGCATGGAGGAATGGGCCAACATACCAACAACAGTGTGTGGCAACCTTGTGAAGACTTACAGAAAACGTTTGACCTCTGTCATTGCCAACAAAGGATATATCACAAAGTATTGAGATGAAATTTTGTTTCTGACCAAATACTTATTTTCCACCATAATATGCAAATAAAATGAAAAAAAAAACAGACAATGTGATTTTCTGGATTTTTTTTCTCAGTTTGTCTCCCATAGTTGAGGTCTACCTATGATGTAAATTACAGACGCCTCTCATCTTTTTAAGTGGTGGAACTTGCACTATTGCTGACTGACTAAATACTTTTTTTCCCCACTGTACATACTACATGCTACATACATACTACATATATACTACATACATACTACATACATACTACATGCATGCTACATACATACTACATGCTACATACATACCACATACATACTACATACATACTACATGCTACATACATACTAAATATATACTACATGCATGCTACATACATACTGCATGCTACATGCATGCTACATACATACTACATACATACTACATGCTACATACATACCACATATATACTACATACATACTACATACAATACATTCATACAATACATACATAGACATACAGTACATATAACATAGAGTAACATACTTACCAATACTTGTCACATTGTTCCCCGAAGCCATTGTCTTTTACGGAATAAATATTGACATAACAAACCACAAAAATACTCACCCACGATCCGAAGCAGTCCACGAGTGTGTCCCACGACGATCTTGGGTAGAGAACTGCAGCATCAGCTGTTGCTGCCGTTCTCTACGGGCTGCAGGAATCCAATGACGGAAGGTAGGTATCCTTCCGCACTGTATTCCTCCGCCACTTAAAAAAAAAAAAGTTCCTAGTCTCACTTTATGCCATTGCTGTGTGGGAATTTCCACGACTTAATGATCTGGAGGCCTTCTTAGTAGAGATAAGGGAACCTTTCAAGGTTCAGTTCAGATCAACGAATGTCACGATGTTTGCCGAACATGTTCACCGAACATACCTGAACCCCATTGACATCAATGGGAGGCAAAACCAAACGCATAGACAACACCTTCAGGGGGCCAAAAAGCTGCCAAAACAGATAAAATTAGGAACAGACAACATGAAAAGTTGCATCAATTGACCCATCAACTGCGGTATAGATAAGTAATTAAAAAAAATTGACATGGGTTCCCTGTATTTTGATAACAAGCCAGGCAAAAACTGACAGCTGTGAGCCGCCACCCTCAGCTGTCAGCATTAGCAAGGCTGGTTAGCAATAATAGAGGGGTCCCCATGCTATATTTTTAAATTGTTTAAATAAGTAATAAAAAAAACGGTATGAGGTCCCTCCCATTTTTTACAAAAAGACAACCTAAAGCTGACTGGTGGGGCCTGGTATTCTAGGGCTGGGTATTGCCCCCAGCCTAAAAATTGCATCCCGCTGCCACCCAAGAAAAGGCGCATTTATTAAATGCTCCAATTCTGGTGATTTGCCCGGCTCTTCCCACTTGCACTGTGGTGGTGGCAAGTAGGGTTTATATTTGTGGGGTTGATGTCACCTTTGTATTGTCTGATGACATCAAGCCCATGGCTTAGTAATAGAGAGGCATCTATAAGACACCTCACCATTACTAATCCTATAGCTATATTTAGAGATGAGCGAATTTTCCTTTTTTCGGGTCGAGTCGGGTTTCATGAAACCCGACTTTCTTAAAAGTCGGGTCGAACGAAATCGGCCGACTATAGGGAAAAGTCGGGGTCCGAATGAAACACGAAACCCAATGCAAGTCAATGGGGAAGCAAAGTCAGCAGGTAGTGGAGGACAGTAAACACACCTACAGCGCCCATTTCAATGCCAACAACATCAATTCTTATTAGTTAAGCTTGGCAACCTTAATTTACTTTATAATAATAGTTACACATTGAAAACTGGGGGTTATTTGGCTCAAGTTGTGGGGGGGTAGGGCTGGCGGCAGGTTTTCGTGTGCCCTGGGCCAAAGAGTGTCAGTGCACCCTTTTAACACATACCACAATTCATAATGCTCCGATACGGCACAGAAATATAGGTATAGTACAATGAAAAATACTTCACTGCTTACATGACATGACTGATATCTATTTTAAATTCTACAATACCTCAAAAAACGGACAGTATATTACTCCATACAGTATTATGGCCACCATCTAGTGTGCCATACAAAATAATGAGCCCCATATATTTCTCCATACAGAATAATTGGTCCCATATAATGTTCCATACAGTATATGATGAGCTCCACATAATGCTACAGTATATGCTGGTCTCCATGGATGATGCTCCACTGTCTTATGGGCCCAAATAATGCTCCATAGAGTCCATATATAATGGGCCCCATTTCTAATGCTCCAGTGTATAATGGGCCCCGTAAATGCTGCTCCAGTGTCTGATGTCCCCCATTTGGAATGCTCCAGTATATGTTGGTCCCCATGGACAATGCTCCAGTGTGTTATGGGCCCAAATTATGCTCCATATAAAATGGGCCCCATTTCTAATGATCCAGTGTATAATGGGCCCAATAAATGCTGCTCCAGTGTCTGATGTCCCCCATTTGGAATGCTCCAGTATATGATGGGCCAAATGGATGATGCTCCAGTGTGTGATGGGCCCCATATATCATTCTCCAGTGTATATTGCTCTCTAAAAAAATGCTTCCAACGTTTAAAAAAAATAAATACCTCTCCTCGCTGGGCACTGCTCTACTCTGGACTCCTCAGCATTGCCATTTTAAAGCTCTCTGCACTTGTACTGTTTCGGTAGAGAGCATACAGACGTGATGTCATCGCGCTCTGTAACCTGAATGTCACTGTCAGGAAAGGCAGAAGACGTCATGGCGGTGGAGCAGGGAGAGGTAAGTATTGCAAGTGCTGTGGCCCTGAGCAAGCATGTGGGGCCCATTCGTGGGCGACGGCACTGGCACAGGGCCCCTCATCGTACAACGGTATGTCTGACGGCGAGTGGGCCCTCCCATCGGCAGAGACACTTTTGCGTACTATGAGGGACCCTGTGCCACTGCCGTTGCCCACGAGTAGGACCCTCCACCTGCTCAGGGAATCGGCACTTTCATCTGCACCTTCCTCTGTGTCACCGTGTAAGGTGGTATAGTATGCGGGAAGGGGCACCTGAGTTTCATCAGTGTCACATTCTGGCTCTGTAGAGTGCGAGGGGAATGTGGTGCTGTGGGTCAATGTACCAGCAGAATAATCTAGCAGTGGCTGTGCATCAGTGCACTCCATCTCTGATTCATGTTGGACTGGGGAATTCAGAATTTCACTTGATAACACAGTCATGGCCTGTGAAAAGAGCTCCATGGAGTAATCTGAAGTGTGGGCTGCAGCATCCTTCACTTTTAGTGGGGGTGAAGGAGACAAGGAAAGAGGTGGTTCCTGACCAGAAGCCTGCACTGACGACTCAGTGCTTGCATTTTTTTAAACTTCAGAAAAGGAGGCGATAGAGCTGGAGGCTTTTTTGGTAATGTAAGGCAAAACCAGCTCCTGATGCTCCGGCTTTAAAAGCAGTTTACCTACTCCCAGAAAAGGGAGCCTTAAAGTCCTTCTTGTGCCAGCTGATTATGCAGGCTCAACACCTCCAGCCTTATCTGCTATTGTGCTTTTGGCACTACCAGCAGATGCACCACCACCATCAGTACCAGCTGGCCCCCCCACACCCACGTCCGCAGCTTCTTCCACCATACTTAATCATTTTTGTGAAAATGGACTCAAAATACCAGCAGATATATGGTACTGTTTCAGAAGCGGACAGCTCTATACAGTCTAGGGATAATTGTAAATCTCCGTATATATTTCATGAGTCAGACACAGATGGTCACAGGCTGAGTATGGATTAGACAATAATATATAAATTTGGAAAAAGGGTACAGTATCACTAGATACAAGGTATATATAGTATAGTTTAAACATACTGAATCTCCGTATACATTTCAGGAGGCAAACACAGACACTCTCAGGCCCAGTATGGATCCGACAACAATATAGAAAGTTGAGAAAGGGTACTATGGCGCCCCTGAGGGTGCGGTCGCCACAGAGATACTGCACCTCATCCAAAGGTGTGGTTACCCACCCTCAGGTAAGGAGGGATCACCACTCAGGACTCCTAACCCTGCACTGAACACACACACTAGTTAGTCAGTGCTTTCTGGGTGTACCCGGCGGGAGGATGGTCTCATCCCAGACTGACTAGGAAAGGGTGTTGGGGGTTAGTGTGGAAGGTAGGTACAGTGGGAGGAGCTTAGGTAGTGGAGTGATTGTGGGCATCCAATCAGAGAGAGCACGCTGACAGTTGATGGGTGGAGCTAGTCTGAGGTAAATGGACCTTTCTAGAGAGTTGTCAGTCGGTAACAGGACAGAGTAAGAGCAGGATTGCTGTGAGAGGACTGAGGGTCAGAGAAGAGAGAAAAATCTTGTCCAAGCTCCTAGACTGGAAGGAAGTGGTCCTTGGGGCACGGGAAGTGCAATAATCCACCTGTGAAGCCTGTTTCTGGAGAAGGAAGGACCAGGCCTCGTTGGGGAAGGTGGCTCCTGAAGGTAGTGGAGAAATACAGGGCTCAGCTAGAAAGACGGAGGCTGAGGTAACTTTATGTGCCTCAGTTGCAGCCGCATTCAATAAAAGGCAGCAGTTGGAATAAAGGACCCGGAAGCCTGACCCACGTCGCCCGGTGTGATCCATGGCTGCCGACTTGGGACACTGCGAAGGTGCACAGCAGGAAGGAACGGAGAGATCAGTGCAGAGACACAACCTAGAAAGGATACACAAGGAGGAGTCTTGAACAGGTGTTCCTGATCTACCTTGGAGTTTGCCAGACCCCTCCCTCAGATGACACAGTACCAATCGGGTCAACTGGTGCACAAAACTTCTGAGGAAAAACTCAGAAAATGCACGCAAGTGTGTCCTTCGCGTCTTTTACAACTCGCCTGCTACACACGATGCACTCACCATCACCGTCAACGGCTCACAAACACCATCTCAACTGCCCTCGGATACAGCTCTGGCCGTGGAGAGCTTCATCATCTTGGCTGCTTTAACACCGGCCCAGAGGATCTGCAATGCAGCGTCGGCTGCCCTAGCCGAGTACCACAGGTGGCTTCACGATCCCCCTTTTCCAAATTAATTATCATACCATCTTCCCCCTCATCTGAACTGTCATCTTCTTTATTGGAAACCCAGGGCCACGGACCAGGTCCCAATCACCACCATGCCATACTTTCCACTTAAAAGAGCCTGAAAGGCCTGGTACTGAGTAACCCCCGGGCCCTACATGGCATTTCATTTTAACACCAGATAGCAGGGATATATTGTATAGTTTCAACATTATAAATCTGCATATACATTTGAGGAGGCAGACACAGACGCTGTCATAGGCAGTATGGATTCGACAACAATCTAAAAAAGTAGAAAAAGGGTACACTATCACCATATACAAGGTATATATAGTATAGTTTCAACATTCAAAATCTCCGTATTTATTTCAGGAGGCAGACACAGATGCTCTGAGGCCCAGTATGGATTATACAACAATATAAAAAGCAGTAAAAGGGGAATGGATCCCAAGCGTACTGCTGTATACAGTGTTGTGGTCATTTGGCGATCTACATATATATTTCAAGAGTAACACATAGCCTCTCACAGGCTCAGTATGGATCACACCATAATATAAAAAGAAGATCTGCAAGAAATAATCACACATGTGGGCCAATGTTCCAGGTGTCAATGATGCACTTTGAGTGGTGGGTGGAGGATGAATTTCGGGCACAAAAGGTACTGGATCAACAGATACAAGGTATATATAGTATACTTAAAATACACAAAAATCTCCGTATGTATTTCAGGAGGCAGACACATATGCTCACACACTCAGTATAGATTTGGCAATAATGTAACAAGTTGAAAAAGGGTACAGCATGACCAGATACAAGGTATATGTAGTATAGTGTAAACATTCAAAATCTCTGTAGACATTTCATGAGGCAGACACAGACGCTCTGAGTCCCAGTATGCATTAGCCAAGAGTATAAAAAGTATACAAAGGTTACTGTATCACCAGATACAAGGTACATATAGTATTGTTTAAACATTGTAAATCTCCCTATTTCTGGAGGCAGACACAGATGCTCTCATGGTCAGTATGGATTACACAATATAAAAAGCAGTAAAAGGGTAATGGATCAGAAGCGTACAGCTGTATACAGTGTACAGTGTAGGGGGCATTGTAAATCTCAGTATATATTTCCAGAGTCAGAAACAGACTCTCACTGGCTCAGTATGGATTACACCCGAATATAAAAATGAGAAAAAAGGGAAATGTATTCGAAACGTACACCAGTATACAGAGTTGGAGTACTTTGTAATCTTCGTTTATATTTCAGTGTTAGTCATCCAGTCCAGACTCTCCGCTAGAGGAAGGTAGATGGATAAAAGTACAGACGTAAAGTCGAGTGATTTTAGATGTTTTGGAATTAGTAATCACGGGAAAACCTCCCGGGAGAATTCGCAGAGGCGATGCTGACCCTCAATAACTTTAACTGTGGATACAGCTAAAATGCAAATTAGTGAAGAAAGGGTTGCTGTATCGCAGTAGCGTCGATCCCATCACCGTAACTCGTCTCCATCAAATTGTGATCACAGGGAGAGCTGTAGACATGGTCATCACTGCCTATCATGATCTGTCTGGTCACTTTGGAGTGCAAAACACACAAGCCACAGGCCATAGGGAATTCTATTGGATTGCCATGAGAGGAGACATTGAAAAATGGTGGCAGGAATGTCACATGTCTGTGACTATGAAAAATGTAAAAGGTGATCATAAAGCACCACTGCAAAGGGTTGTAACACTTGTAAAGGGAGTTGACGTCCTTTACAAATGTTAGCTATTGGTAATCTGAAGGTAGAGGCCAGCAGGACAGGACATAGCTACATCTTAACCATCATCAATCAGTACACCAAATTTGTATTGGCCGTCCCTGTGACGGATTTAACTGGCCAGACTACACAGTGGTGGAGCAGGGAGAGGTAAGTATTGCAAGTGCTGTGTCCCTGAGCAAGCAGGGGGGACCCACTCATGGGCGCCAGTACTGGCACAGGGCCCCTCATAGTACGCCAGTGTGTCTGACGGCGAGTGGGTCCCCCCACCGTCAGGGACACTTTATTGTACTATGAGAGGCCCTATGCCAGTGCCGTCGCCCAAGGGTGGGCCCACACACCTGTTCAGGGCAACAGCACTTGCCCGGTGTGGCAGGTGTTGATCCCGGGCCTGGGGGGGGGGCAGCCCATTTAGTGTGGTTTAAAAAATGGCAGATGTTGATGTGTAGGCTGGACTTTCAGCTGCTGCAAATAGAGGAATTGGAGAAGTCAGAGGAAGAGGAGGACAAAAGCGAGCCTTTTTTCTGGCAACCTATGTGTTATCAGGGGAGGGTGGGAGAAAATCTTTTGAAACCCATGCATGGTTCATTTTAATGAAGGTTAGATCATCAACATTTTGGGCCGACAGACGGGTCCTTTTTTCTGTCAGGATTGATCCAGCAGCACTGAAGACTCTTTCAGATTGCACACTAGCAGCAGGGCAAGCGAGCTCCTGTAAATCATATTGTGCCAATTCAGGCCATGTGTCCAGTTTTGAGGCCCAATAATCAAAGGGGAATGACCTGTGAGGGAGAACCTCGATATGTGAGAAGTAGTTTGTAACCATAGTTGACAACTACTGTCTCCTGTCACTTGCAATTGATTCTGTATTAGCTGTCGTGTGCGCGGGACTTGAGAAATCAGACCACAACATGGTCAGGAAACCCCTGTCTCCAACGCCAGTTCGGCTGTGTGCACCATGAACACCTCTTCCATTTTGCCCACTACGGCTCGTGGGAGAATCAGCTCCGCTGCGGTGTGCTGGGAATGCCTCAAACAACCTGTTTACCAGAGTTGCTTGTTTGTTAGCCAATATTAGCTCTAGGTTCTCCTGTGGCATGATGTTGTGTAATTTGCCTTTATAGCGTGGATCGAGGATGCTGGCCAACCAGTAGTCGTCATCCCTCATCATTTTGGAAATGCGCGGGTCCCTTTTTAGGGTCCCTTTTTTAAGGCATAGTCACACATGTGGGCCAATGTTCCGGGTGTCAATGCTGCACTGCTAGTGGTGGCTGGAGGAGCACTTTCTGGCAAATGCACATCCCTCCAGTCACGCACAAACCCTTTACCTGACCTTGGCACGCCCACATGTTCTCTTACCCCATGAGAAGCATCCTCCTCCCCAAAATAATCATCCCCCTCATCCTCCTCCTCATCTTCCTCTTCTTCCTCTACCTCGTCCACGCCAGTTCCCTGACCAGACAATGGCTGACTGTCATCAAGGCTTCCCTCCTCCTCCTGTTGCTCCTCAGCTGCAGACACCTGCTACTTAATGTGCGTCAAAGTTTGCATGAGCAGCTGCATAAGTGGCATGCTCATGCTTTTATTGGCGTCGTCTGCGCTTACCAGCCATGTGCATTCCTCAAAACACTGAAGGACTTTACAGAGGTCTTTCAGCTTTGACCACTGCACACCTGACAATTCCATGTCTGCCCTCAAACTGCCTGACCGTGTATCCTCCCACAAATTAATTACAGCCTGCCTCTGTTCGCACAGGCTCTCAACCATGTGCATGGTGGAGTTCCATCTTGTAGCAACATCTATGATTAGGCAGTGCTTGGGGAGGTTGAGTGATTGCTGCAGCTTCTGCATACGACTGGAGTGGACGTTTGAGCAACGGATGTGCGAGCACAGTCTTCGCACCTCATGGAGCAGGGCTGTTAACTCCAGATAATTATTTAGGAAGTACTGCACCACCAGGTTCAAGGTGTGAGCCAGGCAAGGTATGTGTGCGAGTTTTGAAAGGGCTATGGCTGCCACAAAATTCCACCCATTATCACTGACTACCTTGCCTGGCCCAAGATGTAGACTGCAGTGCCCAGCCATGACTCAGTTTGTCGATGCAAGTAGTCGGCCAGTACCTCCGCAGTGTGTCTACTGTCACCCAAAGACATCATTTTTAAAACAGCCTGCTGCCGCTTAGCACTAGCTGTTCAATAGTGGGACACCTCGTGTGCAACACTGACAGATGTGGATGGAGTGCTCGCGCGACTGCACTCTGTCGACGAGCTTTTGCTTCTGGAGGAGGAGGGTCGAACGCCTACAGCCAACTGTTTCCTATACCGTGGGATAGGGATCACTGTTACACCGCTGCTGTCCCCTGTGGAGCCTGCATCCACCACATTAACTCACTGCGCAGTGATGGACACATAACGGCCCTGGCCATGCCTACTGGTCCATGCATCTGTTGTGAGGTGCACCTTTCCACTCACTGACTGTTTTAGTGCATGGACAATGCGGTCTTTCACATGCCGGTGGAGGGCAGGGATGGCTTTTCGAGAAAAGAATTGCCAACTGGTCATAGCGTGGGACAGCGTAGGCCATGAGCTCTCGGAAAGCTTCGCTTTCTACCAAACAGAAGGGCATCATCTCTAATGAGATCAGTTTGGCAATGTAGGCGTTCAAAGCCAGTGTACGCGGATGAGAGGATGAGTACTTTCTTGTCCTACTCAGAGTGTCTGGTAGGGTGAGCTGGACTTGAGAGCTGCATATAGGGGAACTAGCATTGGACATGACGGACTGAGAAGGGGTTGGTGATGGTGAGGGTGTTGATGGCCTAGATTCAGTGTTTCCGTTCAAAAATATTGTGATTGCCTGACTGCTTTCGCCTAGCGCCGACACTTCAACATTTCTTGATGGTGGTGTGTTTAGCGGTGGCCTTAAAGTGGGGGAAGCGATGGAGCGTTGCCGGATAACTTCAGTCGGAGCAGGTGCACATGTGCTACCTGAGGTTTTGTAGTCCGTCCATGCTTGCAAGTGCATGTTGGTTAAATGTCTAAGCATGCAACTGGTATTCAAATTTCTTAGATTTTTCCCTCTGCTAAAGGTCCTTCGGCACTTCTTACAGATAACCTTTGCGTCATCATTAGGATTTTGTTAAAAAAAGTGCCACATTGCACTCTTCCTACTATGGTACAAATTTTCAGGGCTTGCACGCTGTGCTAATTTGACCGTCTGGCCAAGCTGTCCTGCAACTCTTTTAGTTTTCTTGCCACGTTTTTTGACAGCTACGGGCCTTCCAGATAACCGCTGCTGCGATGATGATGTCTGCTGCGGATCCTTCTCCTGTTCTGACCTATTGTCACCAGCACCCTCTTCCCCCAATGGATGCCAATCCGGGTCAACAACTGGGTCATCCATGACCTCGTCTTCAATGTCATCTGCACCTTCCTCTGTACCTTCCTCTGTACCTTCCTCTGTGTTACCGTGTAAGGTGGTATAGAATGCGGGAAGGGTTTCATCAGGGTCTGATTCGGGCTCAGTAGACTGCGAGGGCAATGTGGTGATGTGGGTAAATGTACCAGCAGATTCATCTAGCAGTGGCTGTGTATCAGTGCACTCCATGTCAGATTCATCTTGGACTGGGGAATTCAGGATTTGACTTGATAACCCAGGAATGGTATGTGAAAAGAGCTCCATGGAGTAATCTGAAGTGTGTGCTGCAGCATCCTTCACTTTTGGTGTAGGTGAAGGACACAAGGAAAGGTGTTGTTCCTGACCAGAGGCCTGCACTGATGACTCTGTGCTTGCAGTTTTTGTAACTTCAGAAGAGGAGAGCTGGAGACTGTTTCGACAATGTAAGCCAAAACCTGTTCCTGATGCTCTGGCTTTAAAAGCGGTTTACCTACTCCCAGAAAAGGGAACCTTAAAGTCCTTCTTGTGCCAGACGATGATGCAGGCTCAACACCTCCTGCCTTAGCTGCTATTGCTGCATTTGCCAGAACCAGCTGATGCACCACCACCACCACCATCAGTACCAGCTGCGCCCCCCCGCCCACATCAGCGGCCTCTTCCACCAGACTTCCTCATGTTTGGCAAAATGTACCAAAAATCCAAAAATACCAGTCAAGAAATGGTACTGTATGAGTAGCGTACAGCTGTGTAAGGTGTATGTAAGAAGTGAAATCTCCGTATATATTTTGTGAGTCACAGACGCTCACCCAGTATGTATTTCACCGTAATCCAACAAGCAGATATACGGTACTGTATCAGAGGTGTACAGCTGTATACGTTGTTGGTGAAACTGTCAATCTCCGTATATGCATTTACTAGCTGAAGAGCCCGGCGCTGCCCGGGCATAGTAACTAACTGTGGTTAGTTATAGAAAATTATAATTATCCTCCATCCCATAGTCCCGTGCCCATATACCCATCATACATATCCACGATCCCATAGGCCCGTGCCCATATACCCATCATATTCGCCATCCCATAGTCGAATGCCCATATACCCATCACACATCCTTCATCTCATAGTCCCGTGCCCATATACCCATCATACATATCCATGATCCCATAGGCCAGTGCCCATATACCCATCACACATCCTCCATCCCATAGTCCCATGCCCATAAACCCATCATACATATTCTCCATCCCATAGTCCCATGCCCATATACCCATCACACATCCTTCATCTCATAGTCCCATGCCCATATACCCATCATACATATCCTCCATCCCATAGTCCCGTGCCCATATACCCATCATACATATCTGCCATCTCATTGTCCCGTGCCCATATACCCATCATACATATCCTCCATCCTATAGTCCAGTGCCCATATACCCATCACACATCCTCCATCCCATAGTCCCGTGCCCATATACCATTCATACATATCCTCCATCCCATAGTCCTGTGCCCATATACCCGTCATACATATCCGCCATCCCATAGTCCCGTGCCCATATACCCGTCAAACATATCCTCCATCCCATAGTCCAGTGCCCATATACCCATCACATATCCTCCATCCCATAGTCCCGTGCCCATATACATATCCACCATCCCATAGTCCCGTGCCCATATACCTGTCACACATATCCTCTATCCCATAGTCCAGTGCCTATATACCCATCATACATATCCTCCATCCCATAGTCTCGTGCCCATATACATATCCTCCATCCCATAGTCCTGTGCCCATATACCTGTCATACATATCCTCCATCCCATAGTCCGGTGCCCATATACTCACCACACATCCTCCATTCTATAGTCAACCTGTTATGATTGAGTCACCATAGGAGGCAAAAACAGAAATGCTAGCTAAGTCCAGAAAACCAGAGAAGTTGGCAGCTATCGGATTGCAGACCCCTGAACCTATCAACACAACTAGCAGTAGCCGTGGGGGGTTCCTACGATGCCCTAGACCCCTCGATCACAGCCGGAGAATTAAATAGGCCTAAAGAAAGAAAGGGGAAATCTAAACTGCCCCAGAGCAGACCCCAAAGCAATAGGCAGCCCCCAACATATAATGACGGTGAAGCAAGATGAAAATACTAACACAGACAGAAAGATAGACTGAGCAAAGAGGGGCCCAAGCTAACTTGATAGAAAAGGACAGGAAGGCTGCTGTCTGCAATCCGTGAAAAACCCTATGAAAATAAGAGCCAACAAACTGACAGTGAAAAAGGCCTTGAAGACGCTAGGCTTCAAAAAGCTATGTCAGCACTCAGGAATATACTGAAGACAGAGCTACAGGCAAAAGGAGATTCAGCTCACCCCAGCAGGGGATGGCAGAATACTGAAAAGCAAGGAAAACAAAAAAACAAAACAAAAAGGCTAACAGCCAAAACAGAAAACTTAGCTTTAGGGAGCAGGAATCAGACTGGTGTCCTAGGAGTCCACAAAGAAATCACCCGCAGGGCAGAAGGGCGTCGGCAGCCTTATATCCAGTCTGTGACTCCACTCAGCCAGTCATCCTCATTAGACTCAGGTGCCTGATAATCAGGCTTACTACCTTCCTTCACCAGAATAGCGAGTTCACCAGACCCCAGTGACGAAGGGGAAAATGAACTCACAACAGTACCTCCCCCTTGAGGAGGGGTCACCAAACCCTCAACCACGCCACCAGGGCGATTAGGGTGAGCCCGATGAAATGCACGCACCAATCTTTTGGCATGAATATCAGAGGCAGAGACCCAGGAATTATCCTCCTGACCATAACCCTTCCACTTAACCAAATACTGGAGTCTCCGTCTAGTCAGACGGGAATCCAGTATTCTCTCTACCTCATATTCCATGTGACCTTCAACCAATACAGGGTCTGGAGGTGCCACCGCAGGAACAACTGGTTCAACAAACCTCTTCAACAAGGACTTATGGAACACATTATGGATTTTAAATGTGACAGGAAGAGCCAAACGAAAAGAGACCGGATTAATAATCTCCAAAATCTTGTAAGGTCCAATAAATCTAGGCTTAAACTTAGGAGAAGCCACCTTCATAGCAATATTTTTTGATGATAACCACACCATATCACCAATCTTAAACTGGGGAGCAATGGTCCTATGTCGATTGGAAAACCGCTGGGCCTTTTCCTGGGAGAGAGATAACTTATCCACCACTTGGTCCCAGATCTGGTGCATTCTCTCCACCACAGTGTCAACACCTGGGCAGGCAGAAGGCTCCACCTGCCCTGAAGAAAATCGAGGATGAAACCCAAAGTTACAAAAAAAAGGTGACATCAAAGTGGCAGAACTAGCTCTATTATTTAAAGTAAATTCGGCCAAGGGCAAAAATGAAACCCAATCATCCTGATCAGCGGAAACAAAACATCTCAACTACGACTCCAAGGTCTGGTTTGTTCTCTCTGTCTGCCCATTGGTCTGAGGGTGAAAAGCAGAGGAGAAGGACAACTGAATTCCCAGCCTGGAACAGAAAGTCCTCCAAAATCTAGACACAAACTGAACTCCTCTGTCAGATACAATGTTCTCAGGAATCCTGTGTAAGCGAACCACCTGTTGCAAAAACAGGGGCACCAACTCAGAGGAAGATGGCAACTTAGGGAGTGGTACAAGATGAACCATCTTAGAGAACCTATCACAAATCACCCAAATAACAGTCATTCTTTGAGAGACCGGCATATCAGAGATGAAATCCATTGAAATATGGGTCCATGGCCTCCTGGGGACCAGCAAAGGTATCAACAACCCACTAGAGCGAGAACAAGATTTAGACCGGGAGCAAGTCCCACAGGACTGCACAAAATTCCTGACATCATGAGACAAGGTGGGCCACCAAAAAGAGCGACTCACCAGATCTCTAGTACCAAAAATACCTGGATGACCAGCCAATGCAGAGCAATGAACTTCAGACATCACTCTCTTCTTCCACTGGTCAGGAACATACAACTTTCCACTGGGACAACGCTCAGGTTTGTCCTCCTGGAACTCTTGCAGAGCAAGTCTCAAATCGGGCGAGATGGCAGAAAGAACTACCCCTTCGCCTAAGATGGTAGCAGGCTTGGTCACCACAGGAGATTCAGCAAAGAAACTCCTAGAGAGGGCGTCTGCCTTGACATTCTTAGTTCCAGGAAGAAAAGAGACCACAAAATCAAAACGTGTAAAAAACAAGGCCCACCTAGCCTGTCTAGGGTTCAAGCGTTTAGCCGACTCTAGGTATATCAAATTCTTGTGGTCAGTGAGGACCACAACTTGATGTTTAGCTCCCTCCAACCAATGTCTCCACTCCTCAAATGCCCATTTCATGGCCAACAGTTCCCGATTCCCCACATCATAGTTACGTTCAGATGAAGAGAACTTTCGGGAAAAGAAAGCACAGGGATTCATTTTAGATGTTACAGGATCCTTTTGGGACAAAACAGCTCCTGCACCAATCGCAGAAACATCCACCTCTACCTGGAACGGGAGTGAGACATCAGGTTGCCGCAAAACCGGGGCGGAGGTAAATCTTCGCTTCAGCTCCTGAAAGGAAGCAACAGCCTCAGGAGACCAATTCAACACATCAGCACCCATTTAGTCAGATCAGTCAATGGCTTGGCAATACTAGAAAATTTTGCTATAAATTTCCGATAAAAATTAGCAAAACCCAAAAACTTCTGGAGGGCCTTCAAAGAAGTGGGCTGAACCCAATCATAAATGGCCTGTACCTTGGCCGGGTCCATTTCAATAGTTGACGGAGACAAAATAAATCCCAAAAATGAAATCCTCTGTACTCCATAAAGGCATTTCGATCCTTTGACATACAGGGAATTCTCCCTCAAGATCCGGAACACAGTCCGAATATGTTCCACATGAGAATCCCAATCCTTGGAGAAGATCAAAATATCATCCAGGTAAATAATCAAAAATTTATTGACAAAGTCTCGGAAAATATCGTTCATGAAGCACTGGAAGACAGAAGGGGCATTAGTGAGCCCAAAAGGCATCACCAGGTACTCAAAATGTCCCTCCGGAGTATTAAACGCCGTCTTCCATTCATCCCCCTGCTTAATGCGGATAAGATTATACGCCCCCTGAGGTCAAGCTTGTAAACCAGCAGGCACCTCTAACTCTAGAGAATAGATCCGAAATCAGGGGTAACGGATACTGATATTTAATAGTAATTTTATTGAGGGCACGATAATCAATACAAGGCCTTAAAGAACCATCCTTTTTTGCCACAAAAAAAAAAACGGCACCTAAGGGTGAAGAGGATGGTCTAATATGACCCTTCTCCAACGCCTCCTTAATATAGGACCGCATAGTCTCGTGCTCGGGTACAGATAAATTGAAGAGCCGACCCTTGGGAAATTTACACCCCGGGCTTAGTTCAATTGCACAGTCATAACTCCAATGAGGAGGCAAGGACGCAGACTCATTCTCACTAAATACATCATAAAAGTCCGCCAAATAGTCAGGAACATCATGCGACTGAGGAGAGGTGGAAAAAACCGGAGCCTCACTAAAGGCACACCGACAACCCCAACTCACCGCAGACACAGATTTCCAATCCAAAACTGGATTATGAATTTGCAACCAGGGAAACCCCAGAACAACGGCATCATGCAGATCATGCAACACCAAAAATCTGCAATTTTCTTGATGGTCTGGGGCGACCCGCATGACCACCTGGGTCCAAAACTGAGGTTTATTTTTAGCCAAAGGAGTAGCATCAATCCCCCTCAAAGGGATAGGCGTCTGCAGAGGTGTCATCGGAAATCCACAACGTTTAGTAAAATCCAAGTCCATTTGGTTTAGCGCTGCTCCCAAATCCACAAAAGCCTTGGTGGAAAATGTGGACAGGGAGCAGATCAGAGTAATTGCCAGAAGAAACTTAGGTTGAACACCACCAACAGAAAACGTGTGTGCAAAGCGTTTCTCTCGTTTAGGACAAACAGAAATAATATGCGAGGCATCTCCACAGAAAAAACACAGCTTATTACGCCTTCTGAACTCCTGACGTTGCGCCTTAGACAAAACTCTATCACATTGCATAGGTTCAGACGTCTGTTCAACCGGTGGCAACACCTCTCGTGCAATCCTGCGTTCACGTAAATGCCGATCAACCTGAATGGCTAATGACATAGAATCGTCCAGACCAGAGGGAACAGGAAATCCCACCATAGTATCTTTTACGGCTTCTGACAAACCCTTCCGAAAGAGAGCAGCCAAGGCATTATCATTCCAGGTAGTAAGGACTGCCCACTTTCGGAACTTTTGACAGTACAACTCTGCAGAATCTCGACCCTGGTTCAATGCCAACAGGGTCTTTTCAGCCTGATCAATAGCGTTAGGTTCGTCATACAACAACCCCAAAGCTTGAAAGAATGCGTTCACTTTAGTCAGAATAGGATCATCTGGTTTCAAAGAAAACGCCCAATCCTGGGGATCGCCACGCAGCAAAGAGATGACAATTTTAACCTGCTGCTCGGAGCTCCCTGACGAGTTAGGTTTCAAGGCAAAAAATAATTTACAATTATTTTTGAAACTCAAAAATTTAGATCGATCCCCAAAAAATACATCAGGTGTAGGGATCTTTGGTTCAACAGCATGCGAACGAGCAAGGTAGGCGGAAATTCCCCGCACTTCCGCAGCGAGCTGCTCCACATGATCAGACAATTGCTTTATCTCCATTGAGAGAAGAAAAAAAATTCCCCCTACGGCCTCAGAGATATAGAGGAAAGAATATACACACTTTTTTTTTTTTTAAAAAAACACAATTCTTTCCTGCTATTGAGTACCCTAGGATCTGCGGTATGGCGGGTGATTCTGAAGCAATAGGCAGCCCCCAACAGATAATGACGGTGAAGCAAGATGAAAATACTAACACAGACAGAAAGATAGACTGAGCAAAGAGGGACCCAAGCTAACTTGATAGAAAAGGACAGGAAGGCTGCTGTCTGCAATCTGTGAAAAACCCTATGAAAATAAGAGCCAACAATCTGACAGTGAAAAAGGCCCTGAAGACGCTAGGCTTCAAAAAGCTTTGTCAGCACTCAGGAATATACTGAAGACAGAGTTACAGGCAAAAGGAGATTCAGCTCACCCCAGCAGGGGATGGCAGAATACTGAAAAGCAAGGAAAACAAAAAAACAAAACAAAAAGGCTAACAGCCAAAACAGAAAACTTAGCTTTAGGGAGCAGGAATCAGACTGGTGTCCTAGGAGTCCACAGAGAAATCACCTGCAGGGCAGAAGGGCGTCGGCAGCCTTATAACCAGTCTGTGACTCCACTCAGCCAGTCATCCTCATTAGACTCAGGTGCCTGATAATCAGGCTTACTACCTTCCTTCACCAGAATAGGGAGTTCACCAGACCCCAGTGACGAAGGGGAAAATGAACTCACAACATCAACCATTATGACATCATAATGAGCGGCGGCAGGGCTTGCAACCTTTGATGACATCAGCGTCGTCATGGCAACCATTGTGACATTATAATGAGGGGCGGGGCTTGATACGCACACACTGCTTCCCCAGTATGCAAATAGGGGAATTATGACATCATAATGAGGGGCGGGGCTTGACGCGCACACACTTTTTCCCTAGTATGTGGATAGGGGCAAAATTGTTTGGTGAATTGGAATGTGTGGGGTTAAAATTTCACCTCACAACATAGCTTAGGACGCTCTCGGGGTCCAGACGTGTGACTGTGCCAAATTTTGTAGCTGTAGCTGCGACGGTGCGGATGCCTATCCCAGACATACAAACATACACACACACACACACACATACATACACACATACATACACACTTTGAGCTTTATATATTAGATGGAATGTCACACACACGCTGACTCTGTGTAGATGTGACCATAATAAGAACACCAGATATCAGATACTGTTTGATAATCGGACTACTCAATACGGTGTATAAAGAAATGGAAATCTCCGTATATGTATTTATGGAGTGTCACACACACACATGCTGACTCTGTGTAGATGTGACCATAATAAGAACACCAGATATCCGATACTGTTTGAGAATCGGACTGCTCAATGCGGTGTATAAAGAAATGGAAATGTCCGTATATGTATTTATGGAGTGTCACACACACGCTGTCTCTGTGTAGATGTGACCGTAATAAGAACAGCAGATATCCGATACTGTTTGAAAATCGGACACCTCTATATGGTGTATGTATGGAAAAATGTTAATCTCTGTGTATTTTTTTACGGAGTCACACAAATATAGCATGTATTTGTGTGTGTGAGGAGTGTACACCTCTATACGGTGTGTGAAAAAATTTACGCTCAGTATCTACTGTGCAGAAAAAAGGAATAAAAGGATTTTTGTTTTTAAAAAGCAGTCTGCACAGCAGTGTGCAAACAGCAATGCAGCTATCAGGGAGCCTTATAAGGCAGCCTAATCACCAACAGAGCTGCTGCACACAAATATATCCTCTCCTGTCACTGCACACTATACTGATGTGTTGTACAGTGACATTCGCTATCAGCACAAGCTATTTTTTTTTTTTTTGCCTGCCTAAACACTCTCCCTATTGAGAACAAGCAGCAGCAACCTCTTCCTATGCTAAGATCGGCAGAAGTAAGATGGCGGTCGGCAATCACAGCTTTTTATAGGCACTGTGACGCCACACAAAGCCAGCCAATCACTTGAATGCCCTTCTCTAACATGGTGGGGGCCACTGCCTATGTCATCGCATTGCCCACAGTGTGCGTCATTGATGATTGGATAAGAAAAGGCGTTGGAAGCATTGTGGGTAACGCGACTTTGGCGCTCAAGTCGGCGACCTCATGGCCGACCTATGGTCGAGTTTCGATCGGCGAAACCCAACTTTAGCCAAAGTCGGAGGATTCTGAATTTAGCCAACCCGTTTCGCTCAACTCTAGTTATATTGTAAATAAACACACAGCAAGAATAAAGTCCTTTAATTGAAAGAATGACGCAGACTCCTTTAATTAATCTAAATTAAACCATACTCATTTAATTTCGCATTCCACAGAAGTCATGATCTCCTGTGATAAAACAAAAATAAAAACAACTATATCACTCACCTGTCTGATATTCTGTCCCACGTAGTAATCCATGTCTGGGGATAAACAGTTTTCAACCTGGACAGTGCCTTAATTGTGCAACAGCTTCAGCTACATTGATGGCTCTATGTCAGGGTAAGTGCTCTGTCATGGAGTATGCCACAGAACTCAGACAGTTGGTAATTGATACTGAATGGAATAATGCTGTAAAATTATCTTTTTTTAAGAACAGACACCTCCAGCGCACTCAAAGATGAACTAGTACCAGGGCCGGCTTTAGGGGCAGGCAGATCAGGCAGCTGCCACTCCCCCAGGGGCTCCCAGCTAGTGGCACATCATGCCGTCGCTATGGGGCCCCTGTGAGGCAGGGGGGCCCGCCTGTCCCCAGCGCTGACTCCCCCCGCCATTGCATTGAACTGTAGAGTTCACAGCAATGATGGAGGAGAGAGCATCAGCTGACACTCCCTCTCCCATAATTCTCCGTTCTGCCTCTGACACTGCGGGTGCGCGATGACGTCATTGCGCACTCACTGTGTACCAGGCAGAGCAGGAGACAGGAGACAGCCGGGAGCAGCACAGGCACGAGGAGAAGGTGACGAGTGTGTTTTTTTTACTGCAACAGTGAGTACTGTACCATGGTGCTGTATACCGCTGTGCTGTGCTGGGGGGAGCTGTATACCATGGTGCTGTGCTGTGCTGGGGGGATGTATACTGTGGTGCTGGGGGGAGCTGTATACCATGGTGCTGTGCTGGGGGGGCTGTATACCATGGTGCTGTGCTGGGGGGCTGTATACCATGGTGCTGTGCTGGGGGAAGGGGGGCTGTATACCGTGGTGCTGTGTGCTTGCTGTGCATTGCTGTGCTGTGCTGGGGGGAGGGGGGCTGTATACCATGGTGCTGTATACCATGGTGCTGTGTTGGGCTGGGGGGCTGTATACCGCTGTGCTGTGCTGGGGGAGGGGGGCTGTATATCATGGTGCTGTGCTGGGGGGCTGTATACCATGGTGCTGTGCTGGGGAGGGGGGGCTGTATACCATGGTGCTGTGCTGGTGGAAGGGGGGACTGTATACCATGGTGCTGTGCTGGGGGGATGGCGGCTGTATACCATGGTGCTGTGGGGGAGGGAGGGCTGTATACCATGGTGCTGTACTGGGGGAGGGGGCTGTATACCACGGTGCTGTGCTGGGGGGAGGGGGGCTGTATACCATGGTGCTTTGATGCAGGGGGGACTGTATACCATGGTGCTGTGCTGGGGGAGGGGGGCTCTATACCATGGTCCTGTGCTGTATACTATGGTGCTGTGCTGGGGGTCTGTGCTGTATACCATGGTGCTGTTCTGGTGGCGCTGTGCTGTATACCATGGTGCTGGGGGGGCTGTGCTGTATACTATGGTGCTGTGCTGGGGGGTTGTGCTGTATACTATGTGGGGCTTTGGTGTATACCATGGTGCTGTGGGGGGGTGGCTGTGCTGTATACCATGTGGGGCTGTGCTGGGGGAGAGGGGGACTGTGCTGTATACCATGGTGCTGTACTACTGGGGGAGGGGGGCTGTGCTGTGTTGTATACCGTGTGGGGCTGTGCTGTATACCATGTGGGGTTGTGCTGTATACCATGGTGGAGTGCTGGGGGAGGGGGGCTGTGCTGTATATCATGTG
The DNA here is from genome assembly GCF_039654945.1 of Dendrobates tinctorius. Classification (NCBI taxonomy): domain Eukaryota; kingdom Metazoa; phylum Chordata; class Amphibia; order Anura; family Dendrobatidae; genus Dendrobates; species Dendrobates tinctorius. The sequence continues at coordinate 38,721,528 of NW_027361779.1, read as the reverse complement.
GGGCTGTCCTGTAAACCATGTGGTGCTGTGCTATCTACCATGTGGTTCTGTGCTATCTACCATGTGGTGCTGTGCTATCTACTATGTGGTGCTGTGCTATATACCATGTGGGCTGTGTTATATACTATGCAGCTGTGCTATATACTATGTGGCTGTGTTATATACCATGGGGGTACATTATATTCTATGGGGGAGGCTGTGTTATATAATATGGGGGGCTGCATTATATTCTATGGAGTGGTGGGCTGTATTATATTCTATTCAGGGTTACATTATATTCAATGGGGGGCTGTATTATATTCTATGGGGGGTTATTGCATCATACTCTATGAGTCGGCTACATTATAGGATATGAGGAGGCTATATTGTATTCTATGGGGGACTAGATTATATTGTATGGGGGGCTTCATTATACTTTGAGGAGGCTATATTATATTCTATTAGGGCTGTATTATACTTTGAGGAGGGCTACATTGTATTCTATGGAGGGACTACATAATACTATATAAGGGGCTGCATTATATTCTATGGGGGGCTGCATTATACTCTATGAGGGGGCTGCCATATTTTCTATGGAGGGGCCGCATTATATTCTATGGGGGGTTGCATTATATTCTGTGGGGTGGCTGCATTATGCTCTAAGGGGTGGCTGCATTATACTATATGAGGGGGGCTGCATTATATTCTATGGGGGTTACATTATATTGTATAGCGGGGCTGCATTATACTCTGTGGGGTAGTTGCATTATGCTCTATGGAGTGGCTGTATTATACTATATGTGGGCTGCATTATATTGTATCGAGGACTATGGGAATACATTATACTATGTGAAGAACTATGGGGTACATTACACATTGTGCTTTATGGGTAGTGAATTGTACTACATGGATGACTGGCGGTGTATTATACTATATGGAGCACTATGAGGAGTGTATTATACTATGTGGAGGACTGAGCAGTGTATTTTAATATATGGGGGACTATGAGGAGTGTATTATATTATACGGAAGACTGAGTGTATTTTAATATATGGAGGACTATGGGGCACACTATATTATTTGAAGGACTATGGGGTGTAAACTGTTTATGTGCTGCTGATGACAGGATACTGTATGGGGACAAATTGATCTATTAGTGATAGTCCTGTCCCCATCATTCTTTCTCAGACGGTGGAAAGAGGCCGGGAAACAAGTGTTGAACGACATAAATATTGTCATTCACACTCATTTAGCATCCTGAACTCAGCGCATGTAACTACAATCGAAATGCTTATGTGTAATGTGCAATATGTGAGCATTTGGGCCCCATTTTAAACTTTGCCTTGGGACCCACTTTGCCTAAAACCGGCCCTGACTAGTACGAGTTGATTCTTAAAGAAATTTTGAAGACTTCATGCACCATTCTATTCGAATAGACACCCGATTATCAGAAAGAAGATTGGAAAAGTGGAATTCAAACTGGTCTCGTAAGAATAACAGTTATCTACCTGCTTCAGTCACCTGTCCCAGAAACTTTGAGATGAAGAGTCCTCACATATCTGAAGGTGAACCCATGCATGTTGACAGCCTATTGAAATGTGAAAGTGATGGGGCGTGGCCTGAAGCGTCATATTGCATCTATCCCTTCTAAAGAAGACATGAAGCAATATATACAGAGGCTGGAGACCACATGCAAAATTGAAATATATTCCCTTATTTCTAGCGATATAGATTGCTCTCAGTGGGAGAAACGAAATAGGAATCTTATGGGTGTGATACCTTTTAATGGCTAACAAAATATAGTGAATGATGTTACCATGGAAACCATGGGACGTCTCAATGCAGTCCCAAGGGGGGAAAGAAGTATCATATCCTCAAAGCTGAGCTCAGGGCACTGCGGGTTGCAGGACCCTTTTACCAAGGATCGTATCTGATGAAGCCTGAGTGTGAACATTGTAGAACTTGGTAAATGTATGAATGAAAGGCCATGTAGCAGCTTTGTAGAGCTGCGAGGCCTACGCCTGATGGCGAACTTTACAAGAAGCCCTCACCGAACACGTGGAGTGTGCCGTGATCCCCCGTTGGCGTGCTAACACGGTACCAAACCACTTTTTTTTTCTTATTTCTAGCATATCACAGCTTACTGACAAGGTGCAAAGATTACAGGACAATGTCATACAAGTTGTGGGGCATTGTAATGCTCAAAAACAAACACTGGATCTTCACAGCCAGCAAGTAAACACTCTGTTTAATTTGATTGATGACCAAGAAAATCGCAATTGACGCAATAATATCTGGGTATGACTGAAATCATCAATACACAAGCGATTATGCCCACACTGCGGACATTATTCAGTAATATCCTTGGTGATCCCATTGATAAAGAGATGGAGATCGATAGGGCGCACCGTACACTAGGCCTTCGTGGCCCAGATCCTGAGTGTCCAAGGCTGGACAGACATCTGTCCTAGATGGTTTAGTGAATCCTGCATTGAGCAGTGGGTTGGACACAATGATCCTTCCATCTCTAACATTCAAAGATTCTATGATTATCTGTTTCACACATTTTTTCAATATAAAAGAGGCCATTATTAGGATTATTAGGGAGTTGGGCCCTTTTGATTACAATGAAAAATGCATACAATTGCTCACATACCTATTGCAAATGACACTTGCTACAAGAAGGGTATTAAAACCACTACATGATGCTCTCTGGAAAAATGAAAACAAAAAGCAAAAAAAAAAAAAAAAAAAAAAAAAAACAGCATTTTTTTTTTTTTTTTCTCTGGAAAAATGGCCTGATGTGCTCCTGGAGGTACCCATTCCAGTTGCAAGTCCGGAAAAGTAGAACATTGTATACTTTCAAAAAACCAAAGTGACATGAGACCATTCTGTGATACCCTTAAAATTCCCAGAATCCATATATCTGACTGGCCACCTGCTATACCATTGCCACAAAGAGTTCAGAAGGAGTTCAAAGGATCAGGATGAGGTTGATACATCTAGCGGGAAACGAACCTTCCAATCATATGAGCTCCTGAAATGAATATTTTCTTCCCTGATGAGAGAGACAGTTTGCAGATGCTTACTTTTTTCGTTAAGCATTTCATTAGATATAGCTAAATAGAGTTTTTAGTACTACTCTTCCACAATATAGAATATCTCAGTTGATAAAATATCTTAGAATGGCATTTAAGTTGAATTCACGTTATATTACTGCAATACTATGCTGTATTACTTTAATCGCTATATATTCCATGGTTTCCCCTAATAGGAACCCTAAGGCTGAGTTCACACGTGGCGTTTTTTTCGCGTTTCCACGGCAGTTTTAACCGCGCGATTTTGCCGCGAAAACGTGAAAAATAAGCATCCCATGCATTCCTATGGGATTCCGCAATGCTGTGCTAATGCTGCGGTTTTTACCGCAGCGGAATCGCATCGCAGTAAAAACCACAGCATGCTCATTAATTTTGCGGAATCGCGGCGATCCCGCACCCATAGGAATTCATTGTTCCGCTTACTTCCCGCATGTGGCTGTGCACACCATGCGGAAAGTAAGCAGAACATTTGCGGATGGTACCCACGGTCCGGAGGAGAGGAGACTGTCCTCCAGGCTTTGGGTACCATATCCCTGTAAAAAATAGAATTTAAAATAAAAAATATTGTTATTCTTACCTTCCGGCGTCCCGCGCAGCCTTCCCGCCTCTCTCCACGCTCTCGTTCCCAGTAATGCTTTGCGAAAAGGCCCGCGATTACGTCCGTTCTCGCGGGATCGCGAAGTCCCGCGGTCATTCGCGCGACGTCATCGCGAATTACTGCGAGACATCGCAATCCCGCGAGAACTGACGTCATCGCGGGCATTTTCGCAAAGGATTACTGGGAACGGCTGCGCGGGACGTCGGAAAGTAAGAATAACACCATTTTTTATTTTTTTTTGCATTTTATCTTTTACTACTGATGCTGCATAGGTGGCCTCAGTAGTAAAAAGTTTGTCACACTTTTCATACACTCTGTTTGACGAGTGTGACCAACCTGTCAATCAGTTCTCCAAGCGATGCTACAGATCGCTTGGAAAACGCTAGCATTTTGCAAGCTAAATACGCTTGCAAAATGCTAGTTTTTCCGCGGGAAAATCGCGGAAATTTAAAATGCGATTTTCCTGCGGAATGGAAATGGTAATTTCCGTGAGAGTTCCGGCACGTGTGAACTTAGCCTTGGTCTGAAAGTTTGACTTACGCTTGTAGGGACTTGCATTGGCATCTGCTTGTTTCGCAGCTTCCTAGATTTATTTATAATCTATAACTCTTAGGCTATGTGTGCACATGCGGAATTGCCGTGGAAATTTCTGTGGCAATTCCGCAACTCTCTGCTGTGGGAAATACGCGAGAAATCCACATGCATAATTCCCGCAAAAAACTAGCGCTTTGCAAGTGTAATTAGCTTGCAGAATACTGGTGTTTTCCAAGCGATCTGTAGCATCACTTGGAAAACTAATTGAGAGGTTAGTCACACTCGTCAAACATAGTGTTTGACAAGTGTGACCAACTTTTTACTATTGAGGCTGCCTATGCAGCATCAGTAGTAAAAAGATATGATGTTAAAAATATTTTAAAAAATTAAAAAATCGTGATATTCTCACCTTCCGGTGTCCCCCACAGTGTCCCCAGGCCTCAGCGATGCTCCCGGCAAGTCCCGTTCCCAGCGATGCCAGCAGATCGCTTTGAGCGCTGCCCAGTGGCCGGCGTTCAAAGCACAGCAGTAAATCTGCAACATATGGGCGATCTGCTCATCGCCCATATGCAGCAGAGCCGATCGAGTTGTGCATCCTTCAAGCCTCCTATGGAGGCTATTTTGAAGCATGCCAAAAGTAAAAAAAAATGTTTAAAAATAAAAAAAATAAAAAAAAATAAAAATTCAAATCATCCCCCTTTCACCCCAATCAAAATAAAACAATAAAAAAATCACACATACACATATTAGGTATCACTGTGTTCAGTATCGCCCGATCTAGAAAAAAAATTCAAAACGCCAGAATTATGTTTTTTTGGTCGCCGCGACATTGCATTAAAATGCAATAACGGGTGATTAAAAGATCATAGCTGCACAAAAGTGGTATCATTAAAAACATCACCTCGGCCCGCAAAAAATAAGCCCTCACCCGACCCCAGATCACGAAAAATGGAGACGCCACAGGTCTCGGAAAATTGCATTTTTTTTTTTTAAAGAAAAATTTGGAATTTCTTTTCACCACTTAGATAAAAGAGAACCTAGACATGTTTGGTGTCTATGAACTCTTGATGACCTGGATTATCATAATGGCAGGTCAGTTTTTGCATTTATTGAACCTAGCAAAAAAGCCAAGCGAAGAACAAGTGTGGGATTGCACTTTTTTTGCAATTTCACCGCACTTGGAATTCTTTTCCCATTTTTGAGTACACGACATGCTAAAACCAATGATGTCGTTCAAAAGTACACCTCGTCCCACAAAAAATAAGCCCTCACATTGCCATATTAATGGAAAAATAAAAAAGTCATGGCTCGGAGAAGGAGGGGAGCGAAAAACAAAAACGAAAAATCGAAAAAAGCTGCGGTCATGAAGGGGTTTAAGCATGATTACACAGGATCACACAAACAAGGTACAGACCACATGTTAAAAACAATTAAAAAAAATGAAAAAAAAAAACATTGAAGGTATAAACCATAACACCTGAAGGACCGGTTAGGTACATTGCAGCTATCTCCACTGTGTGCACCAGACGTATCAAAAATAACGCAACATTAAACAAATGACAATCAGCCAATAGCCTAAATGAAGTAAATTACCCCCAAAACAGACAAGATATTCAAGTCCAGTGGCTAAAGCTGCACTGAGAGAACCCCAATAGAGCAAATGCAAAAGACCCTAAACAATGGGGTCAGTTGAGCTATAGGTTTAAATATAAGGATTATAGCATATGGTAAAAGCCATTTAGGGGTAAAAGAAGAAGGCAGCACAAAAGCCTGTAGGTGGATGCGGGATACAAATACCCAGTCACAGCATGGTGTGTGGAGAGAGGAAGCCACGCTTAGGGCTCATCCCCATTTGCGAGTACAAAAACGGTCCAATTTCAGGACCAAAAAAACGGCTGAGTGCTATGCAAGTTTCATGCGAGTGTCATGCGAGTGTAATGCGATTTCCGTGTGATTTTTCCGTATGACATGCGTATGCAATCCATATGCATTGCGATTTTAATATGAGGTGTTACATAGAGCAGCTCACTCCATGTAAAAACTCATGTTAAAATAGCATTGCAAACTAACACTGTACACATCGTTTTAAAAAAAAAAATCTTCAAAACACACACGAATATTTATATATATATATATATATATATATATATATATATACAAGCTAGCTGAAGAGCCCGGCGTTGCCTGGGCATAGTAACCAACTGTAGTTAGTTTTAACAAATTATAATGATTATATTGCACATAAAAACATTTCACATCATATATTCAACACTACAGATTTGCAACACAAATTAATTAAACGATTACCCAAGTATTGATAGTATTTTATTTTCAACTCATTCAAGATTTTTGGTTTTTCCTTTCGGTGCAAAGATGAACAGATTTTTGGCAGTTCTAACTCTTGAACAGACCACGTAAAGTTGACCATGAGAAAAGCATGGAGATTGCAAATCGATCCCTACTACTTTCAAGGACTGTCCCTGAGCATTTTTAATGAACATTGCAAATAGCAGTTGAACTGGAAACTGGAGGCGTTTAAAATTTAAAAAAAATCAGATCGAATGAGTGGAATTCTTGGAATGAAAATGTCCTCTCCTCTGGTACATCCTGTTTCTGAGCTGTGTATCTAACCCTATCCTGTGTGATAATGTCTGCTGAGCTGTGTACCTAATCCTCTCCTGTGTGATACTTTCTGCTGAGCTGTGTATCTTATCCTATTGTGTGTTACTGACTGCTCAGCTGTGTATCTAATCCTATACTGTGTGATACTGACTGCTGAGCAGTGTATCTAATCCTATCCTGTGTGATACCATCTGCTGAGCCGTGTATCTAACCCTATCCTGTATGATACTGACTGCTGAGCCGTGTATCTAATCCTATCCTGTGTGATACTGACTGCAGAGCCGTGTATCTAATCCTATTCTGTGTGATACTGTCTACTGAGCTGTGTATCTAATACTATTCTGTGTGATACTGTGTGCTGAGCTGTGTATCTAATCCTATCCTGTGTGATACTGTCTGCTGAGCCGTGTATCTATTCCTATCCTGTGTGATACTGACTGCTGAGCTGTGTATCTAATCCTATCCTGCGTGATACTGACTGCTGAGCTGTGTATCTAATCCTATCCTGCGTGATACTGACTGCTGAGCCATGTGTCTAATCCTCTCCTGTGTGATACTGACTCCTGAGCTGTGTATCTAATCCTATCCTGTGTGACACTGACTGCTGAGCTGTGTATCTAATCCTATCCTGTGCGAAACTGGGCTCCCCCTGTAGTCTGTGTCAGAGGGTGGTCTGTGTTGGCACGGTAATAAATTGTGTTATTTCCAGCTTTACAGAAGGACGATAACACCATAGAAATGATAAGAATAATAAGCCAAATTGTTTGGTGAATTGGAACACGCGGGATTCAAATTTCTCCTCACAACATAGCCTATAACGCTCTCGGGGTCCAGACATGTGACTGTGCAAAATTTTGTGGCTGTAGCTGCGACGGTGCAGATGCCAATCCCAGACATACACACATACATACATACATACATACATACATACATACACTTTTTCCCCATTATGTACCTAGGGGCAAAATTGTTTGGTGAATTGGAATGCGCGGGGTTAAAATTTCACCTCACAACATAGCCTATGACGCTCTTGGGGTCCAGACGTTTGACTGTGCAAAATTTTCTGGCTGTAGCTGCGACGGTGCAGATGCCAAACCCGGACATAAACACATACATACATACAAACATACACACACATTCATCTTTATATATTATATTATATATTATATATATATATATATATATATATAAATATATACAGTATATATATATATATCTATATATATGAGAAAGACAGCAGAATAGCCGGTAATTCATTTGTCGGCTTTTGTTAAATAATTGCAAAAGCCGACAGGATATAAGACATGGTTCACTTACAGTAAACCATTTCATTTCTTTTTTATTTTTATATGTCCCTGACTAATAATTAGATTAGGGTTTGTGTGTCAAATTAAGGGGTTAATTCGTAGAAAAAACTTGCGTGGGCTCCCGTGCAAATTTCGCAACCAGAGAGGGAAAGCAAGTGATTGAGGGCAGATTTTAATAGCCTTGGAGCGACCATTGTTTTAGGCCCCCCCGGCTAAAAAAAATCTGCCCCAGCCACCCCAGAAAAGGCGCATCTATAAGATGTGCTTTTTCTGGCACTTATCTTCTCTATTCCCATTGTCCTGTAGCGGTGGCTAATGGGTTAATATTAATGGCTTAATGTCACCTTGCAATTGGAAGGTGACATTAAGCGGATTAATAATGGCGAGGTGTCAATAAGACGCTGATCCATGATTAACCCTAGAGTATTAAACGGTTAAAAAACACACACAGACATTAATTAAAAAGTCTTTTATTGAAATAAAGACAAAAAGTTTTTGACCACATTTTATTCCTCTGCTAATCCATAAATCAACCATCGACCTGCAAAAAAATAACATAAAAAAGCAACAATATCCTTACCTCTCTGCCGTTCAGTCATGTCCCCACGCTGTAATCCTTCACAAGGGGTCAAATAGTTTACAATGAGGACCGGTGCCAATGCGACCAGCCCCATGTAAACTACTGCAGAATGACTTAGTTCAGCTCTGCGCAGCCTCACTGGCTGCCCGGAGATGAACTAATAAGCGTGGGAAAGTTTCTGACTTTTTTCCCACGCTCATCAGTTCACCTCAGGTCAGCCAGGGGACTCCCCGTAGCCTCAGTGACGTCACTGGCTGACCTGAGGTGAACTGATGAGTGTGGGAAAAAAGTGGGAAAAAGGATGATACTGACAGATAGAGGAGGTTATTAAAACTGGATATGATAGCATTGTTGGTAAGGTGATTTTTCTGTGGGGAAGCTTTGGCTGCCATTATATGGAAAATGCAGGCACTCTGTGTCACTATGGTGGGGGAGACAGGAGCTGGATGTCACTATTCGGGAGGGGGGGAAGGATTTAATGTGGCTTGTGACCCTACCCTCAGATCTGAATGTGTCTCTGAAAATAAGGAAGGTTGGGAACTACTGCTGTAATAATACTGACCTGTAGAATAATGTTACTGGGACATTTTTTTTTTACTACACAGTGAACGCTGTGTAAATGAAACCACAGCAAAAGCGGCTGAATTGCATTTTTTCCACCATTCTACCATAACATTTATTGTGGGCTCTTTTTCATTATTTGATACAGTAACGTTAAGGGTGCCCCGCAAAAAAAGAGTTCTTCATACAACATACAATATATGTTGATGTAAAAATGAAAAAGGTATGGCTCTTTGAAAGAGGAACAAATGACAATTGAAAAAAAAAAAGAAAAGTCTTGGCAGGAGAATTGGCCAGCTTGGACTGAAATATTTTTCATGTTCTAGAATATGTTTTATTTTATATTGCTGATAGTCTTGATACTATCCTCAGGATTAAACTTAAGGGCCTTTTACACATAGCGAGATCGCTAGCGATATCGCTAAAGCGTCACCGATTTTGTGATGCAACAGCGATATCGCTAGCGATCTCGCTTTGTTTGACACATACCTGTGACCGCCCCCCCGCTGGATATCGCTGATCGTGCTCGAATGTCCTGGGCCATTTCTTCCTCGTTGGCGTCCCCCTGGCGCCGACTAGCGATGCATGTGTGGCGTCCCTGAGGGTTCAGTTGCCACAGAGGTACTGCACCTCCTCCTGAGGTTTGGTACCCCACCATCCAGGTGAGTTGGAGGCTCCTAACCACGCTCCAACACTCGCATCCCACACAACACGGTAGTTCAGCAAAGCCACATTGCGGCTCCCTGCTTGGAGTGTAGCAGAGCACCTTTGGTGGCTCCCTGCTTGGAACACGAAACGTGCTGGGAGGCGAGTGGAGTTTAGAATACATAAAAGAGTGGGAAGGTTTCGGATTTGAGGTCAGTCAGTCAGTCAGTGAGTCGGGGAGTCACTCAGAGAGGAGTGAGGAAGGAAGATCCAGGAGAGAGGGATGGAGGAAGGAGTGCTGCAGCTGCCTCAGTGATCTGACTCAGCTGGCACAGGAAAGGAAAGAAGGAGAAAGACGTTGAACAGAAACCTGATCTTCTATAAGAAGGAAAGACTAGTACGGAATGTAGGAGTAAAAGGGAACAGAGGACGTGGGATAGAGGAAGAACCCTGCCTAGAAGTTCTAAGCGCAAGGCCGGGGCCCAGTCCCTGAGGTTGTATGGACACTAATGGTTCTGCAGCAGACACCGGTGGAGTAGTGGGCTGTAAATGCACTACTCCCATCTAAGACTTGGGAGCACAACAGCAACATTGATAGTGAGCCGCGATTCAGGAGTAAGGAGTCCCTGAAGCAGGCTACAGCTGTCTGCCGTACAAGTAGAGTTCTTGGGAACATCTGTCAGGAGGAACTCCAGTGTAACTCAGTACTAGGAGATCTTCACACTTAAAGGCGCTATAAGAGGAGATGTTCAGAAAGGTACATGTTGGCGGAGCGTTGGAAGGGAGCATTCCATCTGGCCTGGAGGTTGATTGAGCCTCTGACCCGGAGGACACAGTACGGAGGCAGGCACCGGTGTGTACAACAGACTGTGAGTATAGCTTTGGAACTACAAGCCCCGGTGTCCTCCATTCATTCCTGCGCCAACACACCTGGTACTGCTACATCTGGGTACCAGCTTCTACACTGCCCGTGCTTCTCAGCTGCCCATACATCCACACTGCCCTAGGACTACAGCTCCACCTGTGGGGAGCTTCACCATCTTGGCTGCAGCACACCACCAGTCCCAGAGGATCTGAATGCAGCGTCGGCTTAACATCTGCCTTGCCGAGCACCACAGGTGGCGTCACAAACTATTCATTAATTCTACTTCATTGTTCTTTCACCCCCCTTTTGCCATGGAGCCCCAGGGCCACGGACCGGGTCACAGCTTCCGTGACAACTCCCATTGAGATCAACGGGCCCGGTGCCGAGTACCCCGATAGCCCTGATCGGGGAGCTCCACATGGATGCAGGCACAAGTCGTCATCATCGCTGCAGTGTGACAGGTAAGAGCGACCGCCGACGGATCACTTATCGCTGCTGCATCGCTGGTTAGATCTGCATGTTTGGCAGCTCACTAGCAACCATTTAGTGATGCACCAGGGATACTTTTTGACGGTCAGAAAAGCAGGCTTTCGAAGATGAGGAAATCGCAGGACAGGCTGAACCGGAACCAGAAATGGACCGGAAAACCTTTGAGGCTGTTTTGAGAGGGGTAATCGTGACGGTGGTTCCCGACTCACACGATCACATGAAAAGATCATCACTGGGCGCAGTGGCGGTGAGTAGGAAGCCCATGTCTGACCAGACTGCCACACCAACTTCTACCCACTCACCTCCCGCGAACACCTGGAGGAGCCCAGGGTGTGCTCTCCTGAGAGGTCCGTTAGATCCTGTGTGTGATCAGCAAGAAGTGGCAAGAACTCTGCATTGTGGGGGAGTTAAAGCACCCCAGCAGGGGAGCCATGTCTGGCCGGGTGACCAGCGGCGTTATCAGGTACTTTAACCCCATGAGGGGTTATGGATTCATTAATTCTGGAGACTGGCACTGGAAATAAGGTATACATAAATGCCTGATCCATTGCCTTTGAAGGTCCCCTTCAATTGTGGGACCAAGTCACCTTTGTAAAGGAGCAAGGGGCATATACAGTGGCTGTAAGGATGGCCTCCAGTCTGGAGGAAGGATGACCACGGGAGGCCCAGTGTTGTGGGCAGCTGACTACTGCGATCGCAGCCCCTGAAGCTAGACAGGAGGAAGAGGCAGCTGGACAGAATGTGGTGACCGCAAATGAATCACCAGAGCTGGAAATTCTGGGAACCATGGGACCGCCACTGGAGAGAGCACAGAATATGAGAAATAGTGGGGACTCCACCTCCAGTGGATCCTCGGCTCACACATATATTGTGGTGCAGGGCCCAATTGCGGCCCATTACTCTCATCAGCGGCCGTGCATATAATGATGTGGCCTTATTTAATGTTGTTGTGTCGCTTGCACATGCTGGATAGAAGAGATTGTTCCACGTCTCTGTAAAGGTCAGTGAGCCCTGTGTGACACCAGGACTGGGTGTCAGTGGTGGTCGTCGCGGTCACGAGTAAGGAACTTTTTTGTCTATTTTCTTCTTCCCCTCCTCCAAGTTTTAGTTGTGCACGTTGGGCACCCCCTGCTGGATTACAGAACTGGAACCGTACAAGGGTTAATCACTAAGGACTATGTGTGCGGCTGCTTTAAAAACTGAACTGTTTTTAACCTTGAACTTTACCCTCCTTTTAACCCTGGACTGTCCCCTGTTAAAAAAAACAGCCCACCAGTGTTTAAAGGCCTGTGGCCTGCTCAAAGGAGGGAGTGGAAGGAGCTATGCAGGAGGATACGAGGAGCGAGCCGGGTCAGGACTATATGAACTGTCGTTAAGTTGGCCATGGGGCCAGTAAGTTTGTTGTCATGGATTTCCTGTGTTTGGACATCCAGAGGAAGAAAGGACTAGCCTAAGGGCCTAAACCGTTGCTGTTGTATATGGGCCCTAGGAACCACAGTCAGAACTACTTTAAGAGAAACTGGAACACTTTGATTCTGGAGCTCCAACCCAGTGAAGCCGAGGTCACGTTGACTCATCGGCGGCATGAAATAAAGACTGTGTTGGTTTTATTGACATTTTACCAGATGTTTTATGTTTAAAGGTGCCGCCATGGTCAAGGATGACCATATTTTAGGACGGAGAAGTGTAAGGAGTTGGCGGAGACCCTCACATGCCTCCTCTCTCCTATACACCAAGCACATGTGACATATGCAGCACCCGGATGGTTCACTAATGTTTTATAGTGTTATGTCATTAGTAATGTCAATGTCATTTGTTATATCCTAAATGTGCATGTGCTTGTATATATTTAGTTTAGGGACAGAATGAGTTAAACTGTTGGGAGGAGTTAAAAGAGGGATGGTGCAAAGTCTCTGAAATTAGCGAAGGGACTTCCTGCTCCAAGAGTAGAGCCCAGGCAGGCTTGCCCATGGTGAGAAATGCGCCATAGTGTGGGCAGAAGATTCCCCGGTCAGGGGATAAAAGCTGCCCTAGTTTGATGGGCAGCATGGACGGACATTGGCCCCAGGACAGGAACTGGTGTTGTGTAGCTTTCTGAAGTTGCAGGGAAAGAGCAGGAGATATTGTCTTGTTTACACTGTGTTCAGTAACGTTTTTACCATTGGAGCAGACTTATGGCTTATGGTGTTTCCTGAGACCTCGTCCCCTGCAACCGGAGTGACTGTGTGCTGAAGGTAACTGACTGTACCACAGGACTGGGACTTCACCTGTCTTTTCATGTGCAAGGTGCAGGGGTGCTCTCTGACTGTGGCTTAGTATACTCGCCCACGACTACCACCCCATGCCACCTTGCTACAGTGGGTCCACACATACCACTGTTACACGGCTTTTAGGGACCATTCCTAGCTCCTGAATTTCCTGAATAAGGAGATTTACAATAAAATTATATTGTGAAACCATGTCAGCCAGAAAAATCATTGTAAATACTTTCATGCCCAAAAAATACATTCCCTGAATCTAGTCAAAGCCAAAAAAGACCTCAGAACTCTAAAAAAATCAGGTAAAAATCTTCTTTCTTGAACAAATATCTTTGGTGTTTTTTGTCTTTTGCTGGAATCTTTATCAAGCTAGTGAATTATGATGTAAAATAAAAAAAAATTATATTGTGGTATTGTGTTAGCTTCCCACAAATTAAGTAAATGTTTTTTTTCCCAAAAAAGACAAAAGTATTCTTGGAGTGATACCTTTATTGGCTAACTAAAAAAATTATATTTGCAAGCTTTCATTTATTACCCGATGAAAGAACTTCTGACAGCTTGCAAATATAATTTTTCTGGTTAGCCTATAATGGTATCACTCCAAGAATACTTTTGTCTTTTTTGATGAAGATGCCGTGGCAGTGGAAAACATCTAGCATAATATGAAGATGAAAATGAATAAGTGAGTCTCAATAGGCTTTTATCAGCCAGTCATCGAGATAAAGGATGATAAATATTTCTTGCATTCTCAGGGCTTATCTTAGAACTGCAGTTATTTTTGTGAATAGCTGTGGTGCAGATGATACCCCAAATGAAAGACCCGTTAATTAAAGATCCCAGATGTGATTCTTTGTCTTCAACGCTACCCTGGGAAACTTTCTGTGAGTAAGAAGCACTGAAATATATAGATATACATCTATCTGTTAAATTGGTTGTGGTAAAGAAATTGTATTTTTAAAGGCTGGGGGACTGCCAATTTTAAGGCAACTATTTTCATATTTATTTTTTCAATTTTAGGCAAGTCAGTGATCAACCTCAACTTATTACCTTATTTTAGAGGAACAGTTTCACAAAAGCAAATTGTCTGAAGTGTTGAGGTGGTGTAAGGTACTAGCAGGTACGCGGGATGCAGTGACGAGCAGGAGGCAGAGAAAGAGTTAACGGGTTCTTTAAGCAGAGAGATCTTATCGGTAACTACTCCACGCAGGGAGTACGAAGATGTGTAAGAATACAAGTGCAGGAGGGTTAAAACGGTAGGGGTGCAACCTTAACAAATGACAGTTAAAGCAAATCAACTTATCAATCTGTGGCTCCCGGACGGGAGAGATTGAAAGATCCCATGATGGCAGCGCAAGTGGCGCAAAACGTCTCTGAAGCGGTCCCGGATGAAATTGAAGCACTGTCTCTTTACCGAAGCAGCGTATCTTGGCCTTTCCAGATGTGGTCTCCACAGTGTTGGACAAGAGGTTGAAGGTGGCACAGCAAGTGCGACACAAAGTCCCGGGGTGGAGGCCACAGCAGAGCCTTCCGAATCAGCGTGTAACGTGAGGTCAGTACTGTGAAGCTTGTCAGTCACTGTGAGGGGTGCTGATCGGTCAGGGTTCTCGGGTTCAGGAGTCTGCAAGGTGCTCAGCTCTGTCCGTGCACAGGTTGCGAGCGCAGGGGAGGAAAGGCCGCCGAATAGGCCTGCTGGTTGGCATGGAATAGTGGAGACGGAGTCAACCTTCTTCTTGCGTGTACACTGTCTTCCCACCAGAAGCTCCGTTTTCACACTCTCAACCCCTTTAATGTCCACCCCCCCTACAGTCAGGTGCAAAGGTCTGCGCCGGTCATAAAGTCCTCCCCCAGGAAAGGCGAGAGCCCTGACAGTTCCAGCCCGGGCACACAAGAAGCCGCCCTAGTCCGGTCCATCTCCCTCCAGTGGCATTTCAACTCAAGAATTCTTTTTAGATCTTCTAGAATGGAGCTTCTCCAAGTGGTGGAATAAATGCAAGAGTCTTCTTCTTCCCAGACAAAACCAAAGGTGTGTAACAAGACATGAGATTTAAAGTGATTACCAGACAATGTAGTTAAGTATCCAGTTAATCATTCTTAATCAGGAAAACACGAGGAACCTGCAGGCTGGCAGGATATAAGAAAGGGGAAGAAAAAGTCCACCATACAAATCATTTCTTTTAGAAATCGCTGATAAATTCTTTATTAATGTAATGGATTATGAGTAAAATTTGTACGATGATGGACACAGAGAAGGAATAGGCTGAAGCTACGCATTTTAAATGGAGGAGGCATTATCCATGGCATAAATAAAGAAGTTATCAGTGAAAGAATCACTGGATTGCGTGGTTAATTTTCTCTTACAAAGCAAAGATGGCCAGTATGTTTGGAGTTTTCCAATAGTTTCTTAGAGTAATTGAATTTTTTCTTGCTGTATGATAGATACCCAGTATCTTGCCATGATATCTGGTACAAATAGACCTAAAATTAGACTTTTTTCTGGATGAAGGAATACAGTGCTCTTATGACCCAAATCATCCAAGTGATCATACCAGAAAAATGGCATGAAATACTTTGAAAAGTTTTGTAGTAGTGCAAAAAATGTGTGACTTTTAGTATTTTCCACTGGTTTTGGCTAGCCACACCAAAATAGGCTGAGCTGTGAAGAAATGGGAGTAGGATGGGGTGTAGCAATTCATGACGAACTGCAGTGTACCTCATGTCACAAATTTTACTCCATTCCCTGACTAAAGTAAGATTTCTGGCAAGGCGTGCCAGAGTCATTAAAAGCCATGCGTACCCCTTAATGTATCAGGAGTGTCTGATTCCAGCCTGTTCACAACGCCAGTCTTGATGAATCAGTGCCTAGGAGTATATGATCAAAAGTTTTAAGGTACACCTCTTGAATTCAGGTTTTCTATCAGTTCAGTGACAACAGGTATGATAAATCAAGAACCTTGATATGAAATTTGCATTTACAAACGTTTGTGAAAGAATGCTTCGCTCAAAAAGCTCACTGAATTTGAACATTACACTGTGATAGGATGCTGTTATTGCAACAAGTCTTTCTCACAAAATCACTAAATAATTGATGATCGACTGTGAGTAATATTATTATTAGGAAAATTTTAGGTATAGAGCAGGGTCAGCAAATGCTGGTGTGCATAGTGAATATAAGTCACCAAGGGTCTGCAGAGTCAATAACTGTACTGTACAAACTTCCTCTGCCATAAACAATATGGTAAAAAGTGTGCGTCAGGAGTTTAATGGCATGGCTTTCCATGGTTGAGCAGCTGCATACAAGTCTTAGATCACCAAGCACATTGCCCCGCCTCTTCTTTGATTGACAGCTCTGACTTTATTATAGCAAGAGGAGGGCAAAAATACATGGAAACCTAGTAGATAGGAAGGGATACTGAACTGCTAAGCCAAGCCAAGGGTTCAGTGAGCACCTCTTTGTTACACATAATTGGCATTGCCACATCCAAAATGACCCAAGCTATAAAACTGTTTCAATATTTAATCCATATGCTAAGCAGCATAAAAAACACAAAAAAAATACAGGTGTGTCATCAAAACTGTCATTTCATCCCTCAAAAAAAGAAGCGCTCACACAGCTCTGTTGACAAAAAAAGTTATAGCTATCAGAATATCAGTTGTGTCAAAAAGTATTTGCACCCTTCCTGATTTCCTATTCTTTTGCAAGTTTGTCACACTTAAATTTTTCAGATCTTCAAACAAATTTAAATATTAGACAAAGATAACACAAGTAAATGCAAAATACAGTTTTTATATGAAGGTCTTTATTATTAAGGGAAAAATAAATACAAACCTACAGTGCCCAGCAAGTCGACTTCTGAATGGATTGAGAAAAACAAAACTAAGACTTTGGAGTAGCCTACTCACATTCTTGACCTTAATCCGATTGAGATGCTGTGGAATGACCTTTAAAAGGGCGGTTTATGCTCGGAAACCCTCCAATATGGCTGAATTACAACAACTCTGCACAGATGAGCTAGCCAAAATTCCTCCAGAATGTTGTAAAAGACTCATTACTAGTTATTAGGTGTCACACTGGCGCCTTGGCAGGTTGGCACGAGCGAGGGGATTGTGGCCCCACTGTGCCACAAACCAGACTACCCTGGAAGGGGCGTGACTAAGACAGCTACCTCAGCATTCACTGGAGCCTCTGATGGTGAGGTCAGGCTTTTGCAGCAGGTAGCTGTCAGGTGCCACTCCAGGGTGGTGTCTGGCTGTGGCTGCTGATCCCACTGGGGAACAGGACACTAGGACAGGTGCGACTGAAAGACAGGTAGGTGAGCTCGGCAGGCACGGCTGGTACCCTGGCAGGCGAGCTTGGCTGAGATACCGGCAGGTGGGCATAGCTGAGACACTGGCAGGCGGGCACAGCTGAGACACTGGCATTCAGGCACGGCTAAGACACTGACAGTTGAGCACGGCTAAAACACAGGGACATGGGCAGGAAGGAGTGGTGTATGAAGGAACAGGTAGAGACCTGTTCACACAGCAGGTACAGGTACTGGCAAGAAGGAATGGGATATGAAGGAACAGATAGAGACCTGTTCACACAGGAGGTGAAGAACCGCAAGTCTGCAGTGAGGAACTGCAGTTAACGGCAAGAGGTTCTGCAGCAGCAGAAGCAGAACAAAGCGGAACCGCAGGAGTGCAGAGCACAAGCAGAGCTGCAAGAGTGCAGAGCAAAAGCAGAGCCACAAGAGTGCAGAGCACAAGTAGAGCCGCAAGAGTGCAGAGCACAAGCAGAGCCACAAGAGTGCGGAGCACAAGAAGAACGGCAAGGCCTGGAGCAGTGAGTAAGTTGGTGTGTGGGGGATGGGAGGCCATGCAGTGATGCCAGCAGGGTTGTTACAGTACCCCCCTTTATTGCCCCCTCTTCTTCAAGCCTGCCAGAATGACCTGCAGAAGGAGTATGGGACCACACACAGTCCAAGCCGACACAACATCCTTCAGGTAAGGTGAAGTAGGCGTGCCATCAGGAATCACAGAGTGCCAAGTCTCTTGGTGCCCAACGGAGTCAACCTCCACAATGACCTGGGCCTCCTCCTCTAGACTGGTGGAAAGCAGAAATGAGCAAATTTCTGTCTTGGGATCTTCACCAATCGGCTACATGGAAGCTGGAGGCATACGTTTTCAGGAAGCATCTTCTGCCTGGTACCCTGAAAAAAGTGGACCACCTCTTCCGGATGAGTAACCCTCTGTCTTGGTATCTTCACCAACTGGCCACCTGGAAGCAGAAGGCATACATTCAGGAAGCAACTTCAGCCTGTTACTCTGAAAAAACTGGACCACCTCTTGCAGGTTAGAGAATGAGTAAAGCTCTGTCTTGGAATCTTCACCCACTGGCCACAGGGGAGCTGAAGGCTTACACTCAGGATCCATCTTCAGTCCTTTATCCAGGGGAAAACAATCAAGAGGCAGGGATGCTCCTGGGAGCAGATCACTGGTATAGTCACTTGAGACGTGTGAAGAGAATGCTACCACTTCCCCCTCTTCGGAGACGTCATCACACCTTGATTCGACGACTAGCAGACCAGATAAAGAAGAAGACATTGCTGACTGACTCTGCCGCAAGGGAGCCAGACACCTTTTGTCACTTGGTTGTTTCAACCGAAGCACCTTGTTGGGTCTCCAGACCTGAATGGGTACAAGAATCTTTGGCTCAGAATGACCCCTGGGCATACCAGACAGCAAATGGAAGATGAACTTCTTTGTGTACAATGCTCCGACTTGGAGCTGCAGTTGTCCTTGCAGGACTAGACTGTTCTTGAATATGGCTCGGCCATCTCTAGACAACGCCCATGCCGGTTTCTGGAGCTGCAAAACAGAGACCACACACCGACTCCGTATGGCTGGCAACTCAAACACACCAAAGCTCCCAGAAGGCAGAGAAACAGTCATTGGCTTTAATGAAGAGGAAGTACTCTCACCCAGGGCAACCTCTCCTACTGGCCCAGGGTTCTGAAGTATAGGCTCCACAGGACAGAGACCGCCAGGATGTTCTTTCTTAAGACCAGATACTGGCTGCAACTTTGCCAGGCCCTTTTTATTAGACCTCTTGGATTTTGCTCTGGAGGCTGCCTTGGCAGGCTGTGGAACAGGTGAGTCATAGACGGACGGCACCATTCACCCAGAGGTTTCTTTCGTCTCGTCCGTTCCTGGAAGCTAGGGGCGGAAAACTTTTCAGGAGACGTTGTACTTGGCTTGTCGAAGACTTTTCAAAAGGCCACCAGGAAGGCTGGAAGACAATGGCAGGTGGGCACGGCTGAGACACTGGCAGGTGGGCACGGCTGAGACACTGGCAGGTGGGCACGGCTGAGACACTGGCAGGCGGGCACGACTGAGACACTGGCAGGCGGGCACGGCTGAGACACTGGCAGGTGGGCACGGCTGAGACACTGGCAGTCGGGCACGGCTGAGACACAGGGACATGGGCAGGAAGGAGTGGTGTATGAAGGAACAGGTAGACACCTGTTCACACAGCAGGTGTAGGTACTGGTACTGGCAGGAAGGAATGGTGTATGAAGGGACAGGTAGAGACCTGTTCACTCAGCAGGTACAGGTACTAACAGGAAGGAATGGTATTTGAGGGAACAGGTAGAGACCTGTTCATACAGGAGGTGAAGAACCACAAGGCTGCGGTGAGGAGCTGCAGTTAACACAAGAGATTCTGCAGCAGTAGAAGCAGAACAAAGCAGAACCACAGGAGTGCAGAACTCAAGCAGAGCCGCAAGAGTGTGGAGCACAAGCAGAGCCACAAGAGTGCAGAGTACAAGCAGAGCCGCAAGAATGCGGAGTACAGGCAGGGCCACAAGAGTGCGAAGCAGGCAGCACCGCAAGAGTGTGGAGCACAGGCAGAGCCGCAAGAGCGCGGAGCCCAGGCAGAGTCAAGAGAGTACGGAGCAGGCAGAGTCACAAGAGTATGGAGCAGGCAGAGTCACAAGAGTGCAGAGCAGGCAGAGTCACAGAGTGCAGAGCAGAGGCAGAGGTAGGACTAAGTTCAGGCAAGGTAATGGTATGAGACAAGGTACAGGGACAAAGCCGGATATACTGCCTCTTGGTGGGCAGAGAGGACACATGCAAGGCAAGGCAAAGAACAATTCCACAGGGATCAGGATATTCTGCCTCCTGGAGGGCGGATGGAGAGGTACAAGGCAAGGTACAAGGACACAGAGACTAGGATATTCTGCCTCCTAGAGGGCAGAAAGACAGGCACAGACTTAGGACTAGGAATCAAGCCTCCAGAGAAGGCAAAACATAGGGCAGGACCTGGCAACTCAACAGCAAGACACTGAGCTAAGGCTTGGCTCAGGCCGCTACCAACGAGTGGAGCTGCCCTAAATACTAGAGGCCTCTTGGTAATTGGTCAGGGACACATTAGACAGGTGCACCCTGATTCCATAAGAACCAGAGAGTTCTGGCGCCACCCACCTATGCACACAGCCAGGAAGCATGCAGAGAGCAGGCAGGAAGCAAGAGGCACACAGCATGGAGCAGACAGCAGACAGCAGACAGAACACACAGCAAGGCCTGGAGCAGTGAGTAAGTTGGTGTGTGGGGGATGGGAGGTCATGCAGTGATGCCGGCAGTATTGTTACATTAGGTTTAGGAGCAATCACTTCTACACACAGGGCCCTGTATTTTTGGATTTCTTTTTCCCTTAATAAAAAAAGATCTTTATTTAAAAACTGCGTTTAGGGTTTACTTGTGTTATCTTTCTCTAATATTTAAATTTGTTTGGTGATCTGAAACATTTAAGTGTGACAAATAGAGTTGAGCGAAACGGGTCGAACAATTTCAAAAGTCGCCGACTTTTGGCAAAGTCGGGTTTCATGAAACGAAACCCGACCCCAGGATGAGGTCGGCCACGAGGTCGGCGACTTACGCGCCAAAGTCGCGTTTCAAAAGTTTGTTTTGCGCTCTTTTTCAGCCAATCAGGATCCACGGACACTGTGGGCAACGTGATGACATAGGCAGGGGTCACCACCATCTTTCAGAAGGGCATGCAAGTCATTGGCTTGCTTTGGTGGGCGTCACAGGGGGTATAAAAGGGCGTGCACGCCGATCTCCATCTTACTTCTGCCGATCTCAGTATAGGGAGAGGTTGCTGATTCTGTAGGGAGAGCGTTAGGCAGGGAAGAAGACAAAAAAACTGCTTCTGCTGCTAGCGATTTGGCCTGCACAACACACCAGTCACTGTGTGTGCAGTGCAAGGGGAGGCTATATAGTGGTGTATCAGTGGTGTTGGTTGTTGGGCTGCCTTCTAAGGCTTCCTGACATTCCTGCATTGCTGTTTACCCACTGCTCCGCAAACTGCTTTTTTAAAAGCAATCCAATCTCCCTTATCCTCTAGTCACTTTTGTCACAGCTGTGCCATCGAGCCTGTGACATAGCGCTCAGATATCAGTGGGCCTCACACAATCCAAAAGTGTCCAGTGTCCAAAAGTGTGTGCAGAGATTCAAAATCTCCCTTATCCTCTAGTCACTTTGGTCACAGCTGCGCCATCGAGCCTGTCACATAGCGCTCAGATATTCATTGGGCCTCACACAATCCAAAAGTGTCCAGTGTCCAAAAGTGTGTGCAGAGATTCAAAATCTCCCTTATCCTCTAGTCACTTTGGTCACAGCTGTGCCATTGAGCCTGTGACATAGCGCTCAGATATAAGTGGGCCTCACACAATCCAAAAGTGTCCAGTGTCCAAAAGTGTGCAGAGATTCAAAATCTCCCTTATCCTCTAGTCACTTTGGTCACAGCTGTGCCATCGAGCCTGTGACATAGCGCTCAGATATCAGTGGGCCTCACACAATCCAAAAGTGTCCAGTGTCCAAAAGTGTGTGCAGAGATTCAAAATCTCCCTTATCCTCTAGTCACTTTGGTCACAGCTGTGCCATCGAGCCTGTGACATAGCGCTCAGATATCAGTGGGCCTCACACAATCCAAAAGTGTCCAGTGTCCAAAAGTGTGTGCAGAGATTCAAAATCTCCCTTATCCTCTAGTCACTTTGGTCACAGCTGTGCCATCGAGCCTGTCACATAGCGCTCAGATATCAGTGGGCCTCACACAATCCAAAAGTGTCCAGTGTCCAAAAGTGTGTGCAGAGATTCAAAATCTCCCTTATCCTCTAGTCACTTTGGTCACAGCTGTGCCATCGAGCCTGTCACATAGCGCTCAGATATTCATTGGGCCTCACACAATCCAAAAGTGTCCAGTGTCCAAAAGTGTGTGCAGAGATTCAAAATCTCCCTTATCCTCTAGTCACTTTGGTCACAGCTGTGCCATTGAGCCTGTGACATAGCGCTCAGATATCAGTGGGCCTCACACAATCCAAAAGTGTCCAGTGTCCAAAAGTGTGTGCAGAGATTCAAAATCTCCCTTATCCTCTAGTCACTTTGGTCACAGCTGTGCCATCGAGCCTGTCACATAGCGCTCAGATATTCATTGGGCCTCACACAATCCAAAAGTGTCCAGTGTCCAAAAGTGTGTGCAGAGATTCAAAATCTCCCTTATCCTCTAGTCACTTTGGTCACAGCTGTGCCATCGAGCCTGTGACATAGCGCTCAGATATCAGTGGGCCTCACACAATCCAAAAGTGTCCAGTGTCCAAAAGTGTGTGCAGAGATTCAAAATCTCCCTTATCCTCTAGTCACTTTGGTCACAGCTGTGCCATCGAGCCTGTCACATAGCGCTCAGATATCAGTGGGCCTCACACAATCCAAAAGTGTCCAGTGTCCACAAGTGTCTGCAGAAATTCAAAATCTCCCCTGTCCTATAGACACCTTGTACCTTGTTTTACATTACTATATAGTTTGTTGGATTTTGTCTACATTTCTACCAAAAATGAGGAAGGCTGGTGGAAGAGGCCGTGGAATTGGGCGGGGGTTGGCAGCTGGTAATGATGGTGTTGGTGGTGGATCTGATGGTAGTGGCAAGAGCAAAATAGGACCGAATGCAGGAGGTGTTGAGCCTGCGTCATCGTCTGGCTACATAAGGCCTCGAACGCTTAGTTTTCTAGGAGTTGGCAAACCGCTTTTAAAGCCAGAGCATCAGGAAAAAGTTTTGTCTTACATTGCTGACTCAGCCTCCAGCTCTATCGCCTCCTCTTCTTCAGTTGTAAAAAGTAAAAGCACTGAGTCGTCATTGGAGGCTCATGTTCATGAACCACACCTTTCCTTGTGTCCTTCACCCCAACCAAGATTGAAGGATGACGCAGGCCATACTACTGATTACTCCATGGTGCTGTTTTTACATACCATGCCTGGATTATCAAGTCAAATGGTGAATTACCCAGGCCAAGATGAATCTGACATGGAGTGCACTGATGCACAGCCGCTGATGGATGATTCTGCTGGTACATTCACTCAGAGCACTACATTGTCCTCGCAGTGTACAGAGCCAGATTCTGACCCTGATGAGACTCAGGTGCCCCTTCCCGCACACTATACCACCATACACGGTGACACAGAGGAAGGTGCACATGACATAGAAGAGGAGGTGATGGATGACCCAGCTGTTGACCCAGATTGGCATCCATTGGGGGAAGAGGGTGCTGCTTCCAATAGCTCAGATGAGGAGCATCCACAGCAGACATCGACATCGCAACAGCTGTTATCTGGCAGGCCCGGAGCACTCCAAAGACAGGTTCCAAACATCAAAAGAGTTGCTGGACAGCTTGTCCAGAGGGTCAAAAGATCACAGCGTGCTAGGCCGCAAAATGTCTGCCAAAGTAGGAAGAGTGCAGTGTGGCACTTTTTTGAACAAAATCCTCATGATCAGGCCAAGGTTATCTGTAAGAAGTGCGCAAAGACCTTTAGCCGAGGGAAAAATCTGAAAAATTTGAATACCAGTTGCATGCTTAGACATTTAACCAGCATGCACTTGCAAGCGTGGACACAACACCAAACCTCAAGTGCCACATGTGCAACTGATCACAACGAAGGTAGTCAGCAACGCTACATTGTTTCCCCCGCTGTAAGCCCACCGGTTAGCACAGCAGCAAATGTTGAGGTGTCGTTGCAAGGCCACAGCAGTCAGGGAATCCCACTGTTATATCAACGAAAGACTGATTCTAGGCCATCAGAAAGAACACCAACTCCATCACCATCATCAACCCTCTCTCAGTCCGCCCTGTCCACCGCTACTTCCACCATATGCAGCTCTCAAGTCCAGCTCATCCTCCCAGACACTATGAGTAGGTCAAGAAAGTACTCAGTCTCTCATCCGCGTACACTGGGTTTGAACGCCCACATTGCCAAACTAATCTCGTTTGAGATGATGCCCTTTCGGTTGGTGGAAAGCACAGCTTTCCGCGAACTCATGGCCTATGCAGTACCACGCTATGACCTACCCAGTTGCCACTTCTTCTCTCGCAAAGCCATCCCAGCCCTCCACCATCATGTGAAAGACCGCATTGTCCATGCACTCAAGCAGTCAGTGAGCGGAAAGGTGCACCTCACAACTGATGCATGGTCCAGTCGGCATGGCCAGGGCCGTTACGTGTCCATCACTGCGCACTGGGTTAATGTGGTGGATGCAGGGTCCACAGGGGACAGCGGTGGTGGGACAGTGCTGCCTAGCCCACGGTATAGGAAACAGTTGGCTGTAGGCGTTCGACCCTCCTCCTCCAGAAGCGAAAGCTCGTCCACAGAGCGCAGTCGTACGAGCACTCCATCTGCAGCTGCCACTGTTGCACACGATGTGTCCCCCTATCGAGCAGCTAGTGGAAAGCGTCAGCAGGCTGTGTTGCAGATGATGTGTTTGGGCAACAGACACACCGCCGAGGTGCTGGCCGAGTACTTGAAGCGACAAACTGAGTCATGGCTGGGCAGTGTACATCTTGAGGCAGGCAAGGTACTTAGTGATAACGGCCGTAATTTTGTGGCAGTCATAGCCCTTTCAAAACTCAGCCACATACCTTGCTTGGCTCACACCTTGAACCTGGTGGTGCAGTGCTTCCTCAAAAATTATCCGGAGTTAACAGCCCTGCTCCAGAAGGTGCGAAGACTGTGCGCGCACATCCGCCGGTCGCCTGTACACTCCGTTCGTATGCAGAAGCTGCAGCGATTGCTCCACCTTCCCAACCACCGCCTCATTATCGACATTGCAACAAGGTGGAACTCCACCCTGCACATGGTGGAGCGGCTGTGCGAGCAGAGGCAGGCCATAATGCATTTGTGGGAGGATACACGGCCAGGCACTTTGAGAGCAGACATGGAGTTGACAGGTGTGCAGTGGTCGAAGCTGAAAGACCTCTGTAAAGTCCTTCAGTGTTTTGAGGAATGCACACGGCTGGTAAGCGCAGACGACGCCATCCTAAGCATGAGCATCCCACTTATGCGTCTGCTCATGCAAACTTTGACGCACCTTAAGGAGCAGGCGTCTGCAGCCAATGTTGATGAGGGGGAAGAGGAGGAGGGAATCCTTGATGACATTCAGCCATTGTCTGCTCAGGGACCTCTCCTGGACAAGGTGGAGGAAGAAGAGGAGGAGGAGGATGATGATCGGGATGATTACTTAGGGGAGGAGGATGCATCTCGTGGGGCAAGTGAAAATGTTGGCGTGGCAAGGTCTGGTACAGGGTTTGTGCGTGACTGGAGGGATGTGGATTTGCCAGAAAGTGCTCCTCCACCCAGCATTCGCAGTGCATCATTGACACCGGGAACATTGGCCCACATGTCAGATTATGCCTTGCAGATCCTAAAAAGGGACCCCCGCATTGCCAAAATGATGAACGATGACGACTACTGGTTGGCCAGCATCCTGGATCCACGCTATAAAGGCAAATTACAAAACGTCATGCCACAGGAGAACCTTGACCTAATATTGGCTAATAAACAAGCAACTCTGGTAAATCGGTTGCTTGAGGCATTCCCAGCACACAGCAGCGGTGATGGTTCTCACACGAGCCATACGGGCCAGGGGCAGCTTGGCAGAGGTGTTCGTGGTGCACACAGCAGAAGTGGCGTTGGAGACAGGGGTTTCATGACAATGTTGTGGACTGATTTTTCAAATACCGCTCACACAACTGGTAATACTGCATCGATGGAAAGTGACAGGAGACAGCAGTTGTCAACTATGGTTACAAACTACTTTTCCTCCCATATCGATGTTCTCCCACACAGGTCATTCCCCTTTGACTATTGGGCCGCTAAACTGGACACCTGGCCTGAATTGGCCCAATATGCCTTACAGGAGCTCGCTTGCCCAGCTGCAAGTGTGCTATCGGAAAGAGTGTTCAGTGCAGCTGGATCAATCCTGACAGAAAAAAGGACTCGTCTGTCAACCCAAAATGTGGATGATCTAACCTTCATTAAAATGAACCATGCATGGGTTTCCAAGGATTTTGTCCCACCTTCCCCTGATGACACTTAGGGTGACAGAAAAATGGCTTGCTTTGGTCCACCTCTTCCTGGGACTTCACCTATTTCGCCTTTTGCATCAGCTGAATGTCCAACATCAACATATGCCACTTTCTAAAACTCCCTAACTGTGCTGCCTCCCCCCCATGGCCGGGGTCACCACCTAGCGCACGACACCGTGCGAGTGCCGTTGCCCTGGACAGGTGGGTAGGCCGACTCTTGGGCGCGGGCACTGGCACAGGGTCCCTCATAGTGCAATCAAGTGTCTCTGACGGTGGTGGTGCACACCTGCCGTCAGACACACTGCTGTACTATGAGGGGCCCAGTGCCAGTACCGACTCCCACGAGTGGGCCCCCCTTGCTTGGGCAGGGCCCCAGCATTTGCAATCTTTACCTCTCCCTGCTCCTCCGCTGTGTAATCTGGGTCGTCAAATCCATACTGTGCCTGACACCATCTGAGCCTGCCTCCTGATGTATAGACATATATTTTGAATGTGTACGCTATCCATACATGTTATCTGGGGATACGGTACCCTTTCTAACCTTTGTGCAATCACGTGCAATCCATACTGGGCCTAACACCGTCTGAGCCTGCCTCCTGAGACATATATTTTGAATGTGTACGCTATCCATACATGTTATCCGGGGATACGGTACCCTTTCTAACCTTTGTGCAATCACGTGCAATCCATACTGGGCCTAACACCGTCTGAGCCTGCCTCCTGAGACATATATTTTGAATGTGTACGCTATCCATACATGTTATCCGGGGAAACGGTACCCTTTCTAACCTTTGTGCAATCACGTGCAATCCATACTGGGCCTAACACCGTCTGAGCCTGCCTCCTGAGACATATATTTTGAATGTGTACGCTATCCATACATGTTATCTGGGGATACGGTACCCTTTCTAACCTTTGTGCAATCACGTGCAATCCATACTGGGCCTAACATCGTCTGAGCCTGCCTCCTGAGACATATATTTTGAATGTGTACGCTATCCATACATGTTATCCGGGGATACGGTACCCTTTCTAACCTTTGTGCAATCACGTGCAATCCATTCTGGGCCTAACACCGTCTGAGCCTGCCTCCTGAGACATATATTTTGAATGTGTACGCTATCCATACATGTTATCCGGGGAAACGGTACCCTTTCTAACCTTTGTGCAATCACGTGCAATCCATACTGGGCCTAACACCGTCTGAGCCTGCCTCCTGAGACATATATTTTGAATGTGTACGCTATCCATACATGTTATCCGGGGATACGGTACCCTTTCTAACCTTTGTGCAATCACGTGCAATCCATACTGGGCCTAACACCGTCTGAGCCTGCCTCCTGATGTATAGACATATATTTTGAATGTGTACGCTATCCATACATGTTATCCGGGGATACGGTACCCTTTCTAACCTTTGTGCAATCACGTGCAATCCATACTGGGCCTAACACCGTCTGAGCCTGCCTCCTGAGACATATATTTTGAATGTGTACGCTATCCATACATGTTATCCGGGGATACGGTACCCTTTCTCACCTTTGTGCAATCACGTGTAATCCATACTGGGCCTGAGAACGGCTGGCGAGCTGTTAAGCAAGCTACAGCACCTGTGGTTTGCACACGTAAGTTTTTCATTTTTTCAGGAATGACGGTTAGGCCTAATTCCGGAACTGCGGTTGACCTGCACTTACTGGGAAATCATTGTTCGCGGGTAATAATTGTAATCAGTGATCCCCGTCACTAACGTTGTTCAGCGGGTTATCTGCACCTGTAAGCGACAAACGCTGGCCTTTTCAGTGTAGCGCACTTGCAGCCATGGACATGTAAGGGCATGACACACCAGTTATTGGCCAATCTCATGTGCCAGAGCCTCACGTGTCCCTCTAGTAAGCCGGACTCGGACCACGGGGCATGACGGAGTCTCGTTCGTTAACGGAATTAAGCTTGCAATGTGTGCATCTGTTCTGTAGCTGGCATGGTTGAGGTTTCCCAGGTGGAGTCAAATTTAACCGTAGGCTCCACTCCTGGTGGTGCCCTTCTGGACATTCCTTTAAGGTTCAGCTTTGCAACATACTGCCCACGTAAAACAAACACTTTGCCTTCATGAACGCTGTTTGGAGGGTCATGACTCGTGGGAATAACGCCGCCCAATCAGTTAACCTGCTAGAGAAATCCTTCGTTGCTCCCAAGCATGACATCACACTCCCTAGGAAGAAGGTAATGCCACTGTGGCGACCGTACTCCTGGGGGCGACACAAGTGCACTGATGCCCAGCCACTGCTCGATGAATCTGCTGGTACATTGACCCATACCACTACATTCCCCTCGCACGCTACCCGGCCTGAATCTGACCCTGATGAAACTCAGGTTACCCTTCCCATATACAGTTCCATCTTACACGGTGACAAAGAGGAAGCTGCAGATGAAAGTGCAGGTTCGGCCCACCCGTCATCAGACACACCACCGTACTATCAGGGGCCCTGTGCCAGTGCCGTCGCCAACGAGTGGGCCCACCCTGCTTGCCCAGGATCACAGCACTTGCAAAGTTGAAATACTGTGCAGTGAGATGGAAGATGGGGACGACGAGGAGTCTAGACTAGTACAGGGATTCCCTAGCGAGGAGACTTATTTGATTGTTTTCAATGTTGGGACAGCAATTTTTGGGGAGCACTATACTCTGGAGAATGATAGATGGGGCCCACCATACACTGGAACATTCCAAAGGTGGACATCAGACACTGGAGCAGCATTTACAGGGCCCATTATACACTAGAGCATTAGAAATGGGGCCCATTATGTTTGGAGCATTATTTGGGCCCATAAGACAGTGGAGCTTCATCCATGGGGACCAACATATACTGTAGCATTATGTGGAGCTCATCATATACTGTTTCAAACATTATATGGGACCAATGATTCTGTATGGAGAAATAGATGGGCCTCGTCATGAGATGTAAAAAGTGAGGTATTTTTCATTGTACTATACCGCTATTTCTCTGCCGTATCGGAGCATGATGAGTTGTGGTATGTGTTAAAGGGGCGCTCTTTCGCCCAGGGCACATGAAAACCTGCAGCCAGCCCTCCCCCCCACAACTTTAGCCAAATAACCCCCATTTTTCAGTGCGTAACTTGTATTATAAAGTTAATTAAGGTTGACAAGCTTAAGTAAGAAGAATTGATGCTTTTGGCATTCAAATGGGCACTGTAGGTGTGTTTCCTGTCCTCCTCTCACTGCCGACTTTTATTCCCCATTGACTTACATTGGGTTTCGTGTTTCGGGACGACCCCGACTTTTCCCTATAATCGGACGATCTTGCTCGACCCGACTTTTGGAAAAGTCGGGTTTCACGAAACGAAACGCGACCCTAAAAAAACAAAAGTCGCTCAACTCTAGTGACAAACATGCAAAAGAAAAGGAAATTATTAGATTGCTGAAGATCCGACACCCCGATCAGTTGAAAACCGCTTCAGCAGTGGCTGGAACTAAGCAGTGTTTGGACAAAATACAACAGCCCCATTGCTTAGTGGCCACCGCTGAGTACTGCATTTAATCTCCAATTGAATTGAGTGTATTCCAGTACTTGGCAGTGGCCACTAAGCAATGCACAGTGCTGCTGTGTTCCACTCTTGCATCACTTACAAGGAGTTCTGGCCTGTTTTCAGCTGATCATTGGTATGTTGGACCCACACTGATCTCATATTGAGATAGTTTATTAATTGTTAAGTCCTGAACAATTTATAGGGAACAATTAAGTCCTGAATAATTGAGTCCTGAACAATTTATGTCTGCAGCAGTATAAGAAGGGCACTATGCATTGAACATTGAAAAGGCACACTTGCAATCTTCAGTCTGCGGCGTCCACTGCACACTAATTTGTGGAAAATGCCAGTGGGATCAAAATAGTCACCTGTACATGAATTCCCTGAGTGTCATTTATAAAAATGGGATCAACATTTGGGGATTTCTGCACTTTTTGCATCTCAGGGTCTCTGCAAATGGCACCCAAAACCTAATGCAGGAAAATCTGTTCTGGAAAACCAAATGGGGCTTTTCTTTTGAGCCCTGCAGTGTGCCCAAATAGTAATGAATGACTGTATATGGGGTATTGTCATACTTGGGAGAAATGGTGCAATAAATTATGGGGTACCTTATTATCTATCATAAAAATGAAAAATGTTAATCTAAATCAACTTATTTTTGTAAAAAATGTAATTTTTCATTTTCATGCAGCCCATTGGTGAAGAAAACAATGAAACACTGTGAGATAAAAATGCTCTTTTCCCCCCTAGATTAATTCTCTGAAGCATGTAGTTTTATAAGTGAGGTTACTGCTACCTCGTGATTCTGGAAGTGATGCCCACAGAGTATTCCTACTTAGTTTTAGCTCCAAAACCAAATAGCTTTTCTTCCCTTCCAAGCCTTGCTGTGTACCCAAACAATAGTTACTGTCTACCTATTTGGTTTTAAATAAGGAAATGGTTGCACTCAATTGCATTAAGGCATATCAAATATGAAATATGTGAAATACGAATAGCATAATGGCTTTTGTAATCTAGAAAAAACATATGAGATACTTAGCACAAAATTTGGCCAAAAGATGTGAGCCCATTCACCAACGTCAAGGTGATCTCATTGAACGGGTCCCTATTCTAACTGCCTAGTGTGAACTAACCTCTGGATAATAACATGGTAAAGCCTGTATTTTTAGGAAAATAGGAACCAAAATGTGATTGGATGTAATTAAAATCACAGCCCTTCATCAGGAAGATGCTTGTCATCCCCTGAGGAAGAAGTAGTCCTTACTTCGAAACGCGTTGGGAATAAATGATTAATCTTTTACCGTAAGTGGGATTCTGTATTTTGTCAAGCAGCGCATGGAAGTCCATAAATTATTTCCATAAGAATTAGTGGAAAATAATGTAATTTTTCATTTTCATGTCCCGTTGTTGAAAACTTTTGTGATTGACCTGTGGGCCCAAAATAGTCATTACACTACTAGATGAATTCTTTGAGGAGAGCTGATTAAAAAATGTCATTTGTTGGCATTTATGCTGTTTTGGGCACTCATGAGGCTCTGCAAATGGAACCTGGTATCCACAGTCACATAGCGCACCTTCCCTTCCATGCCATGCCATGTGCCCAAAGAGTGGATTCAGACCACATATTTGGCATATTCGCATTCAGGAAAAATTTAGCAACAAATTATTATGTTTATTTTCTCCAACTACCCCTTGTGAAAATAAAAAAATGAGGTTAAGGCGACATTTTAGAGGAAAACATAATTTTTCAATTTTGCTTCTTAATGTTATAAACTTTTGTAAAGCACATGTGGGTCAAAAATAGTCACAGCACCTGTATATGAATTCTTTGAGGAATTTGAATTTTTCAAAATGGGGTCACTTATGGGGGTTCTGCTGCACATACAGGGCTCTGCAAATGGAACACAGTATCTGCAGTCTATTTTAGCAAAATTTGTACTCTGAAAGTCAAATAGCCCTCCTTCCCGTCCATGCTATGCCGTGTCCCCAAACAGTAGATTCAGATGACATATTGAATATTGATACATTTAGCAGGAATTTGATAATAATAAAAGATGTCCATTTTGATGTCTTCTTTGTGTGATCACTTTTGGGGGGGGATTTTTGATGTTTTGGTATCTCAGTGTTTCTGCAAGTGCGACATGGCATCCACGATCTACCCCAGTTAAAATTTGCTAGAAAAATGCACGAAAAGTCAGCTCACGACTAGTAGTCCATCTTGATGTCCAGCTTGCTAGACAATGCTCCGTATGGACAAGGGTGAAGCAGCCATAGCAGAAACCAATAAACAAAGATGATGTCCAGCGGATAATAGAAGTAAAAATTAACTTTTAATGCAAAAAAAGTTAAAATTCCATATAGATAATGTCCAGCACAATGCACACACTGGTTCAGTGCCAGTCGAAACGCGTTGAAGATTAGTGGCACTGAGCCAGGGTGTGCATTATGCTGGACATTATCTATATGGAATTTTAACCATTTTTTGCATTAAAAGTTAATTTTTACTTCTATTATCCGCTGGACATCATCTTTGTTTGTTGCAGTCAAAATTGCACTCCAAAAGTCAAATAGTGCATGCCTATGCCACGCATGCTGTGTGCCCAAACAGTACATTCCAAAAACATCTGGTGTATTACTGAAACAATTTGTGGTGTCCTTTTTCTCATGTTATATTTTGTGGAAATAAAAAAAATTGGGGCTAACGCAACATTTTAAAGGAAAAACATAATTTTTCCTTTTTGCATCCCAATGTTATAAACTTTTGCGATGCAAATATGCATCCAAAATGGCCACAACACCCCTATATGAATTCCTTGAGGGTTGTAGTTTCTAAAATGGGGTAAGGTATGGGGAGTTTCTGCTGTTTTAGCAACTATGGAGCTCTGCAAATGTGACATGGCTTCCTCAATGTATTCCTGCCCAATTTGCTCAGCAAAAGTCAAATAATGCACCTTCCTTTCCGTGTCATTCAATGTTCCCACACAGTAGATTTCAAACAATTTAAGAGAAATTAGTTAACACATTTTTGCATTTTCTTTCATTACAGCTTGTGAAAATGAAAACTTTGAGGATAAAGAAATATTTTGGTTGAAATAATGTAATTTTTATTTTTTCATTACACATTGCATAAATTCCTGTGAAGCACCTAAAGGGTTAACAAACTATTGAATGTGGTTTTGAATACTTGGGTGCAGTTTTAAAACATATTATCATATTTGGGGGTTTTCTGACACATACAGTGGATATTAAAAGTATACAAACCATTGTTAAAATACCAGGGTTTTGTCATGTAAAAAAAGAAATTTTTCCACCATCAATGTCACCCATAATCTCTAAAAATCCCTTGAAAAACAAACTGAAATCTTTTCTGATGGAAAAAAGGAAATAACTAAAGTAATGTGGTTGCATGAATATGAACTTCCTTAACACTAATACTTTGTTAAAGTACACTTTGAGTTTTTGACAGGATTCCGTCATTTTGGATAGAAGTGTATCAGCATGGCACATCTACAATTGGCAATCTTTGCCTACTGTTCCTTGCAGTAGTACTCTAAATTTGTCAGATTGTGAGGGCATCTCCTGTGTACAGCGCCCTCTTTATGTCAACTCACAGATATTCAATGAGATTCAGGTCTAGGCTCTGGCTATGCCACTCCAAAACCTTGATTTTCTTCTGGCAAAACCATACATTTGTTTATTTGTACTCATGCTTGGGGTTGTTGTCGTGCTGAAAGGTTAAGTTCCTTTTCATCTTCAGCATTTTAGAATAGGCCTGAAGGTTTTGTTGCAAAAAGTAATGCTGCCTCCACTGTGCGTCAGTGTGAATATGGGGTTCTTTAGGTGATGCGCAGTGTTTGCTTTACACAAAACAGAGCTTTTGAAATTATGTCCAAAACATTCAACCATGGTCTCATAGGAACACAAAACATTTTCCCATATTCTTTGACAAATATTATGTAGGTTTTGCCAAAAAGTAGACGGACTTGGATGTTTTTCTTTCTAAGAAAAGGCTTCCTTCTTTCCACTCTACCCCAAAGGCTAGCCGTATGACGAATACAGGTGATTGTTGTCACATTCAAACAGTACTTACCAGAATTTTCAACAACTCATTTAAATGAAACATCCCCTTCTCAATCACTATGTTCCCCCCTTATAAAACAATAACAGGTATACTCAACTTCGGTGCAGGTGCTGTTACATTGGTATAGACACTTGCTCTCTCAGGGCTCTTGTGACTTGCTGTGGCTGATCTCTCACTTCCTCCGGATGTCTAATTTGTCTGAAAAAAAGGGAGAGTAAAGCCACCGCTGATTGACTGCAGGGCTCACATGGCATAACAATGTCAAGTGAGCCCCAGGAGAGCCAGTTCCGATACTGCTGGAATGGCACCCGTACAGGAGGTGATTATAGCTATTGTGATTTTATAAGGGGAGGAACATAGTGATTGAGAAGGGGCTGTCCGATAGTGCACAACCCTTTTAACATTTTAATGTTACTGTAAGTCTCTTGGCAGTATCCCAGACCAATTTTCTTCTTGTGTTTTTATCAATTTTTGAGGGACATTCAGTTCTAGATATTATCACATTTGTGCTGGCATTTTAACAAGGATGTGTAGACTTTTTATGTCCATTATGAGTCCCTAAAAGTCACTTTAAAACTAAATATTTATGTGAAAAATAGATTTAAAAATTTTCGTGGAAAATATGGAAAATTCTTGCCAAACCTTAAACCCTTAAACCCTTCTAACATCCTAAAAAAAAGACATTTGAAAAATTATGTCAATGTAAATGAAAAATTATGTCAACGTAAAGCAAACATATGGGAAATGTTATCTAATTTTTTAAGTTAGAAAATTGCTATTTTTTTAAAAAATTAGTGCATTTACTACGATCATGAGCTACAAAGTGTCACAAACAATCTCAGAATCACTAGGATTGGAATATCCATTCCAAACTTATTACATAAAGACATATGTTTGAAAAATGGGACTTTTTGGCTTTGCACAAGAGGTTAAGGCTACTTTCACACATCAGGTTTTCGGCGTCAGGCGCGATCCGGCGTCGTGCCGGAGCGCCGGATCCGGCAAATATTTCGTAAAACCGGATGTGACGGATCCGTTTTTCTGCCGGATCCGTCTTGCTCTTGACAGACAAAACTGGATCCGTCTCATCCGGTTCATCCGGTTTTCGATCCGTTTTTCGACGGATTACGCCGGATCCGATTTTTAAAATCGCCCCTTGTGGCCTTCCGAACGGGATTGGCTACTGAAAAACTATATATAGCGTGTTCCTACAGCCCTTCTTTGACAGGTTGTAGAGGAGAAAGTGCAGGTTGGAGAGAAGAGCAAGTTACTGGCGAAGATGGATGTTGTGATTGGAAATATTTTGAAGAATTTGGCGGATTTTACAGAGGAGGCGAATCGTTTGAGGGTGATTGTTCTGGAGAAGGAGAGAGCGAGACAGCAGCGCATCAGGCATCGTAGACGACGTTTGTGGATCCACCCCATCACAGCCAAGAGAATGATGCGTGGGGTCTATTCTACACTCTGCATGGACCTTAGACGAAACCCGGATACAT
The DNA here is from genome assembly GCF_039654945.1 of Dendrobates tinctorius. Classification (NCBI taxonomy): domain Eukaryota; kingdom Metazoa; phylum Chordata; class Amphibia; order Anura; family Dendrobatidae; genus Dendrobates; species Dendrobates tinctorius. Next base: position 38,685,484 of record NW_027361779.1, on the reverse strand, counting down.
TTTTTGGATATGTTCGGATGAAAATGGAGAATTTTGATTACTTGGTGGAGCGCATTGCACACCTCATAAGAAAAGCGGACACCTATTGCCGCTTCTCTGTTTCACCCGCAGAGCGTCTGATGGTGACTTTAAGGTAAGCCACATTTATTGGATATGCTCGCATCAGAGCACACTTTCACTGCAATCTTGTTGGTGGTAGTTTGTATCTCCAAGTGTTATAGCTGAGTTTTGGTATGTAATGCTGTGATTTTAAACTAATTGATTGTTTTTTAATTCCCCACAGATTTCTTGCAACTGGAGAATCCCTTTCGTCACTGCATTTCCAGTACAGACTCGGGATTTCCACCATATCTGGAATAGTGAAGTACACATGCCGTGCACTGTGGGACTCCTTAGCTGAAGAGTTTTTACCAGAGCCCACAACAGAGAGGTGGATTGAAATTTCAGAGAAGTTTCAACAGATATGTCAGTTTCCGAACTGCTTGGGCGCTGTGGACGGGAAACATATCCGCATTGTAAAGCCAGCCGGATCGGGATCGGAATATTTCAATTACAAGAAATATTTTTCAATTGTCCTCATGGCCATCGCTGACGCGGAATACAAATTTATTGCTGTTGATATTGGGGCCTATGGCCACTCCAATGACTCTCAAGTTTTCAAACTGTCTGCCATGGGGCGTAAACTGTATGGAAACACCTTCCAGTTCCCACCCCCTAGACCGCTGCCGCAAACATCTGGTCCACCTATGCCATTTGTCTGTGTAGGGGATGAAGCCTTCCAGCTGTCAGAACACCTTTTGAAACCGTACGGCAGCAGAGGATTGTCAAGAACAAAACACATTTTTAATTACCACCTCACAAGAGCAAGAAGAATGGTTGAATGTACCTTTGGTATTCTGACAGCCAAATGGCGGGTCCTATTGACTGCGATCAACCTCAAGACAGAAACTGTGGACGAGGTGATCAAAGCTTGCGTGGTACTCCACAATTTTGTTATCTGCAAGGAACCCATTTCCATTGAGGACACCTCTGAAGAAACCACCTTGCAAGATTACCATGACATTACCACTAGAAGTTCTGTGACGGTTTCAGTGATGAGGGACAATTTTGCACTATACTTTATGTCACCTCAAGGCAGAGTACACTGGCAGGATGACAGGGTGTGAAAAATTTGTGCCCTTAACCAAACTTGTGTACCTTCTGTACCAACAGTATATACCTTTGCCAACCAAAGTTGTCTATCTTGTCATGGTCTTACTATTTTTACCTTTAGGCCACAGGTGTGTACCTGGTTGTGTTTTATGCAAAGTATTTCACCTTTTAACAAAAGTTGTGTACATTGTTTGAAATCACCAACAATAAACACAACTTTTTAGGTGAAATACTTTGCTTCAAACACAACCAGGAACACAACTGTGGCAAAAAGCTAAAATTTACCCACAGTTATATACCTGGTTTTGAATACCTTTTTACCTTTGAAATACCCTGTATTTAACCTTTTTTTTAAACATAGTTCGCCGCAGAAAGAAATGACAGACAACCATTGTGAAACGATAATTTAACTTTTATTTAAAATATTTTTTTTTTTTGTAAAATGTTTTTAAAGTGCAAAAAACTTTTTTAATAAATGTTTTAAACCCAATGGGCATTTTTATTAAAAAACACACATTACAAATCTGTGTAGTGTGGGGTGGAAATACTGCTGGAGGGGCTGCGGGACACTTCGACACTGGGAGTGTGGAGAGAGGACTGGGATCGTGGTGGGGAAGGAACAGTTAGAGGTGAAGGTGTGGAAAAAGCTACAGAATGGGTGGACATGTGGGAGGCAGAAGAGGTGGTGGGCGGTGGAGTGGAGGGTTGGGCAGGGACTGTAGGAGCAGATGATGTTGATGGCAAGTTGTATGGGGAAGGAGTTTGGTACGGGGAAGGAGTTTGGTACGGGGCAGGTTGCTGGAAGTGGGGAGATGTCTGGTACTGGGGAGGTTGCTGGTACTGGGGAGGTTGCTGGTACTGGGGAGGTTGCTGGTACTGTGGAGGTTGCTGGTACTGGGGAGGTGGCTGGTATGTAATAGGAGGGGGAGGATGGAAAGTGGCTGGAGGGGGTGCAGGTGGAGGAACTACTGGGGTGGGAGGAGGAGGTTGGGAGGTAACGTGCTGGAGAGCACCGTGGCATGAATGCATTACATGCATCTGCTGGGTAGGAGAGAGCGTTTCCATGCGCTCCACAACAGACCTGAAAAAGGTGTGGTTTGGCGAAGATCTTGCTTCTGAATGCATGGTTTGCAGAAGTGTCTTCACCTCCAGAATGCTGGAGTTGATCTCCTGAAAGCCTGCGGAGATTTGCTCTGACAAGACTTTTAGACAGTTCTGGAAAGATGCATTCAGATGCAAGAACTCTGGCGCATAAGTCTTTTCCTGACCCCTCTGCCGCTGCCGCCCAGTACCCGCAGGTGTACTAGAGGTGGCAGGGGCAGAAGGGTGGGGTAAAGGGAAAGCGATCTCCTCACCAGCAGCTTCATGTAATGTAGGCGGCCACGATGCTCCTGTGCTGGTGGACGGGACAGATGGGTCGAATGTGTGGGAAGGCTGGGAAGGTGCAGATGTATCGGGGCGGTCGAAGTGTCCCTCGGTGCCGGTCTCCTCAGGGATCGCCTCAGAAGGGTCCAATCGTGCAGGCTCCCGAGTGCTGCTCACCGTGCTGTGGAATAAAGAGAAAAAAAAGCAATTAAAATAGTGACATGGCATGGCCCTGGCTGAAAAAAAATTGTTACATCTAAACATTTTTTTTTCACAAGTGGTGTGTAATATTTACCTTCTGGTGACCATTGTATCCCGGAGGAACGACAGGGCTTGTGCGTACTTGTACTTGCTCCTGCGTCCTCCAGATCCACTCGGGGCCCGCATCTCTTTATTGAACTCCTTCTTGAAACGATCCCTCACAGACCGCCACCGCTTCACAATTCTGTCCCCAGAAACGAGAAAGGACAAAGTGGTTAGTATACAACATCAGTGTTTCCCAAACTCCAGTCCTCATGGTCCCCAGGGGTCATGTTTTCAGGATTTCCATAGTAAATAGAAATCCTGAACACATGATCCGTGGGGACCACGAGGACTGGAGTTCGGGAAACACTGGTTTACATTAAGCAACCGGTACTGTATATACTTACGCTCTTTAATCTGGGCCCGAGCATCGAGGTCCTCCCAGCGGTCCACAAGGAGCGAACAGATTTCCTCCCAGAGTCGTCGGGTAACGATCAGGTCAGCATGGCGGCGGTCAGCCATATTCCATAGCGGCTCCCTTTCTCTGATGAGATCGATGAGGTGGTCCACATCAATTCCTCCATCCTCACCGTCTGAGTCGGGAGCACGCTGTGATGGCTGTTAAAGTAAAAGAGAAAAATAGCAAAATTAGTCACCACACTTAAGACATGAAATAAAAAGTGTACCAAAATTTCACTTAAATATTATACTTACATGCTGGTGACCGCCGCGTTGCTGTCGCCGACGACCCTGGGAGGCACTGCGAGGACCTCTTGGCCGAGCACCAGATTGGGAAGACTAGAGAAGAAAAAAATTTATGTGTTTGGATGTAGGCATTTGTTTGCTGTGTGTGGTCTGCAGAACATTGTTTTCTATGTGTTGTGTGTAGTGTGATGTTGTGTTTCTGCGTTTGATGCAAAAAACTTACCAATTGTGAGCCCACTCCAGGTGTCTGTCCACCCCTTCCTTCTTCTTCTGGGAGCTCCTCTTTAGTTTGTGATTCCTGTTTTGAAATAAAAGGCAATGAATAGACATATATCACAGAGATGATGGATTTTGGAAATAAAAACTTACCGTCAAACGCTGACGATGCGAGGGAGGGCTCCCAGAAGAAGATGTGCTGTCTTCCTGCTGGCCAGACTCCATGCCTGTGGGTGGTGCTACTGCTGCTGCAAGTGCTGCCAGTGCTGCCACTGTTGCTGCTGCTGCATCTCATGGGCGGCTGTTGAATAAAGAGAAACAAAGGGCCAATGAATATCTTGATATTCCATGGCCCTAGTTTGGAGGAATGGGGGATTTGATAATTACCGTCTCTCATCTGCTGCTTGACTCCCCTCCCGTTGTTCAGCATGCTGCTCCATTTGGGGTGGTGGTGGTGCTGATGGTGCTGCTGCAGTGGTCTCCTGCCTTCTCCTGCGCCTGGTTGCTGTCTTGGGTGGCATGTTGGGTGTGGCTGAGGGTCCCACTGTCATGCTTTTATATATGTGTCTTGTGGGCAGAGCTACTGAGCATGCTCAGACCCAAAAAAACGGATCCGGCCACCGGATCCGACGCATTGCGGCGCTCATAGGCTTTCATTGTGTGAAAAAGCCGGATCCGGCGTGTCCGGCTTTTTAGCCGGAGACAAAAAACGTTACAGTAGCCGTTTTTTCCAGACGCCGGATTGCGACACATTGCCGGATCCGGCGAAAACCGGATGAAACGCATGGCCATCCGGCACGATCCGGCGCTAATGCAAGTCAATGGGGGGGAAACCGGATCCGGCATTGCATTTCGCCGGATCCGGTTTTTGTCAAAAGTGCCGGATCGCGCCTGACGGCAAAAACCTGATGTGTGAAAGAGGCCTAAGAGATGACTTTTCAGCATGTCATATTCTAAGCAAGGTAGGAACAATAGACGACAGTGAGTCAAAAGGTAAAAAAAACTATATACCCTGAAAGTACATTCATAACTTTAGACAAAATAGCTGAAAACTTATGTGTGAATAGCTGTACAGTATTTATACAAATTCAACAGCCAGAAGTGGCTAGAACATATTTTAATAAAGACCTTATCAAATTTTGGCTAAAGAAAAACTAGCATGTCATAAAATTTGAGAGTTCAGAAGAACTAAAGGATAGATAATTATCTGACATTCTAATGTCCCACTGTCATATTTCATAAAATTATTATTCCGTCCCCATACAACGTAGCACAACTAATGAGCTACACTTCGAAATGTTTTGAAGTGCTTTAATAAGCAATATTCTCTTATGATTCGTGCGGCAATTATGAATAATTACAGTGGACCTATTACTTTAGAACTGATATAAACTATTTTTTATTGACTGATGTCGTTAGATTTAATGAACAAGGAACTGAGGCAATCTATTTTTGTAACATGCCTCCTACATTTATAAGAAATCCATTCTGCCTAATTATATGCGTAATTTTGCCTTTTATGCTTAAAATAATTAGAAGTTAATGCAATTTCTTCATCAGGGAGGCCTTTTGTAATCTATTACTTTAAATAGCATGCTACCTATGCAGACAGAATTGTTACAAACTATTAACTGGTGACTGTTTTGTGTTGCTGGTTAGAAAACAGTAATAAGTGTGCACGGACTTGATTGTCCTCTTCTACATCCATGATTTGATGATTTAACATAGAAATGAACACACAAAAATGCGAATTTGCAAATATTTAAACATGGAGTCACCTCTTCTAAATCGATTGGGTACATTAGTCCTATTTGATTAGTTAATTATTGCTTGGTTATTGTTCTTTTGTATGACATTGAATACCTTTGTCACGTCCTTCAAAATTTAGACCCAGCTGTGATGAGAGACTGAAAGTTTGCCCTCGTACATCATGCTTTGTATATTGATGGTGAACTCAAAGACTGAAGACGAGGATCAAGGATAAAGTCAATGCTTTGGTTTGTATATATGAGATAAGATTGCCCCATTTTCCAAGTGCATCTATTGGGAGATGGTGCTGTCCTTCTCATTATTACATTTTTATATACCATATATTCCTTAAATAGGCATTCCGAAGTCAAAAATTGATCTTTGCATGTGTCTGTCATCCACATTAAATGCTATGAAACATTTTGCAGAAGTCTAAACATTAGTCTAGAAACTGAATGTGTTGAATAGCAAGATGTTGGCATTCAGCTTTCAAGTTGATCAGTATAAAAGAAAGGGCACACATAATATTTGCTCGTCCTGTATTAGCACTTTATGACGCCCTTTCCAATTACGTATCCTCCATTACGTTAATCCTTCTAATCTACCTTTCTTTCTGGTGAACTTGAAAAATGCCATTGAAGATTCAGCACATTCTAAAGCATCCTCTAAATTCTTCTACCTAATCCTCTGCTTTGATCTGAGAAAGTTAACTCTTTTATTTATTAAAATAAACGGGATGTCCTTTAAGCGCTCTGTAGCCTTTAGATAGCCGTTGGCTAAACTAACTTATAAACATATATAGTGTGATCTGCCAAGCATGTAGTTCATTGTCATAAGAAGAGGGATAAGTACCTGCCAGACACCTCTGGAGACTCTTGTGCCTCAGGGCAATAAAGGATCAGAACATAAAAGATACTTGTTTTTCCTATTATGGGACAGTCAGACTACCCCATACACATTAGGCTAGGTTTACTTTAATTTGATAATCTCCGGCAAGCACTGCTTTGGAGTTTCCATGGAAATCCCTCAAAAACTGTATTCTGACCAGAACAGAGCTCTGACAGACCAATTCATTAACCCTGCTATTCTGTTCGTTACCACTATACACTTGTTATGTTCCGGTCATTTTTGACCGGACCTAATAAAGTTGTGATGTCACAGGTGACTGGATACTCCGCCTCCAGAAGGGCGAATTTCTATGACACCCGTGACCCTGGATACACTGCCTCCAGCAGGGCAAATTTAAACAATGAAACGTGCAGCCAGATACACCGCCTCCAGCAGACGAATTTCAATAGTTACATGTGTATCTGGATATACCGCCTCCAGCAGGGTGAATTTACAGAGATAAGGGAAAAACCAGGGAAACCGATACAATGGAGGGCCCTGCAATAGGGAACGGGGACGTGGAGACCTCCTGCACTTCCCTGAGTCAGTGTCTCTACACTCCTGATGGTCCCTAGGCAGGTTCCGCACCTGGCGACGTGCAGGATACCTAAAAACCCTAGCTCGCCCTGCACCTATCCCTTTCTAATCAATTGGACGATGCAGAAACTAATCCCACCACTGCACTAAAATACACATAAGGAAAGTTACAAACAGGGAAAAACCACTTAGCTTTGCTCTGTTGCTATTGCTCCCAGCAACAGAGTCCAGCACTTGAGTGCAGCTTTCCTCCTGAATAGCTGCTACTTCACCAAAGCTTTGTCAGAGCTGCAAGGAACTCCTCACTGTTGCTCCTTCCACACCAGGACTCTGACTGAGCTGCAAAGAACTCTTCTCTAGCTCCTTCCTCCACCAAGGATGGTTGGAAATGACCAATATCACCAACAGTGAGTGAGACCACCTGACTCTCCTTTGTAGGCAACAGCCAGAGCCATAACACCTGCTAGTGACTCCCATGTAATAATACTAGCCACCACCGGGGCAAAACTAGAACTAAAGACACCACTGTGTAATGACCCTAATGGCCACCGGGGGCAAAACTAACTTTAAGCAAACAGCTTAAAGGAAAAAAAAAAGGTTACATGTGCTTTTATCTGTCACAATCCAGCATGGATCGTGACAAAAGTCTTGATTTTTAGCTAATTTAAGTGTTTTAATTGAATAATTTTTGCAGTATTATATTGTATGTGAACCTGGTTGTTTATAAACAAATGAAAAATGGAAATAAAAACTTACTTTTTATTTTTTAGTGTCAAAACATTTAGCATGGCTTTATTGGAATATTTATGCATATTGAATATGTAACGATGATCCTTCAGAACTCTGATGTCTGTATATGTCCTCTGCTCTCTCCAGCTGGACTGAAAATGAAACTAGATAGACTACTATGGCAATTGTCTACTGATAAGATAAAATAAAACACCCCCCACCCTTTAGGATAAAGAATTTATTAGTACTCTTTCAGGTCAGCATTTCACAGAAATTAGATCAGGGAACACAAGTAAAAAAAGAGAATATGTTCATTTACAATATGAAATGTTGAGAACTGAATTGAACTATTTTACATGAACAGCAGGGTAAAAATATTTGGCACATAACTATACTGGAAGGTAATCCATCAGCAGTATTGTAATGAGAAAATGTGTGTATGTGTAAATCTGCATGGACCAAAAGGACCTAAATAAGTTGATATATAGTAGTAGATGTAATATATAGTCCAAAATGAGATTATAGCTCCTTTATTTTACTCATAAAATGGCTGGAGATCACAGTAAAAGGCTATCGGTCATTTTTGACCGAACAGTACAAGTGTATAAAAAATTGTGGAGCAAAAAGTAAACAAAAAAAAGTACCCATAGTAAGAACCCCTCAAATGAGGAAAAGTCAATCAACCACAAGTTTCAGAACCGCATCTTGAATATTTTAAAAAATATTAAAGTTCAAAATCGGTCGTTTTTGACCGAACGTAACAGCAGGGTTAAATGAGGCTGGTGAAGTCATTGCAGACACTGTCTGGCCTATATTCTGATAGCATTAATTTTTTTTCAGACATGCATAAAAACAAACAAAAGCTAAGCTAGAAATAAAATGAGCAAATACCCTGTTGTAAGTAAAAAGTAATAGTACATACAAATAGCATAGGGTACTTAGTAAAAACTGTTTTTGATTAAAAAAAAAAAAAACAGTAAAAGCCCACCCACCACGTCAAAGTGTACCCAAATCGGGATGGTCCTTTACTATCTTTGATATTAAAATCTTATTACGTGTCAAAAATGACCTTAATGTGAATAAGAGCAGAGCAGGACCAGAGCCTGACTGTTGGACAGCCAGCCATGGAAAGCTATATAAATACAATCTCCAGCTCAAGGAAAAGGAGGCCATAATAGTAAGGTTTTAATATTAGAGATAGTAGAGGACTGTCTCAATTTGGGTACACCTTGTTGCGATGGGATGACTTTACGCTTTTCTTGATCAAAAAGAGTGTTTACTATGTACCCTATGTTTTTTATATGTCCTATTACTTTTACTTACAGCAGGGTAGTTGCTCATTTTGTTTCTATCTTTGTTTTTTCTGTTTAAAGGCCAGTGTGAACATACTCTAATTTATTGCATGCTACCAACTTATACGCCTGCTCTTTTTTGGTTTTCCTTTAGATTCTTGTACTCAGTACAAACAAGGGTGTTGCCTCTCTTTCTTTGAGCTGGGCATTGCATTTATATAACTTCCCATGGTTGGATGTCCACAATGAGGCTCCTGCTTTACCCTTACAGTCATATGTTAAAGTTTGGGCACCCCTATTAATGTTAACCTTTTTTCTTTATAACAATTTTGGTTTTTGCAACAGCTATTTCAGTTTCATATATCTAATAACTGATGGACTCAGTTATATTTCTGGATTCAAATGAGGTTTATTGTACTAACAGAAAATGTACAATCTGCATTTAAACAAAATTTGACCGGTGCAAAAGTATGGGCACCCTTATCATTTTCTTGATTTCAACACTCCTAACTACATTTTACTGACTTCCTGAAGCACTAAATTGGTTTTGTAACCTCATTGAGCTTTGAACTTCATAGCCAGGTGTATCAAATCATGAGAAAAGGTATTTAAGGTGGCCACTTGCAAGTAGTTCTCCTATTTGATTCTCCTATGAAGAGTGGCATCATGGGCTCCTCAAAACAACTCTCAAATGATCTGAAAACAAAGATTATTCAACATAGCTTTTCTGGGGAAGGATACAAAAAGTTGTCTCAGAGATTTAACCTGTCAGTTTCCACTGTGAGGAACATAGTAAGGAAATGGAAGAACACAGGTACAGTTCTTGTTAAGCCCAGAAGTGGCAGGCCAAGAAAAATATCAGAAAGGCAGAGAGGAAGAATGGTGAGAATAGTCAAGGACAATCCACAGACCACCTCCAAAGACCTGCAGCATCATCTTGCTGCAGATGGTGTCACTGTGCATCGGTCAACAATACAGCGCACTTTGCACAAGGAGAAGCTGTATGGGAGAGTGATGCGAAAGAAGCCGTTTCTGCAAGCACGCCACAAACAGAGTCGCCTGAGGTATGCAAAAGCACATTTGGACAAGCCATTTACATTTTGGAAGAAGGTCCTGTGGACTGATGAAACAAAGATTGAGTTGTTTGGTCAAACAAAAAGGCGTTATGCATGGAGGCTAAAAAAACACAGCATTCCAAGAAATACTCTTGCTACCCACAGTAAAATTTGGTGGAGGTTCCATCATGCTTTGGGGCTGTGTGGCCAATGCCGGCACCGGGAATCTTGTTGAAGTTGAGGGTCGCATGGATTCAACTCGGTATCGGCAGATTCTTGACAATAATGTGCAAGAATCAGTGACGAAGTTGAAGTTACGCAGGGGATGGATATTTCAGCAAGACAATGATCCAAAACACCGCTCCAAATCTACTCAGGCATTCATGCAGAGGAACAATTACAATGTTCTGGAATGGCCATCCCAGTCCCCAGACCTGAATATCATTGAACATCTGTGGGATGATTTGAAGCGGGCTGTCCATGCTCGGCGACCATCAAACTTAACTGAACTGGAATTGTTTTGTAAACAGGAATGGTCACAAATACCTTCATCCAGGATCCAGGAACTCATTAATAGCTACAGGAAGTGACTAGAGGCTGTTATTTTTGTAAAAGGAGGATCTACGAAATATTATAATGTCACTTTTATGTTGAGGTGCCCATACTTTTGCACCGGTCAAATTTTGTTTAAATGCAGATTGCACATTTTCTGTTAGTACAATAAACCTCATTTGAATCCAGAAATATAACTGAGTCCATCAGTTATTAGATATATGAAACTGAAATAGCTGTTGCAAAAACCAAAATTGTTATAAAGAAAAAAGGTTAACATTAATAGGGGTGCCCAAACTTTTACATATGACTGTACTTACATTGAGGTTATTTTTGACACATGGTAAGGTTTTACTAGTAAAGGTAGTATAGGACCGTCCCGATTTGTGTACACTTGTCCCGGTGGGATGGTTTTTTACATTTTTTTAATTAAATACAGTGCTTTTTACGTATTCTATGTTATGCACAGTGGCGTATAAAAGTGTAAGCACCCCTGGACAAAATTACCTGTATTGTGAACAGTTAAGTAGGTTGAAAATGAAATACTCTCTAAAAGGCTTAAAATTAAAGATGACATTTTTCTTTTGTATTTAGGGAAAAAAATGTAAGTTTTTACATTTTAAAAATTACAGACAGGAAAATGGGCCTTTGTAAACATCTGGGCACCTTTGGAGATTTGTGTGCTCAGATAACTTTGACAAACGTTTCAGACTTTAATTATAACCTGTTAGGGTTATGGCTTGTTCACTATTATTGCTAGGAAAACCGGGTGATTTCCAAGCTTTATAAAAACCCAGCCTCCTCTAATCTTGTGCTAAAAAACAGAAGCCATGGGTTCTTTTAAGCAGCTGCCTAGCACTCTGAAAATGAAAAAGGGGGAGGCCCACAAAAAAGAAGACTATAAGAAGATAGCAAAGCATTTTCAAGTAGCAATTTCCTCAGTTCTAAATTAAGAAATTAGAGTAAAAAAGACGCGCACTCTTGCTATAAAGAGAGGTGCTGACGGAGCGTGGATAGACCACAGACAACAGTAAATGGATGGACAGTCGCACTCAGAAAATAAATAATCTTTGCAAAAGAGTCTTTGAAGAAAATTTTTTTATGATTTTTAAATCATGTGAGATTTTTCCAATAAATCAAATAATCAAACACCGCAAACATTATTATTATTGTTTCATTATTTGATTTATTGGAAAAATCTCACATGAATTAAAAATCATAAAAAAAATTTCTTCAAAGATTCTTTTGCAAAGATTATTTATTTTCTGAGTGCGGCTATCCATCCATTTACTAAATTAAGAAATGGCAGTTAACAGGAACAGTGGAGGTCAAGATAAGGTCTGAAAGACCAAGCAACATTTCAGTAAGAGCTACCTGTAGGATTGCTAGAGAGGTGAAACAGGTCCCCCTTGAATGCAAAGGACCTTCACAATGATTTAGCAGATTCTTTAGTTGTGGTACATTGCTTTACAGAGTCAGAAGTATCCAAAGGAACATCTAAACCAGCCTGATGCATGTTGGAAATAAGTCCAGTGGACTGATGAGGTTAAAATAGAACTATTTGGCCACAATGATTAAAGGTATGTGTGGAGGTTCCTCGGGGTTCTCTGGTTTCCTCCCACACTCCAAAGACATATTGATAGGGAGTTTAGATTTTGAGCCACAGTGGGGATAGTGATGATGTTTTAAGGCGCTGTAGATTACGATTGTGTTATATAAGCAGAGCATAATAAGAAAAACTAAATATACTCTGGATCTAGCTCTGTTTGATGATATCAGCAGGTACTGACTGTAAAACATTGCTCACACCTTCACAGTATGGATGAAACCCAGCTTCTAAGCTCGTTCCATAAATCCACACCATGCATAGGTGGTGCAATATTGTCCTATGTCAGAAAAGGGTTAATAATTCGCCCCCAGACCTTTGTCCTTGAAATTAAACATGATACTTGTTAGATAGACAATCATTAATTGGCCAATCTAAACTTTTCTTGTCTGTTCAGTTGTTTCCATAGATATGGCCACTTGTGGATATCACTTTGTGGTAGATATTCCCATCTCAGCCATAAATGGATGGCCTTTCCTTTCTCTTCCATTTAGTAAATACTTGCATTAACATTTCTGAATAATCTTTCGTTAGTACTCTGCATCTTTTGCCATCCTCCTGGAGATGTATGAGTGGCTTGACAACTTGGCATTATGAAAGGTTGTGTCCCTGCACAGTTTGGTTCTGGTAGCAGTGTTTGGTCAGTTTCAGAGTTTGTAGAGACACACTCATAACTCTCCAGCCAGTGACACCTACTAAAATTATTCATATACTAGATGGAGGCCCGATGCTATCGCATTGGGAATTTCTCCCCCCATGTGCTCACCCACCTATCCACTCTCTCTTTCCCCATGTGCTGACTTCTCCCATCTGTGCTCTCTTCTTTGACCTGTCTACCTCATGTGCTATCCCCTTTGTCTGCTGTCTCTCTCCTTCCTGTGCTTTGTTCTCCCCTCATGTGCTGTCCTGTTTGAGCTGTCTCCCCCCTGTGCTCTGTCTCTCTCACCCCTGTGTCTGACAGTGTAAGGAGCATACCACAGCTCCTAGGCCGGAGAGGAAGCAAAAGACAATACTGACATTACAGCAGGAGATCGCAGAGGATACATTTTGTGAGGTAAAATATTGTTTAAAAACAGTCAGTGAATTATTTTACTTCACAAAATGAATCCTCTGTGATCCCCTGCTGTAATGTCAGTATTGTCGGCTGGTACCACGAGCAGTTTCCATACTGAGACACCCATCACTTGGGTGTCCCAATATGGCAGTTGGTGAACTTCCGCCGCTTGGAATTCTGGGATCCAGACATATCTGGACAGAACAGGATGTGAAGACATTACAAGGTTATTATATATTAGATTTGCAGGAGGAATAAAAGAAGATTAGTCCTATTTAGAGATCTCAGAAAAGAGAAAGTAGAATTGTTATTTGATAGGGAATACAAGTATTTGCTAAAACAAATGTCAGGAGGAGTAGACTTGAGCGAAACAGGTCGGCCAGATTCATAAGTCGCCAAGTCGGGTTTCGCCGACCAAAACCCAACCACAGCGTGAAGTCGGCCATGCGGTCGGCAAAACGAGAGCCAAAGTCGGATTTCCCAGAATGCTTGCACATGACTTTTTTCAGCCACTGAGCAAGGACGTACACTGCGGGCAACGAGATGACATGTGCAGCGTCCGGGAAGAGAGAGAGATTTTGCGCACTTTAAAAAAGCAGTCCGGCATGTAGGTGTGTTTACTGTCCTCCACTCCCTGACGACTTTGCTTCCCCATTGACTTGCATTGGGTTTCGTGTTTCTGTCGGACCTTCGACTTTTCACGATAGTCGGCTGATTTCGTTTGACTCGACTTTTGAGAAAGTCGGGTTTCATGAAACCCGACTCAACCCTAAAAAAGGCAAAGTCCCTCATCTCTAGTCAGGAGTCATACCATGATACCATAGAACACCTCTAGAGATTTGGAAAAGTTAATATTTGCTATACTCAGTGTATCTCTTTCTGACTCACTTGATGAACCTGTCTTATAAATTACATATAATTATTTCTTGGGTGAAACAGAGTAAGGGTTGTCAATATTCTGTAAATTTCCTAAATAATCTATATAAATAGTGTTTTTTTCTAGAATCCACTATAAAATAAATAAAATAAAATGTGTTTGCCATGTTCTTGAAGCTGGAAGAGCTTGCGAGGGTTCCTATTAATGCAATTATCATTATTTTCTAGTTCACTGCCACTAATATGCTCATATCACTATTCTGACAAATATTACTTAATTATCTCTATGATTCATTTAAAATTTCTGTTTGTCTCTAAAAATATTGGCTGGCTGTGATTTTTTTAATAAATTGCCCAGAAAGTGGAGTATCAGGTTGGCAGTCCTGAATATAGCAAGGATTTATAATGGTAGCAAGGTAGTAGTGTGCAGCCAGGTATAGTGGCTTGCGAACGCATTCACTCCTATAGGCATTTTTTGTGTTTTGCTACCTCACAACCTGGAATTTCACTGTTTTTCTAGGGTTTGCTTCAATTCATGTAAAGAACATGCCTACAACTGTGAACATTTGGTTTTCTTTTTTTGTGAAGCAAAAAACGAACAGGACAAAATAACTGGAAACTTCAATGTGCATAACTATTCACCCCCTAAAGTCAGTACTTTGTATCACCCTTTTTGGCAGCAATTACAGTTGCAAGTCACTTTGGATAAGTCTATGTGCTTTTCACATTTTGCCACTAGGCTTTTTGCCCATTCCTCAAGGCAAAACTGCTCCAGCCCCTTCAAGGTAAATTAATTCCCCTGGTGAACAGCAATCTTAAAGTCTTCAATTGGATTAAGGTCGGGGCTTTCACTAGGCCACTCCAAAAAATTTTCATGTTTCCCGTTAAACCACTTGAGTGTTGCTCTAGCAGTTTGATTTGGGTCATTGTCTTGTTAGAAGGTGAAGCTCCATCGCAGTCTCAAATCACTGACAGACTGAAACAAGCTTTGCTCAAGAATATCCATGCTTTTTGCATCATCCATCTTTCCCTCGACTTGGATCATTTTCCCTGTCCCTGCTGCCGAAAAACATCCCCACAGCATGATGCTGCCACTTCCATGTTTCACTGTGGGAATGGTGTTCTTGGGGTGATGAGTTGTCTTGTTTTTGTGCCAGACATAGCATTTACATTGATGGCCAAAAAGTTAAATTTTTGTCTCATCTGACCACAGCAACTTCCTCCATATGTTTGGGGGAGACCACAGCAATTTCCTCCATACGTTTGGAGAGTCTCCCTTTTGGCAAACTCAAAATGAGCCTTAAAATTTTTGTGTGCAAGTAAAGGCTTTTTTTCTGCCCACTCTTACATGAAGTCCACCTCTATGGAGGACACCGCTTAATGTGGCCATATGGATAAGTATTCCAGTCCCTGCTTGGGAACTCTGCAGCATCTCCAGTGTTACCCTTGGTTTCTGTGCTGCCACTCTGATTAATGACCCCCTTGCCTGGACTGAGAGTTTTGGTGGGTGGCCCTCTCTTGGCAGGTTTGTTGTGGTACCATGTTCTTTCCATTTGATGATAATGGATTTGATGGCACTCTGGGATATCATCAGAGATTAGGATATTTTTTATAACCCAACCCTGACTTGTACATCTCAACAACTTTGTGCCTGACTTGTTTGGAGATCCCCTTGGTCTTCATGGTGTTGTTTGGTTAGTAGTGCCTCTTGCTTAGTGGTGTTGCAGCCTTTGTGGTCTTTCAGAAAAGGTGTGTATATACTGACAGATCATGTGACATGGAGACTGCACACAGGAGGACTTCCTGTCACTAAGCATGTGACTTATGAAGATAATTGCTTGTACCAGAAATTTTTAGCAAAAAGAGTGACTATTCATATGCACATGGCAATTTTTATTTGTCTGCTCCCATAAACTTAATTTATGCCTATATTTTTCTCATTTCACTTCACCAACTTAGACTATTTAGCGCTGATGGATCACACACAAATCAGATTTAAACACAGGTTATAAAGGAACACAATAGGTAAAAACAAAAAAACAAAGGTATGAACTGGGATATAAACAGGTGTGCATGCAGCATGTAAGCACACATTCACAATGGCCACTGAACAGAAAAAAACAGTAACATAATGATTAAATACCTTGCAGTAAATAAATAAATAAATAAATAGCATAGTGCATGAAAATAATATACGGTATTTAGTTAACGTGTTTTTTTGATCAAAAAAATGTGAAAGCCATCTCCCTTCGTCACAGCAACCGTAATTTGGACAGTCCTAACTCTAATATTAAAAACCTTACCATTTGTAAAGTGACATGCATGTGGATAAGGACTGAGAGGGACTGACCCCAACTAGTTGATACGCAGCCATGGGGAACCACATCAAT
Organism: Dendrobates tinctorius; assembly: GCF_039654945.1. Taxonomy (NCBI): domain Eukaryota; kingdom Metazoa; phylum Chordata; class Amphibia; order Anura; family Dendrobatidae; genus Dendrobates; species Dendrobates tinctorius. The sequence goes on along the minus strand of NW_027361779.1, from coordinate 38,669,075 downwards.
ATAATGCCCAGCTCAAAAGAAAGGCAGCCACACCTTTATATGCACATGATCAAACAGACAGAAAAAACCCCCAAAGGTATGAACTGGGATATAAACAGGTGTGCATGTGTAAGGGATGTCTAAAGCAATGATATACGTGCCTTTTATTTATGTTATGTATATTTAATGTTCATTAATGTCCACCGTATAATTCTCTGTATGCTTTGCTATTATTGCATTTTTGTAGGGCAAGCGTAGTTCCCTAGTCGGCCCACTAGATGGGGATATAGTTATGCTCAGAATGTAAATAGTTAATGTAGGAGGGGCTAACTGTGGTTAAGCCAGGGAGCATCTGGCATTTTAGTCAGTTGGGCTTAGTAGCCCTGACAGGGCAGGTAGCCCCGTAACGTTTAAGGACACAAGCCCAGCCATTCAGGGCCTGAAGGCCACAGATGACAGCAGTGCAGAACATTGCAGTACCGAACACTACACTGCAGATGGTAGTGAGACAGTTGGCCGCAGTACGGCAGCACAGGTCACTCATTATGAGGCAGCTTGCTATGTGGGCAGATGCCCTTTTGTCTGGGGTGAAACAAACAGGGGAAATCCCAAAGATTGTGAAGCTGGACAGGGAGGATGCTGTGATGCTGACCGTGATGGGATGGCCTGGGAATGTTCTGGAAAGTGACAGTGAGAAACTAGGGAAAGTGAAGAAGGCAAATTGTGTGTTACCTGATGTCAATGATGTAACTGAAGATAATGGACTGAGAATACAAAAGAGTAAAGTTTCTTGTTTAAAGTTGGAATTGGACTGTGTCTTCATTTTTGCCAAAAGAGTTGGAAAAAATGCACCGCCATCTTGGGAATGCCCAGAAGGTGAGAAGAATGGAGCAACTGTCATGTCTATGTAAGGGAAGACCAGGGCGTGCCTGAGTCATTTACCTCAGCCACGACTACCGCCCTGGCCGACCCTTACACTTGGCGTAGTCGCCAGGATGCCGAAGTCTTGCAGCGTGGGAATGCTGTAAAAGATTAAATTGATGTGATAGGAAAAGATGACACTGATGTGACAGGAAAAGATGAGACTGAAGACTTGAGAAAAGTGACAAGTGTCTCAGATGCTATTGAAACTCTGGAAAATTTGATGTGGATCGACACGCTGCAATGTGGACATACCATGAAGAGAGTAGAGATTGAAATGCTGAATGTGACCATTTTATTAAATGTGACTCAAACTTTGTGTGGGACTGAAAATGCTTTGGTGACTAAGATGGCGGTTAAAATGATGGCGGTGAATGGTGCTAAAGAAGAAAATGACTACTGTGACTCCACCCCTCATGGGCGTGGTGTCCTAGAAAGAGCACAAAAATCTACTTGTCAACAAGCTCCAGCCGGCCCATGGTGGGTGTGGCTGAAAGAACATGGATCCCGCACTCCACTATGGAAAACTGCAAAATCGGTGAAGTGGAGATGGCAGCATCAGGATGAGAGGACCCAAGCCGAGCAGCCAGCAGATGCTGCAAATGAGCACTGGACTCACCAATTTCCTGTGACATCGGTGGAACGGAGTCTACGGCTGCTGGAGAGGTCCGTGGAGGAGAGCAGTCGGGAGCAGTCGGGAGCGTTGTTATCAAGAGTCATTGGGAGTGCTGGAACCGGGACGTCCGCAGCTGCAGGGGCCGGAACTACTTTTGCAGGAGCCGGAACCATGTCGCACAAACTTGGAGGCTGGAGAGCCATAAGTAGCGGCTGCCCTGGAAGAACTTGAGACGGGGATGAGAGAGGAGCCGGACCTTTACCAGGCAACATCGGAGTACACCGACGCAGCTGAAGAAGAATACAGCGGGCCCGGGATGAGCGCAATCAGCGACAGCCAGTAGGAAATGGTGAGTGCACCACGACCCTAACTTCGGATGGATGGATCCCGCTTCGGTCCACCACTGCGGAGGCTACAGCCTGTTATTCCATCCCTAATGAGTGGCCTGCGCCTCATCCTAATACCCCAGATGCTGGGCCCAATATCAGCGCCAAGCGCACAAAAATGCAACACAGTGCATTTGGCACACGTCGGCGCAGTGCCAAAAGGGCGCCGGCAAAAGCATACCAGTGCATGGCCAGCATACCCAATGCTAAATATAGGGTACGCCGGTCGCATGCAGCATCATGTGCCCATAGAAGGAGCTGACCGGAGGAGGAGCAGCCGGGGCAGAGCTTAGCGGCGGCCCTGCACTGGGCCTTATAACGCAAGTCTGAAAGTAGCCTTATTCACCGAATAACAGCGACCGCAAAAAAAACCAAAGTCCGATTTCCCATTTATTTCTCTCTCCTCTGATGTGATCTAGCACATCAAAGGAGAGAGAAATGGGGTTGTAGCTAGGGTTAGAGTTGGGATAGGGTTAGGGTTATAGTTATGGTTATAGCTAGGGTTAGGCTAGTGTTAGGGTTATGGTTGGGTTATAGTAGGGATTATAGCTAGGGTTATGGTTGGGCTAGGGTTAGGGTAATGGTTGGGTTATAGTTTGGGTTATAGCTAGATTTAGGGTTGGGCTAGGGTTAGGGTTATATTTGGGGTTATAGTTGGGGTTATACCTAGGGTTAGGGTTGTGCTAGGGTTGGGGATAGAGTTAGGATTGGGGTTATAGTTGGGGTTATAGCTAGGGTTAGGGTAGAGTTAGGGCTATGGTTGGGTTATAGTTGGGGTTATAGCTAGGGTTAGAATTGGGCTAGGGTTAGGGATGGGCTAGAGTTAGGGTTATGGTTGGGGTTATAGTTGGGGTTATAACTAGGGTTAGGGTTGGGCTAGGGATAGGGTTGGGGCTAGGATTAGGTTTGGGGCTAGGGATAAGGTTATAGTTGGGGTTATAGCTAGGGTTATGGTTGGGCTATGGTTAGGGTTATGGTTGGGTTATAGTTAGGGTTATAGCTAGGGTTAGGGGAAACATGTTTTCTGCCATTTATAAGCACTTTTAATTCTATGCAGTTAAAGATAGCCATATGGTTAGCATCTACTGAACATACCAACTTCTGCAGACCAGCCAAACTTGTGTGTATTTCTGTCACACTGGCAGGTTGGCACAAGCGAGGGGGTTGTGGCCCCACAGTGCCACAAACCAGACTACCCTGGAAGGGGCGTGACTATGACAGCTACCTCAGTCTTCGCCTGAGCCTTTGATGGTGAGGACAGGCTTGTGCGGCAGGTAGCTGCCAGGTGCCACTCCAGGGTGGTGTCTGGCTGTGGCTGCTGATCCCACTGGGCAACAGGACACCAAGACAGGTGCAGGCAAGAGGCACGACTGACAGACAGGCAGGAGAGCACGGCAGGCACGGCTGGTACTCTGGCATGTGGGCACGGCTGAGACACAGGCATGCGGGCACGGCTGAGACACTGGCAGGCGGGGACGGCTGAGACACTGGCAGGCAGGCATGGCTGAGACACTGGCAGGCGGGCATGGCTGAGACACTGGCAGGTGGGCATGGTTGAGACACAGGGACAAGAGCAGGAAGGAGTGGTGTATGGAATAGGTAGAGACCTGTTCACACAGGAAGTGCAGGTACCGATACTGGCAAGAAGGAAGAGCCGCAAGAGTGCGGAGCACAGGCAGAGCCCTCAAGGGTGCAGAGCACAGGCAGAGCCGCAAGGGTGCAGAGCACAGGCAGAGCCGCAAGTGTGCGGAGCACAGGCAGAGCCACAAGAGTGCGGAGCACAGGAAGATGGAGAGGATGCAAGGATAGACACAGCAGGGAAAGGAGCCACAGACAAGGAGACCAAGAGACAGAGGTAGGACAGAGTTCAGACAAGAAAACGGTGCGAAACAAAGTACTGGAACAAAGACACAGAGAGACGGATATACTGCCTCCTGGAGGGCAGACAGGACAGGTACAAGACAAGGCAAGGAACAATAGCACAGGGACAAGGATATTCTGCCTCCTGGAGGGTGGATGGACAGGTACAAGGCAAGGCTAGGAACATAGGAACAAGGACACAGAGACAAGGATATTCTGCCTCCTGGATGGCAGAGCAGACAGGTGCGAGACAAGTTAAGGAACAATAGCACAGAGACAGGAAATTCTGACTCCTGGAGGGCAGAGCAGACAGGTACAAGACAAGGCTAGGAACAAGGACTCAGAGACCAGGATATACTGCCTCCTGGAGGGCGAATGGACAGGTACAAGACAAGGCAAGGAACAAGGACACAGAGACCAGAATATTCTGCCTTCTGAAGGGTGGCAAGACAGGCACAGACACAGGACTAGGAATCAAGCCTCCAGGGAAGGTAAAACACAGGACAGGACCTGGCAACTCAGCAGCAAGACACTAACTGAGTTAAGACATTGCTCAGGCAGCTACCACCAGGTGGAGCTGCCCTAAATACTAGCGGCCTCTTGGTATTTGGCCAGGGACATATTAGACAGGTGCACCCTGATTCCATAAGAACCAGAGAGTGCTGGTCCCCCTATGCACACAGCCAGGAAGCATGCAGAGAGTAGGCAGGAAGCAAGAGGCACACAGCATGGAGCCAGCAGCAGACAGAACTCACAGCATACTCTGGAGCAGAGAGTAAGTTAGTGTGTGGGGATGGGAGGCCGTGCAGTGATGCCAGCAGGGTTGTTACACTGTTCACTTGCTGTGTAATATATCCCACAATTTGAAAGGCACCATTGTCACAATTATAATTAATGTTATTCATTTCACAGTGGTTTTATTGTTATGGCTGATCGATTTGTTAGTAACATAAAAGTGTGGATGGGCCACGTATAAATGCCTTTACAATGAAAATAATTGCATCAAATAATGTGAGAAAATAGGTTCACATAATTCTTGAAAACTATCCTTATATTTTTAGGGCATTTTAATACACATTAAACTCCCTAAATTCTCAAGAGAATGCAAACTTTCCATATGGCTAACTTCTTGGCAGAGTCCCTAAAACTGAAAATTAGCAAATAAGTCATTATGAGTTTAACTATACCAGCAAATATTTTCGCTAAGAATGTTGTTTCTAAAGGAATGTACTTGTCTTCCTGTTAAATATTCATATATTTGGTTGTTAATTTCTTATTACACTCAGTTCTGTACATTGCTTTCGCTGACACTGCATGTGTTATTTTAGCAAGTTTAGCTCATGGTAAATGTCAACTCCACTACATATGTAAGATTAGCTCATGGTAAAGGTCAACTCCATATATATATAGACCACGTGCTCTAACAGACGGATATATAATTCATGGCTCACTCTAGGGGTCGCTCGCGCTCTCCTTCACCACCATGAGACACACTTGAAGAGTCATCTTTGCTCGACAGCTGGTATGTAACTTGATCACTATGTGTAGCTTCAATAGAAGCCTAACAGAGACAGAAGCCATTTACCATGAGAGTTCCGAGGAAAGATGGATACAAGCTTAGCTATGAACAAATGGACAATCTCTCTTTCACCTATTTTTATGTTTTTCTGTAATAATCTTTTCTTTGATGGAAGAATCCAAATAAACCACTACTTTTTTTATAAGAACATTGTCATCTGGTAACTAGTCCTGAATATTTTACAAGAATACGCATTTTTTTTTTACAATGGAGAGCCAGCCAGATCTGAATTTTTGTACTTTTTTGCAGATTTCCCTCAAGTTGCCCAAGGGGGAATGAACTTTGCTAACGTCATATGTGCAAGTTATCAGGAACTCCACTATTATGGACAAGTCACAAGAATCAGACAGAACCTAGAAGTGAGGACTAAGAATTGCCAGATGGATTGAGAAGTACTACAAGTGCCAGAGGTGCTGAAGGTAGACGTGTGAAGACAAGAGCCCAGCGTTGTCCATCAAAGGAACTACAAGCTGAGATATTTCAAGGTAAGAAACATGGATGCCATTACTTCTTTTTCTAAGCAGAGTAAACTCAAATTTAAGTCTGTAGACGAGTCTAATGTAGACATTTTGTGGCTCAGCTTATATGCAGAATGTGAAGTGGAAAATCTAAAGTTAGATTCTAAGCTACTGACCTTTAGTATAGAAAGAGAGAAATTAAAAAAATATTTTACAAATGGTAGATGTATTCCACAAATTTGTGTCAGAGAAATCCAAAAATGATTGTTGTGTAAAGGAAAATAGTGATGTTCCCGAGATACATTGCAATGTAGAAAAGCAGTTACAAGATAAAAGGCAAATAGCAGCAGCCATTGAAGGTGACCTTGCAGACGTGGAACAAGATGGAGAAGTAGGAGGAGACTTCAGAACTGACGTAGATGCCGTACAAGGGAAAGACGTACCACTAAAAATAGATCACTCACAGGCCCAACTCCAAATCAAAGTTAGAAAAAATTTGTTAAAAATATGCAAAATCATTCCTGCATATGATAACAAAATCCATGTTTGTAGAAACTCTGAGGTTTTTGAAAGCTGTGTTGACAAATTTGATTTGAGTAACGAGAAAAGGATTCAGTTATTTAAAATGTGGATCCCTGTAAACTTTTCCAGGCGATTATCTTTAATTATATCTGGTGAAACACATGTGAATTTAAATGATAAAGACAGATTAAAAATTCTGATTTTTTTGTGCATCAAATGAAAATTATCAAGATATTGATATTCTTCAAAAATTAAGGATTGGTCGGAAGGAATGTACCTATACATTTATGTCCATATTTGACCGCTTGTACAGAACAGTCATTGAGAATGTCAAAACACAGTCCATGATTAAAGGGCCTGTCACACTAAGCGATATCGCTAGCAATATCTCTATAACGTCACTGGTTTTTATGACGTTATAGCGATATCGCTAGCAATATCGCTATGTCTGATACTTACCTCCGACCGCTCCCCCACTGGTTATCGCTGATCGCGCGAGAACGTCCTGGGCCACTTCTCGTCATCTGCTTCCTGCTGCGCTTCCTGCGGTGACGACGAGCGACGAGTGGACGCGGGCTGAAGGACGTCAGGATCGCCTCGTCTGACAGGTAAGTAGCGACCCCCAACTCCAGCGATGTCGCTGGTGAGATCTACCTGTGTGGCAACTCACTAGCGACCACTTAGCGATGAACCAGCGATCCTGACCGCGTAATATCGCTGGTCGGGATCGCTGGTACATCGCTAAGTGTGACAGTACCTTAAGAGTTTTGTAAACAAATTTTGGTTTCTAAATCCTGCATCTCGTGTTATTGCGTCACAAAAAGATTCTTTATTTGAATGTGCGCAATCCCTTGATTTTGCCAGAAACACGAGAATCGTGAAAGGGAAATAAATCGTGCTAATTTTGTAAAGACAGGCAAAGTAAAATCTTATGAGAAGCCTGTATCAAAGTATCCCCGAAATCAAATCTATGAAGAACGAAGAAAATCACATATTTGATATAAACCGTATGAAATTATGCAAAGGACCACCGAAAAAATTTCACAGTTTGAGTTAAGAAAAATTCAAAGTTCTGATTTTCTTTCTGTAAAAAAGATGGCGGAAATTTACAGACAGAAACAGGTGGTGAGTGAGATCATTGGCTTTAAACTGAATACTCTGCTCCAAGAATCCATCAGCTTCAAAATTGCAAGAACTTTTCGAGACATTTTTTACAGGGAAATAAGTTTGGGTTTAGGAATTGGCTAAAAAAGTAACTATATGTTCTATAAAAGTGTTATACAATGTATTTGTCAGTTATATGTAATTATTATATAGAGTATAATTCTGTAGTTCTATAGCTTTGTAGAGATACATATTCATGCAGTATATATAGAGTGTTTGTAGAAGTAGAGATTGTAGAACTGTATTTTGTAGTGAAAATAAAATTTACTCCAGTATAGGATATTGCAATTGGTTTGTTTCTGGACGAATATGATATTAACCTTCTCTTTTATTTTTCCTTAGAATTTTCATTTCAAAGCAGGACTTAATAGGGAAAAATTCTCTTACAAGGATTTATGCCATTATTTACACAGGAAGTTGCAATAATTGCATGACTTTATATATTTAGCACTTAAATAATATTCATATAACTAACTGTATCTAAAAAAAAAATTAGTTTTCTGTGTGCTGCATGGCTTGATATGACAAACACAGCATGTGAAATCTGAATCTTGTTCTAATAATAGGTATACCATGCCCCTGTAGCCTTAGTGAAAAGAATTTTTAAGGGGGCTCAGCTTTTGCAAATCAAAGGAATTTTTTTTCCTAGGCCTAAAGTATAACTAATACAACAAATATTTATGTTATGTGTATTTGGGGAATATTCAAAGAAATATTAAAATACTAAATTTAATAGTTTACAATGCGCATTGAAAATTTGGATAATAATTTGGGTTAATATATATACAGTGGGGCAAAAAAGTATTTAGTCAGTCAGCAATAGTGCAAGTTCCACCACTTAAAAAGATGAGAGGCGTCTGTAATTTACATCATAGGTAGACCTCAACTATGGGAGACAAACTGAGAAAAAAAAATCCAGAAAATCACATTGTCTGTTTTTTTTCATTTTATTTGCATATTATGGTGGAAAATAAGTATTTGGTCAGAAACAAGCAATCAAGATTTCTGGCTCTCACAGACCTGTAACTTCTTCTTTAAGAGTCTCCTCTTTCCTCCACTCATTACCTGTAGTAATGGCACCTGTTTAAACTTGTTATCAGTATAAAAAGACACCTGTGCACACCCTCAAACAGTCTGACTCCAAACTCCACTATGGTGAAGACCAAAGAGCTGTCAAAGGACACCAGAAACAAAATTGTAGCCCTGCACCAGGCTGGGAAGACTGAATCTGCAATAGCCAACCAGCTTGGAGTGAAGAAATCAACTGTGGGAGCAATAATTAGAAAATGGAAGACATACAAGACCACTGATAATCTCCCTCGATCTGGTGCTCCACAAAATCCCACCCCGTGGGGTCAGAATGATCACAAGAACGGTGAGCAAAAATCCCAGAACCACACGGGGGGACCTAGTGAATGAACTGCAGAGTGCTGGGACCAATGTAACAAGGCCTACCATAAGTAACACACTACGCCACCATGGACTCAGATCCTGCAGTGCCAGAAGTGTCCTACTGCTTAAGCCTGTACATGTCCGGGCCCGTCTGAAGTTTGCTAGAGAGCATTTGGATGATCCAGAGGAGTTTTGGGAGAATGTCCTATGGTCTGATGAAACCAAACTGGAACTGTTTGGTAGAAACACAACTTGTCGTGTTTGGAGGAAAAAGAATACTGAGTTGCATCCATCAAACACCATACCTACTGTAAAGCATGGTGGTGGAAACATCATGCTTTGGGGCTGTTTCTCTGCAAAGGGGCCAGGACGACTGAACCGGGTACATGAAAGAATGAATGGGGCCAAGGGCATTGAATATGAAACGTGGCTGGGTCTTTCAACATGACAATGATCCAAAGCACACCGCCAGGGCAACGAAGGAGTGGCTTCGTAAGAAGCATTTCAAGGACCTGGAGTGGCCTAGCCAGTCTCCAGATCTCAACCCTATAGAAAACCTTTGGAGGGAGTTGAAAGTCCGTGTTGCCAAGCGAAAAGCCAAAAACATCACTGCTCTAGAGGAGATCTGCATGGAGGAATGGGCCAACATACCAACAACAGTGTGTGGCAACCTTGTGAAGACTTACAGAAAACGTTTGACCTCTGTCATTGCCAACAAAGGATATATCACAAAGTATTGAGATGAAATTTTGTTTCTGACCAAATACTTATTTTCCACCATAATATGCAAATAAAATGAAAAAAAAACAGACGATGTGATTTTCTGGATTTTTTTTTCTCAGTTTGTCTCCCATAGTTGAGGTCTACCTATGATGTAAATTACAGATGCCTCTCATCTTTTTAAGTGGTGGAACTTGCACTATTGCTGACTGACTAAATACTTTTTTGCCCCACTGTATATGAATTCATACCTCTGTATGTGGGATAATTTGGTTTGAACTTATATGTGACACAGTCTGAGTGACAGATGCGTGTATGAGCAGCTGCTAAGCGAGTAATGTGATACGTGTGATGTATGAAAGGCCTCGGGATTCTGTATGAAAAAAACTGTCTTTAGGAGAAATATGCAGATCAGTTAAATTATTAGAATATTTGTTAATAAGTGCAATCGCACATCAAAATGGTTTATGAAGAAAATCTACATTTAAATTAATTTTTCCAAAGGATAATTTTATGATATTCAAATTAATTTTAATGGTTACACATCGTCAGACAAATAATGTCATAAGCACATGATAACATCAGAGACAGTTTTGGTCAACAACCCCCAGAGCCCCTCCTCCCGACTTCCCAGCCCTCCACCTCCAAAACCAACTTCTCCACCATTACATGAGATCGACTCTCCACTCTACTCTCAAGATCACATCTCACCACTTGTGCACTTGACCCGATCCCTTCCCACTTCATCCCAAACCTCACCACAGTCTTCATCCCAACCCTAACCCATCTCTTCAACCTATCACTAACAACTGGTGTTTTCCCCTCAAGCTTTAAACATGCCTCAATCACACCTATCCTCAAAAAGCCCTCTCTTGACCCATCCTCTGTATCTAGCTATCGCCCTATATCACTTCTCCCCTATGCCTCCAAGCTACTGGAACAACACGTCTACCTTGAACTGTCCTCCCATCTCTCTTCTTGCTCCCTCTTCGACCGCTTACAATCTGGCTTCCGGTCACACCACTCCACCGAAACTGCCCTTACTAAGGTCACCAATGACCTCTTAACCGCCAAGAGCAAGCGACACTACTCTGTCCTCCTCCTCCTGGACCTGTTGGCTGCCTTTGACACAGTGGACCATTCCCTACTATTACAGACCCTCTCATCCCTTGGCATCACAGACTTGGCCTTGTCCTGGATCTCATTATACCTAACAGACTGGACATTCAGCGTCTCCCACTCACACACCACCTCCTCACCTCGCCCCCTATCTGTCGGAGTCCCACAAGGTTCAGTACTAGGACCCCTGCTCTTCTCCATTTACACCTTTGGCCTGGGACAGCTCATAGAATCTCACGGCTTTCAGTATCATCTCTATGCTGATGACACACAGATCTACATCTCTGGACCAGATATCTACTCCCTGCTAACCAGAATCCCTCAATGCCTGTCCACTATTTCATCCTTCTCTACCAGATTTCTGAAACTTAACATGGACAAAACAGAATTCATCATCTTTCCCCCATCTCACGTGACCCCCCCAACGAACCTATCCATTACAGTAAATGGCTGCCCACTCTCCCCAGTCCCACAAGCTCGCTGCCTCGGGGTAATCCTTGATGCTGATCTCTCCTTCAAACCACATATCCAAGCCCTTTCCACTTCCTGCCGACTTCAACTCTAAAATATTTCACGAATCCGTTCATTCCTCAACCAAGAATCTGCAAAAACCCTAGTCCATGCCCTCATTATCTCTCGCCTTGACTACTGCAACCTCCTGCTCAGTGGCCTCCCCTCGAACACTCTCGCACCCCTCCAATCTATTCTAAACTCCGCTGCCCGACTAATACACCTGTCCCCCCGCTATTCCCCAGCTTCTCCCCTCTGTCAATCCCTTCACTGGCTCCCCATTGCCCAGAGACTCCAGTACAAAACCCTAACCATGACATACAAAGCCATCCACAACCTGTCTCCTCCATACATCTGTGACCTCGTCTCCCGGTACTTTCCTGCACGCAACCTCCGATCCTCACAAGATCTCCTTCTCTACTCCCCTCTTATCTCCTCTTCCCACAATCGCATACAAGATTTCTCTCGCGCATCACCCCTACTCTGGAACTCTCTACCACAACATATCAGACTCTCACCTACCATCGAAACCTTCAAAAAGAGCCTGAAGACCCACCTCTTCCAACAAGCCTATAACCTGCAGTAACCACTGATCGACCAAACCGCTGCACGACCAGCTCTACCCTCGCCTACTGTATTCTCACCCATCCCTTGTAGATTGTGAGCCTTCGCGGGCAGGGTCCTCTCTCCTCCTGTACCAGTTATGACTTGTATTGTTCAACATTATTGTACTTGTTTTTATGTATACCCCTCCCTACATGTAAAGCGCCATGGAATAAATGGCGCTATAACAATAAATAATAATAATAATAATAATAATAATAATAATAATAATAAGCAAGTATAAAATTTACACAATTTATAAATTAATTATTTTTAATTTTGGTTTTGATAAATTAATTATTTCATGAAACAATATTTTTCAGTATTAAGGGGGAAATGTGTTTTTGATCCTGACTACATCATCACATTTGATTAATACCTCTTCCTCACAAATTTTAATAAAGAAGAAATATAAATAAGGTACTATGGTATAAGTATTGGGCATAATGACATTAAGTATTATAAAGAGTCATTTCTTTACATTAAGAAGAGTATCATATGCAAAGTTGCATAATTTGAATATTTTGGTAATACAAGTTTATGACAAATATGAAATAGTCCAGATCATAGAAATATTAAGGGTATATGTTACTGAGGACTTAACTACTCTGCATTTGGTATCAACATAAAGGCCTTATTTTTATTTCTTATTTTATTCTTATTTTTATTTTTCATTATTTTTAATTCTTAAATTTTTATTTTTTCTGTCAACCAAGAAAAAACCATCAATATTTAATAAAGTAATATCTACTATGAGAATATTGCTTCATTAAATATAGCGATGATATGGTTCCATTACAAAGAAAAATGTTTCAATTCTGAGTTATATGCAACAATTCTTTCATTCATTCATTCAAAAATATTCAGAATTGAGAGTCCTCAGTGGTTGATACCTTTTAATGGTTAACTGAAAAGATGGTAACGCATTGCAAGCTTTCGAGACTACTCAGGTCTCTTCATCAGGCATTGACTAATTCAAAATCTGAAGAGTCACATATTTATGCACAATACAGCACAGAAAAAATATATACATCTTTCATTCATTCCCTCACTCATATATTCTTATTTTGGTATTTTGGTTCGTGGCTATACATTCTTACATTATTCGTGTAATAAATATATTCCTTATTAATAAAGATGAAAACACTTGTTACATAAAACACATTGACAGCTCTGGGTTGAAAAAGGTAATTACACCTATGACATAAAAAATGTTCTATCACATGAAGAATATGGTTAATAATGTATTATCACTTATTATTATTATTATTATTATTATTATTCTAAATATTGAAATCCATATATGGTACAAATTCTGATAATAATTATATGGATATTACTGATTGCTATGGTACGCTGTGATATTATAGGTTACGAAAATTACCAGATTTGGTATAGAATAGGGAATGAAGACTACAAGCAAGATACTGAAATTACGTTAATAAAGACTTTTCATATTTCTAAATTCAATTGATTCTTATCAGTTGCAAGAAGAAGAATGCTATCCTGAAGTCCCAGAAGGTAACAAAACTATGATTTCTGAATAATAGACTGTGTTAATTACAAGTGCAGTATCCACCACTGACAGTCACAATTAAAGTGTCTAACCTGACAACTAGAAGACGATGATCCTATGATGCTGAGACGAACCGTTTTATCATGTTCTTACCAAGTTCCAGTGGTTTCCTATCACCTGTAAAGCTTCAATGAAAAGCTGGTGAACAACGAAGGTAATTGTCAGGAAGCTACAACCCTGACATGTGTCCTGTGCATTAGGACTGAGGACTGGTTAAGGTGCTATAGCAAGGAAGAGTCATTTTAACCCTTGCTTTGCTGACCAAAAATGTCACACCTGTTCAAAGACCAGTACCGATGGAGGATTCCAGAAATATCCAAGGCGAGCCAATGTAAGTCCAGGTTTTTAAAGGTGACACTGCACAGATATTAAAACTACATTTCATCTATAGACTTTGTTTTCTTATCAACATTTGACTTTATGGACTTTGATTTGATACACAACACGATTTCTGCAACATCTATATGCTATAGAAAAACTGTGTTTTTTAAAAAAAAAAAAAGAACCAAGAAGAAGACATCAAAATGAAGACCAGATGACATCAGATGATGATGACTAGACCTGAGATGCTTCAATTTAGATTTAGGGAAGTATAATTATACACATATTGTATATCAATATTGTTCACGGCTTACCATAACATGAATTCACATCAATTATGTAATTGAGTACGTATAACAATAATATGATATTATTATTATTGATATTAAATTATTTTGTCAAAGAAGAAGACAAGAAGAAAGATCTTATTATATTTTGAGGGTTCCAATTAATGTCTTTCACCCTCAAAAGGGGGAATTGTTAAATATTCATATATTTGTTTGTTAATTTCTTATTAGGCAGGGGTCACACTAAAGAGGAATATGGATGAGTGCGAGGCGTTAAAAGCACGCATTACACACAGACAAATGATTCTCTATGGGGTAGCTCCCAACAGCCGTATAATTTTCGCCTGTATTCTACGGACCGTGCCAATCGCAGCATGCTGCGATTGTCAGTGTACTACGGGCGTAGTACGCCAATGCAAGTCTATGGGTGCGCAAAAAATACAGATTACACATGGACCACACATGTGAATTGCGAGAAATACGCATGTCTTTTGGCTGGTGACAGGAAATGGGCCAATCCATCATCAGGAAGGTTAGACATGCAAATCAGCTCAAAAAGCGCTCCAGACATCCAGGAAGTACGCCTCCACGGAGTCCTGTAGCGTCATGGCACCATATTTCCTAAATGTGGAGATGTTGATTGTGCTAGTGCAGGAGCGGCCAGAAATCTGGGACCAACGTGACACTCATTATGCCAACCAGGCAAGAAAGGAGGCGTCATGGAGGCGCATATGTCACCAGATGTTCCATGATTTTGGTGATCGGCCACGTGAGGAGCAGCAGAAACTGATTAAGTAGAAGCAAAAAACTGATTAAAATATTAAAATTACCTCACATCAAAAAATGCATAGAGAATCAGCCCCCCCTCCTGTGCTTGTACTTTTTTCCTCATGAGGTGGGTAGATTTTGATGTGACCCATGGTTTTACACTGCCATCATTTGGCACAGGCCACAAACTCCTCATCCTCCTAGCCAACAAAGTTAATAAGTGTAGTTACTTGATACACAAACTATTGTGACCCTGTGTATCTGGCCTGGATGGGCCAATTAGATATGCCTCCCTGGGTAGAAAGCACACCCCAGAAGGCCACATGCCTAGGCTACTGGTAGCAAATTTGACCTATCAAATATGTGAAATTGAGAATATTTCCTGTCACATTGCAGTGGAAGATGTGATGAGACAGTGGCACAGCATCCACGACCAATACAGGCGGGAACATCAGCAGCGGTCCAGGAGTGGTGATGCGGGCCACATAAAGAGGAAATACATATATTCTGACCGCCTCTCCTTCCTCGCCCCTATTCTGGATCTGAGACCGTAAGTAGATACCTCAGACCACATTACACAGATACTTTACAGGGCCAAAAATATTGATTTATTTTTGGGTCTGTTCTATTTCATAACAGAACTCAGTCCAACCTTACGGAGAGAGGAACTGGCTCAGATACAGAGCCCATCATTGATCCTGTAGGGGATGAGGTGGCTGGCCCATCTTCTCCCCCTACAAGAAGCATGGGTGAAGAATCCTAAATGGCGCTATAACAATAAATAATAATAATAATAATAATCCTCTCAGGAAAACCCAGTGCCTGCGCCACAAACCCCACCACCAGGACCGTCTGCAGCTGCACCTTCAGCCATACTGGAGGAGCAAGGCAACATGAGCAGCAGCTCAACTGGCCACATCCAGGGCTCCCGACAGCCTGCTGGACCATCCCGGCGAGGAAGAAGAAGGCGGCATATCCCTGCCCAAGATACACGTACAAATGTGGACACTGGGGTCCTCAACTATTTGGCTAGAGTCAATAATGATGATGGCGAGGAGGCATACTCACGCAGCCTGGCCCTTTATCTTCATGCCCTTTCCCGTGAGGTGAGGCTCCGTATTCGAGCATGTTTTCAGATCCTGCTTGATGCTTGCACACACCCCAATACCCCATATGAATTATTTGAATAACTGGAGAGGAGGCAGCTTTCACCCAGAAATCTAATTCGCCTTAGACACCCCACACACATGCTTGCTCAAGCAGGCTCTGAGGATCCTCAAATACGTGGGCCTACACCTCATCCCCTTCCTCCCCCTACCCAACCTTACCAACAGCAGCCACATATTATGTCTGGCTCTAGCCAACCTCACCAATATGGCCACTTGTTCCCACCCAGTGTTGGAGGCTGGTCCCAACCTGGTTGGGGACGACATGGATATATTGGTGGGTATGAGACACGGGCCTACCAGACCCAACAAGATGCCCCTCTTCATTCTCACTCTGGCCAGTACCCATAACAATCCCAGGAGGCAGTACACTACCCACATCATGGGCAACAGTATGCCCCTACACAGGGCGATGTTGGGCAAAGTAGCCAGCAGCAACCACAGGCTGGTCTTCCGCCTTCTCCTTCCCCAACTTACCAAAACTTATAATGTAGCCATTTTGGTATTGCATTACGTTGTGTTTTTTTTATATGTGTGAAAAATTGTTTGTGAAAAAATGTTCACATCTGCAAAAAGGCCAATTTCCCACATTGCCACAGTTCTCATATGGCAATAATATGTTTTGCTTTAAAAAAAAACAACAAAAAAAGGGTCAAGTAAACATTTGTCTACAACATTTTATGTCTCTGTCTCAATTCTAAAAAACAGTGTCAGCAAACTAACATACGCTTACCAATGCAATTAAACAGTCATAGAATCAGAAGGGGTAGAAATATATATATTTAGACACACATAAACCACAAAATTATAACATAGATACAGCATGCTCTTGCCAAGAAGTTTCCCCCTCAGGTGACATAAAGTAATTTGTGAAAATATCACGAACTTTGAGGCCAGAGAGTGGTCTACGGTGAGGGTTGATAGGTGGTCTCGCCCTACGCACATTGTCCAACCCATGCACAACACCAGCAGAGGAGGAACAATCATGTATCCTGGTGAAGTTATGAAGAACCACACAGGCTTTTACTACTTCATTAACATTTTGTTCACTCAGCTGAATGGCAGACTGGAGTACCCGCCATTTGGCACAAAGAATGCCAAAGGAACACTCCACCAGTCGTCGAGCATGTGATAGGCGCAAGTTAAAAATTCTGCGCCTGTGGTCAAGGTTGCGCCGGGAATATGGCCTCATGACATTGCGCGTTAACTGAAACGCCTCATCTGCCACAAGGACATAAGGGACAGATTCTTGAGTGGAGCCTGGTAGCTGGCGTGGTGGTGGTAGATCCAACTGGTTGGTGCGTAGCCGCCGAGCCATAATGGAAGTATTGAAGACTCTAGAGTCTCCCGTCCTTCCATAGGCCCCAATGTCAACAATTATAAACTTGTATTGAGGGTTGGCCAGAGCCAACAATACAACAGAAAAGTATTGTTTATAATTGAAGAATTGGGAACCAGAGTTCGGCGGCTTACGCACCTGGATATGTTTGCCATCAAGGGCCCCAATACAATTAGGAAACTGGCATTCCTTCTCAAAGTCCCTTGATATCCTCAACCAGTCTTCCATCCTGGGCTCGGGCATAACGAGTTGATGTAGTCTTGACCATATTTCACTACATGTCGATCTGACTATGCCAGAAATTGTAGATCTTCCAATCAGAAACTCATGGTGGAGGGCGGCATAAGACAGGCCAGTGGACAGGAAGCTGAAGAACAACAGAAAAGGAACATTTTAGAATGCACAAATTAACCAAAAAACAGGTACATACATACTAAATTTGTTATGATTTCACATCTACTAACACGCACATATTTGGTCGCACAATGACTAAGTGATATTCAGTACATATTACACATAACATTCTGGTCTGTAAGTTTAAACATATCTGGAATAAGATGAGGGCATTAAACTTAGTACATGAAGCAATAAATACATACTTTGGGCAACACATCATGAACATAGAGAATGTGGTTGTGTGGTACATACCGTAATGTGAGTAGAAGTCGCTCTTCTGCAGATATAGCTTTGCACATCCTTGTGTCCTGAAAGGTTATCCCAGGGCGCACTGTCTCCAAGAGTCGATCAAATGTTGCAAGGTTCATGCGACAGTATTGGTAGAATTTAGTCGGATGCTCCCGCAGGGAAGAATAGAGGCGGTGAAAATGACCTCTTGTGAGTCGTTGCCTCAAAAGTGGATGTACCCACATGCGTCTCCTCCTCCGCGGATCCACTATCACTGGGTATGGTTGACCAAAGCGGCGTGACAAAAGCCAGTTGAAGAGAACCTGCTCAGTTGTGTTGAAAGTCAGACTGTCTGCCATGTTGCACATACAACATCAACACACCTAGTGAAGGCAAGGTCACAAATGGACAGAATGGAGGCAGCCACCTGTTCCTGAGACAATAAACAGGGTGCAGGCTAATGATTTAAATAGTTAGCAGGCCTCAAAACCGTTAAATGTCCATTTTGCAAGCCTGCGAGAAAATCTTGCCATACGGATTCCTTACGGATTACATACGGATCACATACGGATGCTGACATGTGCAAAATACGCGACCACACCTTGCTTACGGATGACATACGGAGCACTATTTAGGGGTCATTCATCCGTATTACGCATGTAAACTACGGACCGTATTTTGCGTCAGTTAGTGTGACCCCGGCCTTACACTCAGTTCTGTACATTGCTTTCGCTGACACTGCATGTGTTATTTTAGCAAGTTTAGCTCATGGTAAATGTCAACTCCACTACATATGTAAGATTAGCTCATGGTAAAGGTCAACTCCATATATATATAGACCACGTGCTCTAACAGACAGATATATAATTCATGGCTCACTCTAGGGGTCGCTCGCGCTCTCCTTCACCACCATGAGACACACTTGAAGAGTCATCTTTGCTCGAGCCAATACGGACAGCTGGTATGTAACTTGATCACTATGTGTAACTTCAATAGAAGCCTAACAGAGACAGAAGCCATTTACCATGAGAGTTCCAAGGAAAGATGGATACAAGCTTAGCTATGAACAAATGGACAATCTCTCTTTCACCTATTTTTATGTTTTTCTGTAATAATCTTTTCTTTGATGGAAGAATCCAAATAAACCACTACATTTTTTTATAAGAACATTGTCATCTGGTAACTAGACCTGAATATTTTACAAGAATACGCATTTTTTTTACACTTCCTTTAGTAAATTAACCTCTGTTTATGTAATTTGTAGCAGTTAAAGGGTATCTATCAACAGATTTTTGCTACCTCATCTGAGAGCAGCATCATATAGGCAAAGAGAAGCTGAATCCAACAGTGCATCACAGATTACTAGGTGTAGCCATTCTGACATAATCAGAGTCTTTACAGTATATTTAGAATGAAGCAATGAAGCAGAGTTGAGAAAGCTGCCCCCACCCACACCAATCTCTATTTACAAAAATCCATATAAAGTGAGCTGCCTATCACAGAAGGGGCGTGTCGGACTAGGGCTCACATGACTAGGTAGTCACAGAAATGATAAGCTCCAGGTGCGAAAGCAATCATTGTAAGCAAACAAAAGAGCTTGATAACAAAGGCCTTGCTGATTTAACTCCTACTTCATGCTGGCTTTAGATTACATAGCAAAAACCTGCTGACAGATTCCCTTTAAAGCTCACAAAACATTTTCTGTACATTCTGAGCTGCATTTAAAATGTATTTTTTTATCTAAATGGATTCAAAAACACATGCTGACATTTTTAATAATATTTTTACAAAGGTTTGAGTTCAATTTTTGTGTTTGGGGTAATCCAAATCTTAACCTACCCTTTACACATCGTAGAGTCAAATAATAAAATTCTTACTGCCTAGAGCTAAGAGTGAATTTGAATGTGAAAGTAGAGTTTGTTGTTTTCAATCAATAGGATGATAATAACGTGTGAGTGGATGATCTTTTTATCTGTTTTATTTAAAGTACAGAGACCTATCAAAGTCTGGTGCTCACAACACATGATTGTGAAAGTTTATCATGACACTAGCGAAGAAGATTTCTGTGGACCTCAAAGAAGTGTGGTTGATGCATATCAGGTAGAAAAGGTTATAAAACCATCTTTAAAGAGTTTGGACTCCACTAATGGAATGGACAAGGCAACTGTTAGGTGGATTCATAACTGGCTTAGTGATCGGACCCAAAGAGTGGTCGTAAATGGCTGCACATCCAGTTGGAAGAATGTCTCAAGTGGGGTACCACAGGGCTCTGTCCTGGGCCTTGTATTGTTCAACATCTTTATCAATGATTTAGATGAAGGAATTGAGGGTAAACTGATTAAATTTGCTGATGACACAAAGCTAGGAGGGATAGCTAATACTAGAGAAGAGAGAGAGAGGATTCAAAAAGATATAAATAAACTGGAGAAGTGGGCAGCAACTAACAGAATGGTTTTTAACAGGGAAAAATGCAAAGTACTACATCTGGGCAATAAAAATGAAAAAAGCATATACAGAATGGGAGGAATAGGCCTAAGCAACAGCACATGTGAAAAAGACTTGGGTATACTAATAGATCACAGACTGAATATGAGTCAACAGTGTGATGCAGCAGCAAAAAAGGCAAATGCAATTCTAGGATGTATTAACAGAAGCATACAGTCTAGATCACGTGAAGTCATTATTTCCCTCTACTCCTCTTTGGTCAGACCTCATCTGGAATATTGTGTTCAGTTTTGGGCACCACATTTTAAAAAAGACATCAACAAACTGGAGCAAGTTCAGAAAAGAGCAACCAGAATGGTGACCGGTCTGCAAACCCTGTCTTATGAGTAAAGGTTGCAGGATCTGGGATTGTTTAGTTTGCAAAAGAGAAGACTGAGAGGAGACTTAATAGCTGTCTACAAATATCTAAAGGGCTGTCATATTGTAGAAGGATCAACTTTATCCTCATTTGCACAAGGAAAGACTAGAAGCAATGGGATGAAACTGAATGGGAGGAGACACAGATTAGATATTAGAAAAAACTTTTTGACAGTTAGAGTGATCAATGAGTGGAACAGGCTGCCACGAGAAGTGGTGAGTTCTCCTTCAATGGAAGTCTTCAAACAGAGGCTGGACAGACATCTGACTGGGATGATTTAGCGAATCCTGCTTGGAGCAGGGGGTTGGACCAGATGGCCCAAGAGGTCCCTTCCAACTCTACGATTCTATGATTAATCAACAGTCAGGCAGATTGTGTACAAACGGAGGAAATTCAAGACCATTTTTACTCTTCCAAGGTGTGGACAACTAACAAAGAACATTGGAAAAGCAAGGTGTTATAGTTAGTGCATGAGGTCACAAAGGAACCCAAAGTAATTTCTAAGCAACTAAAGGCTTTCTCAAATTAGCTATTGTTAATGTTTATGAGTCGACCTTCATGACGAAACTCAACAACAATGGTGTGCAAGCCTCTGTTCTCCAAAAAGAACATTACTGCCCGTCTGCAGTTTACTAAAGAGCACCTGAAAAAGCAAGAGGGCTATTGGAGTAATAATTTGTGGAAAGATTAGAAGAAAATAAAGATTTTTTGGTTAAAATGATAAGCTTTATATTTGGTGAAAGAAAAACACTGCATCACAAGCATAAAACCCTGATACCATCTGTGAAGCATGATAAAGGTAGTATCGTGGTTTGGGCCTGTTTTTCTGCATCTGGACCAAGACGGATTTCCTTCATTGATGGAACAATGAACTCTAAAGTGTAATGTCAGGTCATCTGTTCATGAGCTGAATCTAGGTCATGCAGCAAGAAAGCAGTGCATGATTGTAATCCAAAGTTATTGAGAGTAATGGGTACTGATAAAATCCATGTGGACCAAAGAGGTGAGAATGTGAGAAAAAGACTGGCACAGGTAGAGACACAATGGATCTATAGAATAGATTCCGTACAACCAAAAGCCTCAATGAGGTTCTGAGCTTTGCCCCCTTCCTCTAGTGTTATGGTGTTTTTCTTTTTAGAATTTTAATATGTAGTCTGTTTTTCAGATTTTGAATATTGGGCTATCTGGGAATATCGAGGTGGTGATGGTTCTGGTAACTAGGATTGCTCTTTGGAGAGATGGCTTAGTACTGTTTGTCCCTATGATGAAAAGGCGAAAGGGTGTGAAGAACAGAGTATGATGGGACGAGGGAAGTCTGCACCTTGGGATCTTCACAGTGACTGTCTCTGGACTGAAAAGTCATCTTTACGAATCAGGAATTAAAATAAGACTGTGTGGAACATTATTATGTTTCTATGTAATCTCTCTTCTCAGCATCATTGAATGTAATATACTCTGTAGTATACATTTCAGTATAGATATATTTTGTGTGTATCAGTAATTGTGTAGTGTTGATGCACATTCATGAATGTATTCTTAGAGGGCATCATTTTTATGGATGCAACCTGATACATATGAGGATAGTGTGGGTATTATGTATTCTATTCAGGGTTGAATACATGGGGAGCTGTCGCACTACACATTTAGATATATATACCTTTTTTTCCCATATAGCACTTTATTAAGTTGTGTTGGATATATTGCTGTATAGAAGTGCCATTAATGTAGGCCCTATTCTTTTGGATTTTATTGGGACACTATAGTCTGGAGTGATGAGACCAAGATAAATGCTTTTGGAACTGGTGGCTTCAAAACTGTATGGCGCCGCAAAGGTGAGGATTACAAAGAAAAATGCATGGTGCCTACCGTGCATGGTGAAAATAGTGGTAAACGTGCCCTTATGTGGGGCTGCATGAGTGCTGTTGGTGTCAGGGAGCTACATTTCATTGATGGAATCATTAATTTACAGAAGTACTGGTCTATATTGAAAGAGAAGATGCTGCCATCTCTCAATGTCCTTGGTAGACATGCATTTTTCCAACATGACAATGATCCAAAATACAACTCTAAGGTCACTGTTGCATTTCAGATGACGGATAGAGTGACAGTGGTTCAGTGTCCAAGTGTGTCTCCTGATCTGAATCCAATGAAACACCTGTGTAAATTCTGAAAAGACAAGACAAGTTGAGCATCAATCTCCATCCAGCATCCAGAATTTAAGAGGTCATCCTTGAAGAATGGAAAAATATAGATTGTGCTGTTAGCTAATCTTTTTCAAAGACTTTCAGCAAACACAGGACATTGCATAATTTTATACGGTTTAAGTCTATCTTCTATTGTATTTGTTGTACTTTACTGCCACCTACTGACCATTGCTATATTATGTTTTTCATGTAGTATTACTTTTTTGCTTTACCCATAATACCTTTCTTTCTGCAACTCCTCCTATCTTTAGCTCACTTCTTTCTTCTTGGTCAGTGCCATTTTGGACAACACATGCTTCAGGACTGGAGAAAGGATTCTCTTGTTACCTCTTTCTTCGGTGCTTCTAATGACACCTCTAACTTCTACCTCATGTTCATCTCTTCATCTTCCCTGATATCTCCCCTCATCTCATCAAGGTACTGAAAATTTAACCTGATGAAGTCATCACTGCATCATCCTTCCGGACTAGTCACGTGCAGCTCATCAGGAATAGAAGCACAAGTTAGCGAGTAGCGCCATCTGCTATTGCTTATACAGAGATCCGTGTTCACATTCCTCAGACACATCTCATCCATGTACATCGGTGGCAGAATATAGATGTTGCAGTTTGTTGCCAACTTGTTCATTCCCTGCTTAGAAGACTTGGTGAAGTCCTTAAAGTCATGAAGGTCATACAAAACACTAGATGTAGAAAAATTAAATCCACTAGGTGCATAGTACAATTACAGATTAGGTCCTTTAATCTGGAATCATTCTCTTCAATGTTTTATGGTACTAACCATCAGCAAGTTCACAATAATTTTATGCAAAACAGCAGCAAAGAATGAGTTTTTCTCATCTGTAAAATTCGTTTTTTTTAAATATTTACTTGTGTAAAACTTTTAATAACCAAAAAACATAAAAAACCAGAACATTGGCAACAAGGTAGTGCATATAACATTTTAGGTTAGATACATTAGATATCAATAGTATAAACTTTCAAATAGAAGACACAGTGGCCATACAGTGGTACACGGCAAATGTGCCCTTACCTATAAAGAGAAAGGGTATAGTCACATCCCATAAGGGAGCTAGATCAAACACTCCATGCATACATTGGAAGCATGTTCTATGGTAACTCTGCATAGTGCATCTCATTATGGGAGAGGGCATGCTGTGTCTTTTGTTGCAAGAAGTGCCCATTTCTTTTACTGTACAATTAAAAACATAACTTTTTTTGTTGTCACTTATGTTTTTTGTTTTATTGACATTTTTAGATGTGTAAAGTTAAAAAAGCGGATATTTTATAGCAAGGAAAAGCTCACTTTTGCTGCTGTTTTGTATAAAAATACTAAATGTAGTTGTCAACTAATTTGAGTAAAACTGAAGATTTTGTAGTTAGTGTTCTATTATTAACCTTACTTTCATATTATGGGTTAAAAATGTTCTGTGAAACTCAGCCCTGTTAAAATTTTGGAAATTATTCTTGTGTTCTGTGAGGTATTGTTTAAAATCTTACTTTTCAAAGGTTTGTATTCACTTTTACTGAGCACTATATATGTTTTTTTTTTTACAATTTTTGTTACACCTCATCACATTTTGGGTAATGTCTATTTTTAGTAGGCTAATGGCACTTTTTGGTAGAAATGATTTCAGTATTTTGATTATTATCATTATTATTATTGGGGGTGTATTTTCCTGCTTCATAATTACGAATTTCATAACCATACAAAATCTTCACCTCCATTACATACATAACAACAACAAAAAATTTTTTTCCACTTCCTTAGATTCTTTTCATTTAGTACTATTCTGGTTTGTGCCACTTACAAGTACTGTATAACACATGCCTTCATATTAAGTGCAAGAATTTAATCACAGAGCTTGCTCCTTTTCAATATGGCTGGGGGCGAGTGTTATATGGCCGAATGTGCATGTCCAAGCGTGTTGTGGGACGCCATGAGTTTTCCAACTACGTCATGAACTGCACTCTTCTGTCACACTTCATTGACATATGTGTAATCTGTGCTTCATGTTTTCCCCTGGCTGCGCACTCTCTGCCGCTCGATAAGATCACACGCTCATTTTTTCTATTGGTCCAGTCATCTCATCACTGCTATTTACAGTCTGCTTGCTCCACCTCTCATAACTCCCTGATGAAGCAACCGAGCGAAATGGGGGAACGGGCCATTCCACAAAACTGGATTAGTTTGAATTGATGTCATTAAAATGTTCTTCAATTATTCTCTCAATTGTCTCATTTGACTATTTACCACATCTGCGCAACTTTGTCACTTTATATTGTATTATATAATTTTCAATCAGTTATTGTCATTATTTATTCACATCCATTTCTATTTTTACTTCCTGAGCACGATTAGTTGTTAATAAATTAATTATCATTATTTATTACCCAGCTATATTTTTTACCCTCATCCTTCGGTATAGTCAGTCAAGCATAAATTATCATATTACTAGAAAAAGGCCCGATGCTATCGCATTGGGGGTGCAGTGAAATTAACATAAGTGTATGCTTAGTGGTGTTGACAGGAGCAGCAGACATGTCTCACACTGTTTGCACTTTCCAAAAACCGGTGTATGTGGGGTTGTCAGAATTTACTGTTGCTTGTGGTAATCCCCATGCAGGCGCAACGGCTGTTTCTTGCGGCCACAACAGAATTTACTGCTGCCTGAGGTAATCCCCATGCAGGCACAGTGGCTGTTCCTTGCGGCCACGAACTGCAAGTGACATACACGTCACCGCTATTCCCGTGTAGCTGCAGTAACAGCCGCGTCATTACTAAGCATACGCGAGAATAGTGTTGACGTGTATATCACTTGCGCAGGTGCAGTGATATACATGGGGGAGGATGCCGAGCCATGCATACAGCAGGTGGAGGATGGAGGAGTCATGCATACAGCATGTCCCCATTCCTTGTCCCCATTCTTGTGTGCATTGTCCCCTCATCCCTATCCTTGTCTGCATTGCTCCTCATCCCTGTCCTGGTATGCATGGCTCCTTATCCCCGTCTTTGTCGGCATGGCTCCTCATCCCTGTCCTGGTATGCATGGCTCCTCATCCCTATCCTTTTATGCATGGCTCCTTATCCCCATCCTTGTCTGTATGGCTCCTCATCCCTATCCTTGAATGCATGGCCCCCGATGAAAAAAGCATAAGAAAAACCTCCTACTTACCTTCCCTGCACATCCTCGCAGTATCTTGTTGGGGCTTCCGGCAGCTCCTGTTGCTGGGCGATCACGTGTCCCGGCACTCTCCACTCCCATAGGCTTGGAGAGGTGAATATTCATTACCTTAATGAGTGGGGACACGTGATCGCTTGGCTGCAGGAGCTGCTGAAGCTGACACAAGATGCTGCAAGGGTGCGCAGGGAAGGTAAGTAGGTTTTTTTTTTTACAGCAGCTGGAAGCCTGCGGCTGCAGCTGTAACTGTGTGTGCTATAAGAGAAATAAATATTCATTGCTAGTGCAGTTGAATATTCATTTATCTTTAGCAGCGGGCACATTTACAGCTGCAGCCGCCGGCTCCTGTCTCCTGTGACCCGCTGCTCAGCCGTTCTCCCCCGCCGGCTTCTGGGACAATTACTCATGTATAAGACG